>NW_023425402.1:7786553-8386553 GCF_014108415.1 Molossus molossus
CGATGAGAGAGAATATCCATTGGCCACCCCCTGCAGGCCCCCACTGGGGATCAGGCCCACAACCTGGGCATGTGCCCGGACTGGGAATCGAACCGGCAACCTCTTGGTGCATGGGTTGATGCTCAACCACCGAGCCACACTGGCCAGGCGACTTGCTCCTTCTTTAACATGCTTTTCACACCTGGTGGCTCAGTTTGACAATGGCCCCTTCTCATGACTTATTTTTCTTTGTGGCACAGATGCCGTCAATTTCATTTCTCTGACTTGGTTTTCGCTGCTTCCCCAGAGCAATGCCTGGATATGCAGGGCACACAGAAGTAGGTTTACAGTTGTGAGTACACAAAACATGGAGTTTATTCTTGTGCTCTTATTTATTAATTGTATTATTTTCCATAGGAACAACTGTAAACCTACTTTTGCCCCACCCTTTAATAGATGATCAGTAAATATTTATTAAGTAAATGAATACATTATTTCATTTGAAGTTTCTCAACAATTTAATGCGGCACGCAGGGCAGAGGGTGCTTTATTTATTTCACAGATGTGGAAACTGAGGCTCGGAAGTCTGACTTCACTAAAGTCACTGGGTAACTGAGGGAGTCCCAGTACTTTTGATTCCTGATCAGGGGCTCTGTGTGGGGGGAACGGGGGTGGAGAGGCTTTTCACGCCCTTGGCCTGTGTCCCAGACCTGTACAAAGTCTCATTGTGAAATGCAAATAAAAACCACAATGAGCTATCACCTCACACCTGTCAGAATGGCTCTATCAATAAATCAACAAACAGTAAGTGCTGGTGAGGCTCTGGCCGGTTTGGCTCAGTGGTAGAGCATTGGCCCTTGGACCGAAAGGCCACGGGTTCAATTGCTGGTCAAGGACACGTACCTACGTTGCAGGTTCAATCCTGGTCCCGGTCAGGGTCATTGGGGAGGCAACCAATTGATGTGTCTCTCCCACATCTCTGTCTCTCTCTCCCTCCTTCCCTCCCACTCTGTCTAAAACAAATCAGTGGAAAAGCATCCTCAGGTGAGGATTAACAAACAAGCAAAAAAAAGTGCTGGCGAGGATGTGCCAAAAAGGGAACCTCGTGCAGTTGGTGGGAATGCGGACCGGGGCAGCCACTGTGGAAAACAATATGGTGTTACCTCAGAAAATTAAAATGGAACTTCCTTATGACCCAGCAATTCCACTTTCGTGTTCTTATCCAAAGAAACACTGATTTGAAAGAATATATGTGCCCTGGCCAGGGAGCTCAGTTGGTTAAAGCATAGTCCCCATACACCAAAGTTGCAGGTTCGATCCTAAGTCAGGGCACATCCCAGAATCAACCAATGTATCACATGATCTCACTTATTTGTGGAATATAATGAACAAAACAGACCCAGAGACATGAAAGTGGGGTGCAGACTGACAAACCTCAGAAGAGGTGGATGTGAGGGGAGGGAAGAGATAAACCACAGAACTTATACACATGTATGCGTAAACAAGGACATAGACAATAATACTGGGGGGGGATGGGGAGAAGAGTGTCAATGGGGGGGAAAAGGAGAAACAACTGTAACAGAAATAAATAAATAAAATGTACTGATGCCTGAGTTTCAAAAAAAAAAAGATTCAATCAATGAATGCATAAATAATTGGAACAACAAATCAATGTTTCTCTCTGTCTCTTTCTCTCTCCTTTCTTCTCGTTCTCTTTCTCAAAAAACTAAATCAAGACTATATTGGAGTGTTCTTCACAGTGGCCAAGATGTGGAAGCAGCCGAGTGCCATCAGCAGATGAGTGGCTAAAACAGCTGTGGTACATCTACACAATGAAATACTACTCAGTCATGAAAAAAAAAAAAGGAAATTTTATCCCATGCAACAGCATGGATGGACCTGGAGAGCATTATGCTGAGTGTAATAACCCAGTCAGAGAAAGACAAGTACAATATTACTTCACTTATATGTGGAATCTGATGAACAAAATTTACTAACAAACAAAACAGAAACTGATGGGTGAAAAAGGTGAAGGGATTAAGCAAAAAAACCCAAACTCATAGACATGGACAACAGTGTGGTGATTACCAGAGGGAAAGGGGGTGGGGGAGGTAGTAGAGGGTGTAGGGGGATAAATGGTGATGGAGGGAGACTTGACGTGGGGTGGCGAAACACAATACAATATACAGATAATGTATTATAGAATTGTACACCTGAAACCTATATAATTTTATTAACCAATGTCACTACCAATAAATCCAATAAAAAAAGAAATAAAATAAAAGGTATCATTGGGGCCTCAGCTCAGAAAGTATATAAGCTATTCAGGCGTATGGTGAAAAGAAAAGGACGTAAGTTATTGCCAACAAAGAAACTGGGAAGATAGGAATTTCAGAAACATCTGCCTGTGGGTTGGGAGAGGAGGGTGACATCATTGAACAGGTGACTTTTCAGAGCCTTCGGTTCCACCCTTACTAGTGCTATTTACCCTGCCCCCAGAGGTGGTGAGCTCCCGTCACTGGAGGTGTTCGAGCAGTGGCTGTGTGTCTGTTTACAGAGCATGCCTGAGCTGGAGAGCAGTACCCAAACCCTGGTAGAGGCAGGCCTGCTGTGTCACAGAACAGGCGCCGCCCGCAGACAGCGGTCCCCATCGCCAACACAAGAGGCTTTGCGCCCCCTGGTGGACATGATTTTAAACTGCAGACCCTCTTCCGTGGAGAGAAGCCTGCAAGCCGCCTGTGTCCCCAGAATCGTGGGCAGTGAAGCCAGAACAGTCTCTAACGGTTTCAGGAGGTCCCACACAGTTCGTGGGAGGTCAGCCGGGCCCCTGCACTGGGCCACGCAGCAGCAGGCGTCAGAGGTCGCTATTACAGGGACGATTATTAATGGGATTGGGAGGAACACATCCTTCCTGGATGACAGCCTGGGAAGCTGCCTGGGGAGGGCTCATTTGTCCATTCTGTATTTGGGAGTGACCCTGACCTGTCTCTTGCCCAGAAGTAACAGTTCCCAACTGTGTTCAGTTCTGATGAGTCTCCATGAAGCCACTGAAAAAAAAAACCACTTTAAGTTTTTGCCCCATGGACATCAGGTTTTGAAAGACTCTGTCTACCACAGTGCATGCTTTAAATATGTTTGTTATACTGTTATTTATGTTACTATCTTATTATATCATGTGTCATCAAAGGCCTCTGCACCTGCCAGGAGAAGCCGAGATGAACTTCGTGCATTAGCATCTCCTCACGGAGTTCACTTCATTTGAGCAAAACCGAAGGCACTTGAGAGCCAGCGGAACTGCGCATCCGGTCTGCGGCGAGTGTGGGATTCTGCTGGGCCGAGGGGACCCTGCTCCCTGCCCTGCGCTGAGCCCCTGTCCCAGCTGCTCCTCTCATCATTCCTCCTTCCGGTTTCACTGCTTTCTGAGAAAACGGCATAACTGTCATCACCCAAGCCCGGACCTGGGCGTCAGGGGCTCCCAGGAAATGACACTGGGAAGCCCCAGCACGGTGCCTGGGGCCATGCTTCTCCTGCACGTCTGCAGGGTGAACCACAGGCTCCCGGGGACGGGCGTCCTTGGTGTGGCTTTCCCTCACAGAGCAGCCCGGGAAGTGGGGGTGTGCAGGTGGGGCTGTTGGGAGTCGCCTCCTGCTGCTCCTCAGGGGTCAGACCCGGGACAGCCCTCCCTCTCCCTAAAGGCTCCCTCCTCATCCTCATCTCAGCCCTGTCTTGGGAGCCAGGCTGACCCCAGCATGAACCTCAGGAACCCCGTGCCCCTCGCCCAGGGACAGACCTCCACAGACCCTGCCCCTTCGTGATGGGAAGACCACCACCTGCCACCTCCACACCTCACCCCTCCAAAGGGAAGGGGAAGCAGAGCAGAAGCCTAGATGATCCTCCTCTGGGACACTTGCCCTGGCACCTGCCAAGCAGAAGTCACCAGTGCTACTTTGTCCCCACTGCCCAGTGGGCGTGCCCCTCACGGAGCTCATAAAGGCAGGGCCCTGCCTCCTCTGTAGGCCCCCACCCCTCCCCTATGAGCAGTTTGCTTACAAAGATTCTGGAAATCTAAAGAGTATGATTAAAAGATGTTTAAAATACGCACATTCAGATTGCATGACCACCCACTTTAAACTCCTCATCCTAACCTTGGGCTGTCTCAGGGGTCCTAGGAGTGGCCACCAAGCCAGTGTGGAGGTGACCTGACCAGCCCTGGACAGGCTCTGTCTGGGCTGCCACCACCACCTCTGCATTTGCCACCAGACGCTGGGTGGTTTGCAGACACCAAGCCCTTGCTCAGTAAATCACGTGTTTTCTGGGTGTCTCTGAAACTCAGAGAGCACTTGAGTAGTAATGTGGATTACCATCATGGGGAGGGACCAGAGGAAGAAGTCAGGACAGGTTGTCACCACTAGCATCTGGCACACGAGAGAGAGTGTGTGGGTGGGTCCCCAGCATCTGCCAGGCTTCCTGCACAAGTATCCAACCAAGCTGGGGTGCTAGATCTGGAGCCCGAATCCCTGTTGTGCTCACAGACGTGGGGAACAGACAAATGGTTGCCGGAGGGCCGGGGTTGGGAGCTGGGTGGACAGGTGAAGGGACTAAGTACAAGCTGGTAGTTACAGAACAGTCACAGGGATGAAAACTACAGCGTAGGAAACACGGCCAACAACACTGGAATCACTTCACGTGGTGCCAGGCGGGTACTGGACATACCGCGGGGAGAGCTTTGCAGTGTGTGGTTGTCTGACACGTGTGCACCTGAAACCCATTCAGAACAACACTGAGTGGAAATTATGCCTGAAAAATAAAATTTTAAAAATAAACGAACAAAAGAATCCCTGTCAGGGAGAAGCTGGGGCATCGCGGGGCCTGTGCTCCTGGGTCTGTGCTGGGAGGAGGCAGTGATCTGCATCATCTGTTCATTTGTGAACCTCTTAACATACCACTTTTTTCCATAAACTATTTATTGTTGACATCAATATAATCTGGTAAAAAATAAAATAAAGGATATGACTGGCTACTTTTTCAAACCATGAAATGTATTTTCTGCTTGTTAAAATTATTTGTGAGGAAGTCCGTTTTGACATATGTTGTCGTCAGCGACCCCTGGCTTTTCAGGAATCCAGTTCGTAAAAAGTGGAGGTAAACCCAGAGCCTCCGCTGGTACATAGCAGGTGCTCAATTAATGCTCATGGGAGGAAGGGCTGAAGAATCCCTTTATTCCTGGCACCCAGGTGTCCGTCCCTGGGCACAGCCAATGTGCCCGAGGAGATGGGGAGAGGGTGGAGCTGAGCCCAGGGCCGAGCGGAGCGTCCAAGGATCTGGGATCGGGGGTGGTAAGCTCTGCCCAAGCCCCCAGCCCACTCCTGGCCCCAAGAGTCCCAGCGGGGGGTGAGATTCATTGCTCTGGGTGAAGACAGTCCCTAGGACACACAGGTGTGTTCAACCATTAATGCACCAGCAGGCAAATGTCAGCATTGCAACCGGCAGAAGTGACCCATGACTCCATTCTCGTCTCAACCTCTACATCTTGGACCCATGAAAAAGATGTGAGACAAGAAGAAATGAGGCAACATTAGGGGCCAGCAGGCTGAGCTGGGCTCTGTGATCTTGGGCAAGTCACCCCTGTCTCTGGCCTCAGTTGTGTTTTCTACAAAGGGAGAGGTTGGACACGTTGCTTTCAACGGTCCCTCTCACTCCAGTTACATAGTTTGAGGATCACGAGAAAGGTTATGGGGTGTGGGTTCGTCCTGGACTGAAGTCAAGGAGACAGAACAGTCTCAGGAGAGATGGAAGGGTAAGATCCCTGCCTGGCCCGTCTGGGTGTGCAACTGTCAGAGCCCCAGACAGGACTCAGCCAGGAGTTTCCCTGCTTGCAAGTGGTCAGAGCTTTGAGTCCCCAGATCCAAAAACCGTCAGTTTCCCTGTACAGTGACTCAGGCCAACTCAGGCTAAGCCAGACAGGGTTTGCTGAAGGCACAGGTGGTTTCTCCTTCCAAGGAAGACAAAGACCCAAGAAGTTCTGCTTTTGATAAGTGAAGCACCCCCTGCGAGTTCTCCCCAAGCTCCTCCGTGGTGCAGGGCGGAGGCTCCGACCGGCCCAGGAGGCCCCAGCCAGGGCGGGGAGCTGGGAAGCTGGGGAGCGGAGAGAAGCTGAAACCACGGCACAGGCCTTCTCAGGCTTCGGAGCAGCTCTCAGTTCGCCGTTCTCTTAGCTCACGCGGAGTGAGCGCCCCACAGAGCGGGTACGCCCTGAGCACGCAGGGACACTCTTACTGAGCTTTCCGGCTCTCCTGAGAGGTCCGGCAGGGCAGCATCCCCCCTTTACAGATGAGAAAACTGAGGCTCCCGAGAGGTGGGACAACTTGCCCAAAGTCACATGGCAGAGACGGGTGCAGGAGCAGAGGGAGCCACAGGTGGAGGGGGTGGCAGTCTTCATTGGGCCATAGTCACAGAGTCACCAAAAGAAAAACCGTGGACGAGGGGATTGTTCCGCCAAGAGCCGAGGCAGAGAGGTAGGGCCCCGGTCTCTGCTTGAGAAGCGCCCAAGACACTCAGAGTCACAGGAAACAGGCAACAGCGCTGGGTTCTGGAGAGACACCCCTGTTCTGGGAGTCTCTGCCTCTGTTTCCAAGCCGTTAAACCTCACGGGGCTGATGTGTGAATTGAATGAGATAAAAAATAGGAAGAACCCTTAGCACAAGGCCTGCAGACAGTAAGCCCTTGGATGTCAGGTATTATTATCACTAAGGCTGACAAAGCAATGATCCTTTAGTCCTGTTCATACATCAGCCCCGAGGGCGTGATTTCATGAGCAAGCCCCTTTGACAGATGAGGCCAGCTGCGCCTCAGTGAGGGACCTCTGCTCCCTCCCTCTGCCAACTGAAGGAGATGGGCTGGATGCTCTCAGCACCCAGCTGCCTCTCCCTAGCTGGGCAGGTAGCCAGGGGTAAGGCAGAGAGCGAGTCCACGCCCTGTGCCCCGCGTAGGCCCAGGGCTGCCCTACCCAAAGACTGATGCCCCCACAATGTCCTGGCTGTGAGCCTCCCAGTTCTCAGCCAGCCCAGGCCCTCGGGCAGCTTTAAGGTCCCAGACAACAGATCCTGAACGAGCAGAGCCCGCCTGGCCGTCCCTGCTGCCCTGGGAGAGGGAGGACACCCTGCAGCTAGCTACGTCACGAGAGACCCGGTCTCCATCCCATCAGTGCCCAGCGCCTAGAGTCCACGTGCCCCTCATGGAGAGACTTCCAGTGTCTCTGCCTTGAAGCCCATCTTGCCCTGCTCCTCGCCCTGCAGCTGCTCCGGGCGGCTGCCCTTGTCCTGGGTGATCTTCCCGGGGATCTTCAGAAATCTGGAATTCAGGCCCCAGCTGCAAGTCAGCCACTGCCCAGCTGTGGGGCCTCCTGCCCTCCCGCCCCACCCCGCCCGCTGTGCACCTGGGCCAAGGCTGCTCACCTGAACAGCAGCTTCTGCCCCGGCTCCTTCTTAATGATGTTCAGCTTATAGTAGTGACGCAGGGCCCGTGACATCTTCTCGTAGGTCATGTTCTCCCGGTTCTGGAAGGCAAAGCAGCCCGCGTTACCCCCCAATTTACCCCCCACTCCTAGGCCTCGGCTTCTACACTGGAAGGGAGCAGCCCGAGTTCTGAGAGCGCGCATGAGATTTCTCTTCAGTTTGGAAGGAGAAAGACGGGGGCGGGGGGGGGGGGGGGTGGAGGACCCTGGGGCGGTTCTCATCTACCAGACTGGGAACCATGAGCAGGAGCAAGTCACACGCTGCTTTAAATAGGGAATTCACAGGTAGTCACGCATAAATACACATTTAGCTGGAAAGGTCATCAGAGAGACTGGTAAGGGGGGGTCAGGGCCAAATGACTTTGGCCAAGTGACGGTTTCCTCTCTCCGCAGGGTGCGCAGTGCAGAGCAGGGGCAAAGCGGCCGGGCTTGGGTGTCAACTGAAGCCCCAACTCCACTGTTTGGCAGCTGTGTGCCCTTGGACGAGTTTCTCTGAATCTGTGTCCCTGGCTGTACAATGAGGACAAGAACATCCATCTCACAGGCTTGTGGTGAGGAGTAAACGGTTAGCACAGTACTTGGCATGTAGCATGTGCTCATTAAACGAACTTGCCACTCTCCAAGCCTGTTTCCCCCCGTACCACACAGGGACTGGGCCAGATAAGCACGGCCAAACTTTATTTATTTATTTATTTTTCTTTTTTTCTGTAAGAGGGCGAAGGGGAGCCAAACTTTAATTGTTTACATTCTTCCAACCACCAGCAGCACTGAGAGGCAATAAAATAGAGCAGAGCAGTGTAGATCTCCAGTCTGGGTTCGAGTCCCTGCTCCACCACCTCCTGGCTGCAGATTCTTGGACAAGTTGATAAACCAGTCCGTACCTCAGGCTCCCCATCTGATAATACCCACCTGCCCTCACCAGGCTGTTGTGAGGAGTGAATGAGTTAATACGGGTACAGCCTTCAGAGCAGTGCCTGCCAATCAAACGCTATACCATTTTAAGAAATGCTATATATTGCAAATTATTGTGATTATTAATAGTTTTCCTTAAAAGACTCGTGTTTTTTTTCCACTTAAATGAATTAATTTATAGACAAGGACACTTGCTTTATATCACCACTGTAAATCATGAGAGTGACATGATAGTTACATTTTAAATTCTAGTTCTTACTAAAATAAGTACTTAGTCATTAGCATCCCTGGCAGACACCATTTGGGTATGGGCATTTCTCGAGCTGGAATGCTGGTCCCAGTCGTCCCCAGGCCTGTCCAGCCCTCACACCGGATGGCCCTGCAGGGCCTGGGACCTGCGTTTGGGCCCAGCTTCCCCAGGGACCAGCTTCCTCACCTGGCCCAAGAGCCCTCAGCATATGAGGTGCAGTTCACGGGAATGAGCTCGGAAAGGTTCCAACGCTAAGCAAAGGGACCAAGTTCCAGGGACAGTCCCCATCCTTAAGAAGTAACTGTCTGTCCTTCAGGATCTCCCCCAGTAAAGCGGTCCCAACACTGTGTAGAGCTGCTGGCGAAGCCCATCAGTTAAGGACTGCCCCTGTGCTGAGGGCCCCCGACCCCGCCCTGTCCTCTTCTGGACGCATTGAGGCCATCCCGCCTGCTAGCTGAGGTTCACCTTGTGGTTTCCCCAGAGTCTGGCGAGACCATTAGGATCCACGACTCGGAAGATCTTGGCATTCTTGTCTTCCCACCTGATGTAGGACTCGTACCTGGTGTCGGAGAGCAGCTGGTACACGTAATCCCACAGCAGCCGGCAGTCTGCAATGGAGCACAGGGTGTAGACAGGGCCCTTTCCTGGCTGTGAGGACGGGCACGAGAAAGGCGCTCTGGGCCCTCGAGGCTGGAGCCCAGGCTGCAGCAGGATGGTGCAGATGATGGCAACCGAAACGGGCCATCACTCATTGTCTCATTCAGTCACCCTACCTCCAGGGCAGGTGTGGGGAAGGTCAGGCCCGCAAATCAACACCAGTTAACGTCACATACCTCACCAAATCAGCCTGACCAATACAGCAGGCTGATTTTAAAGTTGATCATTTTGTCTGGCCTAAGGATGATGTTATAAATATCCAAATGGCCCTTGGCAGGAAAAAAGGTTCCCCATCCCTGTCTAGGGGGTGCTACCTTCATCCCCAGGAAGACATGAGGCACTGGGCTCAGAGAGGTACAGATGTGTCCCAAGGCACCAAGCGCCTGAGTCTAACCCCGCTCTGCAGACACTAAAGCCAATGCCCTCCCCTCAGGGTCCAGGTCCCTGTCTGGCCCTGGCCCAGGCACTCAGCCCCTGGACTCTATTAAATCAGGTTCTGACATCCATCTCCATCCTAACCGGAGATTCAGGAAAAGCAAATGTGCCATTGCAGAGGGCAAGCAGCAGGGGGAGCCCAGGAGCACTGAGCGCTTCAGTCCCACTTCCTGGGTCTCCAAGCTGGTTTCCTCAAGGCCAGAAGTGAGCGTGAAATAGCAGACAAAACAAAAGCAAAAACCTTAGCACAGTGCCTGGTACAGAAGAAACGCTCAAAGAACGTTAAGCACTATTATTTTTAAAATTAAATGATTGTGTTTTAGTGATTCCCAGTCACTTCCAACCCAGAAACCAGGCTTCTTCCCTTTCTGTGGTCTCAGAATAAATATAGTGTCCCCCCCCCTCTTAATAATAAATATAAATATAGAATAAATATGGCTAGAAAACACCCTTTGGTGCTTATCTGTCAGTCTGTCTGCTTGCCTGTCTGTTCGTTAATCCTTTAACAACAAATGCAAAATGGAGATGTATCCCCTGCAGAGCTCAGGCTCTAGGCCAGACTGCCTGGGTTCACAGCCCAGCTCTGCCATTTATTGCTGTGTGAACATGGGAAAGTCACTCAACCTTTCTGTGCCTCATTTTCCTTATCTGTGACTGGGGCTAATAAAAATACCGACCTCACCCTGGCCGGTTTGGCTCAGCGGTTAGAGCGTCCGCCTGCGGTCCGGAGAGGCCTGGGTTCGGTTCCCGCTAAGGGCACGTACCTCAGTTGCAGTTTGTCCCCGGCCCTGGTTGGTCGTGCAGGTGGCAGCCACTCGATGTGTCCCTTCACATCGATGTTTCCCTCTCTCTCTCTTCCTCTCTCTCCCTCCCACTCTGTCTGTACAAAAGATGGAAAAATGTCCTCGAAAAAAAAAAAAAAAAAATACCGACCTCGAGGGCTGTTGTGGGATTAAAGAACCATGTCTGACACATAGTACGTGCTCCACTATTTAAAAGTAAATAAGGCCCTGGCCGGTGTGGCTCAGCAGTTGGAGCATTGGCCTGCGGACCATACAGTCCCGGGTTCGGTTACCGCTAAGGGCACGTATGTATGTAAGTAAATAAATAAATAAATAAATAAATAAATAAATAAATAAATAAATAAATGGCGTCGCTTTCTCTTTAAAAAAATAAATAAAAGTAAATAAGGTCCTGGCCAGTTTTGCTCAGTGGTTAAGGCGTCAGCCCTCGGACCAAAGAGTCTCGGGTTCGATTCTGATCAAGGGCACATACCTCCTGTGCAGTTTGGTTCCCAGCCCTGGTCGGGATCATGCAGGAGGCAACCAATCGATGTGTCTCATATCAATGTTTCTCTCTCTCTCTCTCCCTCCCTCCCTCCCATTCTATCTGAAGATAAATGGAAAAATATCCTCTGATGAGAATTTAAAAAATAAAAGTAAATAAGGTTGGAAACGCTGACCTGACTGACCGGGACGGCTTAATTGTCTCTGTCTGGAGACAGGGGGGCTTGGCAATCCCGAGCAGCACTGCTCACCGTGGCCAGGCTGTGGCAGCACACGGGACAGTCACCCACACCCTACCGCCCAGCAGACAGAACCTCTCATCCCCCAGATCAATACCACCCTCCTCCTTGTCACCTGTGACCTCTCCCCAGGCCAGGGGAACACAGCCCCCTACCCACCTGCAATCCTGCCGTCGATGGGGGCCTGCGGCATCATGGGGAAAGAGCAGACTCCCTCAGTCCTACAGCCCAGCTCCGCACAGTGAGATAAGTCGCGGGACTCCTCCCTGCTGAGGGTACACCTGGCCAGGCCAGGGCCATCCAGATGGCTCAAGGAGTTGGTAAGCTCCAGATCTGGTGGCTGCTGCAGGAGGCCTCGCTGGGGAGCCACTGGAGACAGCCTGGTCCCATCTGCAAGCAAATGAGCACCATTGATTCTATGGACCAGAGCCTCCCCCAGCCCTGGCCTCCTTGATGACATGCCTGGGAGCCCAGTAGGCAGCACTGCTAATAATCCTCCATCTAGGCCCTGGTTAGAAGGTCAAGGAAGCAGCGGAGGGCACGGGTGACGGCCAAGTACTTTGGTGCTAACCCCAGCTCCTAGACAAGTAACTTCATCTCTCAAACCTGTTCCCTCATCTGTAAAATTGTTCACAAAGCCAAGGGGTGGCAGAGCCAGGTCCAGAGCCCAGGCGCCCTGTATCTCAGTCCAGTGTCTTCTCCATCCACCCAATAAGCTGAGAACCTTCGATGAGCCAGGCATTGTTCTGAGAATACTGGGGACACATCACTACACCCAAAAATAGCACCTGCCTTCATGGAGCTTATATTCTAGTTGGGAGTGGAAGGAGATAGATGATTAAAATTAAAAAGGAAATAGAAACAGTATGTAGTATGAGGGGTGAAAACAGAGCACCACAGACTGATAGGAAATCCTGGGAAAGGTGCAGCATGTCGGTCAGAGAAGGCCTCGCTCACATGTTAACATTTGAACAGACCCCTGAAGGAGGTAGAGGAGTGGGCTATGTTGGTATCTAGAGAAGGGAATGCCAGGAAAAGGGAAAAAAAAGTGCAAAGGCCCTGAGGCAGGAGCGTCTCTGGCTTGTTCAATGAACAGGTGGCCAGTGTGGCTGGAGCCACATGAGCAAGGGGGAAAGGGGTAGCAGTGGACGACAGGTGGTAAGGACTGTAGCCTTGAATCTAAGTGAGACAGGAGCCATTGGAAGGTTCTAAGCAGAGAGGTCACATGAACTGACAAATGACTCTCTCCAGCTGCTCTGCTGAGAACAGATCACAGGACATTAAGAGGCCCTGGCCGGTTTGGCTCAGCAGTTGAAGTGTCAGCCTGCAGACCAGAGAGTCCCTGGTTCGGTTCCCACTATGGGAGAAAGACAGCAACCAAAGATGACATTCAACATTTTGACCAGAGCAATTGGAAGGAGGCAAGAAGACTTGGGGGGAGCCAGAAATCAGGTGTTTGCTTTAGGAATTGAGTTGCTGTTGGAGTGGACATCCCATTGTGGGGGTGAGACAGGCAGTGTGGGGTGCTCAATCTGGAACTCAGAGAGGTCCAGGTATGTATGGGAATCATCAGCACTAGATGGTATTTCACACACAAGACTAGGTGAGATTACCCAGGTCCACTGCCTGGCCAGTGTGGCTCAGTGGTTGAGCGTTGTCCCATGGACTGAGAAGTCCCATTCCTGGCCAGGGCACATACCCAGGTTGTGGGCTCCATCCCCAGTAGGGGGCATGCAGGAGGCAGCCGATGGATGTTTCTCTCTCACATCTGTTTCTATCTCACTCTCCCTTCCTCTCTCTCTAAAAAAATTAATAAAAGCATTTTTTTTAAAAAAAAAAAAAAGAAGAGGTGCCTTGAGCCCTGGGGTACCCCAACATTTAGAAGTAGGGGAGAAGAGGAGAAACCAGGAGACTGAGACGGAGTGACCAGTGGGGTGTCCTAGAAGCCAAGGGAAGAACTTGGGGAGGAGGATACCCCACTGGGTGGGAGGCTGTGAAAGGTCCTGGTGAGTGGTCAGGTCATCCCTAAGTTCAGCTCCCTGGAGACCCTGATAAGAGCAGTTTTCATGGAGAGATCAGGAGGAAAAGAAAGGGAGACACCGGCACCCCACAACCACCTTCTGCTGGGGAGGCCAGCAGAGAAATGAGGAGGTGAGAGGCTGGAGGGTCCCAGAGGGCAGGTGGTGCGGGCTGGGGGCAGGGCAGGGGGGAGAGAGGGCGCTCCCACAGGTGGGCCTCTTGCATGACTTTGCCTGGAGGAAGCGCTGCTCTCCTAACGGCCGTTTGGGGAGGGTCTCAGAGCTCTGCGAAGGGCCTTCTCACCTTCCAGGGGGCAGGGGCAGTACTGACTGGACATCTTCGGCCTGAAGGCCCTCCCGAAAAAAGGACCACGTACCAGGGCTTGCCGCTGGGTCTTGATGTACTGGAGCAGCTCATAGAGGACGTCACCTGGGGGCAGGGCAGGAGGAGGGCTGCTGACCAGCTGGGTGGGGAGGCTGGCCTCACTCCCCCGCAGTCACCTACCTCTCGGGTGGCATGTCCTGTCACAAGCTTGGTACTGATGGAGATGGGGGCAGTAGTGCGGTAGGGGAGACAGGGCCACAGGGAACGGGAGGGGAAAGTGAGGGGCAGGAGCCCCTGGGGCTCTGAAAACAACAGCCACTCTGGGTCCTTAGCCGCAGGCCGGCTGTGGCTGCAACCACCGGGCAGACAAGTGCGAAGAGAGGGGCGTGGGCAGTGCTGGGGGGAGCACGGTCCTGATCCTCCCACCGACGCCCGCGGCTCCCTCCCGGGCCCACCTGGGTCCCCGCCGGTTTAGAGCACAGCCCGTGCGGTTCAGACCTGAGCCCGGGGCGCGCAGCCGGAAGTCGTCCTTGGTGAGGATGCAGAGCGCGCGGCCGTTCATCTCGAAGCCGTGCTCGCGGGTGCGCTGCAGGGAGTACTCGCGCTCGGCCCAGCGCAGCCAGTGCAGCACGTCCTCGCGGCTCCAGAGCGCAGGCTGGATCCCTGCAACACGGGAAGCCCACCCTGAACGCCCACCGGGGCAGACGCCCCCCTGCCCTGCCCCACTCCGTCCTTGGCTCTGTCACCCGGTCCTGTGCTTTCTTTCCTGGCACCTTACTTTCTTTGTAACTGCACTTTCCATTTGATATAATTATATGTTTATGTGTATCATTATCTAGGCATTATGTATGTATTCACTTATAATTCTGGTGCCCCCCCAACCGCACCCCCACCTCAGCCTGTTTTCCGGTTGTTCATCCAACAAATGTTTAATGAGGAGCTGCTCTGGGCTGGGCGTGCTGGGGCACACTGTGTATGGGTTCCAGGACAGTGCCTGGCACATAGGTGCCCGTCAACACAGTTGAATGATTGCATGAATGGCCAACCTGTCCTACAAAGAGGCTGTTATTGTTACTGTTTTCCAAGTAAGGAAACCAAGGCTCTCAGAGTTTCAGTACCACAGTGGCATGAGGTACAACCAGGTCTGAACCAGGTCCGCCTGGCTGCGGTACGCTTCCATTCGGTGATGGCAACAGCGCAGATCTGGGTGTGCTCAGGGAACAGCCCAGGGCAAGGAGCCTCCACCCACCTTATCCCTGGGAATACCCAGACAAGGGGCTGCCTTTGTTTATTCCCCCTACACTTCTAGTCTGCCTTGGCTTGGCTGCTCCTGATACCAGCTACTTACCTCCCTAACCTGGCTTGTTTCGCAGGGCCATAACCTGACACTCACGGGCCCCTTACTCAACTGAAAATGTTTTTTTATTGATTTTCTTTTAAAGAGAGAGGAAGGGAGAGAGAGAGATAGAAACATAGATGTGAGAGAGAATCATCTGCCTCCTGCACGCCCCAACTGGGGATCGAGCCTGAAACCCAGGCATGTGCCCTGACCAGGAATCGAACTGGGACCTCTCAGTCCATGGGACGATACTCATTCCACTGAGCCACACAGGCCGGGCACACACAAAAAAAATTTAATTATATGTTATGACTGTATTGGCATAAAGTGAGTATACTGTTTTATATTAAAACATTTCCTTCTACCTAAAACCTTTTTTTCTCCTGATTTCAAAAGAAATTGAAATATTTTCATGGGTTCCTGAAAGTCCTGGGCCCCAGCACTGTGCCCCTGCAGTGAGTCAGCCTGGCGTTTTGCACAGTGCGGTGCTTTCCCTCTTAAGAGCTTGTGTCCCTCCAGGACCCTGAGCCGTGTGACAGTGGAAGGGGCTCAGGGTTCACTGGGTCCAGTATGACTGGTAAGAAACCGCGGCAGAGGAGAGAAACAGCTGTCGAACACCGCACCCTGGCAGTGACAACCTCTGACTGTCTTGTTCCCAAAACAACATGAGAGATCAAAGTAGTTTTCACATTAAAAAAAAAATGTGCACCATCTACTCATTCATTCATTCAGCCAATATCTAACAAGCAAGAGCCATGTGCCAAGCTCCGGGCCACCGCTGGGGACGGCACAGAGCGAGGCTGGCAGGAGGGAGGGACCCCAGCAGGCAGAGGCTGTCTAATAACAAAGCTAGCCAGCTGCACAGGGCACTGTGCTATCGCAGAAAGCGGGGCAAGGCAGCCCGGCTGGGAAGGAAGGACAGGTTTTCCTCACCTGACTTTGGGAACTAATTGTGAATAAGAAAGAATAAATGTCTGTGGACCAAAAAGTTATTTAAGGGGGAAAGAAGAATAGAGGTGACAAGTCACCTTTGTGGTACCACATACCACAAAGTCATGTAATCAAGATCCAATGGTATTAAACTAAGGTTGACAAGAATCACTGAAAAAGAAGAGGGAGCGCTGTGTGTGTGTGTGTGTGTGTGTGTGAGTTAAAGTATGACAGAGGTAAGATTTTAATTCAGGGGAAAGGACAGTTGATTTAAGATGTGGTAAAACCACACTGGCTCTCCCCATGGAAAAAACATATTTGCACCCTCACCTCCCACCATTCACAAAAATCAATTTCTGATGAAATAAGGCCTAACAAAAACCTCAACAGAAGGAGAAACAAGAAGCCTGTGCACTAAACAAGGGTAGGGAAACCTCGACCTCGACAGGAAACTGAGGCTGCAATACAAACGAAAGACACGCTTGACTACATTAATTTTTGTGTGGCAAAGATATCATCAACAAAGCCAACAGGGGGCAGATTTCGGGGAAATACAGTAGTCACAAATCACAGATAAAAGACTAATACCTGTCAGAGGTCAAGAGCATCTCTACATTTTTTTTTAAGACAAAAATATCCCACCTGAGTTCACAGAGCAGCAGGATTGCTTAGCACTGTGACACCTCAGGCCTGAGAACCCCTTGCTGTGGGGCTGTCCAGCGCTTTGCAGAAGTTTAGCAGCATCCCTGGCCTCCGCCCATTCAATGTCAGCGGTACACACACCCCCACAAGTTGTCACAACCAAAAATGTCTGCTGACATTGCCAAATGTCCACAAGGGCAGGGGAGCACAGTCTCGGCCGGTTGAGAACCTCTGCAGAGGAGCACCCCCACTAAACACGTGGGAAGAAATGCACCCCGATAGTCAGGGCCTGGCGCGACCACAGAAGGATGAGTTGCTGTTGTGAAACGGGAACTCGGAGCCACGGCGGAGCTCAGCCTGGTGGTACAGGGCCAGGCAGGTAGGACTCCGAGGTGGCAGTGGCGAGAGTCAGGGCTGTCTGGGCTCCGGGCTAACTGGCGGTTGCATTTTCTGCAGTGTTGCCTAT
This sequence comes from Molossus molossus, assembly GCF_014108415.1. Lineage (NCBI taxonomy): Eukaryota > Metazoa > Chordata > Mammalia > Chiroptera > Molossidae > Molossus > Molossus molossus. The sequence continues at coordinate 7,803,545 of NW_023425402.1, forward strand.
TTCGTGATATCTGAGGCTGTCAGTCTGAAAATTCGAAACTATAATTTCTGAGTCAGAGGGCCCCATTTTCCCATGTTTGGCCAGAATGTGGGGATGGGTTCCACCCCAACCCCCCGCTGTTCTGCCTCCATGAGAAAATGACAACAGTAAGAGGGGAACACCTGAACTTACAGACATTCACAACCACACACGTGGTCCTGCTCCCAGATCCAGAGACACGGGCTGCACACTTTCCGAGCTATCTCTGAGGGACCCTGAGGTCACGCGCAGCCCACAGCAACCCGAGGCCTTGAAGCCTGCATCTGGCTGGACTGTCGTTTGGTTTTGCTTTCATTATGTTGTGCTCATTCCTACCCTTGCCTTTCATCCCATCGCTGCCAGCACCTCCGGTCCAGTGATAAAGAACAGGGACCTTGCTCCCAGGTCTGCAAAGAGTACTAACATCAAAGAGCTATCGAATAGGGCTTGTGCCCTAGGAAAGGACCAGGTTCCGAGAAGTGGGTCAGCCACCTAGCTTGTGCCCAAATTCCCAAGAGTTTGGGTTCCAGCTCAGCCCCTGCTAGCCAATTCCCCACCCAACCTCCCTCAGCCTCCATGTCCCCCTCTGTGAAATGGGTTAATAGCAAGCACTGCCTCTCTGGGCTGCTGTGCTGCCGGAGGGACAGTGTGGTGCAGAAGTTGTGAGCCCAGCATTTCCACTTCTAGGTAAAGACCCAAGAAACACATCCACTGAAAGGCATGCATGCAAATGTCCACCGTGGCTCTTTCACAACAGACAAGCACTGGGAACATCCCACGTGTTTATCAGCCAGAGAATGGACACGCGAACTGTGATATTTTCATGTAATAGATGCTGCTCAGTAATAAACCAGAAAGTACAGCCGAGTGTTACAACACATGGGTGAAGCTTACAGATTGTGCTGGGGAAGGAAGCCAGACATAAAACTGTGATCAAGAACGGGCAGTGCTCCTCTTGGGAGAGAAGTCAGCAGAGTGGTCCTCTGGAGGGGAAGTGACTGGGAAGAGACACAAGGGAACTTTCCGGGACACAGGAAATGCTCCAGATCTTAATGTACTTGGTGGTCACACTGGTGTATACATACATTAAAAAATGCAAGGAGTTGCACACTTATGATTAGTATACTTGGCTGTATGTAAGTCATACCTAAAAAAAAAAAAAAAATACAACAGCAAAAAGTACCCATGCTTGTGCCAGGTCAGCGGTCAACAATGGGGCCTAAATGACTGTCTCAGGTTTCTCATCTGGATCTGGGCCAGCCTTCAGCAACCAAAGCAAACACAAATAGGACCAGCCCCTCAGGGCTGTCACGAGGACTCTGAGAGAATCCACTTCAAATCCAGCGCCGGGCATGTGGTGTCTGCCTTCCGAGACCCAGCTCTTCATGTTAGATGAGGTCACGCGTGTGAAATGCCTGATGGGGCCCAGCACGCCTGCACCCCAACAAATGCCGGTGCCCTTATCTAAGGAGTGGACTCCCCCCAGAAGTCTCCCTGACCTCGTGACTGGGATGGGCCTAACTGGGGCTCCCTTCCCAGTCGAACCAACCCCCCGGGGCTTCACCTGCAAACCAGCCCACAACTTCTCTCTCTCCGCAGTGATCCGCTGTGTTTTCAGTTCCTTCACACCAACCATCTTTGCCTCGCAAGACTCCAGCCCGATATCACCTTCCTCTCCCTGCCCCAAGCCTTGCTCACAGGGAAATTCCAGTTTGGCCAACAACCAGTTTCTGGACAGATCTGAACAGAGACCCTGCTGTCTGGGGCAGCCAGAGGAGCTGCCTGTCCAGGGCATGGTGAGAGGGCTTGGGTGTCTCCCTGAAGAACAAGCAGGGCTGAACATGGGGGCTCCCCCCAGCTGTATTGCCCTCAAGGCCCTTACCAGAACTTTGTGCTTCCTCGTGTAGTCACCCCCACCCCACTGGAACATCAGCTCTGTGAGACACAAACCTTGTCAGTCTCAGGCATTTCTGTCTCTCCAGCACCTAGAGCCATGCCTGCTGCATAGTAGATGCTCAATAAACATATATTGCCTGACTGCAGGAGCTAAGCAAATCAGGGAGGGCCAAAGAGGCCTCTGGGCATCCTGACCAACCTCTCTCACATTAATCTTTCCCTCGCTCTCTCCCTCTCTCCCCCCTCCCTCCCATTCTATCTAAAATTCAATGGAGCCTGGCTAATGTGGCTCAGTGATTAAGTGTAGACCCATGCACCAAGAGGTCGCCGGTTAGATTCCCGGTCAGGACACATGCCCAAGTTCTGGGCCCAATCCCCAGTGGGGGGCGTGCAGGAGGCAGCCAATCGATATTTTCACTCATCAATGTTTCTGTCTCTCTCTCTCACTTCCTCTCTCTCTAAAATCAATAAAGGGGAAAAAAATGTAAATGCCCAGGGCTCTCCTATGGGTGAAGGATGTGAGCTTGAGCATCCTCTGTTGGAGCTCCCCTAGAGCCCTTGCCCCTCCTGTACCCTGCTGGGGAGTTGCAGACAGATACCACCCCTCTGCCTGTGACATCTGAAAATTGGAGGTGGCACTCTATATCTCTTCCTGTGGCTCCACAACGAGGAGCTTTAAAAATGAAAACACAATCCTCTCCATCCAGCAGTGGGAAGTCCACAGAGCTTTTCCCCAGGAATGAGCTCCTGGAAAATCAGGGACTGGGGACCGAGAACTGAGAGTCCCGGGCTGAGGCGCTCTCTGACCATCGTTAGACTCTTGCTCTCAAGGAGTCTCTGTTTCTGTCATCGAGTGAGGCTGTGCTGGTGATCATGTCTAAACTGACTCCTCTCAAAATCCCCCCAGTTGATCTTTGAGGTGGCATCACCTCCTCCCAGACTCACTCCCTGTGATCTCAGCAGGGGTCCTGGAAGTGGCCACAGGGCTGGCCGTGCCCTCATAGCTCCTGACTCCCCAGCCTCAGCCGGCCCTCAGACGGGGCGATACTCTCTCTCTCCACTTGCACAGGGGGACACACAGTCATGAGTTCCCTTTTGTGAGTGGGGGTCACTCTTCCAGAGCCCCAGGAATCCCATCCCTCCACCCTGCCCTCCGCCTGTCACGACATCAGGATCCCCCTGCTCTGCGGCACGGGGGCCTGCGGGGCCCTGGCTGGTCGCACCTCGGGGCGCTGACTTACAAAGCTGAGCCAGGTTTACTTCGTGTGTTCGCCTTCCCGCTGGGGCAAAGCAGCACCGCTGATTAGAACGGCGCTGGAGGTGGAGGAGGGAGCGGGCTGGGTGACTGGGAACGAACGTCAGGGCCATGCCAACCCAATTTCCGGAGGCGTAAGCATTGGACTGATGTCACCCAGCCATCTGAAAGGTCAAACCCTCATTAGGTGTCAGCAGTTGGCTTATGTGGCATGTTGTTGACAGGAAAATGAGTCATTTAGTGTACCCTATCTTCTAAGACTGTTAGATACTTACTAAGGGCCAGACTGGGCTGTCTGAATATTTTCGGAAGTAAATATGAGTCACAGAATCTACATGAGAAATATAAAAGACACCGTCGGTGCCCGGCCCGTGGGCTGTAGCTCTCACCTCCATGCTCGGCCGGACTCAGCCAGTGAGCAGGCCCCTGGGGAGTCCATACCCCTGGAAGCAGCCGTCATCCCATCAGGATGAGAAGTGAGTGGATAAAGGTCCAGCTTCCTTCCCCCTGGGCTGGGCTAACTCAGGGTGTGCTCGCACTGTCCCCGACAGGTCCCCACCGGGACTGAGCTCCAGGGGTCCACAGTGCTGTTGGCCTGAGAGAACAGTCTTTCGAATTCCTTCTTTCCTCTGTGAAGTATTTCAGGGTCTGCTTCTGGAGAAATCTAACCCGGGGCAATAAGACTAGTACCTCAGGAGCTTGAGAGAGGTCACATGACCCTGTATTCTGAGCTGAGTCACCAGGGACCAGGCTGGTCCAGAGGGGAGGAAACTCCTGTCTCTAGAAATGAGCAGGAAGACCTGACGACCGTCTCCGAGGGGCCCCACTGAAGGGGACTGTAGTCACCAAATGGGAGTCTCAACTTTCTAAGTCCCCACTTCTGTACCCTCTCACCTAGTAACCTTGAGTTAGGTACACAGTGGAAGGCAGGGACTGAAGGCTACTTGACTTTGAGAAGAATGAATCTCCTGAGCTTCGGTTTCTTTATTTGGAACATGAGGGAGTTACCTGAGGTGACATCTAGGGTCTCTGCCAGTTTTGATGTCCTAGGACTTGGTGAGCTTGTTGTGGGAGTGGTCTTTGAATATGGGGGAGGCCATGGGGGACAATCCAGAGGGCTCTGGGGGCCTGCAGAGAAGGCCCTCCCTCTCTGAGGCTGTGACCTCAGCTGCCACGAGGACACTGGATTAGATGACCTCTAAGGTCCTTCCCAGCAGCAACACTCAGGGTCTTCAGGTCTGTCCTCCAGGTCCTGCTTTTCCTCATCACCATGGCTTGGACTGGGAATGGAGCCCAAATCCTACCCTCTATGTAACTGTTGCCAAATGCCTCCTAGAAGCAGCCCTGAGCCCCAACTACCGGTCATGGTTGGCATCTGGACAAAGGGAAACAACAGAGGTTCTTACAGACCTCCCCGCCCTTCTCCCCACACACCGCCACTTCCCTCCACCGCTGCTCTGCGGCTCGGGGCCTCCACACTCTGGGCTTCTCTCCTGTCCATGCGTCCACGTCTCGGACCCCACCTTCCCTCTAATCGTGGCAAGGCAGGCTCTGTCCCCCATTTAGCAAATGCCAGGCAGCAGGGAGGCGAGGCTTTAAGGAGCAGCAGGCTCTCCGCAAGCCTGTGAAATCCTAACCACACTCTGCTCAGTCCTGTCGGCGCCTCAGAAGCACTCTGTGGCCAGGAAATCAGAAGGGTGTGACATCGATAAAGCGGTGTTCCAGCCATTGGGCCACCCAGCAGGAAGTGGCCTGGGAGCCCCAAGACCCTCGCTCAGATCAAAGATCCCGCGGCTGTCAGCTCGCTGCCTCGCCCATGATTTCCACAGATTAGAAAGTGCATTCGCACATCTCTTAGAAGATTATCGCCTGGCCGGTGTGGCTCCGTGGTTGAGCGTCGACCCATGCACCAAGAGGCCGCCAGTTCGATTCCTGGTCAGGGCACATGCCCTGGGGGGGGCATGCCGGAGGTGGCCAGTTGATGTTCTCTCTCATGGATGTTCTCTCTCTCCCTCTCCCTCTCTCTCTAAAGTCAATAAAGGAAAAAAAAATTTTAAAAGATTATCAACAGGACCAAGGTTTAGCCTTAACATGGAGAGCCTGTGTGATCTTCAACGTCGCTCAGCGTTTCTGCCTCTCAGCGTTGCCATTTGAAACACAGGCGTAAATATATTAGTGGAGTGGAGTGAAAGAACATGGCCAATATATTTCCCGTGGTTATTTTTGGGTGCATTCGATTATTCTGTATATATTCTTCTTATACTTCTCTGTCATTTCCCAATTTTTGATAATAAATACATGCTATTTTTATAATAAAAATTAAACATAATTATTTAAAAGAGGATTCTAGCCCTGGCAGGTGCGGCTCAGTTGGTTGGGCATCATGCTGCGCACCAAAAGGTTGTCGGTTGTATTCCTGATCAGGCATGTGCCTGGGTTGCTGGTTTGATCCCCAGTTGGGGTGTGTAGGAGGCAGTCGGTCGATGTTTCAGCCTCACATTGATATTTCTCTCTCTCTCTCTAAAAATCAATTTGAAAAAAATTTAATAAAATAAAAGATGATTCTACATACACACAACTGTTCACGTTTAGCCCCGACTGGCTTCCTCACTGGCAATGTCCCCAACTCTTTGTCTGTAGGCTGGGAGGCACGCGACAGCTCATCGGATCCCAACATGTTAGCAGAGAGGAGACTGGCGCCCTGAGTCATGTCAGCTGTATTCTCTGCAGGGAGAATTCACATTTACCGCCTCTGACTGCCTCGCCGAGGAATAAAGAACACCCAGCAAAGACGCGGCACATGGAGGGACGTTAAATCCTTAAATAAGAAAAGTTAGTGCTTCCCATTTATGTCCTTTAAAAATATCACCCTTTCCCCTTCCTTCTACTCACGGAGCCTTCCTGGCAGCCTGCAGATCCCCTCCTCGTCCAGCAGGTCCCCTCGAGCTTCGCACCTGGCTTGGGCCTGGGTGCCTGGAGGTGGCGGGGCTGCCACGGGGCTCACAGGAGGACTGGCCAATGCTCCCTCCTAGAGGATGAAAAACCAGTGTAGTCAAAGCTGAGCATCTTGGTGCAGGCTCAGTCATCCTGAAATGTATTCAGAATTTCTTTCAAAGGGAAAGAGCATCCATCTCCATGTCTACCTTAAAGGTAGGAGCCAGTATGTCTTCAATGGATACAATCAACATCTTGTACACAGTGGACAGTTGATAAATTCATCTTTCCTAGTCAAGCTTTTCGGGCCTGTGCCTAACCCCACCAGAAGGCCTCTTTGCCAAGACTTGACTTGTAAGTTGGAAATCTGAGGGCTTAATAATACTCAGTGAGAACCCGAGGGGCCAGGATAAAAAGACCTTAAATCAGAAATAAACAAACAATTACATGCTATTTTCAAAAGAGAAAAAGGAAGAATAAACTTCTGAACCCCAAAGTCCCACCAAAGGACGTCTGTATCTTTACAATTTTACCATCAGCCTAGCCCCCAGGGGTGATGTAGTGCACTGAGCAGGGTGAGGGGGTGAAAAACATGGCAAGGTTTTGCAGAAGCAGGGGGATCCTTGGGGCTGATGCCCAGCCACAGGCTGCCATAGTCTAAAAAGTGAAAGTGAAACCAGTCCCAGCAAGAGTCATTGCCTCACTCTGGGCTCTTCTGAGCCTTACATTCATCCCTTGGTGTCCGAGGAGGGCCATCTGCAGTAAAAGACTGGACCTGAAGCCAGCAAAGCAAACTCCAAAACCTTGGTCACTGCAGAAGAGGATTCAACAACTTCTGGGGTAATTCCCACTTCCTTCCTGGGTGCCCCCCATCCTGCCCCAGTTGGTGCTGTTTTCCAGGTAACCCAGCCTCAGAGGCAGCGGAGCTTGCCAAGCTGGAGGAGGGGCTGGAGTCCTAGAACCGGCCTAGGACTTCTAGAAAGATCCTTGTCTTCCAAGCAAGAGGAACGGGGAATTCCAGGCCCGCGGCTGCCAGGCTGCAGAAGGCCAACTGGGGAGCTGCTGAGGGAGAGCTCTGGGTGCCGGCTTGAGGGCCAGGCAGGAGTGTGGGAAACAGACATGGATGTGGATCCTGGGGAGAAGGGAGCAGAGGAAGGCCTTGGGGGTCAGAGAGGGTACCCAGCTCTGGGCACATTCTGAGGCTCCCAGGAAAATATGACGAATGAAGAGGAACTGCTAAGAAGAGGGGCCCCTGCGGGGAGCTTCTGTGTGGCAGCTGTGAGGGTCTGGCTGGCGCAGAAACGTTCAGAGATTTCACACCTGGTTGATGTAGGGCTGAGGAAAAGGGAAGGAGGAGCCGCACACAGAGCAATTTCAAAGAGAGAGAGCAAGGGGCTGGAGGGGGGTGCGGTGAAGGGAGTAAGGGGGGAGGGGGGGGTCGAGATTTGGGAATGTATTGGAAAGTGAGACTCCAGCCAGGAGAAAAAGTCTGATAAAATGAGTACGGAAAATTCGGTGGTGGAGAAGGGATGGGGGCAGTTGGTTTTGCGTCCGCGCTGCGTGGTTCGGCCGCCGGGCTCTTACCTGCATTACAGGTGGAGGCGTGGGAGCCGCCCGGCTGTCCGTGGTGAGCGCGCAAAGCCCGCAGCTGCTGGGCGCCAGGCCGGAGCTGCCAGACCCTCCCTTCCCAAACCCCTAACTTGGCCCGGAGAGCTGAGATGTCTCGTGGGAGGAAATCTCTTTCACCGAGTGCCAGTAGCGTGCGCTCGGTTCCCGGCGAGCAGGCGCGCAGGGCGCTCCGGTAATCGCTATCCTTCCGGGAAACGAAAACGAAAGAGCAGGATCCGGCTTCCACTCCCGCCCCGGCCGGCTGGGGGGAGGGCAGGGCCGGCCCCTGCGGGAGCCGAGCCCGGGGCGCTGTGGCTCGACCGGCGGGAGGCGTCGGTCCCGCCCGCATCTTGCCGCCGGGTGGGCAGCCCGGCCCTGGCTTCCAGGGAGATGAAGGTGGGATTCTGCGGAATCGGAGGGGCCAAGGGAACCCCTGGCCCTGGGCTCCCGACCAAGACAGACCAACTTCAAGTTGGTCTTATGTGTGTCCATAGATGGATAGGAGGGGGCCCGTTCATGCTGTGCATCTGGACCAGGTGCCTCCTCTTAGGGAGGGTGACCTTTGCCCGCATGCCATTTGGCTGGGTGGAGACCCCAAGGCCCTGGGCCCGAGAGCCACCAGCAGAGCTGGCGTTGTGCCCCTCCTGACCTAGACCCCAGTACTCAGTGGATCCCGACTGGCACCTTTTCCCAGGCCTCTGGCTGCCTGGGGCATGATGCGCCCCTGCCTGCGTGCCCTGCCTCAGCTCCTGTCTCGAGGGAAAACGAAGAGAGGTTGTAAGCACTAAAGCAAACCAACATGCCCACCAAAGAAAAGAAGGGAAGGAGCCTTAGTAGCCTTCTGCCAGAAATCTCAGGGTGTAAATGCTGTGATAAAAAAGGCTTAGCACTGATATATTATGGGCTCCTAGAAGCCAATAAGAACAAGGCCAGAAATGCAACAGAAAAATGAGCAAAGGATATGAATAGGCAGTTCACATAAAACAAAATACTGATGGTTCCTGACCATGGAAAAGGATGCTCAGACTCCCTCATTACAAAAGCTGTGCAAATTAAGTTATTCTCGAGATACAATTTTTACCCGATTAGTTTAACAAAAATTCAAAAGTTTAATGACAATCTGCTGGAATGGCTGAGAGGAACAGGCGCGTCACTGGAGGCACAAAGTGGTATGAGCCCATGGAGGGCCCTGTGGCAGGATCTAGCAAAGCTACAAATACATTTACCCTTCACCCAGCACTCCCACCAATGGCAGTATTACACACTACCGTGTGTGTGTGTGTGTGTGTGTGTGTGTACACTGGTATTCATACAAAGACACCCCTGGAAGGATGTGTAACAAACAAACATAATTGGGATTCAAGATAGAAAGGAAGAGGATGGGTTTTCATTGCAAACTTTTTTATATTGTTTTGATTTTTGAACCATATCATTAAATATCTATTCAAAAGAGTGTTTTTTTAAAAGAAAGAAAGAAAGAAGTTTAAGGACCTGCTCCATGTCAGCAAGCCAAAACCTAGGTGATATGGAAATAAGGCATGAGGCAGACTGAAAAAGTGGGGACATGCCCTGGCCGGTTTGGCTCAGCAGTTAGAGCATAGGCCCACGGACCAAAGAGTCATGGGTTCGACTCTGGTCAAGGGCACATACCTTGGTTGTGGTTCGTCCCTGGCCCTGGTCGGGGTCATGCAGAAGGCAACCAGTCGATGTGTCCCTCTAACGTCAATGTTTCTCTCTTTCCCCCTCCCTCCATCCTTTCCACTCTATCTGAAGATAAATAGAAAAATATCCTCAGGTGAGGATTAAAAAAAATAAAAAGGGGACCTTTCCTTTTGGAAGGACAAAGGCGGTGCTACATATGATCTAAGTCTACAAAATTATAAACCCATGTGAGCAGGAATAAGTAAAATCCCTCCCTCACAAAAGAAATATGCATAGATGTTTCATGCTCAATAAAATAACTATTTATTTCATTTTTAAATAACACTTTTCCCACAAAAAACTCAAACATATACAGAACTTATAATTTATAATAACAAACTTTCTTAATACCTATACTACTTCTAAAGGAGAGGAGAGGGGGAATATGAGGTAGACAGAAAGGAGGAGAAAAATGGGGCACTGCGGATCTGGACATGGGCACCAAGAACTGGGGGTACCCAGGGAGGGGCCCAGGAGAAAGCACCCATTTCTGTGACCTCTGATTTCAGAACAAGGTTCAGTTTCACTTATAGAAGGAAATGCTCAGGATCTCCTCACAAGGAGCACTGGGACCATCCACCCGCCTCCATGGGCCCTACCATGAAGCAATCACAGCTGGTGGCTCTGAGCAGACAAACGGTCAGTGAGTCCACAGTTCTCCAACCAACCAACCAGGCGTAAACCAACAAGGACAGGTAAAAAGAGAGGGAGCCGGAGAAGGGTCTTCTTCCCATCTGTGCCGCTGGGTCTCATGTTTCTCCGAGGGTAGTAGGATAACAGAACTTGACATCTACATTCCTTTTACATCAAATGGTTATTCCAGATGAAGCGCAGCAGCTGGTGAGCTCCTCCAAAGAAAACCACGACAAAATGAGCCAGGGCATCTCTGCCTTCCCGCTGAAGATCCTGTTTTAAAAAGGAAGAGAGAGGGATATTTTTAAAAGGCAATAGAATAATCCAAAGTTAAAAATTCAGTATTACTATTAATTCAATCAACACCAGAGAACAAGCTTCTTGGGCGCTTTTCGAATTGCACAAGCTGAAGGAGAGGATCTTGGGAGTTTAGTCATGTCCATATCTTCCACACCACCTTGGAAAGTTTTCCCCTGGACGTGTTTCCCCATCTTAACCGGCAGCAAATGGGGGCCCTCTGTTCAGGGCCGATAACTGCTTCCTTTGGCTTCCCAGAGCACTTCTTCATCCTCTCAAAGGAGCGAGGGAGTTTGCTTTGGGGTTGGAAGAACTGTGGGACTTAGACGGGTGGAGAGGGGAGTGAATGGGGGCAAAGTGGGAGGTGATGGGATCACAGCAGGTGTGTGGAGCCTGTGTACGTGGGAGCGGCAGGAGGAGGAGGCTGGGGGTCCACACAAAGCTCTCCCTGCCCCTCCCCCTCCTCCTACAGTCTCTTCTCAGCACTGCAGCCTGTTGACTATTGAAATGTGGCTTCTCTGCTCAGAGTTCTATGGCTCGGGGCCCCCCTCAGAACACAAGTCCTGCCGGTGACCTGAAGGCCCTACCTCACCTACAGCCAACCCGCCACTCTGACCACATCTTTTACACCTTCTCCCTACTCAGCTCCAGCCGCACTGGCCTCCTCGCCCCTTCGAAGCGGCCTCTGCACCGCTGTCCTCAGCCAGCCCCGACCCCTCCAACGCGGTGTCGGGTCTGCTCCAAAGTCACCTTCTCAGCCAGGCCTTCCCTCAGCTCCTCTGCCAAAACTGAAAATCCTTGACCTTCCTCATCCCCTTCCTTGCTTTATTTTTCTCCAAAACAATTATGACTGTCTGATAAACCATACACTTTATTTATTAGGTTATGATTTGCCTCTTTTAGAGTGAAAACTCCGAGATGAGGGAGCTTGTCTCTTCTGCTCTCTGCCTTGTCCCCAGGACTGAGGCTGCCCGACACCCAGGGCCTCAGCACATATTGGTACTAAATGACGGGATGAAAGTGGTTGGCAGCAGGGTAAGAATTTAGGCTTTGTCCTATCAGTAACCGGGAGTCACCGAGGATGTTTCCCTTTTATCTTTGACATCAGTTGACATCAGTCAGCACAGCAGACAGAAAAACGAGCCAGGAGCCAGGTGCTCGTATATTTAAATTCCGGTTCTGTCCCTTAGTTGCTGAGTGGCCTGGCGTAGGTGACTGAATCTCTGAAGCTCAACGGCTCTCCTGAAATACCTATATTACTGGTGTATAGGGTTATTGGGAGAATCAAAATAAAGGAAAAGTTCTGTTTTCCTTCTACCCTCTGGGAGTGTTTTCAAAGAGGACCTGGAAGAAATTGTTTATAAATGTTAGGGGCCCTCCCCTCTTCCTAACAAAGTAAGAAGTTCCTTGTCATTACTGTTATCAGGCAGAGTCCCAGAGAAAACAGTGGCACACTCAAATTAGGATAATTCAGGGAGGGTTGAATAAGGGGACTATCTACCAGGGGGTAGGGGACAGAAGGGCAGCACAGCACCCCGTGCTGGTAACTGCAGAGCCAGGTACCCCTGGCCTGTGGGGACAGGGAGGGGTCAGTGTCTAGAACCCAGAAGGGAAGAGTCCTTCCTGGAGAGAAAAATGTCAAAGACACATTTAAGAGCCTACAAATGATGGGAAAGCTATTATGAAACACACTTTCTATCTAGAAAAATGACGTGCCCTGGGTTTAAAAAAAGACCAGGTCCTTGAATCAAAACCCTATATAACTAAATAGCAAAACATGTTATTGCGAGAATCAGGCCCATCTGGAAACAGAACTCGTGCTTCAGTGAAAGCTTTCTTAGCAGATGAGTCGCTCCGCAGGGCAGTCGGATCCGTGGACAAAACCATGACATTCCAAAGGCAAGAATAAGATTTCTTTGAATATATCAAAAACAGGAAGGGATCTGGAGAATCAGTGTGACAACTTGATTAAACAGAGTACAAAGGTGAACAAGTGATGACCACATGTAAAAGAAATGAACCGCGCCAGAGTTTAAATTCTGTTCAAGTTGCTTGATTTAAGCCTGAAGCACCAAAGTGAAGCTGTCAGCATTTTACAGCCAGACTTAAGTGAAATTTCTAAAATTAGCTTTAAGCCCAGACCAGTTTGGCTCAGTGGTTAAAGCATCAGCCCACAGACCAATGAGTCGTGGGTTCGATTCCGGTCAAGGGCACGTACCTCGGTTGTGGTTCGTCCCCGGCCCTGGTCGGGGTCGTGCAGGAGGCAACCAGTCAATGTGTCCTTCTCACATTGATGTTTTTCTCTCCCTCTCTCTACCTCCCTCCCACTCTATCTGAAGATAAATGGAAAACTATCCTCTGGTGAGGATAAAAAAAGAAAAGAAAATTATTTTTAAAATATGATGTGGTCTGCTTAAAAGTGTTCTAGAATACAGCTTTGTGGAACAGGACAAGATATCTTTAAAAGTCTGGGTCAAAGCCAGCTTTATAAAATGCTGCAAGAAAAGCTAGGGCAGGCAGAGGGATGGGCATACCGATCGATGGAATGGAGCCGAGAGGCCAGAAATGAATCTTCTTGTTTACAGGCAATTGATTTCCAACATGAGCGTCAGGGAAGGGATAGCTTTTCAACAAACGGTGCTGGGACCACTGGACACCCACATGCCAGACTGAAGGTGGACTTTTAAATCACACCACATACAAAATTAACTCCAACTAGATCAAAACTTAAATCTAAGAGCTAAAACTATAAATCTCTCAGAAGAAAACATGGGTGTAAAATCTTCATGACTTTGGATTAAGCAATGATTTCTTGGATATGACACCAAAAACACTAGAAATAGAAGAAAAAATAAATTGAACTTCATCAAAATTAAAAACTTCTGTGCTTCAAAGAATACCACCTAGAAAGTGAAAAGACAACCTACAGAATGGGAGAAAATATTTGCAAATGATATTTCTTATAAGGAACTTACATCTAGAATATATAAATAACTCCTATGACTCAATAATAAAAGACAAATATTTTTTTACAGGGGCAAAGGATCTGAAAAACATTTCTCCGAAGAGATACACAAATGACCAATAAGCTCATGAAAAGATACACAACATGAGCCATCAGGGAAACGCAAATCAACACCACATGAAATATCTCTTCAAACTCATCAGGCTGGCTATCGTAAACAAAAGCAGCTAATAACAAACATTGACGAGGATGTGGAGAAACTGGAAACTTGTACACGGCTGGTAGGAATGTAAAGTAGGTCAGTCACTTTGGAAAACAGTCTGGATGTTCCTACAAAAAGTAAACAGACTTCTCATATAGCACAGCACTTCCATACCTAGGAATGTACCCAAAAGAACTGAAAATAGCCCTTGCCGGTTTGACTCAACAGTTAGAGCATCAGCCCAAGGACCGAGGGGGTTTGGGTTCAATCCCAGTCAAGGGCATGTACCTGCGTTGCAGGTTCGATCCCCAGCCCCAGCCAGGGCACATGCAAGAGGCAACCAATTGATGTCTCTCTCTCACATTGCTGTTTCTTTTCTCTCTCTCCCTCCCTCCCTTCCACTCTATCTAGAAAATCAATGGGAAAATATCCTCAGGTGAGAATTAACAAAACAACAACACAAAAAGAACGGAAAATATGCCCTGGCTGGTTTGGCTCAGCAGTTAGAGCATGGGCCTGCAGACCAAGGAGTCCCGGGTTTGATTCTGGCCAAGGGCATGTACCTTGGTTGTGGTTCGACCCCGGCCCCAACTGGATAGTGCGGGAGGCAATGGCTGTGTCTCTCTCACATTGATGTTTCTCTCTCTCTCCCTCCCATTCTGTCTGAAAGATAAATGTAAAAATATCCTCGGGTGAGCATTAAAAATAATAATAAATATAAAAAGTCACCCCCCCCCAAAAAAGAACTGAAAATATATTCTTCACAAAAACATATAAACAAATGTCCATAGCATCATTATTCATGATAACCAAAAAGTGGAAACAACCCATATAGCCATCAACTGATGAATAAACAAAATGTGATATATACATACAACAGAATATTATCCAGCAATAAAAGAAATGAAGTAATGGCATGTGCTACAACATAAACGAGAAGAAAAGCTAGGGTCATTCCGTGTTGATTTATGCAGCTGCAGAGGTGAATTTAAGACTTATAAGTAAATGACAACTTAAAAGGCAAAGGAGATTACATTTGTCCTACTCTGGTCTCTCCAATTCAGAGAAAAATATTAGCTGGACCCATGAGTATTCAGAATTAGGTGATCAAAAAGCAGGAAAGTTGAACTAAAGAATTTCCTGGAAGAAAAAGTGAGAACTTTCCTACAGAAGGAGCTGGAGCCTAGAAGGGAGACAGTTAACATCAGAGTGTGCTGTAACAAAGGATAAAGAGACAGTCAACTCCAAATATCGAAAGGGCAAAGACAAAAAAAATAATAATTTTTTGGTTTAGATAACATTTATTGATCATTTTCTGTGGGTCAGGCTCTGTTCTGAGTGATTCACATAGATTCTCTCATTTAATTTTCACAACAGTCATAAAAGGTAAATACTGTTGTTATCTCCATGTTATAGATGAGACCCAGGGAGGCTAAGTAACTTGCCCCATGTCACAGTAAAGAGTGGTGAGCAGACTTTGTATTCAGTACTGGGACCCTAAAACCAGCACATTTAACCCCTTACACCGCAGTTGAAGACTCAATGAGTCCATGTGTAAGTATCTCTTCTATGTATGTTGGGCTTCTGCTGTAGTGTTCAGACATGGTTGTCCACCGAGGCCAAGAGTAAGGCTCTCAGGTGAGGTGTTCTCTGAGGGGCCCCATACAGGAAATGTACAGAGGTAGGAAGGCACCCCACCTCTCTCTGCGCCTCACACTTTTGGGCCCCGATGTCAGAGTGTAGATGCCTGGAGGTGGCTCCTGGGAGAAAAGGGGGCCAAATAGTAGAGACAGTAATGGGTGGCGCACGTGTTTTGGAACCAGCGGACGTGGGTTTAGGTCCTAATTCTGTAACTCACCAGCTGTGTAACCTATGAGAAGTTACTTGACTTCTCAAATCATCGATTTCCTCATTTGAAATGTGAGAACAGTAATAGTCCCAGATTCACTGATGGTTGTAAGAATTAATAAAACAATGCAGCCCTGGCCAGTTTGGCTCAGCAGTTAGAATATCAGCCTACAGACCAAAGGGTCTCGGATTTGATTCCTGGTCAAGGGCACATGCCTGAGTTGGGGGTCTTTCGGGAGGCCACCGATTAATGTGTCTTGCATCAATGTCTTTCTCTCTCTCTCTCTCCCTTTCACTCTCTCTAAAAATCAATGGAAAAAAATCCTCAAGTGAGAATTAACAAAAAACAAACAAACAAAAAAACCAATGCAGCCCTGGACAGTGTGGCTCAATGGTCGAGCGTCATCCCATGCACCAAAAGGTCACCGGTTCAATTCCCAGTCAGGGCACATGCCCAGGTTGTGGGCTGAATCCTGGGTCAGGCCTTGGTGGCAGGCAGCCAATCAATGTTTTTGTTTTTCTCTCTCTCTCTCTCCCTCTCCCTTCCTCTCAATTCAATAAAAACAGTTTAAATAAATACACAAGAATAAAACAATGCAAGTGAAACCCTTGGCATGGCTCCTAGCAAACAGCAAGCCCTCAGTCAGCACTAGTTATTGTTACACAGCTTTAGTTTATCCTCCAAATAGAGTTGGGCTGGGAGCAAGGCCATTACTGATCCTGTGAACCCAGGGAGAAAGCAGCACTTTATAATCCAAATTCTTACAATCTCAAATCAAACGTCTCCTCTAACTGCAGACTGGGATTTACAACTCCTGCACAACTTCACATCTCCGTCTGCGTGTCCAGTAGGAACTTCAGACTCCCGTATTTCCCCCAAACAGAGCTCTGTATTTCCCCCAAACCTGTTCTCCAGTTTCCTCCATCCCAGTAAATGGCACCGCCACTCATTCAGAGGCTCAGGCCCAAACCACTCAAGCACTGCGTTCCTTTTCTCTCATTCTGCACATCCAGTTCATCAGCCAATCCTGCAGGCTCTACTTTCATATTCATCCGGAGTCTGATCATTTCTTACCACCTCCACTGCTACACCCTGGTCGCAGCCTTTGGGGTCTCCTCTGCCTCTCCAGCCCCTGCATACAGCCTGCTCTCTGCACCACAGCCAGTCTCCATTCTAAATGTAAGACTGTTCCTCTCCCGAAGCTTCTCTTATATTCTGCATAAAACCCGAACACCTACCACTGCCTCTAAGACCAAGGCCAACTTCCAGACCTCACCTCACTCCACTCCAGCCATTCTGGCCTCCTCGCTGTTTCTTGAGCCTGCTCCTGTAGCAAGGGCTTTGCACTCACTGTTCCCTCTGCCTGGAACGCTTCCCGGCTACGTATTCCCACGCCTCACTCCCTCACTTCCAGTCCCTGCTCGAACCTCACCTCCCCAGAGATATCACCATCCCTGATAGCCCATGCAAATTCAGTCTCCATCACTATCCTCTACTCCTGCTTTGAGTCGGCATCCTATCTGACCTGTCCACTGCGTTGTCTGTCTGTCTGTCTCCCAGATTGTGAGGTCTACGAGAGGAGGCTCATCTTCTGTCCCGCTCTCTGCTTTAGCTACCAGCGCTTGGAACTGAGCCAGGCATATAGTAAGTGTTCAATAAATATCTGGTTGAATGAAATTGGTCTAGCAAATGTTTTATTTGATTGTCTGTGTTTATTTTGTCTTTGTTTCCTTCTTGCTTTTAGTAGTGTTGTTGTTGGGACTTCCCATTCATGTTCTGTCTTTGGGAATGTTTTATTGAAGGAAACACTGTCCACATTTAGGCCAGGGCATGAAAGAAGACACGGCACCCCGAGCCAGCGCGGTGGCAGCAGCAGTGATGACCAAGAACCATCAGGAGAGGAGAACTGAAGGGCAGGAAGTTGGGCCCTGAGGGGCAGCCACCCTCCTACCATGGAGTGCCCCCCATCTCCCCTCTGCTGCCAACTGCAAGTTGCTCTGAGGAAACGAAGTTGGCTGTGGGTTTCATCACCCCTAAGATCTCAATAGCAATCATTATTCTTTTCTGTTTTCCCTTATTATCTCTTGTAATAATCAGGAGAAACTAAGAAATCGGGGTAGTGGGGCTTGGAGCATACCTCTGGGCTGGTCCAAGAGGATTACGACAATCTGAGGCAGAGGTTGTCCTCCTTGACTGAGCATTCGATTCACCTGGGGAGCTTTAAAAACTGCCCTCTGCCCAGGCCACACCTCATGTCAATCAAATCAGAATCTCTCAGGTGGGGCCCGGGCATCTGTAGGTCTTAAAATTCCACAGGTGATTCCAATCAGCATCCTAGTTTAGGGTGTGGAGCAAAAGCTCTGACACTCTAATGGGCACACAAATCCTCTGGGGTGTGTGTAAAAAAGGGGGATGGTGATTCCAGCGTGTGGGCTTGGATTTTGCACACCTGGCTGGCTGCTAAGTGCTGCTGAGGCTCCTAGTCCATGGACCACAGTTTGAGCAGCAAATGTAAGGTCAAATACTGACCTTGAATCAGGTTCACAATTTTCAGATCTAATGCTTGGTAATCCAGACATTACTAATCCATGTGTTCTGCTAATTCCTGGGCATCTCGTTCACTCAGCAGCCACTGTTCTGCCTGCTCTTTCTCCTATTGGACAGGCCCTTGCTGGAGAAACAGAGGTCTCACCTCTTGAACCATCCTGTGATCAATGCTGTCTCCAATGTTTTTCAGCTGCACGGCCAACTTTTGGATTATCTCCTCCTGGTAATCGTTCTGGCCAGTGCTGTTTTCCTTGGGCTGCGAAGGTGAATTGTGATCTGCATTAAGATAACAGAGTTCAAATGAGGTACTTCATTAGCTATCTGTGAAATTACTTACCACTAGTAACTAAAAACCGTCTTAGACAAAGAGAGGGATGAAAACCCATCTTCATCATGATTATCAAAGAAAACAAAGCCTTGCATTGAAGTAGACCAGTTCTGTTCAATATTAATTTTTAATTTTCAAGTTATATTAATTTTTATATATTAATATCTTAATTTTATTAACATTAATTTTTAATTTTCTACTAGTAAAGTCAGATAAAAGTTAATTAGTAATATATTTTACTTAAGCCAATATATCCAAAGTATTATCATTACAACATATAATCAACATAAAATTATAAATCTATGTTTTGCATTTTTTTTATTATGCCTAAGTCTTCGAAATCTAGTGTTAATTTTTTCTTACAGCACATATGAATTCAGAAGCTAACTTTTCATTGGAAAACCGGGATCTGTGTTTAGATTTCATGAAATTTACATTTAAAAAAGTAGATTCATATATCCAAGTTGTTCCAAACATACTTGAAAGTTTTCCAATGATTAAATCAAGTATCCGTTTTTTAAATTAATTAAAGTGAAATTTGGCTCTTTAATCACTATATTTCAAGTGCTCAAAAACCAGTAGTCATGGTATGGGATAGGTCTGGATCTGCACACTTCTTAAAAGTAGATTTTTCCTTTTTTAATCCACAATCCTTGAATGAATTCCTATTTTCTTCCAGCAACCAATGAGTGTTTTTAAGCAACACTAGGAGCAAACTACTGTGCTGGGTGCTTTGGGAAACTTATAAAAAATAAAAAGACAAGGTTTCTGTCCTTAAGTTTCTCACAACACACTGATCAGGGATGAAACTATTCCCAAGTGCTTTAGGACTACAGAGAAGAAAATAAAATTGGGCTAAAGTAGACAAAAGTATGACTTCATAAGTATAGCAAGTTTCGCATTGAAATTATTTTGTTCCAATAAAATTTGGGGACTTTGATTTTTCAAGTTTTATACAAAGAGAATAAGCCTTGTCTTCAAAGAGGCTAGTAGGAGAGAGACACACACTACAATTCAATATGTCATAGTAAGAACAGGGTCTGCACAGAGGTAGGGAAGACATCCCAATGGAGATATCTAAATTCAGTCTTGAAGGAAGAAGGATAAATAAGAATTAGTTGGAAGCCCGGCTGGTGTAGCTCAGTGGATTGAGCCTTGTCCCATGGACTGTGAGGTCCCGGCCCAGGTTTCCAGCTCAATCCCCAGTAGGGAACATGCAGGAGGCAGCCAATCAATGTTTCCCTCTCATATTGCTGTTTCTCTCTCTCTCTCTCTCTCAAAAAAGTCAATTAAAAAAATTCTTTTTAAAAAAAGAATTAGCCAGGAGAGGAAGAGAGAGATAGAGGCCAAAGCCAGCTGGGAGAGAGTGGCAAACAGAACATTCCAGGCTGAAGGATCACAGGAGCAAAGACGTGGGGGATCTCACAGTGAGTTCTTGTGTGTAAACTTTAAGTAATGCTATTGTTGAAAGGCAGGGAGTGATAGGAAACAAAACTAATAGGGTAGGCAACAGAAAAATCATGAAGGGAGAGTAAGAGGCTTGGACTTTATCTAGTAGAGCAAGATCCCACTGAAGGGTTTTAAGCAGAAAATGATATGACAGATTTGCTTTCTAGCTACAGTATTTCCTTCTGGGATCAGAGTGGAGAATGGTGAGACAGGCAGGGAATGCGTTTAGGGGCTACTGCAAAGTCCTGAGGATGGATGATAAGATGTTGCCTAACAATAACTAACATGCTTACTACATGTCAGACCAGACATGCATTATTTTACTGACCACTCCCTCACAATGACCCCCATGAGGACATTTACCTGTGTTACAGATGAGAGAGCTGTGCTTTACAGAATGCTTTTCAACCTTGGCTCCACCTTAGAATCTTTGGCCAGGGTGGAGTTGGGCCTTTTAAAACTCCCAGTGAAAACTTCATTCCAATGACATCATTATCCTGGGAGTTAAACCAAGCACCAGTTTTTTTATTTGTTTGTTTTTTTTTGTTTTTTTTTAAGCTCCCCAGGTGGTTCCTATTTGCAGCCAAGTTTAAAAACCAGTGGTTTAGAAAATAGTTGAGTACGTTGCCTGAGGATTGAAAGTCAAAGAACTTAGTGAGAATGTCAAGGAACTTAGCGAGAACCTCAAGAGCATAAAAAAGGACCAGTCAGCAGTGAAGGATGCACTAACTAAAAAAATAATTTATAGGGAATTAATAGTTGAGTAGTTGAAGCCAAGAAGCAAACCATCAAAGTGGAATATAAGAAAGAAAAAAAACACCCAATCAGAAAAAAGAATCCTAAAAAATAAGTATAGTGTAAGGAGCCTCTGGGACAACTTCAAGCGTACCAACATTCACATCATGGGGGTGCCAGAGAAGATGAGAGAGGGCAAGAAATTGAAAACCTATTTGAAAAAATAATGACAGAAAACTTCCCTAACTTGGTGAAGGAAACAGACATACGAGTCCCAAACATGATGACCCCAAAGAGGCCCACACTAAGACACATCATCATCAAAATGCAAAAGGTTAAAGACAAAGAGAGAATCTTTTTATTTTTAATACTCACCTGAGGATATTTACCATCGATCTTCAGATAGAGTGGGAGGGAGAGAAAGAGAGAGAGACACATCGACGTGAGAGGGACACATCAACTGATTGCCTCCTGCACGACTCTGACCAGGGCTGGGGACAAATCACAACCGAGGTATGTGCCCTTGACCTGAATCAAACCTGTGACACATTGGTCTGCGGGCCGTCACTCTACTACTAAGCCAAACCGGCCAGGGCCAAAGAGATAATCTTAAAAGCAACAAGAGAAAAGCAGATAGTTAACTACAAGGGAGCTCCCATAAGGCTGTCAGCTGATTTCTCAAAAGAAACTTTGCAGGCCAGAAGGGAGTGGCAAGAGATATTCAAAGTGATGAAAAACAACAACCTACAACCAAGGTTACTTTATCCTGCAAAGCTATCATTTGGAATAAATGAACCTATAAAGCGTTTCCCAGACAAGAAAAAACTAAAGGAATTCATCACCACCAAACCAGTATTATATGAAATGTTGAAGGGTCTTCTTGAAGAAGAACGACAAAAATATGAACAATAAAATGGCAATAAATACATATCTGTCAACAATTGAATCTACAAACAAAATGAGCAAGCAGAACAGAAACAGACTCATAGATACAGAGAACTTTTTGTTGGTTGCCAGATGGGAGGGGGGTAGGGGGATGGGTGAAAAAGGTGAAGGAATTAAGAAGTATAAATTGGTTGTTAGACTGATGAACCTCAAAGGGAAGAGGGGAGGGAGGGCGAGAGGAGATAAACCAAAGAACTTCTATGCATATATGCATAACCAATGGACACCGACAATATTGTGGGAAAGGCAGGAGAGGGCAGGAGCGGGGAGGAGGGGTCAACGAGGGAGAAAAGGGCGCACATCTATACATTCAACAATAAAGATAAGTTTAAAAAGAAAAAAATTAAACACTAAAATACCAATAAATAAATAAATTATATTAATGGATATTAGGTTATTTGGTTAACTATGATGTACAGAATATAACTCTGTGTGTGTGTGTGTGTGTGTGTGCACGCTAATGATAATTCAGAATACTGAATCACACCTTAGAGTCCTTGTATTAAAGATGCCAATCGTTGCTTAGTGGTTAGAGCATCGGCCTGCGGTCCAGAGAAAGATGCCAATCATTGTCTGACTTGCCCACACCCCTTTCCATGAGAATCTGACCTGTTGCCTAAGCAATCAGGTTCCTTCCTACATGGTTCTGCCCCAACCCCAGGCCACAGTTGATTGGATCAGAGATGGACATCTGATGCAAGAACCAATAATCTATTGTATGGCCAGGTACTCAGAACCTAGTCCCAAAACAGGGTCCCTTCCTCTCTGTTCAGTGTCAGCTTCTCCTCTGGTCAATGTAGGGGAAGAGTTGGCAGCTCGAGCAGGAATGCCACAGGATTAAGTTGGGCCCAGAAGAAGTCAAAGTCATTTGCAAGTGAAAATTACAAAGGGGAAGGAAACATTTGAGGAGAGGCAGGGGAAGCCAGCAGATAGAGAACTGAGCACTCAGAAAGAAACCAAGACTCAAAAGGAAAAAGAGACTAACCCCCGCAACTGCCTCAGAATCTGAACCCTCCACATTTTTTTTCATAAGCATCCTCACCAGAAACCACAGCTTTCTGGAGGTGACTAGAGTTGGTTTCTCTTCCCTGCAACTAAACAAATAGTCATAAGTGCTGTGTTAATTAGCATTGTCCAGAACTGTCCTATGGTAATAAAACTGTGTAGGAGATTGTAATGGCTATAAATCGGCTTCAGCATAAACTCTGGAAGTGAAATTTTAAAATCACGTTCCTGATACTACAGTGTCTTGTATTTTTGGTTCAGGTCCTGAATCCACTCCTTGTAAAAGCTGAATGCAAAATGGATTGAGCTGTGCTGTGCTCAACCTATACATGGCAGTGTGTGATGGCTAAAGAGAGTTGGTATACCTGTCCTACAGACATTTATACAATAAAATAGTTATGCCACCACAGTGTAAGAAATATTATAAGATAACAGGAAATAAATAATTAAATTAAAGCTCTAAAATGAGCATACATTGAGGTGAGAAGTCTTGTGAATGAAATAAAAAAGTAAAACTCTGTATTATTTTCCAAGTATTGAATTTTTAATACCCAACGGGGAAAAGTATCTCGTTTTATGCTAGAAAGTTGTGTGAATACGTATATATCCATACAGAGTTCTGAAAATAAAATCATAGTCCAAATGGCCTAGAGGGGAATTTGGGAAAATCTCATGGTTAATCTTTTTGTAAGAATAATTCCTTCATAAAGTAATTAAGCCTCGATGCATTGGAACTTTTTAAAAATATTGTATATTGAGAATCCTGACTCTGCCCGGCCGTCCCTTCGGTTGCATCGAGGGAAACCTTTCAGCAAACATGCTCTTAAGGTGTTTTAAGTGCCTTTCCATTGCCAGCTATCCTGTGAATGTTATACTTCCTCATGGTGGTCATCCTTTTCTGCTCTTGATTGTGTTCACTAAACAGAGAGGGCTAGGGACTTCTGGTTCAAGTCTGAGCACACGTGTTGGCCTCTCCATTTCTCCTAATCCCTCCCAAACCCCACCAAGTAGTAAAGTGACTAAAGCCACAGCAGTGAAGAGACCGGAAGGCAAGGTCAGTCGCAGATGAAAGACCTGTGTGTGTTTGTGAAAGGCAGACGGGAGATGAGACAAGATATGGTCATATGAGCCCGGCAGAGGAAGCACCAAGAACCTACCACAGGGGCTCCTGAGGCTGGAAGCCCATCTACCCACCAATCTCATGGTTAATCTTTTTGTAAAAATAATTCCTTCATAAAGAAAATTAAGCCTCAAATTAAGCCCGGAGGAAGGCACGCCATTGACTCCCTCTGATGGGGATCAATTGAACCACTTGGTGCCCTTGACATCCCAGCCCACTATACCCGGCAAAGATTATCAGGCAGTCAATCAAACGAACCCAGACCAATCTTTTCTTATGAAAGAAGCTAAAGCTTCTTTATGAATGCTGGTGCCTTAGATTACATGTCTCTTTGTTCTGGTATTTGAGGAACCTGAGGCCAGAAAGCTAGCTTCCTAACTCATCTCCCGAAGCCTCCCCTCCCCCAACTCAGACCCTCCTGTGCTGCATTTGAGGGCCCACTCACCTGGGAGCCTGGAGAGGCAGGTAGGCACAGTAGTAAAATTCTGAAGCCAGGTCACTCGGGTTTAAATGTAAAATTCACAACAAATAAAATATGTGACCTGGGGCAAGTTATTTAATCTCTCTATGCCTCAGTTTTCACTGTAAAATGTGAATGATAATGTATTATTTCCTCAATTCTAATATTTTTAATGCCTCCAAAATTAGAATGTGAGTTATAATCTGTTGATGAAATATTAAGTTTAATGAAATACCATAGTAACTACCTTGCAGAGGAGTTGTTGAGATGACTGAGTTGAGTTAACATATTTAACCTGCACAGGAGCCCAGGTAAACAGTACAGAAATGCTAGCTTCTACACCCCCCGGGAAAACAGTCTTGCCCCCATTAACAGCAGGCAAAACCTCACCAGCTACCCAGTCCATATTTCTTTAAAATAACAAAGTATCACCAGGCAATTGATAAGAACCACAGAATAAGAGATACCAGATAAACAAACAAAATAGTAATGCTAAAGAAAACAGACAAAATTCAGGGAACAGAAGAGAATGTGTGCAAAATCTAACGTATGTTTTTAGAGAGATTTAAGAAAATACCACATCCATGAAACAAAGAGAATGCTCTGAGAAAAAGAATAATCCTAGAACAAATTCTTTCAGTTTTAAAAAATATAATTGCCAAAATTAAAAATACAGTTGATGATCTAAGAAATGAAGTCAAGGAAATCACTCAGAAAAAGCATCATAACTTGAAAAATATGAGCGAGAAAAAGTGGTATAGCGTACCGGCATCTGATTACTAGGTGTCCCAGAAAGAGAAAAATAGAGGAAATGATCAGAACCATCTAAGATAGCTTCCCAGAGCTGAAGGACACCAAACTTCAAATTAGAAAGTCTCACCAGCCCGGCTGGTGTGGCTCAGTGGTTGAGCGCTGACCCATGCACCAAGAAGTCACCAGTTTGATTCCTGGTCAGGGCACATGCCCAGGTTGTGGGCCCGATCCCCAGTGGAGGGCATGCAGGAGGAGGCCAATCTATGTTCTCCCTCACTGATGTTTCTATCTCTCTCTCTCTCTCCTTTCTTTTTTCTCCAAAATCAATAAAGAAAAAAAAATTTTTTTTTTAAATCCCACCAAAAAAAAAAAAAAAAGCCCCACCAAATTTGCAGGACAACAAACAAAACATACTGAAATTTCAAAACACCAAGCACAGGAGATGCTAAAAAATCTCCAAAGAGAAACACAGATTAGTTGGGCAGCTAACTTCCCATCAACAATGAATGTCCTCTAACAAATTCTTTTCAAACTGGGATTCTCAGCCACATGTGAGATGTGAATAAGACAGTTGCAGATATGCAAGGACTCGGAAAGTTTTTCTCCCACACACAGCTTCTCAGGAAGCCTCTTGAGGAAGCATTCCAGTGAAACGGAGTAAACAGAGTATGACTAAGCCCAGAAAAAAGACAGAACATTTAGCAAAAGGTGGATCCAACCGCTGCGAAGGGAAGTCCCGGGACCGTAATGATGCGAGAAGGCCTTGAGAGCAACCAGAGAACAGCTGTAGATGGGAAGCCCCAGGGGGTGAGGGGGTGGGGAGGGGAGATTTGACAGAAGAGACAGTGTGGTTGAAAATTTGGGGAAACTACAAAGCATGTTGGGGAGGGGATGGGAGGGGAGAAGAGGTGATGAAAAAAATCCAGAAAACAATCAAAGGTCATACGGGAAGTTTATGGTCCATATGTGAAGCAAATTAAAATGTGGCTTAAGTTTAAACTGGAGGCGTCGTTTTCTAGTTTTTTCTAAAATGATACTTGTCTGTGTTACTCTTCACAGTGCTTTTCCTGTGTGACTAGGCATACCTACAAGCAACCGAAGCTTAAATCCCTTGTTTACTGGCAGGTGGTTATTCTCAGGGATAATCATTCCAGCACATACAGTCTTTTTTTTTTTAATTCTCACCTGAGGCCATTTTTTCATTTATCTTCAGACAGAGCAGGAGGGAGAGAGAGAGAGAAAAACATCGATGTGAGAGAGATGTATCAAGTGGTTGCCACCTACATGACCCCAACCAGGGCCGGGGACAAACTGCAAACAAGGTACGTGCCCTTAGCAGGAACCGAACCCGGGTCTCTCCGGTCCACAGGCCGACGCTCTAACCACTGAACCAAACTGGCCAGAGCCAGCAGATACAGTCATTATTGCTGGTAGCCACCACCCCAAATCCCTGAGCGTTGAGGGAGTTTGCACAACCTTTTATTTGGGGGATGCTGATACCACGGGTGGCCAGAAGCGAGGCCACAGGTACTAGAAGTCTTGGCCTCGCCACATGGTGGAAACGCAGGCCTCCTGCTTTCAGAGATAAAGCGCCTCACCAGTGAGGCTTCAGCTCACACTCGCGTCTCTTTTTACTTGAGGAAGGTGGCTTCTTTAGGGCTTTAGGGCATCAGCTAATGCTTCAAATTCAACCATTTGAATATTTAAATCTGCCAAATACAAAATCAACAGTAGTTGCCCCATTTCGAAGGCCACGCCCTGTCCTAATCAATCAAACACATTATCATTGAATTTTCAATTCCTCACAATATCTAATCTGAAGAACAATTTCAAAGTAATTTGCTTAAACTTAGCAAGACTATTAATCAATTTCAAGAAGGCTCAAGTCTCTTAGTAAGGACATACTGGTCCTTTAAAAAAGATCGCTGGGCCCAGCTGGTGTGGCTCAGTGGTTGAGCATAGACCCATGCACCTAGAGGTCACTGGCTCGATTCCTGGCCAGGGCGCATGCCCAGGTTGTGGGCCCGGTCCCCAGTGGGGGGCATGCAGGAGGCAGCCAATCGATGTTCTCTCTCATCAATGTTTCCATCTCTCTCTCCTTCTCCCTTCCTCTCTCTCTAAAATCAATAAACGGGGGGGGGGGGGGGGGGGGCGGAGATTGCTGGTATCACCCAGGATTGAAGTATAACAAAAGAGAACTCAGGATAAAAGAAAGTTTGCAGGACAGTGAGGTGTGAATTTAAGCTATCCGACTACATTTAGCATCAGTAAGTGTGGGCTCCTCTAAGAGGTGTCCTGATGCAGGACTGAGAGAGAAAGGCAGTGGCAAGAAGAAGAGGTGTGTTGAAGGAATTTCCTAAATCGAGAGTCTTGAGCAGGTTTGTGGGTTGAGGCGGGAGGTTAGAGCAGGTGCAATGAAACGTAGAAGATAGCGTAGGTCAGACAGTTGAGGCAAAGTTTCAGAGGTTAATGAGGAACGAGGATGAAAACAGTCCTGGCCAGGTGGCTCGGCTAACCCGTACTCCAAAAGGTTTCGGGTTCAATTCCTGGTCAGGGCACATACCTGGGTTGTAGGTTCGTTCGCTCTTGCTCTTGGCTCTCTGGTTCCTCTGGCTTTGTTCCTGCCTGTGTTCCCTCCAGAGCCAGGTGACCCATGGCCACACAGACCCCGCACGCAGTAAACAGATGAACTGCAGTGGGAACACAAACTAAGCTAGCCTGATGCTGGATTGGACCATGTCCTAACATGGAGCAAAAACAGCTTTAATTTTAGCCATATTGAAGTCACAGCTACATTTCTTTCTTGACTGGACAAAGGAAACCTTGGAAACTCAGGGATGTGATTCAACAGAAATAAAGCTTTCTATAATACCTCATCCTCCTGTGGGTGCCTCTGGACATTCTTATTCCAGCGGTACCCCAAGAAGCCCACTTCTGATGATAACAGTTGATCTCCAGCCGGGGCAGATGAGGAGGTGAAAGATTGATGTTTCTCGCCCTGGCCGGTTTGGCTCAGCGGTTGGAGTGTCGACCTGTGGTCCCGAGAGACCCGGGTTGGGTTTCTGCTAAGGTGTGTGCCTCGTTTGCAGTTTGTCCCCGGCCCTGGTTGGTCGTGCGGGTGGCAGCCACTCGATGTGTCCCTTTCACATCGATGTTTCTCTCTCTCTCTGTCTCTCTCTCCCTCCCACTCTACCTGAACAAAAAATGGAAAAAATGTCCTCGGGTGAGGATTAAAAAAAAAAAAAAGGTTGATGTTTCGCGCTCTCTCTTCCTCTTTCTCTAAAAATCAACAAAAACATATCCTCAAATGAGGATTTTAAAAAAGAAAAGAATGAACACACACAGAAGGATGAGCTTTGACAGGAGCCCCCCCCCTTCCTTTGAGCCAGGCTAGACGGAGATGGGGTGTGATGCTCACATACGGAGGTCTGGAGCAAAGGGAAAGGAGAGTCCGGTGTTTGCCCGTGATGACATCAGTTCTGTACACAGAACAGAAAATGAGCCATCTGCTGAGACAGAGCGGGATGCTGAAGTGGCTGAAATTAGTCACTAACAGAAATGGAAACAAGAAAACTGATCGGAGTTGTATAACAACCATCACTCCCTCAAAAAAAGAAGAAAGAAAATGTATTTGACCTTGATGTGCATTGTCGTTCCAGCTGACCAGGGTCCTAAACTTGTACCTAAAGTAAAGAAAAATGTCCCCTGTCCTCCCACAGGGGAAGGTTCAAGTCTTAGCTCAGTCACTTTCTCATTTCTGGTTCCGAGGCAAGTTACTTAGCTTCTTTGTGCCTCAGTTTCCTCATTTGTTAAAAGGGAATTTAGGCCCTGGCCGGTCTGGCTCAGCGGTTGGAGCGTCGGCCTGCGGACCAGAGAGTCCCAGGTTTGGTTCCCGCTAAGGGGCACGTACCAAAAAAGAAAAAAAGGAAAAATAAAAGGGAATTTAGTATTATTGTGACCATTAAACAAAGCTGTTCATAAAGTGCCTGGTTATACAAAATGTCCTACATCCTATGTCTCAGCTCCTACTACCAGACATGGTGTGAGACAATATTTACATAGATAAAATCAGGCAAAACCAAAGTTATTGGTTTTTAACTTCAGCATAAACTGATGGACAAAGTCTAGAAGAGTAGGCTGTGGCTGGAAGTCAGAATGTAAATATCAACAACTTTGGCCACAGAAAAAGAAGACAATATACGGGACAAATAACAGGCGGTGCAAGGCTGAGCGAGAAGAAAGCAGGGAAGTTAGTATCTTCATCGTATAAAATGCTGAGTCACATGATATTGCTGAAAATATATGAGATAAAAATAGAAGTTTAAATTATTTAAGTTTGCAAAGACAAAAAAACAGAAGTATTAAAATAATAATTTATCTAACACAAACCCTGGCAGGTGTGGCTCAGTGGTTAAAGCGTCAGCCCCCACACCAAAGGGTCTTGGGTTTGATTCCCGGTTAAGGGCACATACCTGGCTTGCAGGTTCGATCCCCTGCCCTGACTGGGGGATGTGTGGGAGGCAACCTATTGATCTCTCTCTCTCTCCCTCCCTCCCTCTTTTCCACTCTCTAAAAATCAATGGAAATAATATCCTTGGTGAGGATTAACAATAACAACAAAAAAACTATCAAACATGAAAAGGGAGGGTGTAGTATGAGCTAAACCTCATCTGTCACATGAAGGAAACAATGCATGGCATCAATAAATGAAGAGAGAGAGAAATAAAACAGTTGTTCCCAACTCTGGCTGACATGACTATCAGCTTAGAGACTTAAAAAAAAAAGGGCAATTTTGTTGGTCTGGAAATAACACATAGGTGTTTTTTTAAAGCTCTCTGGGTGCTTCTAACATACAGCCGGAGTTGAGAACCACTGACCTAGAAAACTGGAAAGCACAACCAATTAGAGTTGCTCTTCTGGGAATGGGACAGTGGGATAGGGTTGAGGCGAGAGGGAGAGGCTGAATACTGACTTGTATTTCATCATTCACTCAACAAATACTTACAGAAGGCCTCCTACGCGTCAGGCACTGCTTTAGGCCCTTTTCACCATCAGCTTTCCAGTACTTGATTCGTTTCCATGAACATGTAAGTTGCTTTGATTTACATTTTTTTAGTGCAACATAAAAGCGGCGGCATTACCTGAATCCACACTTTTAAATACACTGGGAAACTAGCAAGAACCACTGCACCCTGAGTGGAAAGGGCAGCCACTTATGCACGGTGATGCAGTTGGAAAAAACAACCTTTCACATGGTAGTGGGTGGGGCCAGCCAGGTTGCAAGCTGACTGGGCAAAGACAATGGGAAGAATGTCTAAGGGCAACCCACCCACTTCACAGGACCCCTTCTGCTACCACCAGATGCCACTCAGCCAGGGCTGCCAGCTGAGTTTGAAAGTTAAGAGCTCTGGGGGCACTGGTCCCCAGAGCTCCAGGACCCTACAGCAGTGTAAAGAGTGGGAGGGAGCCCTGGCCGGTTCGGCTCAGCGGTTGGAGCATCGGCCTGCGGTCCAGAGAGACCCGGGTACGGTTCCCACTAAGGGCGCGTATCTTGGTTGCAGTTTGTCCCCGGCCCTGGTTGGGTCATGCGGTTGGGAGCCACTCGATGTGTACCTTGCACGTCGATGTTTCTCTCTTCCTCTCTCCTCCTCCCACTCTGTTTGAACAGAAAATGGAAAAATGTCCTCAGGTGAGGATAAAAAAAAAAAAAAAAAGAGTGGGAGGGAGAGGATAGGATGGGGCAGGAAGGGACAAGTCTCGATGCATTAATTCACCTCAGCCAAGGGAAAGCCCCTAAACAGGTGGCTTAACTCGAAGGTACAACATATGGCCCTTTGATCAAAATTTCTATTCTTGTTTTCAAGAGGATCTTGAAACAGACACATACCATCTCACCTCAAGCCCTTTTGAAATGACACATTAGTGATTAGTTAACACAACAGCAAGATTTGACAATTATCTGAGAAAAAATGAGGCTGCGAGAAGGTGCCAGAGAGAAGAAAAGGGAACCGAGTGGGGAAACCCTCTAAACAAATGTCACTGATTTCAAAAAGAGTTTAGGGCCAGCCCTGCCTGTGCCAATCAAAAGCATAATGATTTACAAGTATTTAACTGATTAACTAATCATCACTTGGAAAATACAAGATCTATACATTATCTGCAGTAGAAAGATGGATTACAAGGTGGGGCAGAGAAGGAAGTACCTTGAGCTAGGATGTGGCAAAGAACTGTGCTGAAAGCAATCGGTGTGTTTTGCATTTTAGAACTCCACATAAACTATTTATAGTTTGTGCATGTCTGACCAACTAAATGATGAAACCCTGGAGGACATGTATCTATTTCATAACTCTGGGACCTTGCTCAGTGCCCTACACATAGAAGATACTCAACAGATATTGTTGATTGTGATTGTAAACATACAGTTGCATAAGGGAGTGGAGAGAATGAAACAGAAAGGAAGTAAGAGTTAGATGAAAATGTTGGCTACTCTGTAAGTTTACCTAAGGACAGTTTGTTTTGAAGACAGCTCTCCTTTCATTTAAAGTTGTACAATGGCAACAATAGTGTACATTCACATAGTTTGAACTCTTGGTATATAACCTTATCAAAAGCCTGGAGATACTCTCACAATCAGTGGTGAGAGTGTAAACCGGTACAACCTCTCTAGGGGGCAATGTATTTATTTACCCAATATTACAAATGCAAATACATTCAAGGTTATTTGTTGTAGCATTGGTTTCAATATTAAGTGACTGGAAACAACCCAAATATACATCCACAGGAAACTATTTAAATAAATGATGGTGTAAACACACAATGAAATATTGTGCCACTGTAAATAAGAATGAGCCCTGCCCAGGTGGCTTGGTTGGTTGGAGTGTTGTCCCAGACACCAAAAGGTTGTAGGTTTGATTCCCAGCCAGGGTACATACTTAGGTTGTGGGTTCAAGCCCTGATTGGGGCAAATAAAGGAAGCAACCATCAATGTTTCTCTCTCACATCAATGTTTTTTTCTCTCTCTCCTCCTTCCTCTCTCTAAAAAATTTTTTTTTAAATATGAGGAAGTTCTCTAAGAATTAATGCAGAAAGATCTCCAAATCATACTGTTAAGTGAGAAAGCAAACAAGGACAGTCTATTTAATATCCTATCTTTTGTCTAAAGAGGGAGTATAAAAATCTATATTCATGATTGTTCAAAATTGCATTAAAAACCTCTAGAGGGATGCCCAAGGATCTAAGAACAGTGGTTGCCTAATAGGAAGTAATGGGAGTGGGAACTGAGCAGATGGGAGGCAAAAATGCAGGAGAGACTTTTCATAATCTTTAGTTTTCCAATCATGAAAATGTATTTTTTTTAATCCTTCCATTGATTTTTTTGAGGGAGCAAGGGAGAAACATCATGTTAGAGAGACACATGGATTGATTGGTTGCCACCCGCACGACCAACCAGGGCCGGGGACAAACTGCAACCAAGGTACATGCCCTTAGTGGGAACCCAACCCAGGTCTCTCCAGACCACAGGCCGATGCTCCAACCAGTGAGCCAAACCGGCCAGGGCAGGGTGAAATGTATTTTTAAGCAAACACATAGACAGCACTTACAGTGTGTCAGCCACTGTTGCAAGCCATTTAGAATTAGTAACTTGTTTATTATAATTTCTGTCTCTTAGATGCCTTTTTTATCTTCCAAAATAATGTGATCTCTCAGCACTTTGAATATCTATAGTACTTTTATTTCTATTGAGATACATCGTATTCTTTACTTCGTTATAATCATTGCATGTTATCATTATGTAAAACAACAGAAATAATAATGCATATTAGACGTGTATATGAGTATAATTACCTATTGGATAAACATTGTCTATAATGATAATTACAGGTTACAAGTTACTTCCTAAGAACTTGGAATTGAAAGAAAAAAGAATGTCTTCTGAGACTAAGAGGCAAGATTAATGAGTGTATGTATGATGGAAATGGCTGAGATGGCAGTCTTAGGAAAGGGAGAGGCTACCAGCACTCCTTTGCACAAGCTGTTCCCTCTGCCTGCAACTCCCACCTCCCTTAACCCCTTCAGGCGTGGGTCCAGGGTTACTTCTTGAGGGAAACCTTCTCTAACCTCCCTGCTAGGTCAAAGCCTCATTATAGCATCTGGATTTCTTCTTAGAACTTACATTACATTCAACATTGGTATGTGCAATTACTGCTATATGCGTTCTTTACCAGACTGTAGCTCCAAGAGGGAAGAGGTGGGTTTGTTCACCACTGTCACCCCAGTACCTACCTCCAACAGAGTAGGCCCTAGTACTCTTGGATGCATAAGAAAGAAAATGTTTCCTAGAGGACGGGGGAGAGCTGGCAAGCCTTAGAAGAAAAAAGAAGAGGCAAAATGTGCATCTAGCAGCTGAATCACTGGACTCTACTGACTCCTACAATTACATATCCCATTTATACCAGTATATACATAATAAATATACATAGATATGGTTTTTAAAAATTCTTCCCTTTCCTATCAATAATTATTACTTTTTTTTTTTTTTTTAATCGGTGGGCAAGATCTCTTTTGCCTTTCACTCATTTTTGCTTTCCCAAGAAATTCTAAGTTCCCTTGAATGCCAAATCAGGAGGGTTTCGCTGGGCTTCCCAAGATTCTACCCACCCCCTCAACTTCTCCAAGAAAAAGTGGCTTTCAGTTCCCCATACAAAAATTGTTCTCTTTTTTTTCCCAAGAGTTGTTCGTAGGTGTAGACTTCCCCAAAGTCAGGTCCGCGTGGGCTTCAGCGAGCCCCTTTCCAGCCAATGATGGCTCCGTGTCACGGCCCAGGGCGCAAGTCACGGAGGGGACCTTTCTCGACAATCAGTTTCTTCACTAAGTTTTATTTTGGGCAGTACTGGGAGATTTTTTTTTTTCAAGGTTGCCGGCAGGACGGGCGCCCGGGTGCTCGGAGGCACCTCCCACGACCGGACCCCGCAGGGCGGCGGAGCCGGCTCCCCGCGGGGCCAGCGCGCTCGGCCGGGCGCTCGTGGCGGTCACGTGGGCCTGCGGCGGCCAATGGGGAGCGCGCACGGCCCGAGCGTCTGCAGCGCTGCAGCGGCCCGCGCCCCGGCGAGGCTCCGAGGGGAGGCAGCGGGAGGCGAGGAAACCCCGCGCCCGATTACCCCAGCTTTGGCGTTCTCGATGCCAAAGTTAAGTGCGTGTCCCTCTCACACCGCCTCTTTCAGCTTGCACATCCCCATGTCTTCAGCGGTATCCTAAAGCGTAAGGGGGAACCGTGCGCGGAGGCCACGGGAGGCTCCCACCCCTGAGTGGGACCCGCCGGACTAAGGTGCCGGTCACAAAAAAGATTTGACATACGGAGTAAAACGAGAGGACTAGGCACGAAGACAAACGTGTGGATTAGGTTGCAGGCTGTTACTCTATATTAAAGGAAGTAGCATTATTCTTCACTCTTTCTCCTTTAGAGGGAAACTGTTAGGGAAGCATCTGGGGTAAGTGTGGGACCCGCCCGCAGGGCGCCTCGGAAGGTACCCCTGCCTGTGAGGATGAGCGCTGGAGTGCGCGAAACCTACTGGGAAAAGTTGACAATAAAATGTAAGTTCTAGAATAGGAATGATTGCACAACTCTGTGAATATACTAAAGTCCACTGAATTGTGCGTTTTAAAAGGTTGAACTTTATAGTGTATGAATTGCTTCTCAATTAAAAATATATCTTATTCGCAGGTGACAGAATCTCAGGCTTTGAAAATTGTTGACACCTGCGCTAATGAAAATTCAATATTTAAGTCAATTGAGTTCTTTCTGGAAAACGGATACCAGATTTGATATGGCGGCCAGAGACCATCACAGTGCTTAAAATTTCCACTTTCTCAGTGGCATGTGATTCTTTTAAAATTGGAGAAGAGTTTGAGATTAGTTTTAATAACAGCTTTCACGTGTCTAGTATATTTTAATCTAAACGTCTAAAAATCCATACATTTGACGCAAACACTCTTTAACGCTCTTCGAAACATAAGACTTTAATTTTCCACCAGGCTAGGATATTTAGGAATCATACAGTTTTTCAAAACAAAGTTTCAGGTTTATCTTTCTGTCAGTTCTTTCCTGTATTGGCAAAATCAAGAAGAAATCTAACTGAATATTTCCTACGTTAAGAATATAGACATTGTCAGGTCCAGTTTAAAGACAAGTTTTTGTTTAAAGACAAGTTTTTCTTAAAAGATCAATTTGATCTACTTAAGTTGCTTTGGGATCATCTTAATTAATTGTCACAGCAATGATTCAGGGCGAATAGAACTAAGAAATGTAATACCATGAAGCAAAGAGCAAAGTCAGTTTTAGATTTTTAGCACGTAGAACTTTGATGAATATAGATTTACCACTAACTTCTTACAGTTAATGTTTAAGTAATCTATTGAATGCCCAATTTGTGTCCTTAATTCCAAGAAAAATACATGCTCGGTAGAATATTTATTTTAATTTAATATAAATATCTTACCTGGGTTCCTTGACATGGCTGAAACTAGCTGGTTGCTGGCAAGTCTGGTCATGTGTGCCTTCTGAAAACTGTATTTCACCCACAGTGATTTGCAACAATTTGTTACTTTGGAAGAGGGATTCAGGAGTTCTTTAGATTCACAAACAATGGTATTAATTTTTTTCTTCATGTTTTTTCCCTGTTGAAAAATATATTTTCAGAGGATTTCTCTCGTTTCTCAGTATATATTAGGTATGTTAAATGAATATTGATATTCTAACAATACAAGCAGCCTTTATTCCATATATAAAAGGGTTATGGATTTGGGTGGAAGATGGAACAGGGTGATCTCTGAGGTCTCTTTCAACTTAGATAAACATCTTTCTGTTACTTGGTTTTTAGATCTGCTACACCACCCCACATCTGCATCTCCCAGCAGCTTTTGTTCATCTTTTCAATAGCCATATTCCCTCAACCGAACAGTCTAAATTAGTAAACACAGAAAAAGAGGACCCACAATCTTGGTGTATCTGTACGATGCTCTTCCCTTGACTTAAAGGTTTGCCACAGAGTTTGACTTTCTATTTTACCTTATAAATCTAAGCAGTTACTGGAAAGAAAAGGAATGGATAAGAGAGGTCACACTGTGAAGAACAACTAAAGAAGGTAACAGAGGAGGGCTTCGAGAGCCATAGATCAGTGCTAGCCAGTAAAAATGAATGAATCACATGGAATTTTTTTTTTTCTTTACTGACTTTTGGAGAGGGAGAGAGAGACAGAAACATCAATGAGAGAGAACATCAATTGGCTGCCTCCAAATGCCCCCCACTGGGGATCAGGCCTACAACCTGGGCATGTGCCCTGACCAGGAACCGAACCAGTGACCTCTTGGTGCATGGGTCAACACTCAACCACTGAGCCACACCGGCCAGGCGTAATTTTAAGTTTTCCAGTAGCTACATTAAAAGGTAAAAGAGCCCTGGTCAGTTTGGCTCAGCAGTTAGAGCGTTGGCCTGTGGACCAAAGAGTCGTGGGTTCGATTCTACATACCTTGGTTGAGGTTTGTCCCTGGCCCTGGTCGGGGTTGTGCAGGAGGCAACCAGTCAATGTGGCTCTCTAACATCAATGTTTCTGTCTCTCCCTCCTACCCACTCTATTTGAAGATAAATAGAAAAATATCTTTGGGTGAGGATTAAAAATAAATAAATAAATAAATAAATAAATAAATAAGTAAAATTCATTTTAGTAAGTTTTTTTTACCCAAATATATCCAAAATAAATCCAAAAGTTATCATTTCAACAGGTAATCAATATAAACATTATTAATGAAATATCTTATATTCTCATTAAAGTAAGTCTTCAAAATCTGCTATGTGTCAGTTTGGACTAGCCACATTTCAGATGCTCAGTAGCTACATGAGGTTAGTGACTACTGTATTAGACAGTGTATAGAGTAAAGCTGTACATCGGCTTTAGAGGAAGAAGCAAAAATTGAAAAGAAATTTGAGAAAAAGGCAATAAACAGTTATCTCAGCAATATAAACTAGGGCAAAGGAAATCAGATAGAATTCTGACTAATCATTTTTCAAATGTACCACATTTTCCGGTGTAGTATGCTACTTCAATATTTTGATTATTGCAATTTGAGCCAGATTAAGGGAGAGAGAGCTGTAGGGTGGAGAGTTGTGACTTCCTCAGCATTTTTGGTGCCTTGCACAGCCTGACATTTTAACTATACTCATCAAGCAACTTTCTGAACTTAATTTGATTTCTCAAGTAAAGTTTCCACTGCGAAAAAGGTATGTTCTCCAGCTAATCCATCAGAGCCAGATCAGCCCCAAATAAAATTATTAAATTATTAAATGGGCAAAGTTCATCATCAAAATGCAGTTACTAGGTGAGGTTCTTATCTGAAAGAGCCATCTAACAGCTTTACCCATCAGCCCGCTGTGAAATTGTCACATGGCATTGCTAGATATCTGAAGAAAATATCTAACCAAGGTCGTTTAAAGTAAATGACCAAGAATGTTGAACTTGCCCTGCCTGTGAACCAAAGATTCGTGGGTTTACTTTCCAGTCAAGGGCACCTACCTGGGTTGCAGGTTCAATCCCTAGTCCCAGTCAAGGTTGTTTGGGAAGCAACCAATCAATGTGTCTCTCTTATATGAATGTTTCTCTCTCTCTCTCTGTTTCTCTCTCTCTCTCTCTCTCCACCCCCTCCCTCCCTCTCTCTCTCCCTTCCACTCTATCCTCCCTCTCTTCTACTCTATGTAAAAACCCGGAAAAATATATCCTCAGGTCAGGATTAACAACAAAAAAATGTTTAACTTGATCTTCCCCAAATAGGTTGTTTTTTAAAAAATATTTTTTCTTTATTGATTTTGGAGAGGGAGGAAAGGAGATGGGAGAGATATAGAAACATCTATGAGAAAGAACATTGACTGGCCACCTCCTGCATGCCCCCCACTGGGGATCAGGCCCACAGCCTGGGCATGTGCCCTGACCTGAAATCGAACTGGTGACCTCTTGATGTATGGGTCAATGCCCAACCACTGAGCCACACTGGCTGGGCCCAAATAGGTTTTTATTATAATTTTCCCAAACAGTTCTGCAGGATGTTAAGAGGTATTTATTGAAAAAAATAAATCAATGCTAATTATATTTTTCACCTAAAATGTACTTCTAAATATATGTAATAAAAACACTTCTCTAGTTGTTAGTATTATTAGATAATTGCCTTTAGGAAATGGTGTGCCTACCTGAAAATACCAGGAAATCCCAGGATTCATGAAAGCATGATAATGGATTTGCATGTGGAAGCCTAGGCAACCATTGAGCTGATATATGTGGTCTATTTAACAATCATTGGTTTATGTTAGTTATCTTGTCTTACTATTCCAACATATAGATGATATTTTTCACTTAATAAAGTTATTTTTATCTATTTGTTTGAAGGTTGTTCTGATATAAGTTTAAAATATTTGCCTGGCTGGTGTGGCTCAGTGGATTGAGCATCATCCCATGGACTGAGAGGTCCCACTTCAATTCCTGGTGGGGACACATGCCCTGGTTTCGGGCTGATCCCCAGTAGGGGGTGTGCAGGAGGCAGCCAATCGACGTTTCTCTTCACATCAATGTTTCTATCTCTTTCTTCCTTCCTCTCTCTCTATAAAAATAAATAAAAACATTTTTAAAAGTTTGAGTGAAGTTTTTATCATTTCTTTCAGCAATTAATTCATCTGTGGGTTCACATTTTACTGTCTACATGTGGGAGTCTAAATAATGGCCCTCCAAAAATGTCCACATCCTAATCTCCAGGATTTGTGAATATTTTACCTTATGTGGCAAAATGGAGTTTGCAGATATAATTAAATTAAGGCTGTAGACGCAGAGATTATCCTGTATTATATGAGCCCACCCTAATCATATGGGTCCTTACAAGAGGGGGGCAAGAAGTTCAGACTCAGAGAAGACATTACAGTGGAAGTAAAGGTCAGAGTGATGAGAAAGTCTCTAAGAGCCAAGCAATGCAGGCGACCTCTATTAAAGGCAAGGAAACTGAAGAATGCAACCCTGAAAGTATAGGGGTAGAAAAAAAGTTTCCAAGCCAATGGAAATGAAAAAACAGCTGGTGTAGCATACTCATATTTGATAAGATAGACTCTAAAACGAGGGCCATAATAAGAGACAAAGAAGGTCACTACATAATATTACAAGGATCAAAACAACAAGAGGATATAACACTAGTAAACATATATGCACCAAATACAGGAGCACCAAAATACATTTTAAAACTTTTGGAGGACTTCGAGGGAGAGATCAATAGCAATACAATCATAGTGAGTGACTTTAATACCCCACTGACACCACTGGATAGATCTTCTAGACAAAAAATTAACAAGGACACAGAGTCCTTAAATGACGAACTAGATCAGTTGGACTTAATTGATATTTATAGAACATTTCACCCCAAAGCTGCAGAACACACATTTTTCTCAAGTGCAAACAGGACATTCTCGAAGACCACATGTTAGGACACAAAGTAAGTCTCTACAAATTCAAGAAGATTTAAATCATATCAAGCATCTTCTTAGGTCACAGTGACATCAAACTAAAAATCAATTACAACAAAAACATTCAAACACTTGGAGGCTAAATAACATGTTATTAAACAATGAATGGGTTACCAAGGAACTCAAGGAAGAAATGTAAAGATTCCTAGAAACCAATAAAAACAAACACGCAACAACACATAATGTATGGGACACAGCGAAAGCAGTCCTGAGAGGGAGGTTCATAGTACTACAGGCCTACCTCAAGAAACAAGAAAAATTTCTAGTTGACTTTCTAACCCTACAACTTAAAGAACTAGAAAGTAAACAAAAAGAAAAACCCAGAGCAAGTAGAACGAAAGAAATAGTAAAGGTCAGAGCAGAAATAAACGACATAGAAACTAAAAAAATAAAAATTTCAAAAGATAAATGAAACAAAGATCTGGTTCTTTGAAAAGATAAACAAGATTGATGGACCCTTAGCCAGACTCACCAAGAGACAAAGAGAGGACCCAAATAAACCAAATCAGAAAAGAGGAGAAGTAATAACTGACACCACAGAAATACAAAAGATCATCAAAACATACTATGATCAATTGTACGCCAACAAATTTGGACAATCTAGGTGAAATGGACAAATTTCTAGAAACACACAGTCTCCC
This sequence comes from Molossus molossus, assembly GCF_014108415.1. Classification (NCBI taxonomy): domain Eukaryota; kingdom Metazoa; phylum Chordata; class Mammalia; order Chiroptera; family Molossidae; genus Molossus; species Molossus molossus. The sequence continues at coordinate 7,843,434 of NW_023425402.1, forward strand.
AAAACTGAACCGGGAAGAGATAGAAAACTTGAACAGACCAATAACACCTAAGGAAGTTGAAGATGTAATCAAGAAACTCCCAGCAAACAAAAGCCCAGGCCGGGATGGCTTCACAGGGGAGTTTTACCAAACATTCAAAGAAAATCTAACACCCATTCTCCTCAAACTATTCCAAAAAATCCAAGAAGATGGAAGACTTCCAAACTTATTTTATGAGGCCAGCATAATCCTAATTCCAAAACCAGATAAAGACACTACAAAGAAAACTGCAGACCAATATCCCTGATGAATACATATGCCAAAATCCTTAACAAAATATTAGCAAATTGGCCCCGGCTGGTTTGGCTCAGCGGTTAGAGCATCAGCCCTCGAACCAGAGTGTCCCGGGTTCAGTTCCCACTAAGGGCATGTACCTCAGTTGCAGTTTGTCCCCGGCCCCGGGTTGGTAGTGTAGGTGGCAGCCAGTCAACATGTCTCTCTCACATGGATTTTTCTCTCTCTCTCTTCCTCCTTCTCTCTCTCCCGCTCTATCTGAAGCTAAATGCAAAAATGTCTTCAGGTGAGGATACAAAAAATAATAAAATTAAATATATTAGCAAATTGGATCCAGCAATACATCAAAAAAATTATTCATCATGACCAAGTGGGATTCATCCCAGGGATACAAGAATAGTACAATGTTTGCAAATCAATAAACGTTATACACCACACACACAAAATGAAAGATAAAAACCATATGATCTTATTAATAGATGCTGAAAAAGCATTTGACAAAATCCAGTACCCATTTATGATAAAAATGCTCAGCAATATGGAAATAGAGGGCTCATATCTTGACTTAACAGAGGCCATATATGAAAAACCTACAGCCAGCATCATACTCAATGGGCAAAAACTATAAGCATTTCCCTTAAGAGCAGGAACAAGACAGGGATGCCCACTTTCACTGCTCTAATTTAACACAGTACTGGAAGTCTTAGCCACAGCAATTAGACATAAAGAAAGAAGAAAAGGAATCCAAATTGTAAAGGAGGAAGTGAAACTGTCATTATTTGCATATGACATGATATCGTACATAGAAAACCCTAAAGACCCCATCAAAAATCTACTAGATTTAATAAATGAATTTGGCAAAGTAGCAGGATACAAAATTAACGTAAAGAAATCGATGGCATTCTTATACACCAATAATGAACTCACAGGAACTAAAAAAAAAAAACAATCCTATTTACCATTGCAGCAAAAAAATTAAGATACCTAGAAATAAACTTAACTAAAGAAGTAAAGGACCTCTTCACAGAAAATTACAGTTCATTGAAGAAATAAATAGAGGAAGATATAAAAAAGTGGAAGCATATACCTTGTTCATGGATTGGAAGAATTAACATCATTAAAATGTTCATACTACCCAAAGCAATCTATAGATTCAATGCAATCCCCATCAAAATACCAACGCCATATTTCAGAGAACTAAAACAAATACTCCAGAAGTTTATATGGAACCAAAAAAGACCTCAATAGCCACCGCAATCTTGGGAAAAAAGCACAAAGTAGGAGGGCTCACAATACAGGATATCAGGTTATACTACAAAGCTACTGTAACCAAAACAGCCTGGTACTGGCACAAGAACAGGCATATAGATCAATGGAACAGAACAGAGAACCCAGAAATTGACCCAAGTCATTATGCTTAATTAATATTTGACAAAGGTGGCAAGAGCATACAGTGGAATCAAGACAGCATTTTCAATAACTGGTGTTGGGAAAATTGGACAGCTACATGCAAAAAAATGAAGCAAGACCACCAACTTACACCATACACAAGAATTAACCAGAAATGGATAAAATACTTAAATGTGACTCATAAATCCATAAAACTCCTAGAAGAAAATGTAGGCAACAAAATTTCAGACATCACATGCAGCAGAATTTTCACTGATACTACGCCTAAGGCAAGAGAAACAAAGGGAAAAATGAACACATGGAACTACATCAAACTAAAAAACTTCTGCACAACAAAAGAAACAACCATCCAAATGGAAAAGGAACCCACTATATGGAAGAGCATAATTGCCAACGATACATCAGATAAGGGGTTAATTTCCAAAATATATAGAGTACTCATACAACTCTACAAAAGGAAGACAAAGAACCCAATTAAAAAAATGGGCAGAGGAACTAAAGAGACCCCTCTCCAAACAGGACATACAAATGGCCAAGAGAAATGCAAATTAAAACAACAATGAGGTATCACCTCACACCTGTCAGAATGGCTGCCATCAACAAAACATTAAACAACAAGTGCTGGTGAGGGTGTGGAGAAAAGAACTCTAGTACACTGCTGGTGGGAATGCAGACTGGTGCAGCCGCTATGGAAAACACTATGGTGTTACCCCAAAAAGTTAAAAATTGAACTGCCATTTGTTCCTAAAAAGCCTGAAACACCAATCAGAAAGAATATGTGTACCCCTATGTTCATAGCAGCACTATTTACAATCGCTAAGATCTGGAAACAGCCCAAGTGTCCAATAATAGATGAGTGGATAAAAAAGTGGTGGTACACCCAAGAGGAAGTCGGCGAGGTTGTCAGCCAAACCTGCTCCTGCAAAAGTGGAAACAAAGCCAAAAAAGGGTAAATCTGCAGACAAACAAGTGCAAACAAAAGGGAAAAGGGGAGCAAAGGGAAAGCAGGCCGACGTGGCTGACCAGGAACCTAAAGAAGATCTACCCGCGGAAAATGGAGAAACTAAAAACGAGGAGGGTCCAGCCTCAGATGAAGCAGGAGAGAAAGAAGCCAAGTCTGATTAATATCATGTACCATGTCTTATCAGTGGTCCCTGTCTCCCTTCTTGTACAATCCAGAGGAATATTTTTGTCAACTATTTTGTAAATGCAAGTTTTTTACTAGCTCTAGAAACATTTTTAAGAAGGAGGGAATTCCATGTCATCCCTTTTTTTTTTTAGTGTAAATTCCTTTTTTAAGAGGTGAAATCATTTGTTGGTTGTTTATTTTTTGGTACAACCAGAAAATGGTGGGATATTGAATATGAGAGGCTTTGATTGTCTTGGGTGTCAGCTTAACATTCCATAGATGGGGGAGGTTTTTATATCCTGTAATACAAAGCATACTACATGGCAGTTTGGAGTCAGTTGTGCATTTAATATGTCTTGAACATTTTAAATTACTTTTATTCCCATGTTTTTGGTAGAACTGTTTCCTAAAGAAACCATTCCTTGATCTTAGCTCTCCCTGTCAGAAGTCCGTGCACTCTGGAACATCTTTGGTGTGGTGGTCCGGTCTTCCTAGTAACTTTGTTAATGTGCTGTGAAAGACTGAAAATTTGATTATGTAGTATAAATGATATTAAATTGTGAATTAGTGGGACTTTGATGTAACAGCGTATCAACATTTGAAGATATTGGTACTTGATACTTTTGAGGAAAATTTACCTCCCAATTTTAAGCTGGAAAGTCACTGGAATAACAGTTTAGAAAAGAATCACAACTACATGACTTTACATTTTTTGTACGCATGTTAAGAATTGTGTACAATTGAAATGTCTGTGTACTTATCCTCAAAACAAACAATAAAATCTCAATTGTGAAAGAAAAAACAGCGGTGGTACATATATACAATGGAGTACTATGCAGCTGTAAGAAAGAAAGATCTCTTATCCTTTGAGACAACATGGCGGGATCTGGAGAGTATTATCCTAAGCGAAACAAGTCAATCAGAGAAAGACAAATATCATATGATCTCACTTATTTGTGGAATATAATGAACACAACAAACTGATGAACAAAACAGACCCAGAGACATAGAAGTAGGGTACAGACTGACAAACCTCAGAAGAGGAGGTCAGGGGGAGGGAAGAGATAAGCCACAGAACTTATATGCATGTATGTGTAACCATGGACAAAGACAACAATGTTGGGGATGGGGCAGGGTGGGGGAATTGGGAGGAGGGTGTCAATAGGGGAAAAAGGAGAAACATCTGTAACAAAAATAATTTAAAAATTTTTAAGAAGAAAAACCAGAAACACAAATGTCATCCTTTTTTGAACTAGGAATCACTCCACACCACAATGCATACGATTAGAAACTAGATGGAGGATGCTAAAGAACTTAGCAGACCCAAGGAAGGTCAGGTCTCAGTGCTTGGAGAAGGAGAAACCGAGGCGAAGCAAGACAGGTCACACTGAGGAACCTTGGACATACTCGGAAATCAGAAGCAGGTACAGGCAGAGGGAAGCTAGAGCAGTGTAGTGCTGAATAGGAAGGTTTGTTTGAAAATCTGTTCATTAAGTGGTCAGATCCCCACCTCCCCACTCCCACCTGATATAATCAAGCCACTACCTCAATAGGTAGTAGAAGTAGTAGCCTGATTATATCAGTTGGGGGTGGGAAGGTGGAGATCTGACCACTTAATAAACAGATTTAGGTGCAGAAATGTCACCTCTGCAGAAAGTAAACCAAAGGAGTTCTAGATGTGCAGACACCTGGCATAGATCAGCGTGGGAGTGAGACATCTTACTGAAAAAAGAGAGATTAAATCTCAAATTAAAGGAGAGACACCCAGGCCTCTTCTGCTGCCCAGATACAGACCTTCACAGCCCGGTTTTGCTCTCTAGCAGAAAATAAAGGGTACTTCTCAGGAAAAAAATGAACCATGCCAGAGAAAAAGAGCCACAGATGCTGACATTGAGGGGTCCCCACAGGAAAAGCCTGCACTGAATCTTTTCAATTGACCATAGTCAAACACACACTCAGAGCTTCCCATCGGCTTTTAGGACATCACTCAAAATATGAATGAACAAAATTCACCAGAGACTGACGGAAAACCTTCAACATGAAAAAATTAAAAAACTCCAACATGTAAGAATGGGGTGGGGTGGGGGAGGAATCACAAGAAATAGAGACAATGCAGGGAGCATAAAAATACTTCAAAAAAACTAAAGTATCAGCAGAGAAATATTGTATCCATGAAACAAGAACAGGATGTTAAAAGAATGGAACAATTGAAGAGTAAGAAAGAGCAATTGGAAATGACAAATAGTATAACTAATTAAAATTCAGTAAAAAAATATACATCTTGTCCCACGGACTGAGAAATCTCAGTTCGAGTCCCGATCAGGGCACATGCCCAGGTTTCAGGCTCAATCCCCAGTAGGGGGCGTGCATGAGGAAGCTGATTGATGTCTGTCTCTCTCACATCCATGTTTCTATCTCTATCCCTTCCTCTCTCTCTAAAATGTCAATAAAAACATATTTAGATAGATAGATACAATGAAATCCTCCAAGAATAAACTTGGAAATTGTTTTAAGTCAGAAAAAGTCATGAGAACATTCTGTAAGATAACTGGTCTGATCCTTTAAAAAATTTAGTATTATGGGGGCATAAAATGGTGGGCAGATGAGGAGACTGCTTAGAATAAAATAAGCTAAAGAGATAAACCAACCAATGCATATATGAACTTTGGGTCCTGTTTTGTTTTGTTTTTAAGAGGGAAAAAACGCTATAAGAAAATTGTATTAATAAGCTATTGTTATTTTTCCTAGGTTCAATAATGCTATTTTAGGCATACAGAGAATGTCCTAATTTTTAGGATTTTCTTTTTTGAAGTATTTCAGGGTGAAATGTTATGTTGTCTGCCACTTTGTTTCAAATAGTTCAGCAAAATAGTTAAATAAATAAAGCAAACATAGGAAAATGATCATAATTTTAAACACTGTTTAATCTTAATAGTGTTTAAACTAATAGTCTTATAAATTGGTTATTAGAAAGAGAGGAAGGGAGAGAAAAAGAAACATCGATTTGTGGTTCCACTCATTAATGCACCCATTGGTTGATTCTTGTATGTGCCCTGACCAGGATTGAACCCAAAACCTTGACATCTCAGGACAATGCTCTAACCAAATGAGCTACCCAGCCAGGGATAAACTAAAAGCTTTTTTTTTACTCCTCACCGGAGGATATTTTTTAATTTATCTTCAGATAGAGTGGGAGGGAAAGAGAGGGAGAGAAAGGGAGAGAGAGAAAAACATTGACATGAGAGGGACACACCGACTGGTTGCCTCCTGCACGACCCCGACCAGGGCCAGGGACGAACCACAACCAAGGTACATGCCCTTGGCCAGAGTCGAACCCTCGACTCATTGATCTGCTCAGGATGTATCGCTGAGCCAAACCAGCCAGGACTAAACCAATAGTTTTAATCATAGTATTGCCCTCAACTTTTCTTTATATTTGAAATAGTTCATAATAAATAGCTATAGAAAAGCAAGTATGTCAAAATGTTGATTATTGTTGCATCTAAGTAATGGGTATATTCATGTTGAATATACCATACCCTCAACTTTTCATGTTTGAAATTTTTCATAATAAAAACTTGGGGGGGGGGTGTCATGAGAAATATCTAAAATTTTTTAGGTTTTAATGTTAATGTCTGCAAGAACTGTGGCCTATTTTGAATCAAATTCAAAATAGAATGAAGCAGTAAATTGGTTGAATCTAATCAAGTGAGGTAGCTATTACAGGCTAATCAGATGGGAAAATTAATTAATGATATAACTGAAATCCTACTTAGTTTCGGTGGAGTGGTTTGGGTAAAATCCAAGAGAATTTGACATACAAAAGAATTGACAGTCACTAGTATTTAGGTTTACTATATAAATACGTACTTAAAAAGATTTGTTCGTTGGACAATGAAGGTATGTAAAAAAGAAGTAAAATATTTTAAAAGCTTGCAGTTTGAAAAGATTTGTATTTAGTTACATGGCAAATGCACCTTTACAATTAATTACTAAATTTGCTACTTCTTTTTAAATCCTCACCCAAGGATATGTTTGTTTGATTGATTTTAGGGAGAGGGAGAGAGAGAAACATTGGCGTGAGAGAGAAACATCAGTCAGTTGCTTCCCATATGCACCCCGACTGGGGATCAGACCCACAACCTAGGTGTGTGCCCTGACTGGGAATTGAACCCAAGACCTTTTGGTGTACAGGATGATGCTGCAACCAACTGAACCACCCAGCCAGGGCTTAAATTTGCTAATTTTAACTAAAGTAATAAAATGTGTAAGTAGAAATGTTATCATTTTCTCTTTATTCTTCTTTTAACAGCTTAGGAAGATGAACTTCTGAATGAAACTTTTGTATGGTGGAAAGCCACCCTTGAAGATGTTTTAAAAAACTCACTTGTAGAAGACAAACATATGGACAACAGAAGAAAAAGATAAGACTAAAGGATCTAGAAGATAGAATGCCTGAAGAATAGCAAGTCCACGGAAAAAAAGAAAACGACGACAACAAAAACTCAAAAGCTTTAGAGAAGAAATTATCAAATGAATAAATGAGAGAAAACTTCCTAAAACCAAAAACTTGTGTCTCCAGAATGAAAAGGTCCACTGAGTTCCCAGAATGACAAATGAAAAGAACTATGCCAAGGTTAACACACATGTCTTGAAATTTCAAACATCAGTGATAAATGGTAGATCTTAAAAACTTACAGATTGAAAAAAAAAAAAAAAAAAAGAATAAAAACAAACTCAACAGCACTACTGGATGCAGGAAGACAAGAGAACCTTGGAAATCTTGAGAGAAAATATTTTCTAATCTAGGACTACACAGCTATTTAAATTAACAAGTGAACTAGAAAAAGCATTTTCCTGCAACATATTGAAAAATTAGCCTCCCATGCATCCTTTCTCAGGAAACTACTGGAGAAGGGAGGGATCCTGAAGAAAAACATTTTTTGTCAAAAACTATTTAGCATGCCCTGGCCGGTTTGGCTCAGCGGTTAGAGCGTCGGCCTGCGGTCCAGAGAGACCTGGGTTCAGTTCCTGCTAAGGGCGTGTACCTCGGTTGCAGTTTGTCCCCAGCCCTGGTTGGTCGTGTGGGTGGCAGCCACTCTATGTGTCCCTTTCACGTCAATGTTTCTCTCTCTCTCTCTCCCCCTCCCACTCTATCTGAACAAAATATGGAAAAATGTCCTCAGGTGAGGATTAAAAAAAAATCTCCTACATCCTATATAACTTCATAGTGTTCCTCTGGATATTCATGTAAGTTAAAAACAAAACAAAACAAAAAAACCCACCCTGGTCAGGTAGCTCAGTTGGTTAGAATATCATCCCCTACGCCAAGGTTGTGGTTTGATCCCTGGTCAGGGCACATACAAAAATCAACCAATGAGTGCATAAATAAGTGAAACAACAAGTTGATGTTTCTCTTTCTCTCTCTCTCTCTCTCTCAAATCAAGAAATAAGTTGTGTTTTGTTTTTTTTAAATCCCTGTATAATTGTTTGAGTTTAGAATTTAAGTCTGTTTCACATATACAAACACAAAGATTTTTTTGTGGGGGTTTTATACACACTGGGTTTTCTAGGATTTCCTCTACAGTACAAATTGAGAAATCAAGAGAAACTTATACTTTTATTGGTTTTTATTTTGTTTTTCCAAACTTTACCAAGATCTGTTTATTATATCAGAAAACCAGATGACTGCAATGTCACACATGGTAACTGAGTTACTAATCTAACACTCCTTGCTATACTGTATTTGTGGCTGACACATTTGCAGTGAGTCTCTGTAGAGGTGCAAGCAAATGCCTGCTGGAGTCTTTGCTGGTATTATGCCTGAGTTTGAACATACTGAAATACACACGGTTTTATGGTAACTACTATTATAAACTACCTTCCTTTTTATTCTCCTCTATAAGGAGGGCATTATACAGATTTTTAAACTGAATTTGTATTATCCATACACGTCATTCCAGGATAGAAGAGAAGGTGTGACAACATATTTGTTTTAAAAAGAGACTTTCAAATTGTTCTAAGGTCCTTGCATCATCCCAGAAGAGGCAAAAGTACAAATTTAAATTTATGTTATACTTAGACAGTTATCCTTTTTTATATGATATAAAATTAGGGATATGACTCTTGGCTGTTTTTGACCCTGCATCCACACCTGTGCAGTGGCTTCATGAGCCTGGGGCACAGTGACAGTGTGCGAGTTCCAAGCCTAGGTGGTGGGTTTCTGTCTGTCCCTCTGCACCCTGCCATCTCCATGAGAACAGGTTTCCCTGGGTAGCCACAGGTCTTTCAACTGAACACCAGACAGAGCAGTGAAGTGTCAGTAGGCTAGAATTAGAGGTCCCCCCACCTTTGACCCAAAGAAAGAGAATTAGAGAGTCTTTACTCCACTATTTTCCAAAGTTTCTAAATAAACATAAATTACTTTTAATTCTCATTTTAAAAAAGGGAGGGTTACTAAAGAAATGAAATCATTAACTCCTTTTGCAGCATGTTTGTGTCTCCCAGGACATGAATTTATCACAGTGCCTTGTACGCAGTGGGCAGGCAGTAAATATTTGTTGAATGAAAAAAGAAACTCCCTTAACTCATCTCTCCAGGCTTCCACTGCGATTCTCCTTTGTTCTCAGTCTCTCCCTTCTAAGACCAGTTTCCAACTTTTCTCACCCACTCCCAGTTTCTCTCCCTCTGATCCCTCCTTCTCTTTCCCTAACTCTTCCTTGTGATTGTCTTTTCTTTTCCTTCTCCCCAATTCTAACTTTTTTCTTTCTGTGTTTCTCTCCTTTTGTCTTGGTGTTACCTCCCCCTTTCTTCTCTCCTGTCTCCTCCTCCTTCCATGGGACTTCTTCTTTGCTAGCCATAATAAATAAGTTTGCATCATGTCCATTGACAGTTTGTTTATAGAAAGTTATTCTGTTTTCAGTGTTTAAATAATTTTAAAATGTAAAAATACATCTATACTTGTGCTTAATTTTAAAGAACTATTTTTCTTTCTTCTTTTTTTTAACCCTCACCTGAGGACATTTTTGCATTTATCTTCAGATAGAGCAGGAGGGAGAGAGGAGGAAAGAGAGAGAGAGAAACATCGATGTGAGAGAGACACATGGACTGGTTGCCACCCACACGACCCCAACCGGGGCAGGGACAAACTGCAACCGAGGTACATGCCCTTAGCGGGAACCGAACCGGGGACTTTTTGGTCTGCAGGCCGATGCTCTAACCACTGAGCAACCGGCCAGGGCTAAAGAACTATTTTTCAATGGGGGAATAAGGAAGGACATCTGTAATACTTTCAACAATAAAGATTTAAAAAATTAAAATTAAAAAAATAAAAGAAAGAACTATTTTAATAACACATTAAGAGCTAAATTAAGTCGCTTTTTTAATTACGTGTGAATCTTCTTTGACTTTTCAGTGGTTTAGTGGTTCTGGGTGGAAAAGTTTCACCACCCTTATTTTATACCTTCCCAAAGAAAAGGAATGTCCTCCAGTAACCTTCAACTTTTGGAAATTCTATTTATTTGGATGGACATTATTTGCACACAGAACTGAGGTCATCTTTAGGAAGCTTTTGGAGCCAGGCCAAATACCACTTCCTGACCCACCTTCCTATATATGTCTCTTCTCTATTCAGGTAGACTCAGGTGACAATGAGTATTATAGGCAAAACTGAAAGAGAAAATAAGTCACAACCGTGGGCTGGTCACTGATCCTCTTTGGACCTTAGATTCCTTCTTAACGAGTGAAAAACCTGGCACTAGTGATCTTGAAGGCTCTGTCCGCATTTGGCCTTTTATAAACAAATCCTAAAGCAAATCCTATAGGGGAAACATAAGCCCAAAGGCTGGGTTTTCTCTCTGTGGAATCCTAGAATTGCAAAGCTGAAATGGTGCCATGGAGTTCACCTAATGTGACCTGAAGTGATCATTTTACCTCTGAGCTGATTTCTATGTCTGTAATACGGGACTGACAAGGCCTGTCTTGCCAGGCTTCTAGGAGAATTAGAGCTAGCACCTGCCTACTGTTAAAAACAACACAATAGGCCCATATCAGCAAACCAAGACTTAACTAGTTTGGACTTTCCCGGAGAATAAATCTTAAACCAATCAGGAATCACCTAATCAGCACTGGTTACATAATCTGATAGAGACCCCTGCCCTCCCCTAAAGCAGGGGTGGGGACCAACCAGTCCACGGGCCATATAAGGCCTGAAAAATCATTTGGTCTGGCCTTGCCAAGGCAACCGCAGGTGGGACTTGAAATTCAATAAATCTAGGAGCTTTTTTCATAGCAACATACATTTACATTGAGTCATAATAATAAGGTAAATTTTGAGGGACAAGCAAGGAACATCCATTAGGATAGACAGGACACATATGAGTGCAAGGCAGGACAGACACGGATGCTTCTCATCGGCTGCCCTGGGCCCGTCTGCCTGTATTGCAGTGACTCAGAGGACAGTCAGTGCCAGGCAGGCTGGGAGTGTATATGTTGTAAAAGTGTTAACACACTGTGGAGAAACTATGGCGATCCAGTGATGATGAGACGAGATGTGATGAGGTGATTCCTTGTGACACTGATGACCTTGCCTCCGATTATTGATGACGATACTGTCTACTTCTTTATCGACATAGACAATAACTCCATTCCGTTTATCCACATTTCCACAATCAACAATCCTCGAAAAAACTGAATCTCAGATAAAGATTAAGGAAATTACAATACACAGAAAAGACCTCAAGAGTCGATGATACAAATGTTGGATATGTTCCAAATCCAAGATGCAGGATTAGAACAACGATCAAAGCAAAATAATCGGCGCTGGCCGGTTTGGCTCAGCGGTTAGAGCATCGACCTGCGGTCCTGAGAGACCCGGGTTCGGTTCCCGCTAAGGGCGCACCTTGGTTGCAGTTTGTCCCCAGCCCTGGTCGGTTGTGCGGGTGGCAGCCACTCGATGTGTCCCTTTCACATCGATGTTTCTCTCTCTCTCTCTGTTCCTCTCTCTCCCTCCCACTCTACCTGAACAAAAAATGGAAAAATGTCCTCGGGTGAGGATAAAAAAAAAAAAAGCAAAATAATCGTGTTGCTGGCGACACGCACACTGGATAGTTATTAAAACTTAAATGGTGTGACATCCTACAAGTGGCGATTACAAAGAAAAGGAAAATTGATGCAGTGTGTCGATATTTCCAAGAGAAATGGACAAATGATTATTTCTCTGTTGAAGTCAAAGGCAAACCTGTGTGCCTAGTTTGTGGTGATGCATGAGCAGTAATGAAAAAACCCAACCTGGAGCCTCATTACAGCTCAAAACATGCTAAACTCGATGCATTGGGAGGCCAGGTGTGTCTGCATAAAATCAATGCCCTTCAGCAAAGTTTGGAATCACAAGCCGCTTTCACTGGGCCTCATTGTGATAGAGACATCTGTATTCAGATGAATTATGGAGTAAGTGAGCTAATGGCAAAAATGTTGAGGCCTCAGGTAGAGGGGGAGTTTGTGAAGAGTGCATGGTGGCTGCTGCAGAGTTGTGAGCAGCAGACAGTAAAATTGTTTCAGTGTTAGTTTGTCTCGGAGAACTGTCTCAGATCAGATTACTGATTTAGCACAGATTACTGAAAAAACACTGAAGGATTCTGTAGGAGATTTCCACTTTTTCTCTCTGGCTTGTGACGAGACAACAAACATAACAAATACTGCCCAACTGGCAGTTTTCGATCATGGGATAACTAGTGTGACACGTGAGAGGAACTGCTGTCATTGGAAGCCATGCATGGCACTACAAGAGGTGAGGACTTATTTGAGAAACTTGTTTTATCAATGAAAAACTTGAGCTAATATTAGAGATGGCGCTCCAGCCATGGTTGGCTTGGGAAAAGGGTTAGTTGCATTTGTCAAGAAAGAACTGAATCATCTCAGTTTTGATCCCCGTGATTTAATTATATGCCACTGCATAAGACAGCAAGAAAGTCTCTGTGCACTGTTGTTGCAGTTCAACAATGTGAAGTCAACAGTAGTGTCATGCATAAATTTTGTCAAAAGCAGAGGGTTTACCAGCTGCCAGTTTGAGGTGTTACTGAATGATTTGACTCTGAGTACAGTGATATTGTTTATCACTGTGAGGTGCAGTGGCTGAGTGGCAGAACATGTTCATGAGGTTTTACGAACTTCGGGATGAAGTCAAGTAGTTCCCTGAGATAAAGGGAAAACCTGTCAGAGAACTCAATGATAGCAAGTGGCTGTGTGATTTAGCCTTCACAGTGGACATTACCAAGTTCCTCTCAGAGCTGAACGTCAAGCTGCGGGGCCCCAACCAGCTCCCTGCTTTTAAACATGAAATCACTTGAAGCTAAATTAAGGCTGTATTTCCCCACTCTGGAAGGACAAAAGCCTTCTACGACAATTAAATATGCTGGTGAATGTACAAAACTAATTGAGGCATTTAATGAAAAATTCAAGGATGTGAAAAGTAAATAAATGGAACTGAACATCTTTGCTACATCGTTCAATGTGGAACCAGCTGATGTGCCCGATAACCTCCAACACAAAATCATTCAGCTGCGATGATAAGCTGAAAGCTAGGTACAACCTCCCTCTGCTTGATAAACACTACATAAGCAATGATGAATTTCCCACTTTGGGGAAACATGCATTGAAATATGCGTCTGTGTTTGGAACAACTTACTGCTGTGAATAGTTCTTTTCAAAACTGACCATTGCAAAGAGTTGACTGCACTCCAGACTGACCGACGCAAACCTGGAGAAGTTGCTAGCAGCCACATCATCAGTACCAGCTCACATCACAGCCTTGCCACAGAGAAGCGGTTCCAGCCATCGCATTAGGGATGAGTTCATTAAATGTTTGACCAAATACAGCAGGCTGATTTTTAAGTTGATAATTTTATATGGCCCTTGAATGATGTTACACATACCCAAATGGCCCTTGGCAGAAAAAAGGTTCCCACCCCTGCCCTAAAGGAAACTAACTTTGCAATAACGAACCAGCTTTTTTTTTTTTCCAGTATAACCTCCCTGTTCCCCTTCCCTTCTGCCAATAAAAGTCTTTCATTCTATACAGCTCCTCAGACCTTTCCTTCTATTGATTGGATGCTGCTCTATTCAAGTGAATTTTTGCTCAAAAAAATTATTAAAATGTTTAATATGCCTCAGTTTCTGTTTCAACACTACCATATGGAAGGCAGTTGACAAATGACAGCTATCATTTGGTCCAAGCTTCCCAATATTTAGATAAAAAGAAATGAGACAGAGAGGTAATTAATGACTAACCCAAAGGCGATCAGGCTGGTACCTGATGTCAGATTTCCTTAATCCTTGTTCAGCCTTCTCTCACCTGACTCCTCAAAGGTAATTTCCAAGTATATGATTTCTACCCCAAGGCTGAATATCTGCTCATTTTCAGCATCTTAGGAGTCTACCTCAATTTATAATAAATAAAAAGCAAAGAAAAACAACCCAAATTACTAGCTAAACTTGTGTTAAGTGCTTTAGAGATCCAGAGCAAGAGGAACTTTCTGAAATTGCTCTCTTCAGCCTTGTTCAGATGTTGCTATCTATGATTAAAAATCAAAGAGCTGCTAAGGAAGGACTGAATTAGCAATTCTTTCCAGATCCAGCAAAGGAATGTGTGTGTGTGTGTGTGTGTGTGTGTGTGTGTGTGTGTGTGTTTGGCAACATTTTAAGAATAAGAGTGTATGAGAGCAATTACTTACTGTGCCATTACAAAATGCACTAAAAAGAACACATTTGCCTGGCTGGTGTGGCTCAGTGGATTGAGTGTTGTCCCATGGACTGGGAGGTCCCAGTTCAATTCCCAGTCAGGGCACATGCCCGGGTTGTGGGCTTGATCCCCAGTAGCGGACGTGCAGGAGGCAACAGATTGATGTATCTCTCTCACATCGATGTTTTCTCTCTCTCTCTCTCTCTCAAAAAAAAAAAAAAAAATCAATAAAAACATATTTGATAAACAACCAAATGTCTTTTAAGAAAAGATGTCAAATTCTTTTTAAAATAATAACTATTGTTATCAGTGATTATGGATGAAAGGAGGAAATATTGAAAATATTTTGTCACTGTATTTTTATATTCATTCAAACTGCATAACAAATGTTAAGAAAACCAGTATATTTTAATATACAAACAACTTACAGTTGACATTAAGTAGGACAATTTTATCTCATAAAAAAGTCTTTGGGTATTCCTGTTAAAGATAATATTGGTTTGGATGGAGTGTGTTCATAACATTAATACCAACAGTACCTTAAATTTCTCTAGTGCTCTGAGATTATAAAATACTTTTACATCATTCTGATTATGTTTTCTTCCTCATAACAACCTCATAGCAAAGATAGGTCAGTTATTATCTTACAGATTAAGAAACCAAAGCTTACACGTGACTTGCTCTGTTAATAAGTAGTGGAATGACCTCACACCGAGGTCACTGGCTCTTTTTCTAATGTGATTTTTTTTCCCTCACTACATCACACTGCCTTATAAATATGATACCACTTCATGTTTTTGTTGTTGTTTTTTATTTTTTTTTTCTGTATTGATTTCAGATAGGAAGGAAGAGGGAGAGAGAGAGATAGAAACATCAATTGGCCGCCTCCTGCATGCCCACACCGGGAATCGGGCCCACAACCTGGGCATGTGCCTTGACTGGAAATCGAACCAGTGACCTCTTGGTGCATGAGTCAACACTCAACCACTGAGCCACACCGGCCGGGCCCACTTCATGTTTTTATATTTCCTTTTCATGTACCTTGTATATTCACAGACACTGACTTATTTCCAAGTAGGCATCACAACTCCAAATAAGCAAGAACACTTGGTTAATCAGAAGAAATCTGATTTTGCCTAGTTTCCATTATTTGTTTTTCATTATAAAATGTCTCAAAGAGTAGAGGTAAGGGGCCAAGATACATGCTTTGATAAACAGATTTTGCCTTTTCTCAGTTATTGAAAGTTTGGGGACAGGAGGAGGTACGATTTGAGCAAGGTAAAAGAATCTCATGTTTTCTGCAGTGGCTCAGTGGGTGACTAGCATCTATTTCCTTGTAAGTCCAAAGTTCACTGGTTGAAATCCTAGTGTGAAGAATATATATTTTGGGGATGGTCTATTTGTTTTCTTTTTCAAATGCAATTTATTTAAAACTCATATAAGGTTAAAAAGAAATTCCCAGTATTCTCAGTATTGGGGTCAAGAATGAGACTTGTGTATTCAGAAACAGAGGCAATGTGAGCAGGCAGAGCTGGGGTATGAGTTGGAAGGTCAGAGTCTGTTTACAAACTGGTAACAGGAGGAATGAGAGATAAACATATTATCAGTTTCCACCCAGACTGCTGGGTGAAGCCCAATGCAACATACTTCCACATTTTCTTTTTTTTTTAATTTTTTTTAATCCTCACTCGAGGACATTTTTTGTTATTTATCTTCAGATAGAGTGGGAGGAAGAGAGGGAAGAAGAGAGAGAGAGAAACATTGATGTGAAAGAGACACATCGAGTGGTTGCCACCCACACAACCTCAACCAGAGGCCTGGGACAAACTGCAACCAAGGCATATGCCCTTAGCAGGAACCAAACCCAGACTCTCTGGTCCGTGGGCCAATGCTCTAATAGCTGAGCCAAACAGGCCAGGGCGTTCCACATTTTCTTTAAAAAAAAATTATTTTTATTGATTTTAGAGAGAGAGGAAGGGAGAGGGAAAGAGAGATAGAAACATCATTGAGAGAGAACATCGATTGGCCACCTCCTGCATGCCCTCACTGGGGATCGGGCCCACAACCTGGGCATGTGCCCTGACTGGGAATCGAACTGGTGACCTCTGGGAGCATGGGTCGATGCTCAACCACTGAGCCACACCGGCCAGGCCTTCCACATTTTCTGATTGCCCCATTCTGACTCCCCACAGGACTTCTACTTACAGAGGTTTATTTGATTCTTGAATTTCAAGTTGAACATTCTATGTACTTGAAAAAAAAGTCATATAGTCCTGAAACACTGTCCTGGCATGTAGGTGGGAGAATGGAGGAGCTCACGCCCTCATCAAAATCTCAATGGGAAATGTTTATAGATTTTTGTCCTGATCACTATTGAAATTTAACCATGAAGCTTTAAGAAATTGTTCTAGGGTGTCAGGGGTGTGGTGGGGAGAAAGGAGAAACATCTGTAACAAAAATAAATTAATAAAAATTGTAAAAAAAAAAATTGTTCTAGTCTCCTTATCTTTCATCATTCCATTTTACCATTCCTCTAACTCAAAATACACTCTACTACCTATTGGCCCATTACCTTCTAAAAAAAAGACAGGATATCTAAATAAAATTCCAAAATTATATTACAATGTAGAATATCTTTCAAAGGACCTGTTCTTTTTAAAGCATTTGTTTTTCTTTTTTTTTTTATCCTCACCTGAGGATATTTTTCCATTTTTTGTACAGATAGAGTGGGAGGGAGAGAGAGGAAGGGAGAGAGAGAGAAACATCGACATGAAGGGACACATCAAGTGGCTGCCACCCGCACGACCAACCAGGGCCGGGGACAAACTGCAACCAAAGTACGTGCCCTTAGCGGGAACCGAACCCGGATCTCTCCGGACCGCAGGCCGATGCTCTAACCGCTGAGCCAAACTGGCCAGGGCGCATTTGTTTTTCTTTTTAAAATAATTTAACCTTAACATTGTCCCAGAAAAACCAAATGGATATTTTTGCAAATAGCTCTGTGTGAAGAAAATGCATTTCAGCTCTTAGATAGGACTGGCCTCTCTCTCCAAACTTTCTTTTAAAATCTTTTTATCATAGCCCTGGCTGGTTTGGCTCAGCGGTTAGAGTGTCAGCCCGCGGACCAGAGAGTCCAGGTTCAGTTCCCACTAAGGGCAGGTACCTCGGTTACAGTTTGTCCTCTGCCCCGGTTGGGGCTGTGTGGGTGGCAACCAGTCAATGGGTCTCTCTCACATCAATGTTTCTCTCTCTCCCTTCCCCCCTCTCTCCCTCCCGCTGTCTGAAGATAAATGCAAAAATGTCCTCAGGTGAGGATAAAAAAAAAGAAAATAGGAAAAATAATCTTTTTATCATAAAATAAAACACAGAAACAGAAGACGACCCAAAGGAAATGTTTGCCTTAAGGCAAAGACCCTTGTAACCACCACCAGGTCAAAGAACATAACTTGACTACCTGCCCTTGGAAGCCCCTTCCATGTCCCTTCTCAATTACTACAACCTAATAAGTAACTATTATCCTAATTTTTATAGTGGTCCCTTTCACGTCCCTTTTTCTTTCTTTTTTTCTTTTTTTTTTTATCCTTACCTGAGGACATTTTTCCATTTTTTGTTCAGATAGAGTGGGAGGGAGAGAGAGGAAGAGAAAGAGAGAGAAACATCGACGTAAAAGGGACACATCGAGTGGCTGCCACCTGCACAACCCAACCAGGGCCGGGGAGAAACTGCAACTGTGGTAGGCGCCCTTAGCGGGAACCGAACCCAGGTCTTTCTGAACTGCAGGTGGATACTCTAACCGCTGAGCCAAACTGGCCAGGGGAAGTCCCTTTTTCTTTAATGGTTTTACCACCCAAATATTTGCCCCCAGACCATAGAGTCTCACTGCCACACACATTCACACACTTTAATTTTTTAAAAATATATTTTAAGTTTTTTAAAAAACTTTACCATTTATCTTTTAAAAAGCAGGGGCCTTTTGACCTGCAGAGTCTTCCATAGACAGGACTTTGCAAATTGCATGATCATAGTGCAGTTCAATGTGTTCCTCTGTTCTGTTCCCTGTGTTTCCTACAAACTGGTTGCTGCTTCTCAAGTATAGATCAGATTTAGGTTCCATCCCATTAGCTGCATTTTAGGTGGTAGTGTGGCTTTTCCTTCAAGAGGCATATAATGTCTAGTTCTCTTTATGACCTTTGAAAATGTTGATGCACAATGCCTATTATCTACTGATTCACAGGAGATTGCAAACTTGGGATATTCTGTCATTTCTCTTTTACGTAATAGTGGAATACTTTTATGTAGATTCACTTCCCTTTATCTCTTATTTAGTTACCCAAGTAACCAAACTTAACTTTTTAAAGTTCCTTTGGAGGAGAGCTCCTGTCATCATCATCTACGTAGTTTTCTTGGGGTCCTATACCTTTGGACTGTGGCTACTTGTTGGATCTGCATGAGACATTCCCTGTAAGTGAGACTAAGAGGCACAGTGAAGTTGTATGTAAAGCAGATGTATATTAATGAAGATTTAGTAGTAAATTCCAGCCACTAAGAAACAAAATTGTTGATTCTCTGGTTGATTCTGTATTCAAGGTCCAGTCTGTTTCCTGCTGGTGGAAAGCCTTTGTGACTTTCATGAAGAGATTGTTAACAAAGGTGAATCGATGGAAGTGAAGTAAAAAAGATTCTTATGAATCTATTTTGGGTCAGTATGCAGGGTTCTGAAAGTCAGAAATTAAATCATTATTTCCATTTGTATCTGAGCACAATTTGGACTTCAAATGAAAGTGATTCTTCTTTCAAATAGTCTCATTTGATATGTCTGCAGTAATCTAGAGATCATACAACTAAACCATACATTTAGTAAAAAAATTGCAAACGTAGTTACTTTGAGAGTTCAAAAATCTTGGGTTTTTGGTTTGTCTTTATATTTACTACTGTACATATGCTATAGTATGTAGAAAGAATAATTAGTTTCTTATATGATAATTGATAACAGCTATTTAAAAATATTTTCAGCCCTGGCCAGTTTGTCTCAGTGGTTAGAGTGTCGGCCTGCGGTCCAGAGAGACGGGGGTTCGGTTCCCGCTAAGGGCATGTACCTCGGTTGCAGTTTGTCCCCGGCCCTGGTTGGGTCTTACTGGTGGCAACCACTTGATGTGTCCCTTTCACATCGATGTTTCTCTCTCTTTCTCTCTCTCTCCCTCCCACTCTATCTGACAAAATATGTAAAAATGTCCTCGGGTAAGGATAAAAAAAAAAAATTGACTCAGAATTGAAGAAATTATTAACTTATATGGTTTTCAATATTTAAAAAATAGAATAGTTTGCATAAGCACCAAATGTTTTATTTCATTAATATAACTTTTATTTATTTTTATTAATAACCTGACGATATTTTTTCCACTGATTTTCAGATAGAGTCAAATGGAGGGAGGGAGAGAGAGAAATATGGATGTGATCTATTGGTTGCTTCCCACATGACGGAGGCAGGTATTGAACCTGCAATCCAGGTATGTGCCCTTGATGGGACACCAAACCCTTGACCCTTTGATCCAAGGGCCAACGCTCTAACCACGGAGCAAACTAGCCAGGCCGGTATGATAACTTTTAAAAGAACAGAAGTCATTAGAAATCATGACATTAAGAATTGATGCTATTTCTTTCATTTTATATTTTCTAGCATTAGTTTTATAGGGCCATACCTAGATGTTTTTGAATGTTGAAATGTTTTTCTTGTAACACGGTTTTCCAATAATTTGCTTCCAGTTGATTTAAAACTTGTAATTCAACTTTGCTATAGCATGTTAGTTTCATTATACTCAAGGTTTGAGAAAAATGTTTCCCCCCTTCTTTTGGTGAGAATGCACACCCAGGGTAGGGGCTTCCGGGCGGAACGTGCTTAAACAATTCCTTTGTTCTTACTACCTCCTTCCCTCAAACGTAGGGAGGGGTCCGGGCGCCACAGTCTTCTATGAGCAGTAGCTGTCCTGGGGCTGCGTGAGCTCACTTCACAACTCAACTACTGACGTTTCCGTTTTGTATCTTTAGCAATTGAAAGCAGCTACCCGAAGCTCAGAAATCCGTGGCTGTGCCGGCCTGAGAGAGTCCAGCTTCGCGCGGGCGGGGCATGTCGGGTAGGAAGGAGGACACCCCCGCGGGGGCGCCCGGCCACCACCCCAACCCAACTTTCCCGGCGTGCCCCGCGCGCCACGGGGACTCTTAATGTGAAGCGCCCGGTGAGCCAGCCGCGTGGCCGCGCCGGCCAGGGCGGAGGGCGCGCGCCGCTGCGGCACAGCCGGTCCCCGCGGCGGCTTCTCGCGGGCGGTGTGCGCGCGCCTCCCGGCTCCCGGGCGGATTCGGGTCTCGGGCACCGCAGCGGGGCGGGGAGCGGTAGGTAAGTGTTGGCGGGCCTGGTCCCGAGGTCTGCCTTTGTGTCCCGGAGATGTCTCCAGGACGCCGCTTCGGCGGAAGTCCGCCGGGTCCGACCCCCCTCCCCTCGCGGGACCAAAATCCTCGTGAGGAGAAAAGCCCGCAGATGGGTTTCCGGCGCCCGCTTTCGTGTCGAGGGTGAGGTGTGACGATCGGGGAGGGGGTCACCTGATGGAAATCGTAAACTCAGTCGTGGGGACAGGTGAAGTCGAACTTATCTGTTTCCTGCAGGCCTTTGGTGTCCTTATCCCGCCAGAAATGACGAGACCTTCGGGTGTTTGCTGATAAAATATTTGCAGATACGATTTTTTTTTCTCCTTCTGGCAATTAACTGAACTCATTAAGAATTGTGGAGTTGGTCGGCGTCCTCCCAACTCGAGCGGAGCGCGTGCGGCTCGCTCGCCGCCGCTTCCTTCCTGCCGGTCGCCGGGCTCGGCGGCTGTCTGCGGAAGAGCCGGGAGAGCCTTAACCCGGCCTTTTCTTTTAAACAAAACCTTACTTTTTATAGCAGGCAGCGTCTTCGGGGTCACCAGCCCAGCTCTGCGCTCTCCAAAGACCTCTTCTGTTTTGATTCTTTCTGAAAATTCCTGGGCTGAAGCAATTTATTTATAAACAAACCAGCCAGCCAACGAACAGGATAAACCAGGCCGTGTAACCAGTTTGTGAAAAGGCATTTTCCAGGCCCTTTAATTGTGCTTGTGTTAGCTGCTAAGCGACTAGCTGCAGCTGTGACCTGAGCAATTGAGGGTTTTTTGTTTGTTTGTTTGTTTGTTTGTTTGTTGGTACGTGCCCCTAGCGGGAATCGAACCCGGACTCGGGTCCGCAGGCTGATGCTCCAACCGCTGAGCCAACCGGCCAGGGCTTGAGGGGTTTTTTTAATGGTTCTCAAAACAAAGTGTAGTAATATCAGTGGAATTACTGATGAATCCAGCCAGAGTCAAAGAACTTCGCTCTCAACCCTCCCGTCCCCCAAATTCTGGCGCAGTTCTCAAACATAAGTGTGCTCCTTAAAAATGCCAGTACCACTCCCAGAAATCCGAGTCTAGAGATGTGGATTGACCCCTGAGTATGCATTTTAGGCAAACACTGGGTCTGTTGCTCGTCACCCAGGGACCACACTTGGAGAAACACCACCATAGGGCTGGCCTGAGAATTTTTACAACCGCCTGGCTCCCTCATCCCTTTGTTGTTTCTGCCCCTCAACCTGTCATAAGCCAAGAAGCTCTGACTCCAGAAGGAAACTTAAGAAAAGATAGTGCGTTTTCTTGGACTCTGACACCAGGGTAGGAAATGACTTTCATCCATATTTCTAATACTGCCTTTGGTGGCTTTGAGATAGCCGGTGCCTATGAATCTGACCTTTTTCGTTCTGGGGGCTACTTTCAGTATTATCACATCAACAAAGCTTTTATACCGATTCCCCCCCTCAACTAGCTCAGTCTCCTTAGAACCAGGGCAGCCAGTGCCATGTAATTAAGTCCCATGGCCTTGAGCTCTCAGATTTCCTGGTATGTAGCAGTACCAGTAGCACTTATCAGGGCTTTCAGTCCAGTCATCAAATACCCCAGTAATGCCAATTTTATGCAAAGCACTTGAGTGAGCCATTTCAGCAGCAACATTGCAAAGATGGCACAGTTACATTGCTCCCTTGAGGCAGGGCTGGATCACCTCCTCTGCTGCCAAAAGCTTTTTCTGTTTCTTAGTCTCTCTTCAAATAGATTTGTAGGCACGAGGTTAGAGTTTAGCTATGTGTTTCTGACCTTTTCTGTGTTTGGTGTCTGATTTCTCTCATTAATCCATCTTTTTCTATTGGTTCACAAAATGTTATGTCTTTCCTTCTATAGTCCTGGGTTTCCTAATTATCACATCTTCCTCTGCCCCCAAGTCTGAACATGCCTGCCCCTTCTTGGCTAACTGGAGTAGAAAGTTTAGGGAAGTTGTTGGAAAATGAATGATTTTTAGTTGGAATACCCAGAGTCATGGAACTATGAGGCTTAGCGATACAAGGAAACCTATTACAAATTTATCTAGTGCAGTGCTCTAGTCTTTCAGGTAAGGAATCTGACAAAGGAGATGGTAGAGTGAGGACTTCTGGCTTCTAGCCCAGTGTTCTTCTCACTATAAGTCATCTCAAGAAAAATGCTTCAAAAATGGAAAAGGTCCAGAGAAATGAAGTTATAAGGAGATAAAAAAAAAAAATGGAGAGACTTTCACATGACTACAAAAGCTGTATTATTTGGGGAAAATGGAGCTTGAAGGAGAATGTATGTGATCAAGCCATGTAAATCATGAAGAGTGTGAGTACTAAAATAAGGAAGTCTGAAGCTTGAAATAAGTAGTAAAAGGAAAAATAAGAGCAAATAGTTATCTTGTAATCCCAAGAGATCTTATTTTTTTAAAGATTCAGTAAAGGTTAAGATGGGTACAGTGGTGAAATTTTATTATATGTTAGATGTTTGAGCAATGTCCAGAATCTTGAAGTTGTCACATAACTATACTGTTATCCTTACCAGAGTTGTTAGGTATCTCTGTGTGAGACAGAATATAAAACTGATACAACTACTAACATGATTTAGTATATTCTGATGTTCCTGTGGGAAATGAGGTTATTGGAGTAGTATATGCATTTCTGGAATAGTGGAAAGGAAAGAAGTATGGATGAAAGAAGAGAACTTTTTGATATTTATGCTTGGAGTCCCCAAATTAGACATTGTTGGATTGTTCTTGTATATTCATGAAAAGTAGAATTAGAAATATTATAGTAAGGACTTATAGTTCATAGACATTATTATATACTGGATACCATACTAAATACTTTTACGTCTGTTGTCTCATTTCATTATCTTTATCTTATAACTGAGGAATCTAAGACAGAGTTTAAGCTTGCCCAAAGTCATAAACCTAGTAAGTGGTCGGTGTTCAAACTTAAATCTGGCTGACTCCAAAGCTGTTAAGATTTATGCTCAGTAGTGCCCTCGTTATGCAGTTGACCCTTGAACAACATGGGCTTGAACTGTACAGTTTCATGTATATCGAATTTTTTTTTAATGACTGCAGCTCAGTTGACCCTCATAGTTTAAACCTGTGTTATCCAAAGGTCACCTCCACTGTTGAGAATCTGAGTATACCCAGTATGTGAAGGGCTTATGCAGATTTTGGATAGTGTGGGAGGTTGACACCCCTAACCCATATTGTTTAAGGGTCAGCTGTACTTATTGGGTAGTGGTTAAAAATGTTGCTTTAGAGCCAGTCTTTCCTGGGTTCAAATCCTAGTGCCTTCATTTACTAGCTTGGATAAAGTACTCATCAATTTCTATGTCTCTGAAATAGTGCTGGTAATAGTACCTACCTCAGAGGGTTATTAGGATTGAGTTAGTTCATGTAATTTACATGAAGTGCTTACAGCTGTGTCTGAGACAGTGCGAGTTCTCAGGAGATGCTCTATGTTCATTGTATTTTAAACTGATAAGAACAGACACTACACTTGATCTTAGCCAAAAGGCCGAGAAGTAATGTTGTTCATTGTGTTTTAAAATATTATAATTTATTTCAAGATACTGTTTTCTTTTGATCCAGATTGTCCATCCCACTGTTGACATTTTAAGGCTTTATGTTAAGAATAAAGTAAACTACCTCTGTTCTTACTAAAACAGAGAGTGCCTTACTACAAGATTGGAAAGCCTCAAGGTGCAGTGGAAAGGTCTGTGACTGGGGCCAGAGGATTTAGTTTCAGATGTCTCTGTCACTATATTCCTATTTGTTTCATAGAGAAGGTTGTAAGGATCAGATAAGGTAACAAATGTGAACGAAATTTGAATTGTATGCTATACAAATGTAAAATACTGTTGCTAAAATTATAGAGGAAAGTGAAAATAAATTACCAGCCTCACAGTAAGCCAGCAGAGACAGACTCTCAGAGGAGAGGCCTGAGAGTCTGGAACCACTGGTTTAAACCACTTATTTCATATTCTTACTTAAATTTATTTATCTTTTTTGCCCTGGCTGGGTGGCGTAGTTGGTTGGAGCGTCATCTCATACACCAAAAGGTTGTGGGTTTGATTCCCCATTAGGGTGAATGTGGGAGGCAACTGATCAATTTGCCCTCTCACATCGATGTTTCTCTCAGTCTCTCTCTCCCTACCCTCTTCCTCTCTTTCTAAAAATATCAATGAGCATATCCTTGGGCGAGGATTTAAAAAAAAAAAGAAAAAAAATTTACTTAAAATTTTTTTCATATATCTCTACCTAACCAGCGTGGGAGCTTAGGATGAACCCTGAAAGGTTTTGTTCAGTCCTTTGTTCTCCTCCGTGCTGGTGCCGTCACACAGTAGATATTTGGTAAATGTATGCTGACTGTATCTATATGTTGACCAGTTTGCTGATAATCTGAAAAGATTGCCAAAAACTTCTCTATAGTTTTGAGGGATTAAAAAAGAAACCTAGCCGATAAAAAAAAGAAGTACTTGGACATACAAAAAATTCATTGGAAAGCTATCTAGTTTTTAGTTCTAAAACTACAGGTTTGGTTTACAGAAATAACATGTTTTTTATTCGTAAATGTTTGGAATTAAGAGTTAATAGTGGTATCATAATTGTTTTATAACTTCTGCAAGTAGATGTATTCAGAATCCAGTACTTACTCTCTATAAAAAAAAAAAACAGATACCCAGAGATATAAATAGAAGGTTGTTGGTATTGGAATTGAGGTGAGGGATGATGTGGTGGCTAAGTATTAATGCAAGAAAGGAGAAACAAGGAGAGAGTTTAAAAAATAAGGTTTTCAAATATTATTTTTGTAAGCTTGAAACTAGTTTTGAATATATAAATAGTAAGAATAACAGCTAACACTTTGTCAGTGTTTACTGTATGCCAGAGACTGTGCTTTGTAAGAAATGTTTGTAATTTCTAAAAGAGTTCTTCCAAATAGATACTATTATTATTTAATTTACTGGTGAGAACTTTGAGGCTCAAAGAAGTTAGTCATGTACCCAGATTCACACAGCTAAGAAAGTGGTGAAATTAAGAACCAACCTGCCCTGGCCAGTTTGGCTCAGCAATTAGAACGTAGGCCTGCAAACCAATGAGTTGAGGGTTTGATTCTGATCAAGGGCATGTATCTTGGTTGCAGTTCCTCCCCGCCCTGGTCAGGTAGTGCAGGGGGCAACCAGTTGATGTGGTTCTATCACATCGATGTTTCTCTCTCTCTCTCTCTCCCTCTCTCCCTCCCTCCCTCCCTCCCACGTCCCCCTCTCTTCCTCCCCCCCCACCTTTCTCCCTCTCCCTCCACCTTTCTCCCTCTCCCTTCCCCTCCCTCCCCCCACTCCCCTCCTCTCCCACCCTCTCCCTCCCACTCTATCTAATGATAAATGGAAAAATATCCTCGGGTGAGGAATACAAAATAAAAA
This sequence comes from Molossus molossus, assembly GCF_014108415.1. NCBI lineage: Eukaryota > Metazoa > Chordata > Mammalia > Chiroptera > Molossidae > Molossus > Molossus molossus. The sequence continues at coordinate 7,869,814 of NW_023425402.1, forward strand.
AAATTAAAAAAAAGAACCAACCTTGGTGATCTGGTCCCAGAGCAGTTGCTGGTAAATATGGGAGGCAGGGTAGTTTATGGTTAAATATAGCTTCTCTTCATTTGAGACTTTATGAGGAAGTAGTAATGCAAATGGAAAAACATTTTATAACATCAGTTCTTTGAAAAGAAAAAGAAACAAGAGAAAGGGGTTGAGGAAGGGGATTAATCTTTATTAGGGACTAATTATACAATTGCTTAGGCTCACTAGGAGAGTATGTAAGGAAGACGTGTAGAAACCTTCACCAGTTTTCAAAAAATACAGTACCATGAGTTCTTTTTCTACACAGAAAGAAGTCTTCTGGATAGCTGCAATATTAATCTAAAAATATAATTGATCTTCTAAGTATAATATAGCCCTGGCCAGTTTGGCTCAGTGGCTAGAGCATTGGCCTACCCACGGACCAAAGAGCCTCGGGTTCAGTTCTGGTCAAGGGGATATACCTTGGTTGTGCTTTGGTCTTTTAATAGTAAACATCAAAATTGCTCTAGTATTAATAGTTTCAATTATATTTGTTAAAATTGCATTGGCATGAGTTACAGCAGTAGTATTTTTAAGTAAAGCAAATTTTTACTGCCATATAAGAAGAGTTAGAACACACAGAGCTTCATTCTGGGTCATAAACTGGGAGTCTGAATGTGTGCAATTGCTGTCTCCATTAAATTTAATGGTCTATGAAACTTATTACAAGAATTCTAAAACTGATAAAGCTGGTGTTACTCATTGCATAAAAAAAGTATAAATGAGTAGTTAAGACATAATTTTAAAGATAAGAAGAAAAAAATTTCCCTGTTGACAACTTAAAATATTTTAGAACTTCTAGATAAATGACATAGAAAAATGATGGGAAGATGTCAAATTACAATTATATATGACATTGGTGCAGAAATAGATGAATCAGTGGAACAGAGTTTAAAAACTAGATCAAGCATAGATATAATATGTTAGTATTTGAGAAAACTGACAACTCAATCAGTGTGGGAAAAAATACTCTTCAGAGTATATTGTTAAAGTAATTAGTTGGTTAACCATTTGAATTTTGTTAGATCTGTACCTCATGCTGAATGGCAAAATAAACTCTATATTGGTTAAAGGTTCAATATTTAAAAAGTAACTGAAAGGGGTTGAGTAAAATTTGGTACAACCACTTAAATGGAGTATTATGTACCACTGAAAACCATGCTAGACTATGATTATTGACATATAACTGTGTTCATTGTATGCTGAGAATACAAAGTATTTACAGCAGAATTTCAAATTGTAAAAATAGAAAATAAAAGAAACATTTATGTATTTATACTTAGGAAAGTCAGGAAGAGGAATTATTGGATTTTTGTCTTTTCAGTATTCTGTCAGAAACAATGAACACGTACCACCCAAGTATAAGATAGTTGTTTTGTTTTTAATTCTACAACAGTTAAAAAAAAAAAAAACTAAAGAAAAGTCAGCTTGGCAGGAGAAGAGAAAGAATATGACATTTTCCTGAGGGAAGAATGGAAAGACACAGGTCAAGTGCAAATGAAAAATTAGGCAACGGAGGCAAAAAATAATTCAGAGAACTCCAAAAGTAGTACAGTGTGTAATTTCACTGAATCAAAAGAGAAAGGTAGCTGAGATCAGGAAAACCATACAATAGTCAGAACATAAAAAATATATTCAAAAGTGGAGGAGGAGCTTGATGAATTTAAAGAGTTAAGTAAATGCTAACTAGTTGTAGAAGGGAGATTCACATACCCAAATGCATCTCATGTCTTTATAAAGCGTTTTTTGCTTTTTTGAGGGCTTTCCTATAAATCCTATTTGCGAAAGGATTGTCTAACTTTATAGTGGTAGATATCATCCCATTTTTATTCTTAAAACACTGAAGCTTAAAGGACGTTTTCTTGGTGACATAGCTAGTTAATAACAAAGCCAAAGCCAGAACCTGCTTTGCTTTAGTCTAGTGCAGCGGTTCTCAGCCCCTTTCACGGGTCGCCTAAGACCATCAGAAAACACATATTTCCGATGGTGATTCATAATAGTAGCAAAATTACAGTTAGGAAGTAGCAACAAAAATAATTTTATGGCCCTGGCCAGTTTGTCTCAGTGATTAGAGCGTCGGTCTGTAGTCCAGAGAGACCCGGGTTCGGTTCCCTCTAAGGGTGTGTTCCTCGGTTGCAGTTTGTCCCCGGCCTTGTTTGGTCTTGTGGGTAGCAGCCACTCAATGTGTCCCTTTCACGTCAGTGTTTCTCTCTCTCTCCCCCTCCCACTCTATCTGAACAAAAAAATGGAAAAATGTCCTTGGGTGAGGATAAAAAATAATAATAATAATAATAATTTTATGGTTGGGGGTCACCACAACATGAGGAACTAGCGGCATTAAGAAGGTTGAGAACCACTGGTCTAGTGGGTGGTTATCATATCTTGTCATCTCACAGACTTTCAGGGAGATGTGAGCAAGTCATGGGAAACATCCAGTGATTCTAGTCAAGCCTGACAAACCTGATATGAATAAATCACTGCTATTACCTAGTATCCACCTGAGAAGGGGTTTTTTTCTCTACCCACCCACAACTTTTAAGGCTCTTAAAGGTGAAATTTTAGAAGTACTGCTGAAAATGAATGACTTTAAATTACCACATTAGAATGAGATCGTATTTCACTTACCAGATTAGCAAAACTAAGGAAGACTGAAACACTGTTAGCAAGAGTTCTGGAGAATGGAGACTCCATACTGCTGGAAGGAGTGTGAATTGGTATATTTATAAAGGATAATCTGGTAGTATATATCAAAACTTAAAAAGTAGTTACCTTTTTCCAAAGCAATTTTACTTCTGATTTATTCCAAGGATATAATAGAGTAGATGCCCAAAGATACATATGCAAAGATTTTACCACAGCTTTGTTGATTTTTAAAGTATTTATATCTTTCTATATTGACTGAATTTTTTCATTGAGCATACATGCTTTTATAAGCAGTAAAACACCAATAATGCTATTTTTATTTGTGGAAAAGTAAAACCATCTATGACAGGATTCTTGCGTTACTACTATAACTCCTACTTGATAAGAACTTCAACAACAATGACCCTGGAAACTACTGTTTTTTTTCTTTCATTTCTGACAAATAATGGAATAACTCCTACAATCAGTAATGGATGAAAGGCAAGATGGTTTTGGGGAAGCAGTGTGATTGGTTGGAAAGAATATGCCCATGGAAGGACCTAAGTTTGGAACCTATCTTTGCCTCTTAGCTAGAATGTGATTGGGTCAAGTTGCTAACCTCTCTAAAGCTTGATTTTTTTTTTTTTTTTCCCAGCAGTAAAGTGAGGATAATTAAAATATCTCTGCTGGAGTTATTTCAGTATCAAATACGATTAGGTTTGTAAAAGATTTTTATAGACTCTGTGGCTCAGAACTAATAACAATAATCAACATTTATTGAATGCCATGTGCCAGGATCATACTAAGCACTTGAAATGTATTACCTCATTTAATCCTTGTATCAACCTGAGTGGTTAAAGGTTATTATCCTCTATTATGAGTAAGTTAAGACACAAAGAGATTTAGGAACCTGCCGAGGGTCACAAATATAAAAGGTAGAGCCATGATGGAAAATTATACTTGGGGAGAAACGTAGCAAGAAATATCTAAGTAGTTATATCTTACCAGTCTGCCAGAGTTCTGAGGAAAACAGCAAGTACTCAGGAAGGGAGGACCCAGTGGAAATAACTTACTTACAAGGATCTTCCTCTTTACACATTCAAACAGCTAAATTATTATGGGTTTGGGGATATAAGGTAGGAAAACGCCAATATTTAGAAATGTTAAGAATAAAGTTTATATGGGCTTAATACTGGAGTGGTCTTACTCAATATTTTTAGACATAATCTGGAAAAAGGAGAACCAGAAAGCTTCAATCAGAAGACAGAATTTCTTCTGAGATTGGAGCATTAAGGTTGCACATGTGAAGGGATTGAACAGAAACACGACAGCCCTGGCTGGTTTGGCTCAGCGGTTGGAGTGTTGGCCTGTGGACTAGAGAGTTCCGGGTTTGGTTCCCGCTAGGGGCACATACCAAAAAAAAAAAAAAAGAAACACGACAGAAAAGCATCAGTGGACTTGGTTTAAAAGATATAGATGTAGATAGATACATGGAGAGCTAGATATACATACATATATATAAACACACATACTCAGAGTACATTTTGAAGATGGCAGCCTCTTAGCTATCAGTCAGTAATATCCTAGAAGGTGATCACGTAGACATTTTAGATTGCATTCTGTCACCTCTGTTGTCTCTCCCTCAACCTTCATGAACCCTCTTAACCTGAAATCCTGGGTGTCACCAGGGAGCATATGTGAAACAAAGCTTAATCCATTCACCTCTAATAGAAAATGTTAGCAGGGTTCTCATTACTATGCTTAATGGAACTAGACCAAAGCCAATAATAGGCAATTAGAGAAGAAATGTAGTTGTTTTCACATAAGAACAGACTGAAAGGACTAGGATATGTGTCTGAAATGAAGGTTTGGCAAAGATGTAATTATTTTTTTAATTTAATTATGCATTATAGATGAAGGGTAGATTGTTCATTTACCGAATTCTGTGGCATTCTACCACATCTTTATCATCCAGTTCTTACAGGGAGGATACATGGCTCTAAAGTAAAACATCATACCCTTATACCATTAACAGTCTGAAAGCATAATGCTTTTGAAATACATCCATATTCACTTTGATTGTCCCCAACCTCATTCCATCTGGATTTTATTTTTATTTATTTATTTATTTTTTAATTTTAATTTTATTTTTGTTATAGATGTTTCTCCTTTTTTACCCCATCCCCTCCCCCGCCCCGTCCCCGGCCTTGTCCTTGTCCATTGGTTACGTATACATGCATATAAGTTCTGTGGTTTATCTCTTCCCTCCCCCCACCACCCCCTCTTCTGAAGGTTGTCAGTCTGTACCCTACTTCCATGTTTCTGGGTCTACCCTATTCCTCAGACTGTTATGTTCATTATATTCCATAAATAAGTGAGATCATGTGGTATTTGTCTTTTTCTGCTTGGCTTGTTTCACTTAGGAGAATACTTTCCAGGTCCCTCCATGTCGTCTCAAAGGATAACAGATCTTTCTTTCTTACAGCTGCATAGTACTCCATTGTGTATATGTACCACAGCTTTTTTATCTATTCGTCTACTGATGGACACTTGGACTGTTTCCAGATCTTAGCTATTGTAAATAGTGCTGCTATGAACATGAGGGTATATATATTCTTTCTGATTGGTGTTTCAGGCTTCTTAGGGTATATTCCTAGAAGTGGGATCACCGGATCAAAAGGCATTTCGATTTTTAATTTTTTGAGGTAACACCATATTGTTTTCCATAGTGGCTGCACCAGTCTGTATTCCCACCAGCAGGGTACTAGAGTCCCCTTTTCTCCACACCCTCGCCAACACTTGTTTAATGATTTGTTGGTGGCGGCCATTCTGACAGGTGTGAGGTGATACCTCATAGTTGTTTTAATTTGCATCTCTCTGATGATTAGTGATGTTGAGCATTTCTTCATATGTCTCTTGGCCATTTGTATGTCCCCATCTGGATTTTTAAAAGCTGAATAGTTTAGTGACAAGCTGTTAAACTTAATGGAACAGTGACCTGTTTAATTATCTTATTTTCTTTAGAAATAATTAGATGAAATTACAAGTAAAAAGAAAATACACTTGTTATCTAGAGACGTTTTGGATTAATACTCAAGATGACAGTGTTCTAGAGAGAATCTACCAGTGTGTCCCCTTTTTAGGTTCAAGGGATATGTGGAGATAATTCCACTATCAAAGATTGTATGTTGCCCTGGCCGGTTTGACTCAGCTGTTAGAGCATTGGCCCGCAGACCAGAGAGTCCTGGGTTCGGTTCCCGCTAAGGGCATGTACGTCGGTTACAGTTTGTCTCTGGCCCTGGTTGGGGTCGTATGGGTGGCAACCACTTGATGTGTCTGTCTCACATGATGTTTCTCTCTCTCTTCCCACCTTTCTCCCTCCAGCTCTATCTGAAGATAAATGTAAAAATGTGAGGATAAAACAAAATTTTTTTTAAAAGATTGTATGTAAATTTTCCAAGATGGAGAGATTAGGATGCTAAATGTTTTGCTGTTCCAGGTCAGCAAAATCAAAACTTAACAAAATGTGGGCCTTCATAGAAGGCCTGTGAAATAAATAGTAAAAACTGTTTGTGTAGCTCTTCAGAGTGTGTAAAATGCTTTTATGTGAGATGTGGAAGTGAAGCTTGAGCTAGCTTGTTGGATGTTAAGTTTCTTTGCTTCACAGATATACAGTGTGTTTCATTAATATATTTCTAACTCCTTGTTTTCCGATGCAGTCTCTCTAGTTACTGTGAGGTGTGCCAAGGATGTCATGATCCTTTGCTTCTTTTAATTGAGCATTACTGTGACTTTTAGGACTGTTGGCCAAAAATAGTTTTGTAGCAGTAGAGAACTATATTGTTGGAAGTTCTTTGCTTATTTCTTTTCTTTTCTTTTTTGTTTGTTTTGGTTTGGTTTTTCCTTAGATCTGTTCTGAGGACCAAGATTCATTTGGGGGATCTTGAACTGTGGTAGGACCTGAAAATATAAATTCAAAGTTGAATGAAATATCCTTCCTGGAAGGGAAGTAAACCCTTAATATTAAGTTGAAACTGGCTGCTCTGGTGTATGTTGAAGAATTTGGTGTCAGACTGTTTACTTTTTAGGTTTCTTTGGTCAAGAGAGTTTTGTTCGGTTATTCTAGGATTATAGAGGAATTCATTCATAGGGGACTTTGGGAAATGTTGGATTAGGTAATTTTTTTTTCTTTATTAATTCTTAGAGAAAAGAGGGGGGGGGAGAGAGAGAGATAGAGAGAGAGAACATCAAAGGGCCGCCTCCTGCATGCTTCCCACTGGGGATCAGGCCCGCAACCTGGGCATGTGCCCTGACCGGGAATCAAACCAGCGACCTCTTGGTGCATGGGTTGATAGTGAACCACACCTGCCGGGCAGATTAGGTGATTCCTTAAAGTGTGTGCTGATAAGCATAAATCCTCAGACAGTTTCTTGAAAAAGGGAGTACTGAAACCAAATCTGTTTGGGAAAACTGCAGACTGGGTCCTGTCTTGGTTTCATAGTACACTCTGATCTTATTCATTGAAAGCTTGTTTGTAATAGTTAAGCAAGGTCAGCTTCAATATTGGTAGATAGAATAGACTCATAGGATATTATATAACAGTTAAAAGGGATAAACTAGATCTTGACCTTCCAACATGGGTGGATCTCAAGAACATTAATTTAGAGAAATATTACAGAAAGTGAGATGCATATAGAATATAGTTTGTTTTTAAAACAATATGCTTTTAACATTATATCTGTGTAATATAAATGCATTTTTATAAAGTTTAAAGGGTTCATATCAAGCAAGTAGTGATAGTCACTTGGAGAAGTGACTGGGATTGGGATGATAATCAAAAGGTCCTTTTTAAGAAAGGAAATCTTCACCCTGGCCAATTTGGCTCAGCGGTATGAGCATCAGCCCATGGACCAAAGAGTACCAGGTTCGATTCTGGCTAAGGGCACGTACCTCGGTTGCGGTTTGTCCTTGGCTCTGGTTGGGGTTGTGCGGGAGGCAACCAATCGATGTGTGTTTCTCACATGGATGTTTCTCTTCCTCCCTCTCTCCCTCCCGCTCAATCTGAAAATAAATGGAAAAATATCCTCGGGTGAGGATTAAAAAAAGAAAGAAAGGAAACCTTCATGTATTATGTGTAATAAAAAGGGAATAAATACAAATAAAATGCTTATTAATACTCAACAAGTTACTTTCTTTTCTCTCATTGGCGATATCTACCCTGCTACTTCCAAATATATCTTTATATGTATATATCTTTATATTTATTAATTGATTGTATACAAGTTAAACTGAGTTTTGAGCTTTGGTACTATAGAATAGGAAGAATGCATTTTCATTCCAGTCCATTATAATGAAACTTTTTCACATTATAAGAAATAAATGAAGTAATGTATTCAGACAGTCATGTATTCAAACAGTCTAGACTGTGCAAATTTTCAAGAGATAGGCTTATTCAAGCTTACTATATTTTGGTCCAAGAGATCTTTTGGAGAGCAACAAAGAGAACTTGGTTCTTGAACAGTTAGTGAAGAATTGAGAAGCAGCAGCTATAGGTTGAGTGAAACATTATAGTTCAAACCAGTTAAGCTTAAAGAAGCAAACCCTCTTTTGGACTTTCCAGTATTGGTAAGAATGCCCTTTCCAGTTCCATGGATATTTTTTATCCTGTTCTGTAGACCTGATTTTGACATCTTCTGAAGTGAACTTGAGGGCAGTGGTGGTTCTGTTTGACATTACCAGTCTCCAGGACAAATTTTAGGTAGCTGCATTTTTTTGTATGTAGATATGTTTTTTCTTTAAGAAAGGGTAATCCTGCCCTGGCTGGTTTGGCTCAGCGGTTAGAGCGACGGCCAGCAGTCCAGAGAGACCTGGGTTCAGTTCCCACTAAGGGCATGTACTTCAGTTGCAGTTTGTCCCTGGCCCTGGTTCGGTTGTGCGGATGGCAGCCACTCGATGTGTCCGTTTCACGTCGATGTTTCTCTCTTTCTCTCTCCCTTTTTCTCCCTCTCTCTCCCTCTTGCTCTGTCTGAATAAAGAATGGAAAAATGTCCTCGGGTGAGGATTAAAAAAAAAGAAGAAGAAAGGGTAATCCTGAAAAAACTGTACCCACATATCAGGTTTTCTGTCAGAACATACATCTATTGCCTCAATTTGCCTAATGTTATAAGAGCCATTGTCTGAAAATAAAAGATTTCATCAACTGAAAGTATCTCTTCTTTAAAATAGTTTGTTTTCAGGCACATGTACTAACTCATCTTTCCAAAGTGGTCATTTTTATATTTCATCCAAGTTAAAACAGGGACTAATCAATCGAATTTATGCTAAATATATTAATAGTCCAGTGGCTTAGTATTTGACTGTCGACCCATGCACCAAGAGATCACCGGTTTGATTCCCAGTCAGGGCACGTGCCCAGGTTGTGGGCCTGATTCCCAGTGGGGGGCATGCAAGAGGTGGCCAGTCGATGTTCTCTCTCATCGATGTTTCTATTTCTCCTTCCCTCACCTTTCCTCTCTCACAAAATCAATAAAAAAATGAAAAACAAAATATTAATTCAGGTTATGAAGGGATTCAGAATTTAATTCACATTACAGATATTTATCGGCACCTCTATACTCTTGCATGTCAGGGACATTTGGAATTTTAAAACATGTTAGTACCCTTAGTGACCTAACTTCTTCCTAAATTGGTGTTAGCCTGCAGTCCATATGCATAAAAATTGCTGGTGATGTAAGATGATTCTTCCACCAAAACATCAAGTGGAAATCAGTACAGTATAAACTGAAAGTACTAAGTAGTGTGAACTTCAGGAATGTTTTCAGTAGTAAAGGTATGAAACCTGTCTGACCTCTCCATTCTGCCTATTCAACGAATACCTTGCACGTGGCATTCACCAGTAGGTGTTACTTGTGATGATGATAGCACAGTGCTGTGGGGAGAGTTAGGCTTATGGCTACCGACATCTTGGTGTAATTTTGAGGTGGGTGTTGGAAGTTGAGTATAGGTTGAGTATAAGCTGCAGAAAGTGAAAGAGAGAACTGTTTTTTAGTGCAGGTGACTTCTGGTTTCAGCTCTCATACTAGCATTATCATAGTGATTATTTCGCATGTCCTAGTGCTTCGTTGTTGTAGGAGTGTGTGTGTCGTGATTTTTTAAAATATATGGTAGGTTTTCTGTAAGTGATCAATTAGACTCTTCCCCTCCTGTGTTTTTGTAGTCTAAACACCACCATATTATTGCAACACCATTTAATATTAGTAGAATTGACTGAATGTGGCCATAGTCAGTGCATTCAGTGTCTGTTTATGGATGAAGCTTGAAATCATGCCCTAGTAACAGATTTATCAACAGACCATTTAAATCAACCAGTTCCTCTCAACATAAAATTACAGAGATGTTTAAGGTATCATTTCTTCTTAGAACAAGAATGAGAGCTGTCTGTCAGTTCTCTAGTTTGGCTTTCATGACATGGAAGTCTTTGGAAACTTGTTTTGAGAGAGTTCTAAATCATGCATATTCCTGTCTTGCAGGATTTTTTTCTGATCAAGCAGACAGTTCAGCATAGAGTCCAAGGATGAATGTTCACCGTGGCAGTGAGAGCGACAGGTTATTGCGGCAGGAGGCCAGCTGTCTGATGGATGAAACCTCAGCTGCAGCCCAAGAAAAAGAAACCAATAACCTGACTTCTTCTGGTCTTCAAAATCTTACTTATCCTCTAGGTCCCAGGAATGATGGTACAGTGATTAGATCTTGACTTAAGTTGGAGGGCTTTCTGACACCTGAGCATCCACTACTGGCTCAGAAGACATAAATGTTCTTAATCTAAATAAGCTATCCAGTTCATTGGCTTAATTTACATACCACAATTATATAAAGCTAACCATCATTGAAACTCTCCACTTACTTAATCAGTCTAGCACATCTAATTTGGCGATAATGGTATAAGAAAAATAGTCAAGGGTTTGCAAACAGAAGACAGATACTACCTCTGCTTCCTGTCAGCTGTAACCATGGGTAAAATCCTTAATCTTTCTGAGGCCCACTTTCTTCTGGAAAACAAGTATAATATACTTCTTACCTCATAAGGCTAGAAGATTATTGAGTTAATGGATGTGAAGGCTCTTGATAAACTGTTCTTTTTAACTTTTAATAAAAACAGTAGCAACAATAATAGCGGTTACCACTTATTGAACATTCACTGTGATAAAAATTTTACAAACATTTGTTTAGATCAGGGGTGGCAGACAGGTCAAATCTGGACTGCTGCCTTTTTTTGTCAGAATTTTGAAATACAGCCATCATGCCCATTTGTTTACATATTGTCTATGGCTGCTTTCCTGCTACAATGGCAGAGACTGGCCCACAAAGCCCAAATTATTTACTTTTTGGCCCTTTACAGAAAGTTTGCCTGTTTAGATTAGTCCTCCTTTTAAAAATGAGTAAACGTGGGCTTAAAAAGCTTAGGTAACTTTCTTGGGTTCACACTGCTAAGACGTAGGGGACTAGAATTTGAACCTGCATCTTTCTGATCAGGCTGTGTTGTTATATATATGTCTACTGACAGAAAAGCAGAGTGACTGCCACCCTAGAGTGCACCATTAGGGAGAATTTGTGCAATGAGTCTCTTCCTGCTCATCCGTTTAAGGGTGAAACCTGAGGCACCCTTCAGGAATCAACCTAATTTAGTTGCTTCATTGCTGGGGTGCAAATGAAGCTTTCTAGAGAACTGAATTAGTGATTTAGATACCTACTTTCATTTTTAAGAACAGTACTGCTGGTGTGAAAGCCTGTCTGGTGATTAGGTGTTTCTTGCCACACATTTGCCTGTGGATCGTGTGGAAACCTAGCTCTTGGTATGCAAAATCAGGGCCACATTGAAAATTTAAGTCCTGCAGAAACTGTAGGATGTGAACCCTAAATTGATTTTTGGTCTAGATTTTGGTTTCTTTTCTCTAGAAACAACCTGGGGGCGGGGAGTTTACTCTAGCTAATAATAGTTTATTTGGTTATCTAACTGAAATCAGACTAATTTCCCAGAGGTCATGGGCAGTAATCATGTTCATGAAATATTGGATACAGATTTAAAATACAGGGAGGGTGGGAGTGAGATATTCAGTTGTATCTATAATATTTCTTTCTTTCCAAAAAAGTTTTGAAGAAGATACTGAAAAATGTTAACAGAGCCAAATCTAATGACATATACATGCATGTTGTATTACCTCTATGCTTTGATATATTTGAAAATTTTCATTAAAAATTATTTACATTAAAATGAAATATATTAGGAGAACTGTTTATTTAAGAGCATCCTCTGGGACTCCTTTTGTAAATACTTGCTCCTGCTTATCTCCTGTGTACATCCAGATTTCATTAATTTAGTTTTAAGTCTCTTGCATGGTATAGTATTGTATATTTTTAAAAGTGCTCTCACATACTTTCAGTTGATAGTCCTGTGAGGTAGGTGGAATGAACATTATTCTCATTTTATAGATGAGAATCAGGTTTAGGAAAATAAAATAAATCATTTAAAGAAAGTGGCTCTTTGGTGATACAAACACTGAGATTCCAAGCATCAGTGCTAATCCACGGCCATTTGCACTGGAATTGTACTTCTGATAGCAAGACCTGCCTGTTCAGAAGTGGTGTTGGTGATAATAGGGTGCTCCTTTGCATAGTGAAAATATATTTTTCTGTGATTTTTTTAGGAAAATGATGCATTGGGTAATTAGGGTCTATCTTTCCAGAAAATAAAATTTGGAAACATGTTTAAAGAATATGGAAAATATATAGTTTGGTATACAGAGGTAGCAGTTTCCTTAAATAAAACAGGAAGTATATAGTGTTTAGAGAGAGAAGTAAAAAATTATTGCCTCTGTGGAATAAGACTGGCACGGTAATGGGATGTGGCAGGGGATTGCTGGTTTGCCACAGAAAGTATTCTCTAATGTTTTAATTTTTTAAAACCATGAAGAAGTTTACTTTTAAAGTTTTTGATCGTTTTATTTTAAAATGTGAGTATTACTGCCTTTATTCCCCTCTATACACACACACACACACACAACGGAACAAAGCTCAATATAAGTCCCTAGTTGTATTTTTTTCTTGCTCTAGGCAAGAGTTTTTGCCTGTATACCTCTAAAAATCTGTGGGTTTTGTTTAATTCTTTTACTGTTTTTTGTTTTTTGTTTTTTCTTTTAGAGAAGATGGGTTTTATTTTTCCCCCTAAGCTTTTGCTGTCGAGTTATTTTGGTTTGTTTGTATGATCTTTTAGACCTTTCACTTGACTATGCCTCTCAGCCAGCAAGTCTCCAGTTCCCTCACACAATGCCACTTCCCGAAGACGGCAAGGGCTCTTGCTTCCAAAGTGGGAGTAAACGGAACCATGAACCCTTTATTGCTCCTGAACGATTTGGAAGCAGCACTGTGGGCTTTGGCAGTAACGTTCATTCCCAGGCGACAGAGAAAGTGACACTTCTTGTAGATGGCACACGTTTTGTGGTGAATCCACAAATTTTCACTGCTCACCCGGATACCATGTTGGGAAGGTAATTGATGATAATTTCCTTCCAGATGCACTCTGTTCTCTATGAATAGAATACCTGCTGTTTATCTTGCTTTAGATGTGAGAATAAAAAGCATTGCGTTGCTGATTTTTCTACCTTCCTACTTTGGTGAGATGGAGAGCAAGCTGATACAGAACCTATATGTGTTGATGGTTTGGGGGGCTGGTTATTTCTTTTATTTACAAAGCCAGTATAATGAACAAGAAAGGAGTGCAGCCAGAACAGTGGGAAATAATCTGCTAAATCTCATAACCCTATTCCTCTATAAACTCACTGTAAAACAGAAGTCAGATACTTAATTTATTTTATTCCCAATATGCATAACCTTATAAAAGCAATGTTTTCTGAGTTCCACAAGTCAAAGATATTGGGATAAGGTGAGAGCTGTAAATTGTGTTCGTTTTCTTTCTTTCTTTTTTGGCCTTTTGTCTTTTAATTTAAAAAAGCAGAATTAGACAAATGTTTCACAAGACACAACAAAGCCATTTCACTGAAAAGCGTTATTTTGCCTGCCACCTATTGCCAGGTGTGCTTGGAAATAGATGTAGTGTCATTTTCTAATGCCTCTATCCATCATGACTTTTTGTTCTCTGAAACTGAATCCTTATAGCTGACTGTTCTGTTGTTTCATGATTGCTCTCTTTATTCTTCATGTTTCATTCAGACTATAGTCTTATCTTCATCTCATCACCCCCTGCCCTAGCTTTTTAAGGTTAGAATTTAAGAAATGGGAAGAGCTTGCTCAGAAGGAGCACTGTCCACAAGTACTCTTGGAGTCTGGACTGGAAGTTAGGAGATCCTCTTTCTAGCCAATTATAGACTTTTTTTTTTTAAATTTTTTTTTTCCCCTTTATTAGTTTTTTTTTTTTAATTTTTTTTTTTATCCTCATCTGAGGACATTTTTCCATTTTTTGTACAGACAGAGTGGGAGGGAGAGAGAGGAAGACAGAGAGAGAGGGAAACATCGATGTGAAAGGGACACATCGAGTGGCTGCCACCCACACGACCAACCAGGGCCGGGGACAAACTGCAACCGAGGTACATGCCCTTAGCGGGAACCGAACCCGGGTCTCTCCGGACCGCAGGCGGACGCTCTAACCGCTGAGCCAAACCGGCCAGGGTGCCAATTATAGACTTTAACATGAGGAAAAGCAAATGGAGTAAGAGTGAAATAATAATAATGTGTGTATATACACACACATTTGGCTTTTGAGGGTTTTTAACTACTTAGAAGTAGGTGTTATTTAAAGATCTAACTTTACTCAAAACATTGCGCTAAATTTGAATTTCCTGAATTTTAGGCTAAATGGGATCCAGCTATTCAAATATGTGCTTGAACGTATGCATACAAACTCATGATGAACCATTTTTAATCAAAACCAAACCTGTATATATTTCAAACATCTGAATTAAGATTAAACTAGACCATTAAAACATTTTCTAAATTGACCCTATATTTTATCAGACTTGACTCCTTTTTTTAAGTCTTGGTATCACTACTACTAATGCCCTGCCTCCAGCACCCCTTCCCCACAAAGGGTTCCTCAGGATAGACTGGCTAAGGTAGATTTCCTCTGAAAATGATAAAGAGAAGGCAGCAACCATTTTCTGGGTAATAGATTCTTGGGTGACAGTGGTTCTTTGAATCTAGAAATGGGTTGTCCCAAGAGGAAAAGGGTCTGATTTCTTTAAATGGTTTGTCAGCTGAGTTGGCTGAGATCATGAATTCTGAGAGTTACTTAGGTTTGTTCTGTCCTGTGGCTACATACAGTATTTGTAAGCCCAGCCAGTGAGCTTACAAATGTGGCCCACTAGTCACAGGGGAGAAGCTGAGAGATTGAGAATGGATTAATGTACATCCATGCTACTTCTGGAGAACTATCTCTGAGTTGAAGTCCTGCTGATAATAAGGGGGATCATATTTATGGCATGTTCACTATTTTGATTCATAGCCATCTCAGCTAGACTCACGATGTTCCAGAAAAATGTCAGCGTTCTTTGAAAACAGCTTTTATCAGGATGAATTTCTTATGTATGGTCTAGTGATTTGGAAAGCATGTGATATGGAGTCTTTCAGATCTTTGAAAAGCAGCCAATTCAGAGTGGAGGCGAACAGCTTTGAACAGTTGAGCTGGTTAAGGAAGGAAATGGCAGTGAGTCTCCACTGGGACCTCAAATTAGGCTGGTTGTAGATAGTAGCTGTCTGCCTTGTCCTTCATGCTGGCTTCCTGTTCCACAATGCCATAGAAGTCATGGGGCCACTTTTACTGGAGGGGATCTGAGTGGAGGAGGAAGGACGGGAAAAGATGAATAACAAAAGCAAGTCTTCATCCTTGCACTCTCATGACCTCTGAGCTTATGCCCAGAGCAGGTCTTCCCCTCTGAAATATGTCAGACTGCTGATACACCTAATACCTACCCTCCTTTTCTACTTGACCAGAAATTTCCAGTTAGAGTTACTCCGTGGATTGAAGAAGAGCATCCCCCCCCCCACCCCCAGAGCTCCACCATTAAAATGGACCAGGAAAGGGAAAGCATTAAATATCTGTACCTACTAATACAGATTCATCTTTCAGATAAGATGTTGAAAAGCAGAACTCAGGAATATTGAGAATTGGCAAACTGAATAGGTAAATATTGATAGAGAGGGAAAGGAATAGGAGGGGCCAGAAGCATAAGACACTGTCTCCCTGAGCTGCCTGGTGTATATACAGGCAGATTCCTGGGCAGTGGGGAGCACAGGGGAGGCAGCCGTGACACTCCAGGCATTTTCCAAGGGCCAGCTCCGCAGATGCTGCTTTACTGCTATCACAAGCTCACCACAGGTGAACCTAGAGGACTTGCAACTTTATGTCCCCTTATACTCCAACACTAAAAGCAATTGCTGCCTTCTTTTTCAGTCTGAAAGGTACTTCCTAAGATTTGAGTATGTCATGGGAGCTGGATCCCAGTGCTGTGTTAATTTATACTAGGAAGGAGTGAGAATCCTGCTGGAGAAAGTCACATTGGTGCCTGGTGTCTTTCAGGATGTTTGGACCAGGAAGAGAGTACAACTTCACACGGCCCAACGAGAAGGGAGAGTATGAGATTGCTGAAGGAATCAGTGCAACCGTCTTTCGAACGGTGCTGGTGCGTAGTAGTCTTTTTGTTATATCCTGTTCACAGGCCCGCATGGTCAGAAGCTCTGAGAGTTCCACCAGGCTGTGTTACTGACTTTAGGGTCTTTAGTTTCCATTTACTGACTTTCTCGCTTTATTTTTTATTCCTGTTACTTAAGTCTCCTTGCTGTATAAGCTCAATCAGGTATCAAGTTGTCAGGATAGACAGAAGCCACTTTGCCATTTAATGAATCAACTAACTTGGTGATAGTGCTAGTAACCCGTCACTTTAACAGAACTGGCAATGAATAGGTATTGAAGAGGTAATTTTTCATCTTGTTCTTTGCCTGTATTTCTTCCTAATCTATTTATAGGATTATTACAAAACTGGTATCATCAATTGTCCTGATGGCATCTCTATCCCAGACCTTAGAGATACGTGTGATTATCTCTGCATTAACTTTGACTTCAACACTATCCGTTGTCAAGATCTGAGTAAGTACAGGAGAAATTGAACTTAGTTTTCCTGGAATTGATTGGCATTTTTTATTACTAAACAGAAAGAGTTTCAAGTATAGGTTGAAAATCATCTGTAGAGGCAGAGATGTGCTACTATGCTGTTCCCTCTCTTGCTTCAAAGTATTTTGAGGAAGTTCAGTAAACAAAAGAAAACGTGTAGTGGGTTCTAAATCTAGTTTGGCCCATTAGTCACCAAGCTAATTTCTTCCCCTCTTGGGACCTTGACAAATAAGGGTATTTTTTAACAAATAAGGGTACTGATTCTTAGATATGTGGCAAGTCTTACTAGTGAAGTCAAACAACATAAATTGGCTGGGTTTTTATAATTATTTTTATCATTATTATTAACTTAGTGTTTGCTAAGGGCTTTATAGATGTAAACTTGGTGTTTTTGTTTTTTTTTAATGCAGAGTTTTGGGGTTTTTTTTCTTTATTGATTTGAGAGAGAGGGGCAGGGGGGTCCCTGGCAGTAAGAGCATCGTCCTCGGACCAGAGTCCGGGATTCAATTCCAACCAAGGGTACCTACCTCGGTTGCGGTTCATCCCTGGCCCTGGTTGGGGTTGTGCAGGTGGTAACCAGTCGATGTGTCTCCACATCGATGTTTCTCTCTCCCTCTAGCTCTATCTGAAGATTAATGTAAAAATATCCTTGGGTGAGGATCCAAAAAAAAAGGGGGAGAGAGGAAAGGAGGGAGAGAAAGAAACATCAGTGAGAGAGAACATCAATTGGCCACCTCCTGCATGCCCCCCCACTGGGGATCAGGCCCACAACCTGGGCATGTGCCCTAACCAGGAATCAAACCTCTTGGTGCATGGATCAACCTCTGAGCCACACCGGCTGGGTGGTGTTAAGTCTTATAAACAACCCTGAAAGATGGGTGATAAACTCATTTAACAAATGAGACTGAGAAGTTAGCTTGTTCAGAACCCTAAGAATTAAAAACATTAGAATTGATTGACTCCAAACTCCATGCTTTTATCATTACCTATTAGGCTTGCTGGAATTATGTTCTTTGAAGTTAATGATACAATTCCCTGCAGATTCCATGTAGTTCTCTGGACTTGTGATTTGTCTACTGGGTCTAGTATATACTTAGAGCAAGTCCCTTGGTGTCTCCAAACTTCAGATTATTCCTCTTCTGTGGTATTCTAACTCCATTAAATTGGGGTACAGAGCATCTTTAGAAGAGGTACTACAAAGAGACACATTCCCAAATGATGGTTCTCTCTCGTAGAATTAATGTTTATGGTATGTCACTATATGGTCAACAAAACCTCCATTGATCAGAATGCTCAGGGATTATTAAACATGAGCAAATAGAGGCATGGTAGAATGTGAAGTATCTAACAAAATCAGCTTAATTATCGCCTTGGAGCAGGAAACAATCTCTGCCTTCAAATGAGTCACTTCTCTGGACCTTATCAATGATAACAGCTGTTACCCAGTTGATAGTCGTTTTCACTCCAGTAAAATATGCACTTGGGCAGAAAGGACGTTCATCTGTATTTTCTCTCCCCAGGTGCTTTACTACATGAACTGTCTAATGACGGTGCTCACAAGCAGTTTGATCACTACCTCGAAGAACTGATCCTGCCCATTATGGTGGGCTGTGCCAAGAAAGGGGAGCGAGAGTGCCACATCGTTGTGCTGACAGATGAGGATTCTGTGGACTGGGATGAAGACCATCCCCCACCCATGGGGGAGGAATATTCCCAAAGTAGGAGCCACCTGCATGGTGTAGATGTTTTTAGCAGAACACTTGATACCCAAGAGTAGCACTAAATCCTAGAACCAATGTGAATATCACTGTTGAGCTAGTGATGAACACACTGACCTGGATGATCAGTTCAGTCTAGTGATGCAGGTCTAACTTTTATGCATAGTGAATGTTACACCTTCATGCTACAACTGGTGTCTGATACTATGTCAATTCTAAGGTAGCACCTTAGATGGTGGTGACAATTTTCATTTTTAAATCCTTCTAAATTGATAATAATTCAGAATTCAAAAAGTACAAAAGGATATACATTGAAAAGTCTTATTCCCACCCCGCCTCATCTATCCAGTTTTCCTCCTCAGTTTCTTCTAGATGTATTTAATGCACATACAAAAGCACTTACATGTTTTCCTTTCTTTCAAATGATACCATATTATAGACTATTCTATACCATTTATTTTATTTTATTTTTATTGTTGAAAGTATTATATGTCACCCCTTCTATCCTTTGACCCCCTCTTCCCACTCCCATCCCTGTCCTGCCTTCCCCACACTATTATCTGTGCTAGTTTGTTATGCATATAAGCATATAAGTTCTTTGGTTTAACTCTTCCCACCCCTCCTCCCCCCTTCCCTTGGAGGTTCATCAGTCTAACAGCCAATTTGTACTTTTTTCCCCTCAATTCTTTATTAATATTATTTTTTTATTGAAAGTATTACAGATGTCCCCCTTTATTCCCCATTGATCCACCTCCTTCCTGCTCCTATCTCCCTCCTGCCTTCCTTAGCCTAATGTCTGTGTTGATTGGTTGTGCGTATATGCCTGTAAGTTCTTTGGTTTATCTCTTCCCACCCCTCCATCCCTCTGACGTTTGTCAGTCTGTTCCCTACTTCCATGATTCTGGATCTGTTTTGGTCAGCATCTTATTTTGTTCATTATGTTCCACAAATAAGTGAGATCATGTGATACCTGCCTTTCTCTGACTGGCTTATTTCGCTTAGCAAAATACTCTCCAGGTCCCTCCATCTCACCTCAAAGGGTAAGAGATCTCTCTTTCTTATAGCTGCATAATATTCCATTGTGAAAATGTACTACAACTTTTTTATCCACTCATCTACTGATGGCTGATGTATCAGGGAAAATTCCACTATGTATGATGTCTGAGATTTTTCTGCTTATATTTTCTTCTCAGATTTTTATGGTTGCATGGGTTACATTTTAGTCTTATCCCTTTTGAGTTTGTTCTTGTGTATACTGTAAGTTGGTAGTCTAGTTTCATTTTTTGGCATATAGCTGTCCAATATTCCCAACACCATTTGTTGAAGAGACTGTCTTGGGTTCTCTGTCTGTTCCATTGATCTATATGTCTGTTCTTGTGCCAGTGCCAGGCTGTTTTGATTATGATGGCTTTGTAGTATAACTTGGTATCTCGTATTGTGATCCCTCCCACTTTGTTGTTCTTTTTCTTTTTCTTTTTTTTTATTATCCTCACCCGAGGACATTTTTCCCTTTTTTGTTCAGGTAGAGTAGGAGGGGGAGAGAGGAACAGAGAGAGAGAGAAACATCGATGTGAAAGGGACACATCGAGTGGCTGCCACCCGCACGACTGACCAGAGCCGGGGACAAACTGCAACCAAGGTACATGCCCCTAGCGGGAACCGAACCCGGGTCTCTCAGGACCACAGGCCAACGCTCTAACCGCTGAGCCAAACCGGCCAGGGCTGTTGTTCTTTTTCAAGATTGCTGTGGCTATTCAGGGTCTTGTATGATAGTTCCATATAAACTTTTGGAGTATTTGTTTTAGATCTGTTAATACTTTAATAGGTATTCACAATACCTAATAGATGCTGCTGGTACTTTAATAGGGATTACATTGATTCTAGATTGTTTTGAGTAGTGTGGACATTTTAATGATGACTTTTCCAATCCATGAATATGGTACATGTTTCCACTTTTTTATATCTTCCTCTATTTCTATTTTCAATGTCTTGTACTTTTCTGAGAACAGGCCTTTTACCTCCTTGATTACGTTTATTCCTAGGTATTTTTTTGTTGTGGCCATGGTAAATGGGATTGTTTTTTTAGTTTACCTTTCTGAGTGTTAATTATTGGTGTATAAGAATGCCATTGATTTCTGGATGTTAATTTTGTATCCTGCTGCTTTGCCAAATTTGTTTATTAAATCTAGTAGATTTTTGATGGAGTCTTTATGGTTGTCTGTACAGTATCATGTCATCTGCTTATAATGACAGTTTCACTTCCTTCTCTTTGATTTGGATCCCTTTTATTTTTTCTTGTCTAATTGCTTTGACCAAGACTTCCAGTACTATGTTAAATAAGAGTGGTAAAGTGGACATCCCTGTCTTGTTCCAGTTCTTAAGGGAAATGCTTTTAGTTTTTGTCCGTTAAGTATGATGTTGGCTGTAGGTTTTTCATATATGGCCTTTATTATGTTGAGATATGATCTCTCTATTCCCACTTTGCTGAGCATTTTTATCAGAAATGGGTGTCGTATTTTGTCAAATGCTTTTTCAGCATCTATTGATATGATTCATATGGTTTTTTATCTTTCGTTTTATTTATGTGGCGTATCACAATTATTGATTTGTGAATATTGTACTAGCCTTGCCTCCCTGGGATGAAATCCACTTGGTCATGGTGAATGATTTTTTTTAAGTATTGCTGGATCAAATTTGCTAATATTTTGTTAAGGATTTTGGCATCTATGTTCATCAGGGATATTGTAGTTTTCTTTTTTTATAGTGTCTTTATCTTGTTTTGGAATTATGATTATGCTGACCTCATAAAAAGAGTTTGGAAGTTTTCCTTCTTGAATTTTTGGGAATAGTTTGAGGAGAATGAGTGTTAGTTCTTCTTTGAATGTTCGGTAAAACTCCCCTGTGAAGTTCTCCAGGCCCGGGCTTTTGTTTGTTGGGAGTTTTTTTTATTACATCTTCAATTTCCTAAGTTGTTATTGGTCTGTTCAAGTTTTCTGTCTCTTCACAGTTCAGTTCTGGGAGTCTGTGTGATTTAAGAAATTTGTCCGTTTTGGCTAGATTGTCCAATTTGTTGGCGTATAATTGTTCATAGTATTTGTTAACATTCCTTTGTATTTCTGTGGTGTCAGTTGTTACTTCTCCTCTTTCATTTCTGATTTTGTTTATTTGGGTCCTCTCTCTTTGTTTCTTGGTGAGTCTGGCTAAAGTTTCATCAATCTTGTTTATCTTTTTAGAGAACCAGCTCTTTGCTTCATTGATCTTTTGAATTGTTTTTTTAGTCTCTGTCATTTATTTCTGCTCTGACCTTTACTATTTCTTTCCTTCTACTTACTTGCTTTGGGTTTTTATTTTTGTTTTCTTTTTAGTTTTTTGTTTTTTTTTTTAATCCTCACCTGAGGACATTTTTCCATTTTTTGTTCAGGTAGAGTGGGAGGGAGAGAGAGGAACAGAGAGAGAGAGAGAAACATCGATGTGAAAGGATCACATCGAGTGGCTGCCACCCGCACAACCGACCAGGGCCGGGGACAAACTGCAACCGAGGTACGCGCCCTTAGCGGGAACCGAACCCGGGTCTCAGGACCGCAGGCCAACACTCTAACCGCTGAGCCAAACCAGCCAGGGCTCTTTTTAGTTCTTTAACTTGTAGGGATATATAGTCTAATACAAATTTTTCTTGAGGTAGACCTGTAGTGCTATGAACTTCCCTCTCAGGACTGCTTTCTCTGTGCTCCACAGATTTTGTGTTGTGTGTTCATTTTCATTGATTTCCAGGAAGGTTTTTATTTCTTCCTTGATCTCATTGGGAACACATTCATTGTTTAATGACATGTATTTAGTCTCCATGTGTTGAATGTTTTTGAGTGTTTTTATTGTAATTAATTTCTAGTTTCATGCCATGGTGATCTGAGAAGATGCTTGATATGATTTCAGTCTTCTTAAACTTGTGCATACTTAGTTTGTGTCCTAACATGTGGTCTGTCTTTGAGAATGTCCCATGTGCACATTGAGAAGAGTGTGAATTCTGCAGTTTTGGGGTTTAATTCTCTGTAAATATCTGTTAAATCCATTTGAACTAGTGCATCATTTAGCATCTCTGTTTCCTTGTTAATTTTTTGTTTAGAGGATCTATTTAGTGATGTTAGCAGGATGTTGAATTCCCCTGCTATGATTATATTGTTGTTGATTTCTTTTAAGTTCTCCAGAAGTTTTTAATTATATTTTGGTGTTCCTATATTGGGTGCATATATGTTTACTGAGGTTATATCCTCCTGTTTGATAGAGACTTTCAATGTTATATAGTGGCCTTCTTTGTCTCTGGTTATGGCATTTGTTTTGAAGTCTATTTCATCAGATATGAGTATTGTTACCTCAGCTTTATTTTCCTTTCCATTTGCTTGGAAAAATTTTTTCCATCCCTTCGCTTTCAACCTATGTGAGTCTTTTGTTGTGAGGTGGATCTTGTAAACAATATATAAATGAGTCATACTTTCTTATCCATTCAGCTACTCTTTGTCTTTTGCTGGGAGCATTTAATCCATTTACATTTAAGTTTATTATTGATTTATACTTATTTATTGCCATTTTAATTTATTATGGCTATGTTTCTATCTCTTTTTCTTTTGCTTATTACAGCAGTCCTTTTAACATTTCTAACAGGGCTGGTTTGGCACTAATATAGTCCCTTAGTATTTATTTTTGTTTGGGAAACTTTTACTTCACCTTCTATTTTGAATGATAGCCTTGCTGGATAGAGTAGTCTTGGATTCAGATCTTTGTGTTTCATTACCTTGCCACACAAGGCCATTCCCTTTTGGCCTGTAGTGTATCTTTTGAGAAATCAGCTGATAGTCTTATGGAGGCTCCTTTGTAAGTAACCTGTTGCTTTTCTCTTGCTGCCTTTAAGATTCTCTCTTTGTTTTTAACTTTTGGCATTTTAATTATGATTTGTCTTGGTGTGGGCCTCTTTGTGTTCTCCTTACTTGGGCCTTTCTGTGCTTCCTGAACTTATATGCCTTGTTCCTTCACCAAGTTAGGGAAGTTTTCTGCCACTATTTCTTCAAATATATTCTCTAACCCTTGCTCATTTTCTTCTTCTTCTGGAACTCCTATGATGCAGATGTTGTTACGTTTCATATTGTCCCACGGCTCTCTTAAACTGTCCTCCTTTTCTTTGTTTTTCCTTTTTGGTTCTCTGATTGGGTGATTTTTTTTTTTTCCCTACCATGTCTTCTAATTCACTGATCCTGTCCTTGGTTTTCCTCTATTCCTTCCAGTGTGTTATTTCTACTGTGTCATTTTCATTTTCGCTTGGTGGTTTTTCATTTCCAATTGGTTAATTTTCATTGTTTCTATATCTGTACTCATGCTGTTGAACTTCCTAATAATCATTACTCTGAACTCTACCTCTAATAACATGTTTAATTCCAGTTCATTTATCCCTTCTGTAGAATTTTCTTGTTCTTTCATTTGGGATTTGTTTCTTTGTTTTGCCATTTTGACTCTCAGTGGGTTTTGGAGCCTGCCAAATTTTCCCTGTGGGTGTCTGTGTTCTGCTGATTGTGGCTCCCTCTACTGGGTTTGGATGAGTATTAAGGGACCACACTAAACACCAATGTCTGCTCTTACTCTCCTGGATAGAGTTGCAGACCAAGCAAAGATTTAATTATCCTAGAGCTTTTGCCTGCAGCTATTAGTTTCAGTTACTTAATGAGCCTCAGGTGGACAGGGTAACAGGATTTCCAGCAGGTGGGTCAATTGCTTTCCACTGGGTTAAAGTTGCTTTGATAAGAAAGTTGTTTCTGCACTATGGGTTATTGGCTCAGCACAGAGGTGCAGGCCTCAGCCTTCACAGCTCAGTCCTCAGAGCCATGACCCAACACTGAGAGCCAGGTTCAAATCTCAAAGCTTTAAGAGGCTTTTCTCTGCCTACTGGCTGGCAGGTGGTCTGTTAATGAGCCTCAGGTTGCACTTTTCCAGGCCAGGTGGTGTTAAATTTCCAAGGGAGGGGCAGTTGCTTTTTTCCCAGGCTACAGTCTGGGGTGAGGCTCTTTGTGGGAAATGGCACTGTGTTCTGTGGGGGAGTGATTCAGCATAGAGTTCCTGATGGCCTCCTTCTCAGCTCTCTCCCTAGTGCCACAAACCCCCGACTCTCCTCATACAATTCCAATTCAGTCTGCTCTCCCTCTGCTGGAGTCCATGGTGAGTGGGTGTAGCTGTAATTTAGTGCACTGGCCCTTCAGGGAAGTGCTGCTGTTCCCTGTGCCTCTCCCTGCTAGAAAAAACCTCTACTCTTGGTGATTTTCTCAACCAGATGTTATGTGGGCGCTTTTCTCTGTTCTTCCACTCTGCTGGGGAGCCGGTTTTAACCCATGACTTCTCAGAGAGAAGTGCTTACAGATATAAAACATCCTCAGCTGCTGCCTGTGGACAGCCAGCCAGTCTTCTCACGCCTCCGCAGCTCCTACCAGTCTCAATTTGGGGTCCTCTTTATGTCCTTGGTTTTAAGGGTTCTCTCCAGCTGCTTTTCAGTTGTTTTTTCCTAATGATTTGTCTTTATTTTAGCTGTTAATTCCAGTTTGGTACTGGGAGACAATTTGTGTAGCGTCCATTCACTCTGCCGCCATTTTTCTCTCCAATTTGTACTTCTTTTTTTTGTTTATCCTCACCCGAGGAAATTTTTGTATTTATCTTCAGACAGAGCAGGAGGGAGAGAGAGAGAAACATTGATGTGAGAGAGAGACACATTGACTGGTTGCCACCCACACGACCCCAACCGGGGTCGGGGACAAACTGCAACCGAGGTACGTGCCCTTAGCAGGAACTGAACCTAGGTCTCTCTGGTCTGCAGGCCGACACTCTAACCGCTGAGCCAAACAGGCCAGGGCCAGTTCATACTTATTAATCCCTTCACCTTTTTCCCCCATCTCTTCCATCTCCTTCCCATGTGGCAATCAACAAAAAGTTCTCTGTATTTATGTCTGTTTCTGTTCTATTTGCTCATTTTATTTGTAGATTCAATTATTGATAGAAATGTATTTATTTCCACTTTATTGTTCATATATTTTATCTTCTTCAAGAAGACCCTTTAACATTATCATATAATACTGTTTTGGTGGTGATGAACTCCTTTAGCTTTTTCTTGTCTGGGAAGCTCCTTATATGTCCGTTGATTCTAAATGATAGCTTTGCAGGATAGAGTAATCTTGGTTGTAGGTCCTTGCTTTTCATCACTTTGAATGTTTCTTGCCACTCTCTTTTAAGAAATCACCTGACAGACTTATGGGAAGCTCCCTTGTAAGTAACTAACTGTTTTTCTCTTGCTGCTTTTACGATTCTGTCTTGAACCTTTTGCATTTTGATGATGATGTGTCTTGGTGTGGGCCTCTTGGGGTTCATCTTGTTTGGGACTCTCTGTGCTTCCTGGACTTATATGTCTGTTTCCTTCACCAAGTTAGGAAAGTTTTTTTTTTAATCCTCACCCGAGGATATTTTTTCCATTTATCATCAGATATAGTGTGAGGGAGGGTGGGACCGGGAGAGAGAGAGAAACACTGATGCTCTGAGAGAGACACATCGACTGATTGCCTCCTGCATGACCCCAACCAGGGCCATTGATCAACTGCAACCAAGGCACGTGCCCACTACTCATTGTTCCACGGGCCAGTGCTGTTAACCACTGAGCTAAACCTGCCAGGGCTGTCATTAGTTTTTCAAATAGGTTTTCAATTTTTTGTTCTCTCTCTTCTTTCCAGCACCCCCATGATGCGAATGTTGGTGCGCATGGAATTGTCCCAGATGCTCCTTACACTGTCTTTATTTGTTTTTTTTTTTCTTTTTTCTGTTCTGATTGGGTGGTTTCTGCTTCTTTATATAACAAATCAATGGTTTGCTTCTCAGCTTCACTTACTCTGCTACTAATTCTTTGTAAATTATTCTTTATTTCAGTTAGTGTATCCTTCATTTCTGAAGGAGATTGAACATCTTTAATTTTGTTTGTTAATCCTCACGCAAGGATACTTTTTCCCATTGATTTAGGGAGAGAAACAGTGATGTGAGACACATCAATTAATTGCCTCCCAAACAACCCCAACTGGGGCTAGGGATCGAACCTGTAATCCAGGTACCTGCCGCCCTTGACTGGGAATTGAACCCTCGACCCCTCTGGTCCAAGAGCCGATGCTCTAACCACTGAGAAAGCTGGCCAGGGATTGTATGATTTCTTATGGTTAATTTATTATTTAACATTTAATCTGTGATTCATCTGGATTTTATTGGCATTGGGGCCAAAAGAAATACTACTTTCATTAGTCTGATTCTGTTAACTCATCTTCCGTTTATGGAGAAGACTGCTCCATAAGTAACCCCAGACTTTTTTTTTTTTTAATCCCAGTTCTTTATAGCTCCAAGCTCTACAGATTCTTCAAATACATCGAGAATCGGGATGTTGCTAAAACAGTGTTAAAGGAACGTGGCCTGAAAAACATTCGCATTGGAATTGAAGGTAAAAACATCCCAGTCAGTATTCAGCTTGCATTGCTTATGGAGTAGGTTGGAACTGTCCTTAAAACTTAGTTTCCAGAGCACCTAAACAATGGACACACATGAAAACTACATTTCTACCCAAGTTTTAAGGACCTTTATTTTTGTTTTTGTTTTCCCTTACATTTCCTTTTCATTTTATTTCCAGTTGAAAATGTTTTAAAGCAGCTGCAGGAATAAGTTCCAATTTCCTGCCTTGGGATAGAGAGAGAGCGGTGAGGGCTAAGGCTCTGGTGGGTAAATGGAGCAGGTCTCGTGGGCTCACCAAGCGGGAGGGCTGTTCTGCCAACAGTCTTGGTGAGGATCTTTCTGGGATCTGGAAGGGTCCTTCTGAAAACTAGCTTGGAGACACAAAATTTAAGTTTATTCAGTTACATACCTTTGAGAAATGCCTGGACGTATTGACAGAATTGCTTTAAATCAGTGGTTCTCAACCTTCCTAATGCTGCGACCCTTTAATATAGTTAGTTCCTCATGTTGTGGTGACCCCCAACCATAAAATTATTTTCATTGCTACTTCATAACTGTAATTTTTCTACTGTTGTCTTAGGCGACCTCTGAGGGTTATTCAATCCCCAAAGGGGTCGTGACCCATAGGTTGAGAACCGCTGGTCTAGACTCTAAAGCTACTCTAAATTTTTCCCGTTTCCATGTGACAGCCTTTCAGATATTTTAGGCAGCATCCACGTTTTTTCTTTAGGCTAAACATTCCACATTCCCTTAACTAGTCCTTATACAGTGTGCCCTGTGAGCAACACAATTAGAAGACTGGCGTGGCCATGCCCTAGCAGGACTGTTCTATAGTATTGTTGCCAGTAACGAAAGGCTTCTGAAATTAGTAAGAGGCTTCTCTTCCCCTTCCATTAGAAGGAATAGAATTTTTGTTACTTCCCTTCTAGAGATAAGACCAACTAATTGAACATGTAGCTGATTGGGGCTGGGAAGACATGGTCAGAGGCTGTTTGCTTCCCCCATAATTTTCATGCATAGTCTTTGGATTTGGGAGGAAATTGATGTGGTGAGGAAGTATGGAAGCCAGAGTGAGCATTTGCTGAAGTAATGAGAATGGTCTTTTTCTGTTTCAGGTTACCCTACCTGTAAAGAAAAAATTAAGAGAAGACCTGGTGGCCGATCTGAAGTAATCTATAATTATGTGCAGCGCCCGTTTATCCAGATGTCATGGGAAAAGGAAGAAGGAAAGAGTCGCCATGTGGATTTCCAGTGTGTTCGGAGCAAATCCCTCACTAATCTAGTAGCTGCTGGAGAAGACGTCTTGGAGGACCAGGAGATATTAATGCATCACCCGCCCCAAGTGGATGAACTTGACCGGCTAAATGCCCCACTTTCTCAGATGGCTTCTAACGACTTTCAGGATTAAGGCCAGCTATGGTCCACCCCTCTGCGAAGCTTGTCTCTGTCTGGGCTGCCAAAGCCAGTCCTCCCCATGAGTACGGACATGCTTCTCCCCATCCTTTCTCTTTCTCCCATAACTAATGTTCGTCCTTTTCAGTATATCTGCACCTCCGTGGAGATGTAAAAGCACTTCTTGGTGATTAGGCTACCAGCTATTTGCAGCCCTGGTAACTTGAAATTTTAGGTCTGGTGCTGTTCACTGAGCCTTTGCACAACTGCAAAAGCAGGAAAGGAAGTCGGACTCCTGTTGCCTCATATTCAGCAAAACCCTTCTCATCCTTTATGCTGTGTCTTGACTTGTGTGTGTTTTGTTTTATACCAGGCACATTACTTAGCAGCAAAGGGACCAAACTTAAAAGGAGACAATCTCTATCTTCTAAAAATAGGCACTAATGGCATACTCATTAGAAATCAGTAAAGATGCCCTTCCTGGTGGCATCTGTGCTCAGATTGCATCAGGGAAGAACTAGGCTCTCACTCAAAATGTCTAAAAGGAAATTCTTAGGCACTTAAATATAGTTTTGTCATTAATGCAATGAACATACCAGAATCACACAGATTCCATTACAGGAAGGAAAATGGCATAATGGTGTTTATGAAACCTTAGCATCATGGTGTTTGAGCCTAAATAGATTATTCATTTAGAAGGAAACGCACAACTCAAGTAGAACCTCTCCAGATCAAGCCACCTGGGTGGTCCTGGCTTAGAATCTGGTGAGGAGCAGCCGGAGGTCTTCGCCCAGGAATAACATGTTGCTGTGGGCGTGGCTGGGAGACCTTAGATATGACTTAATGGCTTTCAAGATGTGGACAAAAATTTCTTACAAAGGCTCAGTTTCTCAATAGGAAGACGTATAGAGCTCCAGTGAGGGCACATTTGGGGTGAAGCTGGGTGGGGACACATCACCTGCCCAGACTTTGTCCCAGTACAGGATTTTTCTTTGTATATTCTTTTCATACTTAGGGAATTTTTTTGGATAGTAGATATTTTAATTTTGAAATAGCCTACCAGCTGCTCACACTAAGTAAGAAACCATACTAATGTCATCCCCAAAGGAAGGATGAGTTGAAATTAGACCTAGTAATTGTGTTTGCTCTGTTAGCTACATGTTAATGCACAGTGTGTGACAGCCAGGTCCCTCTCCCCAGCACTGGACCACCTTCCCCGATGTCCCCATGGCTGGAGCCAGATGTGTCATGGGGTTAGCTCCCACTGTGGTACAGGCTGGCCTTCCAATCACCTACCCGGAGCATTTACTCATCACAAATTATAAAGAGGCACATAGTTTTCTTGAAGTTAAGAGCATGACCTGTTTTCTTAAATTCTGTTCCCATAAAATGCTCTAAGGCAAACTGCTTGATTGTTTTGACTGCGCTAGTCACAGTCCTCCAAAGTTGAAGACAGATGGATGTAGAAAGCTGCTCTTTCCAGGCTTGAAGAACAAGTGTCTAAAGAATTGTGTTCTCTGTGTGTGTGGTCAGCATCGCAGTGGAAATCAATGCTGTTCCTTACTCTGAAAAAGTAGTAGGGGTTACACTGAACCACCCCCACCTATAGAGTTACCATTGGCATCCATTTGTAAGGCTGATGGTCAGGGTTAAGGGTTAGGGTTAGGGTTCTTTTGTAGCCAGTGGGTAGTTTTATTTCTGTGAAACTTGGCTCACATTTGAGGTCAGGTTTGGCGGTGACCTTACTAGTGTACATCCATGCCTACTCGTAGTCAGCCCAGTCGTCATTTAATGGTCATTTAATGGTGCTTCGTTTACACTTTTCCATTGAATTCCATGTCATCACAAGGGAAATTTGCATTGACTGTGTAGTCTGTGATGTACGTAGAACTTCTGTTATACAGCTGATGTGTTGTTAACGTTTAGTAAGTGTTGACACGCTGCAGCTAATACTCATTAGTCCTTGCTTAGGTGGAAAGCCAGGTGTGAAGGTATGGCATGTACTTAATACTTTTTTCTATGTAAATGATTATTTACTCTGGCTTTCAAGAACTAGATTTCTTTTCCCCAAATTGGGTTAATGTGCTTTTGGCCCCATGGAAAACTGTGGAGGTAAATCTGCCAGTGTCACCAGATGGTGGTGACAGGAAAAAGCTGGGCCCTCAGGCTCCTGCTGGAGAGGGAGGTTTCTCCTGCACCCCATGCCCTCCCAGCCTGGAGCTTAGCATCACTATAATTTGGTGGCTCCCCTCAGTCATATCTGCCCTGTTCCCAGGACCAGGACATCCTGCCATGGCAGGACCTCTCAGCCTTGACAGGGCTGGGTTGTGGTCATTCCCTTCAGAATCAGTTGACCACCTGGGCAAGAGGTGTTTCTAATACAAAGGTGGGACTCAGGTTTGGTGTTTTTTCTAAGTGCCTAAATAAGTAAGCCAGGTGATTTATGCATAAACATTTTCATAAGGAAATGGTTTTACCCAGACTCTCTTACTCAGAGATATCAACAAGCCAAGGTGAACCTGAATTTGAGGTTTAGAATCCGGGTCTATATCCTATGTATAGCTGAGTAGGAAACATTTGCCATTGAGGACTTGGAGAGTAGTGGGCAAGGAGACAGTGTTAAAATATGTCTGGTAATGTTAAGGATTTCTCTAAAGAGGAAGAAAAGTACTGAAAGAATGACAGTAAAAGCTAAAGCAGCTAGAAAGTAGCTGGATTTACTGCACACAATATGCATAACCAATATTTCAACTAAAATCCAAGAGCATGATGTGATATTTAATGTAGACAGGTCTCTGAAAAGACTGTGGAATAAGCCCAGGAAGGGTAGCTATATTTGCAAATAGTGGTCCACAGGTCCTTGTGTAAGTAAAAACAATCAGAACACAGGCTTTAATTCAAACTGTCAAAGTGTGATATGGAGCCTCTTTTATCAAGTGAAAATAGAAAGTTAAGAAGGGGTTTGAGTAATCTATTCAATGCCACTTCTTGCCATCATTTAAAAATTGTTAAAGTGGGCATAGTGAGTTCAGAATGCAAACCCAATGCCTTCATGGGAGATGGAGCCACACTCGTGCTCTGGGTGGGACCACCGCTGCAGAACGTTTTATCTTAAAGGCAAAATGCCTTTAGTTTTGCCTCTTTACTTTGTATTTAAAGTTGCACATGTTTACCTACCAGTGTTTACGAAATTCTATATTTGGGATGCTTTTTTTAAATAATAAAATATTATTGTTTGTGTCTGTGTTGTTCTTTTGGCACAAAGTAAGTCACGACTTGAAAAGGGACTGAAGAGCAGCACTGACCTGCCCAGTCTCCTTTCCCATAGCAGCCGCGGGCTTGCCTCAAGCTGGTGTCTCCCACCCTGCTGTTCCTTTTACCTTTAGGTTCCAGAGCCCTAATGGTCTCCCTTCTCTACTTCTGGTTAACTTGCATTCAAGACCCCTTGAACCCTCAAATCCAACTAGGTAGGACCCGACAAAGTCAAATGTAAGTTTGAAAGATACTAGGACTCAAACTCCAATGTCCCGGTTTGGGTTTATACCAAGCGGGGAACCATGCAGCAGTGAAAGGCAGGTGAGGGTGGAGCGGAGGGCAGGGGTCCCTTTGAGACACTGCTTAGAGCCTTCTTCCTTCGGTATCTGACTGGCCCTACTCTGGGCTGGTGTCTGAGCCCCCTCAGCTCACTGAGCCTGGGAGCGTACTGGTGAAGCAACTTCAAGGGGTGCTGAAGCAGGCCTGCCTCGGTCAGCTCAGAGGTTAAGTGCATGCTCTGAAGACATGGCCTTTGGGTCTGTTCTGTGCCAAGTACTGCTTGGCCACAGGAACACTAGCCCTCACTGACTAGGGCATAGTTCCTCCCATTGAGGGGCTTTTATGATCACATGGAGAAGACATCTATAAACAGTCCAGGTCACAGAGGAACCCCAAAAGGGTGGAGTAGCTAGTTTTTACTGTGAGGGTTAGAGGTCACAAGAGAATTCTAGAGGTGAACCATGAACCAAATTGTGAAAGATGAATACTCGTTTTGGATCCATAAGTACAAGGGGAGGAGGTACCCCAGTCAGCTCAACTGCTTATTGTCATCAGGGAAGTGGACAGGGTGATACAGAGATGAGGCAGAGTAAGCAATGACTTGTACCTTGGTGTATTAAGAGCCCTTAAGATTTTATGTAGGAGGACATGTTAAGACAAAATATAAAAATTTCTTTGGCAGCAGACTTGAAAGAAGGGCAGGGCAAAGAGGGCACTTGAGAGACCACTACAACGGGATCAGCAAGGAATGAAGGCCCTCACTGGCAGGATGGCCATGCTCCAGGCCTGGACAGGCTTACTGCTGGGAGGCATGTAAGACGTTTCGTGCTTGGCCCTGGCCGGTTTGGCCCAGTGGTTAGAGCGTCGGCCTGCAGACCAGAGAGTCTTGGTTCCCGCTAAGGGCGTGTACCTCGGTTTGTCCCCGCCCTGCTTGGGGTCGTGTGAGTGGCAACCACTCGATGTATCTCTCTCACATGGATGTTTCTCTCTTCCTCCCTCCTCTCCTGCTTTATCTGAAGATAAATGCAAAAATGTCCTCTGGTGAGGAAAAAAAAAAGTTTTGGGTTTGGACAGCTGAATACACTGAGCTAGAAAAAAAGCTATGGAGACGAGGAGCCAGGAGGAGGCCATCCAGATGGCCATTTCTAGTAGCCACCTGGCTAAATGAGAGCCATCATTTTGGGGGGTAGTCTAGGTAGGTAGGTCACTTTGAAGACCTCACCACAAAAACATGGTAGTTGAAGCCATAGTTTGGGGCAGACGGCCTAGAGATGGCCTTTTCACTCTTCATGAGTGAAAAGAGGGCAAAAGTCATTGCTCTGAGGAGCACCAGCATGTAAGTGGTGGCAGAGGACTACCAAGAAGGAAATTGGAGAGGTGGGAGTCATTTTTTAAATACAGGTGGTAGATTATATAATTATTTATTACAAATGGTAGTTTCACATCTGTCAAAATGGGATCCTGTTTTTACATGTATGTTCAGGTTCTGAATATACAAGGAAGGGTCATGTGCTTAGTTCGTCCATGCAAAGCTCATACATGTATCACTAAGGACTTTACAAATAGAATAGTCTCCTTTTGAGCAAATCTGTTTAGATTTAGGATAAGTAAAACAGTATGAAACTAATGAAATACGTTGATAGAAACTAGGAAGTAAAGTATACTGATGGGCTGGGTATGTAAAGGTGAGGGACAAAAGGGGTGGTGGGAGCCATTTTTAGAGTCAACAGTGTGAGTACAGCAGGTTGATCAAATAAGGAGTCAAGAAGCCAATGGATGCGGCAGGACACCAGTGACCAGAGGAAGAATAAAAATGAACACTAGCATGCCTTATACATGGGAGAATTAATACTAACATTTCAACAATGGACAGGCACCAGAGAGGAGGGGCTGAAGTAGGAGAGGGAAATGACGTAACAAGAGTGACCGCAGTGCTCTTCATAAAGCAATAACCACTCGGCCCCACGCCGCTGCCCAGCACAAGCCCATAACTACCCACCTCCGAGACCCCGGACGGCTCACTCCCATCTGCCAAATCACTGCTGTTTGCAAACATCTCTGGGAAGCTTCCCAACAACTTTGGGCTGGTTTAATAGTATTGTTACATCAATACTAAAATACTAACTTCACAATGATGCTGCATTCTGTACAGCCACCGGTGGGAACCCCCACACTGACCCGCAGTCCAGAACCACAGAGGGCCTGGTCCTGAGTTCTGTGTGTTATGGGTGCTTAAATGTTATCTGGACAAGATGTTTTCCTCTGAGAATATGCCTGAAAAAGCATGTGGAGGTTGGTTTTAAGTCAGGTTGGCTTTGACAGACAATTCCAGGAAAATGTATGCTACCTAGCAAAGGAAAACACCATTCACCTGTTCTAAAAACAGGTAACACACAAAGGCCCAGGACAGACAGACAAAAGAAGGTGATCCAGGAAATATGCTTTCCAAGGAAATGATTCAGAGAAAAACTATTAGTAATAAATAGAGGATTCCTATTATGCCACATGGATGAGTTTTGAAATTAGCAATCTGCTATTCAAACACTATTAATCCCGAAGGAATACGTCTGTATGTTACTTTTGAAACTAATTCTAAAAAGAAACAGGCACTGAAGAAAATTGATGCCCTCTGAATCGAGGAGAGTCTAAGTCAAAAAGAATGACATCAGTATTCAGTTTTGTTTTAGTAAGTAGTCCCGTTCAAGTTCTATTGCTTTCTAACTCCCACTAAGATAGGAAACAGAATCATCTCTGAACAGAACCAACACTGAGCTAATCCCAACATGTTTCCAACGAGCCTTGTGAAGACAGTACACATTCTGACTGCATTTAGCTTCCCTCTGCCTGTGGGTCCGACCCCGGGCTTTACCCCTTCCCTCCTGCCTCTTTCAGAGGCTTCTTTCCCTCGCCTAGAGAAGGGGTAAGTGGGACCCCACAGGACTCAAGTACGTAAGATCTGGAGAAAGAACTCTGCCCTGGTGGACACGGGGCACTGAGAAATACGGTCCCGAGAGCTTTGGACATTCCTGGTCAACCCCAGGATGGGGGGAAAATGGGGCTGGACTGGAAAGAGCTGTACAAAGGGTCCGCCAGTTGAGAGCGCTCTGTCAGAAAGGTATCCCCTGGGCCTTACTGGGGAGAGCCCACTGCCCTGGAACTCGGAACCAGGTGGAAAGAACACGCGTGGGGCCAGCAGAAGACAGTCTCTGTAAGGGCAGCAATCCCAAAGACTCAGGTCCCAGCTCCTCTGAGACGAAAGCAGCGGCCTGCGGCTGGGCACAGCGCTAGCCCTGTCTCGGAATTAATAGCCGTATTTGAGCTAGAACACATCACACATTTCACTACTTTTTCACACAGTTTATTCAAAAGTTTAAAAGCTAAAAGGTGGACATTTCCCCTGAAAACAAATTATCCCCTGCTATTCCCCAACACACAGACTATCACCACTCCCATTACATATCCTTACCCATGCTTACCACATACTCTTGCAAAACATGTGGGGGTCAACACCCCAACTATTTGGTAATACAAAGAAACTACAAAGTTACACAAAAGAATCTCATTTACTTCCTTTTCACTAACAGACCATGAATGAAAGAATAAGAGACAGACATACTACCTTCATCCAGAGCTAATACTTCCTTAATATTCTTTTTTCTTCCTCTAAGATATTAAAATCCAAAGCATTTCACTTACTACTGTAACTTTGAATTCCGTTTTTCTTTACTGAACGGCTAAGCTGGGCCATGCTTTCCTTTCAAAGCTGATCTCAACATCGAAACCGGCAGGAAGCAGCTGCCCAGCTGCAGCTCGGCCACGACGCTCTGCAACAGGGAACGTTACCACACAGGTGCAAATGATGCTTTCAGAGTTATCAAAATTTTAAAAATAATAATGCATTATTATGGAGCCTCCACAATTTTCTGACACAGCAAAATTCCTCTAAAGGTGGTGGCAGCTGTAAGAGAGAAGGCACTTTGTGCTAAAACTCAGAGGGTGTCTCATGAGAGAACGTCACAGCAGGGGCCCCCTCGGCCCAAGCTGCAGGCCACCCTTTAGGGTGGAGAGGAACATCCCCCAAGAAGGCATCTGCAAAGGAAATATCTGTAATCATAATTCCAAGGCAAAACGGTACTTAAAGATGGGAGCGTATACCGAGAGAGAAGACAAAACACAGTTGCACCAAGGACTGAGGAGTGAACTGGACAAAGATCTGCAGGCTGGTTGTGCGCTTTCATTGAGCTGGTTCCTTCACGACTTCCAAGAAGGTTCTGGAGACCCAGCAGGAGCATCACCTCAGCCAAGACGGTTCCGGGCCAGGAATAGACCAAGTACTTATTGGCTGTACTTTGCGGGTACTGCTGGTCCATGGCAACATTCAACTTACAGATTTTCAGATACAGCCGAGAAGAGAAAGCGAGGGCTTTCCGCATGATCCAGGACTCCTTGGCAACGCCAGTGGCTTTGGGGGCCTTCTGAAGAGCAACAATGAATCAGGCAGGTATTCCCCCCTCAACACTCGGAAAAGCAGCATGGGTATTTCAGATAAGTGGGAGGAGATAAATCAACGGATTGAGGGTCTTTATCCTAGTACCATAAATAAAGTGCACCATGAATGGAGGCTATAAAAAGCCACTCGCCTGAGGCGAGGTCGGGGAGAAACTATCATCACCACCCCTCAGAGGATGGTGGATCGGCATCTTCAGCCAGAATGCTGGCTGCTGAGGCTTTCATTATTGCTGTTTCCTTAGTACTATGGAACTTTTAGCTGTAAAGAAAAAAGAAATACTTGGTGGGCTTGGCAGAAAGCATATCACAAAATCATGGGAATTGGCTGATATTCAATATGTTACAATTTCAATAATGTTGGATGATGGCTGTTTTTCCTCTTCATTCTGATGAACTTAGAAAAACTCAAGTTTAAAAAAACAACAACAACAAACATCTATCAAATTGGCTCATGATGCTTCAAAAGAAGCTGCTTATGGCCGACGTGGTAGAAATGGCTGTCTTTATTCTACAGCTTTCCAGATGCACTGTGGAGAGAATCCACTCACTATCACATTTCAGGCAAGTTTACCGCGACATACGGGTAGGTTCCATAAACTTCTTGGAAGTTCTTGCAAAAGAGTGTGTGAGAGGAACACCGAGATGTTATACAAAGAGCTGCTGCACTTAGGGTTCCATTTCAAGGACGCTATTTTGCTGCTTTCATGTAGGAAGGTATTGCCCCCCTCGCAGTCAGGCCTTCAAAGCGCTTGTATGTGTAATTGACGAAGACCCAGTCCTTGTTCTTGTAGTCAGTCTCAGGGTGATTACTTGTTGCCACTGGGAAAGAAATAGATGTGAAAATTGATTCACGGCCTTACCTGGGCGGACCCCTGGGTACTGAAGACATGACATTCTGAAGCACATATCAGTTTTCTATTTGGGAAAAGCTATTTTTCACTCGATGCAACTTTTCTACATTTGCTTGCCTATATGTTCCTTGACCCTCAATTTTTTCACACGTATTTTTAAAGTTTTATTTTCCCTTTCTGTTATTTCAGGTTACCTAACCTTTAATGTAATAATCAGCAACAAGAGATCAGACCTTTGCAGTTCACCCACTCTGCTAAGCAGGCTGAGCCCAGGAACGCGTATCCATCTTCCACGGGACAAGGTCTCGCTGCTACCCAGCACCAGTACTGGAAAATTCTTACAAAGAACCCAAAAAACTGATGTTCCTCTCCACATTCTCTACTCTGACTTGTAAACATCATCCCCACACTGGGTCGAAATAACACATTTGTAAGGCAGCAGGAGGCACAGTTGGTATATTACCTGTTGGCTTGAGAATATCAGATTCTGGAAACTCATCAAAGTTTGAGGTATCGTCAATGCTTTTGATTTCAATAGATATCGCAGCAGGTCTCTCTCTGCCAAGAACAGACATGCCAAAAATTACTACGATTAGTAATCACATGGGTCATAACTAATCTAGTCTTCTCCAAAGAAGACCCCTGGTCTGACACAGGAAGGCTGTCCCCTGGCAGACAGCAGTTATTTTCTCTGAAAAGCTTCTGACCATGGACCGACCATGCCAACTAACTAGAGTCAAACAAAATAAATTATAATAAAAATAAATAACAATTATTCATAGCTAGAACAATAAGGAGAAATTAAAGACCAAAGTTATGCACTTCCCCTGATGACTTGCCCTGTCTGTTGAAAAGGGACCTGGACCTCAAAGAGTACCCTCATACAGGGCTCTGCCCTTGTATGGGAGGTGCCAACAAACACGGTGGCTAAAAATGTGGCACAAAGGAGGCAAAGGTAAAAATCACGAGTATAGCCCAGCCCATAAGGCTCTGTGGTTGAATGTCAACCCAGGCACCAAGAGGTAGCCAGTTCGGTTCCCAGTCAGGGCACATGCCCAGGTTGTAGGCCCGATCACCAGTGGGGGACATGCAGGAGGCGGCCAATTGATGTTCTCTCTCATCGATGTTTCTCTCACACTCTCCCTGTCCCTTCCTCGCTCTCTAAAAATAAATAAAGAAAAAAAAATCATAAGGATGCAGAATCAAAACACAGCGTGAAATAGATGACAACTTCTTTGCCTTCTGTTTGCTACCACAAGCCTGAGTAAGCGGCCTGGGCCACAGAAGGCTGGAGGCACTCTGCGAACCAGAACAATCTCCCTCTCCCTCTCCCTCTCTACCACACTCCTTCCTTCTCCATCTCACAGGGACAGTCCCTACCCTCTGGGCACGGCAGTCCTGCTGGTGGTCCCCAACACTAGAGAGGTTGGTGTGATGCGGTGAAAGCAAGGCCACTATGCTTCTTAGATGTTCCCCTCACCATGGAACCCAAAGTTCACTTCACGCTGGAAATAGCTTCAACATATCCCATGGCCCAGGGCCAACAGGAAGCTCCAACTCCCAATCCTCACCATAAACTTAAATCAGGAAAAGGCCCTGAATTTCTAAAAAGATCTCTTCCCTTACTTGGTTTGCCAATAATGGTGCTTCCAAATTAGTAGTAAGCAAACTAGACTTTCTGAAGTAATCCTGAAAGCTTTTATATGGTTATACCTGATATGTTCCCAGTCAACACCTTCAAAAAAAGAATTACTTTTGATTTCCTCAACTCCAGGGGCTCCAATCCTATGTTCCCACTCACAGCAGAATCTGGAAAAGACACAGGCCTTTCAGCATACCGCAAGTAGTCGCTTTGGAAAAATAAAAGGAATAACCTCCCCCGTTAAAAAAGAGAAATGGGAAGAAGCGGGGGGCAAATCCAGGAAATAATGAAAGCTTAAAAAAATGGATTCACTCAAGTCAAAAAGCCTGGGTGGGTGCGAGGGAGATGTTCTCTGACCAATACCTCAAAATTAGATCCTTGGCTTTCTCAGAGATAGGAACTTCTGGAGGAAAAGTCAGAGTTTCTTTCCAGTTCATCACCTTCTTGTATGTCTCTTGAGGGGTCTCAGAACAGAAAGGTGGGTAGCCTGTAATAAAAAAGAAACCTGGAGCTTTTACATTGCAGAGCTTTGAATCTGAGATTATTTTCCTTAATACAACTCTATGTATCTTTAATGACCTTGTTTATATCCTTCCCTCCATGACATGGACATGAATTTCCACTCCTCCCACAAAGCACATAAACCAGTATTTTATCTTCTCCCAAACTCCCAAATCCAGAGTAAAGCTGAGCTTCTGGAACCAGTAGGGAACCAGCTAATAGCTAGAGCTGGGAAAAGAAAGAAGGACATAGGTAGAGCTGAAGATATGGGAACCACTGTGCCCAAAGAAGAAATGAAAGGATGAAACAATGTCATTAAGAAACTGCTCCAGCCCGGTCAGTGTGGCTCATGGACTGAGAGGTCCTGCTCTGATTCCTGGTCAGGGCACATGCCCAGGTTGTGGGCTCGATCCCCAGTGGGGGCATGCAGGAGCCAGCCGATCGATGTTTCATTCTCACATCAATGTTTCTATCTCCCACTCCCTTCTCTCTCTAAAAAAAACTCAATAAAAACATATTAAAAATAATAAAAAATAAAATTGCTATGTTTTCTTGGTAAATTAACACTTAAAAAAAGAAGAAACAGCCCAGACAGTGTGGCTCAGTGGTTGAACGTCGACCCATGCACCAAGAGGTCACGGGTTCGATTCCCAGTCAGAGCACATGCCCAGGTTGTGGGCCAAATCCCTAACGGGACATGCAGGAGGCGGCCAATCAATTTTCTCTCTCACTGATATTTCTCTTTCTCTCTCCCTCTCCCTTCTCTCTGTAAAATCAATAAAAAAGAAGACACAATTCTACCCTAGCCGAGTGGCTCAGTTGGTTGGAGCATTATCCTGTGCACCAAATGGTTCTGGGTTTAATTCCTGGTCAGGGCACATACTTAGGTTGTGGGTTTGATCTCTGGTCAGGGAACGCACAGGAAGCAACCAATCAATGCTTCTCTTTCACATCAATGTCTGTCTGTCTGTCTGTCTGTCTCTCTCTTCCTCCCCCTCTCTCTAGAAATCAGTGAAAATGTCCTCAG
The DNA here is from genome assembly GCF_014108415.1 of Molossus molossus. Classification (NCBI taxonomy): domain Eukaryota; kingdom Metazoa; phylum Chordata; class Mammalia; order Chiroptera; family Molossidae; genus Molossus; species Molossus molossus. The sequence goes on from NW_023425402.1 coordinate 7,910,357, forward strand.
ATCCTGAGGATTAAAAAAAAAAAAAAAAAAAGGAACTAGTCCATTTTAAGAACATCCTTATATGTTAAAAGTGCCAAACAAGTAGAATAATAAGAAAGCATGGGTTTTGAAAGTGATCACCATCCTTCTTTTGAAAACTACAGGCAAGAGGTTAAATACTGACATGCCTGCCCATAATACTCTACCTGCCCTCCACACATTACATCCACTCCACAGGCATCCACCCAGTGCTCCCAGAGACAACACAGCCAGACGGATGCCCTATCTGTCATCCACAAAGACACATCCAGTACCACCACTGATACAATGACTCTCCTAGTGCTCTCGGGCATAGGGCCACCCCACTGATGTGTCCCCTAAATGAGACATACCATGTGAATAAGAGGGACAGAGGTCCATGCTTTGAAGACCTTCAGAGAGAAAGAGGACAGCAAATAAGAAGTAAAGAGTGTGTGCCCAACCGGTGTGGCTTACTGGTTGAGCATTGACCCATGCACCAAGAGGTCACCAGTTCGATTCCCAGTCAGGACACATGCCCAGGCTGTGGGCCAAATCCCCAGTGGGGTCATGAAGGAGGTGGCAAATCGATGTTCTCTCTCATTGATGCTTCTATCTCTCCCTCTCCCTTCTTGTCTAAAAATCAATAAAAAGGAGGGGGGAAAAAAAAAAGAAGTAAAGAGTATGTGAGGCAATGCCCAGGTAAAGCTCTCTGCATACAATGGGCATTTAATCAATGCCAGTGACTGAAAGAGCTGCTAGATGGAGAGGATGAAAAAGCAGAAGAAAAACATTATAAATGATCAGCAAAGCAAGCACAGCATGCCAGTGTGCCAGAGAATAGAGTGGGATACATTTTTTGGCCAAGAGTTTTCTATCTGGGAAACTTTACTTTGAAAGATGAGGGAGAGGAGAGAGCTTAGATCAACCCCAAATTGAAACAGAGTTTATTATCAATGTAGGACTCTCTCCTGGCTACAAAGAAAAAGCCATCTGAAAGCAAGCAACTTACCGATGAGCATCTCATACATGATCACACCGAGCGACCACCAGTCACAGAGCTTGTTGTACCCGGTCTGCATAAACACCTCAGGAGCAATGTAGTCAGGAGTACCTACTGTGGAGAAGGCCTGAAACACGTACCACATATCAGAGAGGCCCAGCAGGCAGGAGACACCCAGAGTTCCATCCTACAGACCAAAGGCCACCAGCACCATCTAGAGCTACCCACAAACTAAAAATGCTGGAAGGCCTAGCTGCTTAATGGCAAACCTGATTTGCCAGAGCACTTCCAAAATTAATAAAGCTCTATCAGTGAGGAGAGAGACCCAAAACTCGTATTTCACTAGGTCACAGGTATCGGTCATGACAACTAGTATCATAATTTACTGAGCATTCAGTAAGTGCCAGGCTCTGTACTTCTTATAAGCTTATGAGACTACTCAGTCCTGACAAAACTCAGCAAAGAGGATCTTATTAACCTAACTTTGCAAATTAAAAAAACCTGACACCCAAATGGCTCTGCACAAGGCCTCAGAACTAGTTAAGTGGCAGAGTGCAGTTTGGAAATTATCTTGTTCCAAATCATCCCTCTTTTCACAGTATACATTCTTTTTTTTTTTTTTGGAGAAAACCATAAAAGTATTAGCATCAAAAGTTAAAGTTATATCCTACAGGTCAAAGGTTTATAAATGTCTGTTTACCAAACTTAACTATTTTTAGAGGAATGTTTTCTAAATTCAAATAATCTCTTCTCATACACCAGGACTGCATCCGGGGGAAGTAGTCAAAGCCTTCCAGTGAGCTCAGCACAGGAGGGTTGACCACGTGGAGGGCTCTCTAATCAAGGTACTTTCCACATTATAACTTTCCATATATAACTTCTAAAATTAAAAATTACAGCTGTGTTGTCTTTTTAAAATATTTATTATGAAATACTGCAAACATACAAAAACAAAGCACAGACAATAAAATACACATGTAACCATTAGAGAGGTTAAAAAATCTGCCATATTTGTCTTAGATCATTTGTTGTTGTTTTTTTAAGTGAAACAAAATAAACTATTAAAGCCAGATAGTCCCTCCCTCCCTACCTCCCCACTGAAGTTAAAACCGCCCTGAAGTTGCTGTGCTATGCTTGTATGAATATTCATATAAGTGACATATTACTTCTTGTATATTTCAACTTTTAATAAAGGGTTTCATATTATACTTTATTATTCTACAAGGTTACAACTTGCTTTTTTTGCTATAATTATGAGTGAGAGTAATTCACGTAACTCTAGTTCACCCATTTTACTGCTGTACATTATTCCATTACACAAAAACAACGGTGGTTTTTTTTGTTTCTTTTTTTTATCCATTCTCCTGTAAATGGACACTTATATTGCTTCCAATGTTTCACTCTAACAAATAACACCTGAATAAACATTTTTGTAACACCTCCTGGGCACTTGTGCAAATTTTTCACTACAGAATGTAAGAGAAATAGTATCAGTGGATCTTCTTGCAATTGTCCTTCCAAGCAGTTATGCCTCTTTAACCCCCCACAGTGGGGACGAGTTCCTGATGTTCCATAGCTCACCAACACTTGGCTCTGTAGAACTTCTACCAATCTGATGAATATGAAATGGGATCACTCTGTTTTCACTGTTTCTTTTTGCATTTCTCTTATTTCCAGAAAGGTTGAGTGCATATTCATATATTAATTAGCCATTCAGGTCTTTTTTTCTGTGAATTCTTGTTCAGAACTTTTGCCCATTAGTCCTTTTTTATTTGCATTATCTTTTTTCTTATTAATTTGCAGGATTTTTTTTTATAAATCCAGGGCATTAATCCTGATTCAGGATATTAATCCTTTATAGTTTTACATATTGCAAATACCTTCTCCCAGTCTGAAGCTTATCATTTTATTATGTTTTTTAATGATATATTTGTCACATACCAAAAATGTGTAATTATTAAATTATAAAGCATAATAATGAAAATGAATACAATGAGTTCACCTGAAGAACCGAAATATTACCAATATCATTCAAACTAAATGTTCCTCCTCCCATCCCATCTCATCCTCGTGCCTCTCCTAACCCCTATATGCTCAATTTTATGTTTATCATTCCTCTGCTTTTAAAAAGAAATTTAACTTTGCCGTGTATCTCTCTAAATAAGATTTTTTTAGTTTTGTTTTTGAGCTTTGTAAAAATAGTATTCTACATGCAGTCTTCCGCTATTTGATTTTTTCTCTCAATATTTTGTTTCTAAAATTGATCCATGAAGTCACAGGTAGCTGTTGTTCAATTATTTTCACTACTGTAAAATATTCTATTCCAGAATGTAACCATTGATGGACAGGAACTACTAAGTAATTTCCAGTTTTTTGCTATTATGAAAATGCAATAAACATTCTTTGACATGTCTTCTAGTTTATAGGTACAAGAGTTTCTGCAAGGCACATGATGGGGTAGAACTGCTGAGCTGTAGGATATGCACATAAACTGCAAGACAATTCCAAGGTAGCTGCACCACGTGATTTATCTTCTTATTTACATCTTTCAATATACAGAAAGTTGTTTTCTTTAAAGTAGTAAAATAAAACACATTTTTCTTTATGATTTGTACCTCTGATATCGAATTTGAGGATTCCTTCTTTACTCTGAGGTCATAAAGATATTTACAGGTATTTGCTTCTAAAATTTTCTAAGTTTTACTTTCCATCTACAATTTATTTTGTGTATATATACTGTAAGAAATCCATTTCTTCTACATACATAATTATACATTGTTTTCTTTAAATACATATACTCAATAACATAAATGCCAGTTTGTTTTTTTAAGCTTTAAGTCGAAAACATGGATTGGGCCCACCCCAAGAAGCAGAAATATTTTCATTCTAATTATAAAGGTTAATAAACTACAGAAACCCTTCAATTTAGAGAGACTACATTTATTCCAGCAAAGCTGAATATTAAGTAAATCTTATTTGTTCAAAGATTTCTATTATGAAACCAGAGACTTATTGCCACAGGAAAAGAATTACTGTAAGATACGAAGGTGTTAACAAGACTCCTGGAGTTATAAAATATAGCCAACAGCAGGCACACACCTGTGATATAAGGCAACGTTCTCTCTCTGGGACAACAGTCCAGTGCCTGAGGAGCTCACTCTCCTTCTAACAAACTGGTAGTAGGTATTTTTAGTCTAAGGACTGCCCCCTTCCCAAACGATTATCTACTTTCCATACCAAGGTGTCCTCCAACTCCAAGCTCTTTTTTTGTTTTTTATCCTCACCCGGAGGACATTTTTCCATTTTTTGTTCAAATAGAGTGGGAGGGAGAGAGAGGAAGAGAGAGAGAGAAACATTGATGTGAAAGGGACACATCGAGTGGCTGCCACCCGCACAACCAACCAGGGCCGAGGACAAACTGCAACCGAGGTACATGCCCTTAGCGGGAACTGAACCCGGGTCTCTCCGGACCACAGGCCGACGCTCTAACCGCTGAGCCAAACCAGCCAGGGCCAACTCCAAGCTCTTAATACTTCAAGTCCTCATCCTTCTTTTTCCCTTTGGTTAGCTGGATACTTACAGTGGCAATTAGAGCTGTGTTCTAAAAGAGCTTTGTTGGTTAATAGTCATTTCACACACATGACATGTTCCAACTTATTATTCCATTTGGGATTTGGGGGGAAATAAAGCAATTTCATCTCCTGCCCAACTACTTCTATAATTCTACACTAAGAAAAATAAATAAATCGCCCTGGCTGGTTTGGCTCAGCGGTTAGAGCGTCAGCCTGCGGTCCAGAGAGACCTGGGTTCAGTTCCCGCTAAGGGCATGTACCTCGGTTGCAGTTTGTCCCCGGCCCTGGTTGGTCGTGCGGGTGGCAGCCACTCGATGAGTCCCTTTCACATCGATGTTTCTCTCTCTCTCTCTCCCTCCCACTCTATCTGAACAAAAAATGGAAAAATGTCCTCAGGTGAGGATAAAGAAAAAAAATAAAAATAAATAAACTGACAAAGATGGAATGCCTAGATGTACTTCAACTCTTACCTCTGTGGTTTAATAACTTAAAGTAGACACATACCTATTTCCTAATCAGTTATTGAGGTCTAAGCTTACCCAAGACGACATAGCAATTTAAAATATGATAGTATGATTTAAGCAGCCAAGAAGTGAACCTTAAGCTTCTACTTTATTCAGTGATTCTCAATGAACCGAAAAATAATAGTGTAGGTGAGCAATATAACAGGCTTAACCCAGAGCAGTAAATTTACATTAAGCATTAACTAAATATTAACCTTCCACTTGGAATCACCTATGAAAAGGTCAAAAGCACAAGATTAATCAACCTTTTGAAGACTGGGAGATCATTTTATTTTTTTCAAGTTATCAAAACTGATAATTATGAGGATGACTGTAATATATTTCCATTTCAATCATAGATAAAATAAAAAGGCAAGGACATTAATCACAGCATAAGAACCTTAGTTTACTCAGATTAAAAAACAAAGCAAAACAAAAAAACATTTTAAATTATTAAAGGACACTGAACTCCAAATATGGAAATTGTGAAATCTCCTTCCTTATAGACCTTTACATGGTTCCTAGTAAGTCTGACATAACCCTTTGGTGTATGTCAAAAAACATAAAGCCTGTCTCAAAGTACATGAATAATTTAAACTTAATTACCCCCAACATAAATATCAGTACAGTGGCCAAAGGTTAAATCTTGGCTTGTTTTCTTAAAAAAATCAAAGAAGATTCCTTCCTTTCTGTTAGCTTCCAAAACACAGGTAAATGTCAATGTCCCAAAAATGCAGAAGCTATTGTTAAGAAATAGTCTCTTCCTTACAGGGTTTCAACCTTTTAAAAATTAGATACCCAGACTATACACCCCAAACCAAGTGAATCAGTACCCCTGGGGGTGAGACCCAGATATCAGTATGTTCTTAAGTTCCCAGGTGGATCCTATACCAAACTTAAGTATCCCCAAGTTAATATTAGAGAAAGATTATCAAAGATTAATTTCAGTTACTGCATCTCCAAAAGTGTGTAAGTTAATGCCTCTCCCTGGGCCCATGTTTAACATAAAAATTATAATACTCAAAGCATAGTCTTGGCTCATATATGTGCCTCAAATAAATTTTAAAAACCAAACAAACAAAAAAACCAAGCCCTCCTTTGATTCTTTCTTAAACAATTCTACAGGCTTCCATTTTCACATGACTGACAGTCACTTACTAGTGACCTACTAAGTTAGTTATTAAACCTACGGAGAACTCTAATTCAGTATTACACTAAGGAGTCTGGCTGAAAATCAGCATTTGGCGAACCTGCTAAGTTACTATTGTATTATACACACTGACAAGCAAAAGTGCCCCCGTGTCCAGATAATATACGTGGCATGGTCAGCACTCGGAGTTTGTCCTAGTTTTCCATTGTTGCTACTCTTGCTTTCTAATGACCAATGTCTAGTTTAGCTTTACCCTATTGATTTCATTTACTACTGCTTTCTAGCAAAGCCTAAGTATGCAATAAAACACATTTCTATTAATTGTCTAATAACTAGACAGCAGGGCCTGTACACTGCACTTCAAATATAAACCAATGAATCAAAATAAAAGTTTGCTAGAGAGCAACTTTTCACTGGTGAATTTGTATTATTTAAATAATTTTCAACATACTATCAAAGTAAATCCAATAGTGTTATTTTTTAAGCTTGTAGGGCATAATCTTATGTGTATTCACTCAAGTATTTATAAAGTAAGTAATAAGCAGTTCCCTTAAATTTCTCTCCAATTTTCAACACCTGGTTCTTTTTTCCACCACAAAGTAGAAAAGGGTAGGGCAGGTAAATAGAGGAGTATTGACTTGCTGAAGTGAATCAAAATTTTAAAAGTTTGTTAACCAGAACCTTAAAGCTCTGGGTAGGTATCTGTACTTAGACTATTTTGAGAGACCTGCAGCTTAAATATAACCCTTTATCACCATACAAATAGGAAAAAGGTAGAACAGGAAGGACAGGGGTCGTCACCAATGTAAACGGTCAGAATGAGGTCCTCTACCAAAAATGTCACAACTAAAACAACCTAATATTATCTGCCTCCAAATGATGACTTTGGTGTTACCGACATAGTAACAGTGTTCTATTAAGGTAATCTTAAAAGCAAGGGATATGATATGCTGTAAACATTTATCAAATGCAAATTTCTGTGCCTATTTTTAACATATTCATACTTGGCTTGTAGCATTTAAGAAGCTATAGATATTACTTACTAGCTGACGTCTATTTCTTTTCCAGGTTTCTGCTTTCCTTTTGGAATTCATGTTCTGGAAAGCTAAAAGTAGAGAAGACAATTTCTAATCAAAGTTCAGACAGGAATGTTTACTCCTTTTTCTAGCCTATGGTTCAAACCACATGAGACCCTAAAGTCTGCCAACACATCAGTAGCTCTGTATGACACATTTCTCAGCAAGCACTTGTTCAAAGAATCACACAATGAGATCAAGCAGCACTTCCATGTGGATCGTGTGGCTCCGGAGAACACAGGCAAGGCTTAATCAGAATTACAGGAAATCTAATCAGAATTACTAGAAATTCAGTCTCATCAGAAGCAAAGGTCCCAAAGTAGACCCAAAACATTTACAATTTCTCAAAATTACCATCGAATTTCCAAGAGTAGTAACTGTTAATCAGAGACTCCTGAATTTATAATACTTTATTTGATATAAGCTTCTCTACAATGAACTGGAATTTTACTACATAATGATAGTACTTGAGTGAAAGTAACACTCATAAAGATAAATTTCTTCCTGCCAGAAAGAAGCACCAGGGGTAAATCTAATCTGAAATTGTTTGCAGGACTTCTTCCTCTACTGCCCAAATTCCTCCGCAGAAACCTTCTCTGTAAAGCTCCAAAGCAAGCTCTTCTGTCTTCACACATTTGGCGGCACTTATCTTGCCTCACTATACAAGTACTAATCATTTAATTCTCTAAAAGACTCAAAGGAAGACTCTCCTAATCTGTCCTACATATTCTGGTTATCAGGGGAACAGTTCTACTAGGCCCATTTAAGGAATAAAAAGGCTAACATCACTATTAACACTTACTGAAATCACTGGGAAGACTATGGTTCAAATTCCTATAAAATTCTGTCCTATGTGCTTTTTTCAGGCCCGTGCAAAGGCCAAAGTCAGAAAGTTTCACATGGCCCTGTGGGGAAGAAGAAACAAGGTAATGGATGAACGTTCGTGTGTGTGGAACACAACAGCATCTTCTCCAGCTCCTTGCAGTGTCCATTACAGCACCACAGCAAAAGTATGCTGCCTTTTTTGTCTTTTATTACAGAGAAAATATATATGGTAGCAAATACATTTTTAAAAAATCACCCCAAATTCTATTATACTAATAAAAGTATTTTCATTTTTGCATATTATCTTTGTTTTTGTCTAAATATGAACTTTTAAACATAGTTGAATCATCCATAGCATCTACAGATAATTTCATTTCTTAAACTAACTCAAATATTCTTCTACATATATCGTTTGTATATACACAGTCTTGGAAATTATCAGTTTTAATATTTACAGATAATATTCAAATGATTTAGTACACCACTGCTTACCTAACATCCCCCTCATTCTGGGTCCTCACTTCATCCCCAGTTCTTCACTCTCATTTTAATGTGGCTTACAAGCACCTTGTGACACAGAGAGCCTGTATTCCCAACCCTAACCATGCCTGGTACAGAGGATGGTCTTAATAAATGGTTATTAAATAATGAACAAATATCTTTGTTCATGTAGCTTCTTCTTTTGAATTATTTCATTACGATAAATTCCAAGGAATAAACTACTCCACAGACAAAGGGAATAAGCTTTACTACATAGTTCTTGATAAATGTTGCCAGACTGCTTTCCAATCATAAGTCCCTTCAAGGAAAACTCACACCTCCTGTGAGCCAGACACCAGGCTTTAAACGTGTTGTCTTGCCCTGACCGGTATGGCTCAGTGGGTTGGGCATCACCCAGTGTCCCAAGGGGCTGCCAGTTCGATTCCTAGTCTAGGGCACATGCCCAGGTTTTGGGATGTAACCCCGGTGGGGGGGGGGGGTGTAGGAGGCAGCTGATCAATGTGTCAATCTCCCACTGATGTTTCTCTCTCTCTTTAGAGATAAACTATTCTTTTTTTTTTTTTTATCCTCACCTGAGAACATTTTTGCATGTATCTTCAGATAGAGTGGGAGGGAGAGAAGGAGTAAGAGAGAGAGAGAAAAACATCGACGTGAGAGAGACACATCGAGTGGCTGCCACTCACACGACCCTAACCGAGGCCAGGGACAAACTGCAACTGAGGTACATGTCCTTAGCGGGAACCAAACCCGGGACTCTGGTCTGCGGGCTGACGCTCTAACTGCTGAGCCAAAAGGGGTAGGGCTAAACTATTCTTTAAAAAAAAAAAAGTGCTGTCTTGTTTATAACTCTGAAGCCACACTTCACAGACTCAGAGTCATTAAATGGCTTGCTGGTGAAATGACATCTGCCTGGCAGGAATGATGAAAATTAAGGCATACAAGGTTCCTAACTTGGTTCCTGGCACAGAACTAGCCCTAAGGAAGAGGAAGATGTTCTTAGGGTGGTTAAATTTTTTTTTTTTTAAATCCTCACCTGAGGACATTTTTCCATTGTTTGTTCAGATAAAGTGGGAGGGAGAGAGAGGAAGAGAAAAAGAGAGAGAAACATCAACGTGAAAGGGACACATCAAGTGGCCACCACCCGCAAGACCAACCAGGGCCGGGGATAAACTGCAACCGAGGCACGCGCCCTCAGCACAAACCGAACCCAGGTCTCTCCGAACCATAGGCTGATGCTCTAACCACTGAGCAAAACTGGCCAGCGCAGGGTGGTTAAATTTTAAGTAGAGGAGGTAAAACCAAAAATAGGGAAGGTGATCCTGATACTCAGGGATCTACACTAAAAGTGGTGCCACCAATGTTTGAGCACCAACAACTGCAACATGTGGTCATTCCACAATACCACCTTCCTTCAGGCCCTAACACACAAATTCCCAGGGTACAATGTTACAGAAGCCCTGCTCAGATGGGTCAGGTTTTACTTTGTTTTGTTTTTAAAGAAACTCCTTAGGGGGGGGGGGGGGGGGTGTGCATGCATGTGAGCACACAAGGTGAACTGTCAAACAAAGACAGCTTTGAGCCTATTAACCTGATATCTTATTTTTCAGATTTGCAAATAACTTGTTCTACAAGTCAAGGAACAGGGTTTAATTTGTAGTTCTCATAATTACATGTTTTACCTGGACACCTCCAAGAAAGGAGTGTGTCTTATAGAACAGTGCCTGGAGCAAATGCTTTTCAAACCTTAATTTTCAGGGAACTCTACAGCAATTCTAAGTATATAGCAGAAAATCAATACTTCTACATTTTCACTTCAAAGAACTATATGGCTGAACACACAAATGAGCTTGCTTGTGAAAACATTTATTCTACAAGTCTGGGCTACGATATTATACAGAGAAAATCTGTACCTAGCAGGATCCCTCATTCCTCCTCAACTAGATTGAATCCCCAAGATATTATCCTTCAGTGTTTGCTGAACCTGAACATAGACTACGGGGGTACAACTAAGCCAGCACTAAGGCACCTGGGGTACAGGACCAGGACACGTGAACCCAAGACCAACAAAGTTGGGCCAATGCCTTACTAAAAACATATCTGAGCCCTGGCTGGCATTAGTGGTCAGAGGGTCAGCCCTCGAACTGAAGGGTCACAGGTCTGATTCCGCATGTATCTGGGTTGCAGATTAAAATCCTCAGCCCTGGCTGGGGTGTGTGTGTGTGTGTGTGTGTGTGTGTGTATGTGCATGCATGTGAGCACCCATTGATTTGTTTTTAAAGAAACTCCTGCCCTGGCCAGTTTGGCTCAGCGGTTGGAGTGTCCGCCTGCGGTCCGGAGAGACCCGGGTTCGGTTCCCGCTAAGGGCATGTACCTCGGTTGCAGTTTGTCCCCGGCCCTGGTTGGTCATGCGGGTGGCAACCACTCGATGTGTCCTTTTCTCGTCGATGTTTCCCTCTCTCACCCTCCCACTCTATCTGTACAAAAAATGGAAGATTGTCCTCGGGTGAGGATGAAAAAAAAAAAATAAAGAAACTCCTTAGGGGGGTGTGTGGGATGCAACCCACTGATGTCTCTCTCTCACATCAACGATTCTCTCTTTCTCTTTCTCCCCCTCTCCTTCCTTTCTACTCTCGCTAAAAAAAAACTCAATGGAAAAAAGGCCCTCAGGTGAGGATTAACAAAAACCACACATATATCTGAACTTAATGACAGAAAAATACTCTCATATACATTAACATTTTATTTTTTTTGTCCTCACCCGAGGACAATTTTTCCATTTTTTGTTCAGATAGAGTAGGAGGGAGAGAAAAAGAGAGAGAGAGAGAGAAACATCAACGTGAAAGGGACACATCGAGTGGCCGCCACTTGCACGACCCAACCAGGGCCGGGGACAAACCGCAACCGAGGTCTCTCCGAACCGCAGGCCAACATGCTAACCGCTGAGCCAAACCAGCCAGGGCAACATTAACATTTGAAATACCAAGAATACCAAGCTATTTACTTTGAGGATGCTAACTGTATGTGAATTATTGACACAAACAGAAAAGGTACTGAAGCTATTATACCAAAATAGTGTTTATCTTTGAATGATGAGATTATTGGTATTTTTCTTCTTTGTGGTTTCTGTATTGTTCAAATTTTCTACTTATGTACATGTACTATTCTTATAATGAAGAACAAATATTAACCAGAAGAAATTATCTGACAATCTTCTGCCTTCTTGAAACAGAAAAATATGGCCCTGGCCAGTTTGGCTCGGTGTTAGAGCGTCAGTCCATGGACCAGAGAGATCCAGGTTTGGTTCCCACTAAGGGCACGTACCTCAGTTGCAGTTTGTCCCCACTCCGGTTGGGGTCATGTGGGTGGCAACCACTCGATGTGTCTCTCTCACATCGATGTTTCTCTCTCTCCTTCCTGCTCTATCTGAAGATAAATACAAAAAAATGTCCTCAGATGAGGAGATAAAAGAATAAATAAATAAATATAAATAAATAAATAAATAAATAAATAAATAAATAAATAAATAAATAAATAAAATAAAAGGTCAGCTTTTCATCTGGCCGGTATAGATCATTGGATTGAGCATCCTCCCACAGACTGAGAGGTCCCAGTTCCATTCCTAGTCAGGGCACATGCCCAGGTTGTGGGCTCGATCCCCAGTGTGGGGCGTGCAGGAGGCAGCCGATCAATGTTTCTCTCTTACATTAATGTTTCTCTCTCTCTTTCCTTTCCTCTCTCTAAAAGAATTTAAAAACTCAGCAGTTAGATCGTTGGCCTGTGGTCCAGAGAGACCCGGGTTCGGTTCCCATTGTGGGCACGTACCTCGGTTGCAGTTTGTCCCCAGCCCTGGTCGGGTCATGCGGGAGGCAGCCACTCGATGGTCCCTTTCACGTCGATGTTTCTCTCTCTCTCTCTCTCTCCCTCTCCCAATCTATCTGAACAAAAAGTGGAAAAATTTCCTCGGGTGAGGATAATAAAAAAAAAAAAGAATTAAAAAAATATCTGAAGTCAGGTTTTTCAGTGATAACAAGAAAGTTACCAAAAGACAGCAAGAAAGAAAAATACTCTAGGAATTAAATTTACTTTCTACTTAAAAGAAAAATTAAGTCTAGACAACAATTTTGTGTAACAGAACATAACATTCTACAATTTTAGAGCTGGAAGGAACTTTGGAGCTTCTCTGAATCAATATATTCACTTTTTAGGTAAGTGAGGTCCAGAAGGTAGAGAGACTTCCAAGAAGTATCCAGCAACCTAGCAGCACAGGGAATTCTCCTAGATTTGCTCTGTACTTAAAAACCAAGCAACTAAAGCTTATTTGCATGTCTAATGATAAATATAAAAAGGCCATTACAGAGGTTGAGCAGGACTTCTTTAAGCAGAGGGCATAAGATTTGGAACCTAAACTTTGTGACAGAGTATTGTGGTTGTTGCTCTTGTGCCTTACTTCCTGGTTCTTGGCTGGGTTCCGTCTAATGAGGCTGCCCAACAGAGGGGTTCCCAATAAGTGATGCATCAGTATAATTATATGCTGATAGAAGATGACTATTTCTGGCTTTATTACAAAATAACCTTCTAAATCAATTTTATTCCTAATCATTTTCAAAAGTCCTTTATTTTTAAGACAAACATTCAATCAAATTATAGAATCACGGCCTGGCCAAGTAGCTCAATTGGTTAGAGTATCGTCCAGATATGTCAAATTGAGGGTTTGATCCCTAGTCAGGGCACATATAAGAATCAACCACTGAATATATAAATAAGTGGGACAACAAATTGATGTTTCTCTTTCTCTCTCAGATCAATCAATATATATATATATTTTTAAATTATAGAATCGGCCCTGGCCAGTTTGGATCAGAGGTTAGAGCATCAGCCTGCAGACCAGAGTCACAGGTTTGATTCCAGTCAAGGGCATATACCTCGGTTGCAGTTTGGTCCCTGGCCCTGGTAAGGGTTGTGTGGAAGGCAACCTCTCACATCGATATTTCTCTCTCTCTCCCTCCCTCCCACTGTATCTGAAGATAAATGGAAAAGTATCCTCAGGTGAGGATTAAAAAAAAAAATTATAGAATCATAAGCCTTTCAGAGAAAAGAGGTAACAGCAAACTTACCTGTAAAAAAAAAAAGAGAGAAAAATGCACTAGTTCACAGCTGCACAGTTTTCCTACTGTGATTATCACAGGCAGTATAGGTGTTAAAAGCAGCGGTTGTTCAGATTGGTAAATAAAGATGGGTCATGCTGTTACCTAACCTGCTTCCCATCTCCCTCCCCGCCCCCCAATGGTACCTTGCTGTCCAGGAGAAGGTTGTCTGGTTTGATGTCTCTATGAATGAATCCAAGCTGGTGAATGGAGTCTATGGCTAATACTGTCTCTGCTATATAAAACTGAGTCTCCTCCTCTGTTAAGGTGTCTTTTTTCATCAGTAGGGTCATCATGTCTCCTGTAAACAAGAAGATACAAAACCACCACACACACACACACACACACACACACACACACACACGCACAACACATGAGTAAGTCAGTTTTCAGGTATGTCTTCCCTATCTGCCAATATAAAGCCTCTGCTGTGTTCCAGAGACTGAGCCACACACACTACCACTACAGGCAGAAATAGTAAGTGGTTTTTAACACTTAAAAGGTAAAATTCACTCTACAGAGAATAGAGCACTTTCACCTAAGCTAACTGATGCTTACCAATGAGCTATGATTTCCACACTTTACTTTGAGAGAAAAAGAAAATTTCTCTCATGCTAAAAAAAAAAAAAAGTAAATTTGTTTATGATAAAATTTTGAACTACAAATAAAAGCTATTTTACTTTTAACTTGTTCTGCACAAATATCTGCAAAATTCTCTGTACCTAGAACAAAATGATATTTCCACATAGGTTGTATTGCCATTGTTACAGAGAGAGACTGAAATGCCAAGCAACAATATAAACACTTGGGGAGGCTGAAAACAAGCTCTCCAATTTCTGTTTGAAAAGAAAGCAAAGTGCTAGTCAGCAAAAACTAAAAATATACTAAAAATGCTCCACAGAGACTGTATGATAGTTGCCTCCCCAAAGTGCACACTGAACACCTCCCAAGATCAGTGGGGTTTTTCTTCTGGTGTTTTATTACAGGTATTTAAATATACACTAATATGCTTTATGCAATTTTTACAACACAATATCAATAGTTTAGCAATTAAAGGTAACCTCCTTGTTTTCTGCAAAGTCAAAATTTAATTAATTTTGCTTAATACCAACAACATAAAATGCCAAAACAAAGATTCTGATCCTAACTCAACGGTTAGACAGACAAAAGCAAAGAAAATATGTCTAAGTAGTTCAAAGCTAAGAGAAACAGAAAAGGTTCAGTTTAGATATCATATAAAGCCGGGTAAGTTAGAAATAGGGAAAAAAGAAAGAAACCTCTGATTTTAACAGAGCATCATGCTGCTTTTTAAATTTTGTTTCATTTACAACTTTTGGGGAATTTTCATATTCTTAGAGAAAAGTGGATATTTTACTCCCAGGCCAAAAAAACCTCACATCAAATCTTTTATTAAAATGCTCTCTTGCCCTGGCCAGTTTGGCTCAGTGGTTGGAGTGTCAGACTGTGGACCAGAGTCCCGGGTTCAGTTCCCGCTAGGGGCACGTACCAAAAAAAAAAAAAATGCTTTCTTTTTTGACCCAAGACTTGAAAAATATGAATCCCTGCTCACTCCTGGCAACCACACATTCAATCTGGAGACACACTAGTGACACAGGGACAGCGCACTCAGGCCAGTTCTAAGGTAGCCGTGTAGCCTAGCCAATGGCTCCACCTGTGCAAGCCTGCCCAGATGATCAGAGAGCTCAGACCAGATGGTCTATGGCTCTACAGGCCAACTCTACCAAGTGCAAAGGGCAGGGTTCGAGAGATATGAGAAGCTATGAAGATAGTCCAGGTAAGTCTTGAGGAGACACATGTCAAGGGGCTGGTGACTATTTAAGAATTGGCATCTAAATAATAAAAAGTTTCTCTTCATCCTATCAGTCTATTTTCTAACCTTCATCAATTATTAATAAAAAAATTATTGATGACCCTATATCTAAACTAAAGGTGTCACAAGATCAAAATATTATGCCACAATTATATTTGCTTTGCTATTGAACCAAAAAAGAAAAACTTTTCTTTTTTTCCCACCAGTTTTCTCACATTTCATCTGCTCTCTGGGAACAGACTATGTTTCCCAGAAGAGATGGTATGTCCTGTTCTGGGTTTGTTTTGCAGCTGTCTTAGGAAATGCACATGCTGAGCTACATAAAACTTAAAACCTCAGAAATGAGAAACTGATTCTGGCTACTAATATAGGTGATGAGAAACTCACTCATTAATATGTTTTAGAAAAAGAAACAAAAGAGTTGAAGCAAAGAATGTTATAGTTTCAATTTTGTCACTTGGGTAACTGATTGTACATGATTCCCATTGACAGGAGAGCAGGCAGAGACCCTAGTTTATTCCTATATATTTAGAAAGAAAAAGAAAAGAAAGAAATGTCCATCTGAAATCATGAGAATGAATGAGAAGGTTACTTTTATGGCACTAAAAACTGTAGAAAGGCACCCAGCAGAAAACAGGTTACTGACTTCCTTTATAGACCTAAAAAAGATATAGAAAGTAACTTTGTGAGCACGGATTAGAAAGGAGGGTTAATTGAGGTGAGAAAGAAACCACAGAACAAAAAGGAAAAATGACCTTTCATCATCAAGTAATTACCTCCAGGCAGGAACTCCATGATTAGGTAGAGGTTTAGCTTATCCTGAAAACTATAGAACATTTTCACAACCCACAAACTGTCTGCCTCCACTAGAATGTCACGCTCCGCACGAATGTGGCCAACCTGGAGGTATATGCATTTGATTAATGACAAGACTTGCTTTGCTTTATTAGACTGTATATTTGTTTAAACAATTTAAATACTATTTTGAGTTAGAAATTGTGATGATGCAAAAGATCTAATTTATGATTAGGCAAACCTACTAACTCAAAATTGACATTTGACTTGAAGATATTCGATAATGAAAACTTAAGTGATGAAAGGCTTAAAAATGTCAAAATGAATGGCTGTATAATGCAAATGGCAATTTTAACAATGCTAAAAATCGAACCTCTGATTAATTAAAATTGCCATTATTTTGTATATCTTTTTGTTCTAATACAGCAGTCCCTCCTTGCTGGAGAGGGATACTTTCCAAGATCCCCAGTAGATGTCTGAAACCAAGGACAGCATGGAACCCTATATATTCTATGCTTTCTTCTATACATACATACTTATGATAAAACATACTTTATAAATTAGGCACAATAAGAGATCAACAATAACTTATAATAAAATAGAACAATTATAACAATATATTATATTATGTGAATGTGGTCTCTCTCACAAAATATCTTATTGTGCTGTACTCACCTTTTCATTTAAAGGAAGCACTTTACAACTTCTCTTTGGCATACCCGAATTGCCATCTTCACTACCTCTTACGCTTTCAGGCCATTATGAAGTTAAATAAGGGTAACTTTAACGCAAGCACTGCGATACTATGTCAGCCAATCTGATAACCGAGACGGCTACTAAGTGGCTAACAGGTGGGTAGTGTACACAGCATAGATACACCGAGCTAAGGGATGATTCATATCCCAGGCAGATGGAGCAGGATGATACCAGGTTTCATCACACTATTCAGAACCATGCTCAATTTAAAATGCATTAACTGTTTGTTTTCTGGAATTTTCCATTTAATGTTTTCAGACCACAATTGGCCACAGGTAAATGAAGACATGGAAAGCAAACCTGCAGATAAGCAGGGGACTAATGTACTCTTCTATGATAAAAGTAAGTCTCAAGATGAGATTCTCTAGACAAGTCCTGGCTCAGGTGTGCAAAGGTACCTGCAATGATGGTGCCCTGGTTGACAGTTCTATAATGGTATGATACAATAGTATTTAGGTCACTGCTGTGTACAGAGTATGTGCTCAATCAATTCTTACTAAATTGAAATATAAGAACACCTAAGAAAACTTTAAGGTTCAAATGTAAGACATTTCTAGTTTTCTACTCTTACTATAATATCTAGCTAAGGAGACCAAGTTGCCAAAGGTTTGGGAGAACTGGTAGAATTCATTAAAATAATGTTTCATTATGAAATTTACCTTATCTAATATATAATAGTAATCAAAACAGTGCTGCATATTATCAAATCCCACCCCCTCCTCTTATATAAGTGTCACAAGATGCAAAGTTGGGTTGAATAAGATCTAAATTTATCAAACCCAGTCCATTCCTTGAAGAGAGGTTTTGGTCTTAACATATGCCACAGGACTTGAGTTTACATTATGGTCAGAGGGAAAGATGTACCAAGGTTCACAAACCTGCACTTCTGTTGGTGAACTCACACCATGGGTATTGTTTTATTTGCTACAATGTTCTATATGCTTGTTTGTTTTATTGGAATATCTTTAGCAAAGCCACTCTTCCTTTTGGACACAAATCCTACCCCTCTCTCCTGTTTTACACCTCACCTGCTTCATTCTTCCATGCTAACTCCCAGGGGCCTGATGGCATTTGAGTTTACTTACTATTTGAGTTTTCAGTTGCTGCTAAAATTGTTCTTTGAGAAATTTTTAAATAGCAGAAAATTCACATTTTCACATCTCTGCTTACAGCATGAGGGTGGAAAAAATGGAACATAGGGTGATAAAGAACCGTGCTATGAATCATGACAAAGCCCAGTAAAGCTACTGCCTTTACTCAGCTTTAAACAGGAGCAAAGCTTTTGGGAAACACTAATGCCACTTGCTGAGCTGCAGCTGTGGCTCTGACCCAGTTATTACCGCACAGAAAGTCTGTACAAGGCAGTCTTCACCTGTCTCTGCTTCTAGCTCTGCTTCCTGGTAAGGACACTCCCTACTGCAGGGAGCCAGAGAAAAGGTGAGGCACTATACTATTACCACTTGTCACTCTCCGTGGAAGACAGAATGGTGACTACAACATTCCCTGTTTGTCAAGGGGAAAGCTATAGTCTCTGTGAGCTCACCTTGCCCTTCTCTCCTGGGGCTGAATTAGTAGCTAGAAACCTCAAGATCTAGGAGTAGAGTCAGGTGAATAGGGTAAGAGACAGAAGAGCCAGAGGCACAATTCACACCAGAGGTTCCCCTTCCCCTATTCCATAAATATTTAATGGGTGGGGAATTACATGCCAGTTACTATCCTGGGCAGTAGGAAAGCAGATATAAGCCAGTCTTTTGTCCCATCCTACCACAAGACCAGTATCACAATTGGAGATTTTCCTTTTGCACTAGAAGAAAAACATGAAGAAACTAGCTATGTGCTGGTCTCTTATTCTTTAAAATGTATTTTCCAGGTAGAAAAAAACACTCTGTGGGCTAGAATAGCAACCTAAATTCTCAGTGGGTAGCTTTCATTCTTGCTCAGTTTAGTAAAAGCAAAAAACTTTTCCTTTGAACAAGGCACCTATACCTGCAAAAAGTTAGACTCTGAACCTAAACTTTGTCAGCTGTACCCAAGTGATGGATTTGCACTGGTCTACTTCCACTTTGACCCAGCTTCTTTAAGACGGCTACCCAGGAAGAGCCTGGGCCAGAAACTTGAACTGGCCTACACTGAAATCAAACCCATGAAGCTGAGTCCAACAGCAAGGCGGACTCAAATCCTAATTCTAACAGACATTTTCTTTACTTTCGTACAGACAAGTTTTAGAAATTCATTTTAAAGAAGGTACAATATTGAGAAAATGTTTTTACACACTGTCTGGATCATCTCTGTCACTGTGCTGCTGAACTGGCATATGCTATGAAGGATTAATAACATTATGATGTGTGCATCTTTACAGTTTTATTCTGAATGCTTATTATTTGATAAAGAAAGGTTTTGAGCCCTGGCCGGTTTTGCTCAGTGGTTAGAGCATCGGCCTGCAGTCCAGAGACCCGGGTTCGGTTCCCGCTAAGGGCATGTACCTCGGTTGCAGTTTGTCCCCAGCCCTGGCTGGTCATGCAGGTGGCAGCCACTCGATGTGTCCCTTTCACGTCAATGTTTCTCTCTCTCTCTCTCTTCCTCTCTCTCCCTCCCACTCTATCTGAAGAAAAAGTGGAAAAATGTCCTCGGGTGAGGATAAAAAAAAAAAAGAAAGGTTTTGAGCTCTGGATAAACCTATAGGAAATATGTCTTGTAAAAATAAAACATACTTGTGAAATACAAAATACACTGACTAATCAATACAGCTGTACAGTTTCCTTCTCAGGATCAACTGAAACTCTTTCAGTGCCTACTCCCAGACCACACACTAGTTTTTAGATAATACATAAATAGAGCTGGTGTGCATTTTTAATAAGGTTGATGTCAGCATAAACCATAGTGTCTGAAAACTTACTGCCAGGGTATTTTGATACTTTCAATCGAAATTCCTGGGAATGTAAAGCTTCTGGGTAACATGAAAATTAAAGAGAAAATATATATTCCAAGTGTCGAACTGGGACTTAAATGAAGCCTCAGTAATTATACCTCCTCGCAAGAGGCAGAAGGGCTAGGTGTGGGGCCTGTCTCCATCCTAGAGCTCCCCTTGTCCTCCTGTAGCATCCGAAGATCTTGTACAGGACATCTGCAGGTGTCATCCACTATACTCTGTTCTTAAGCAACCAGCTAAATTAAACTAGATTTACAGAATGTCTGCATTCTCATTTTTAATATATTGTCCAATATTTAAATTTTATTTTGCATAAACTACTTATGTATCTTATAAATCTATTTGCAAAGTAGGTTTAGGTTTTAGAAAGTGTTCTTAGTCATTAATGAAAAAAATGTACACTGCTCTGAAGTTTACATATTTTTTTCAAATTCATTCAGAAAGACTTCTCTTGTAGGCAATGATGAGCTACTCAGAAGACCCAACTTTGGTTTCTGTGTACAGAATAAAATATATTAAGACACATTTTAAATTGCAAATTCCAAGTTATAGTTCCTAAGCCTCAGCTCCAAGATATAAGTACAATTTCTCTCATCTCTCAGCATCCAGTAAGGAACATGCCCCCACATCAAGTGTTACCTCAAAATTGGCTCACGATAAAGACAACTTGTGATCAACTGGCCCTCACAAAGAGCAGATGTGTCTCTAGTAGGTTTTCAACTTTTAAAAAGATTGCGCATAACATACAAATATTACTTGTACTTTTAAAATATATGTAACTACTTCGTCTTTGTTGGATAAAGAAAAGTAATACTATATGTATATTCATACATGACAGAGCTAAAGAAAACTGTAATAAGAACAGACATTTCAATTAAGCAAAAAGAACAATCTTAGGAGACAAAAACTTCATAAGCGAACTAAAATCCCAATTACAATTGTGCTTTACCTGCTCTTTTTCAAGCATATCTGCTTTACGGAGTATTTTCATTGCATACACATGCCCTGTATCTTTCTTCTGAACAAGCCGCACCTAAAAGTTATTTAAAAAATGCCCAGTTAAAAGTTCACAATGCCAAGCTAATGCTTTCATGTGTGATAAGAAGTAATATTTAAACAAAAAAAAAGGATTACAATATAAATATAAGCAACTAGCAATAACAAAGCAGCAGAAAATTCCTTTTGATGTACCAAAATGGATATATTACACCCAGTGAAGTCAGTGCTGGAAACATCCTCAGATATCTCCACATGTGAATAGCTTTGGCTCCCTAGCTGAACAAATCAAACTTAGAACCCTCACTTTTGAACTTAAGGACTCATTAAACCCGTGTCACACAGTCACTTCAGGAAACCTAAGTAAATGATTACAATAATGTATAAAACAACAGCAAAAGCTCATGAGTAGGAAAAAATGTCTAGAAGGAAAAAAACCCTAAAATGTATAATTAGAAAAATGGGGTTTTATGTAGTTTTCCTTCCTCTTCCTTTTTTTTTAGGGAGAGAGAGAGACTGAAACATCAATGAGGGAGAACATTAATTGGTCGCCTCCTGCATGCCCCCCACTGGGGACCAGACCCACAATCTGGGCAAGTGTCCTGACTGGGAATCGAACCTGCGACCTCCTGGTACATGGGTCGACGCTCAACCACTGAACCACACCAGCTGGGCTTCTTTCTCTTCTTAACTTTCCAATGTTTTTTAGAGAATACATAGATAAATGAAAAAAAAAATTAATGGCCTACAAATGGCCCCCCTCCAAATTTCTTGGCAATTCCTTGCACATCCTCCCCTTCCTCTCCCAAGATATATATGTTTTCTTCTCCCTATACCTTTGTTTTCCTGATTGAGCCCCATGTCCCTTCCTCACGGAATAGAAAGCAATTCAGAGGTGTTACCATTTCTCTCTCTTAAGGGGCCAACAGGGATTCTGAATGCTGAGGGATCAATTTAATCTTCCACCTGTGTGCTTTTGAACATGCACTTACTTTCCCTAAGGTAGGATTTTCAATAATATGATGCTTCTTTTACACAGAGATAATAAAACCATTGCATCAGTCAGTCATCCACTTTGGGTGTTATCCATTAAGGGGGACGACCTTGCACTGGCTGGTTTGGCTCAGCGGTTAGAGCGTTGGCCCACGGACCAGAGTGTCCCAGGTTCAGTTCCCGCTAAGGACACGTACCTCGGCTGCAGTATGTCCCCAGCCATAGTTGGGGTCATGTGGGTGGCAACCAGTCGATGTGCCTCTCTCACATCAATGTTTCTCTCTCTCTCTTCCTCCTTCTCTCCCTCCTGCTCTATCTGAAGATAAATGCAAAAAAAAAAAAAAAAAAAAATGTCCTTGGGTGAGGATAAAAAAAACTGGGGATGACCTTGCATGGGCTCATTCAAACCCTCCCCACCAGACTGCTCTTGTTACCAAGCAGGATGCATTTGCAAGACTAGCTGGGACAAAGCTACAAATTCTTTCAACTCACTACCACTACCTATATAACCCATTTCTACAAATCCTGTCCCCTAGGGCCATCTTTTTAGCACTGTACCAATCTGGCAGGAAGGGTGGAGATATGCTGTCAGTACACTCCTGGAGAGGCAATGTGGTACAGTACTGGGTAAAACAAGAGCTTTAAAATCAGGAAACCGAGGCCGACTTCTAGTACCACTGCTCAATGGCTGTGATACTGCAGCATTATCTTTGCCCTTCGAGTTATCTATAATGAGTTACTGTCATGATTATAGGAGAAAAACACAGTAAATAATAAGTATGGATTTCCTTCTACCTTTCAACTCTCCCTCTAGATCAATATTTAAAACATCAACATGATCTGGCAAAACAGAGAAGAACAATCAGAGAGCTGGGACAGTGGAGAAAGGAAGGAAGAAAGGAGGAGGGCAGACAGAGCAGTTAGGATGTGGGTCTGGCATGCTTGACCCGCCTACCCCATATTTCAACTGTATCAACAATCATGAGCTCATGGTATGTTAGAAGCTTTGAAGTTCTGTGGTATTTTTATACTGGATAAGTAGCTGTAGCTGTGGGGTTTTCTTTTTTTACCTCACCAAATGCTCCTCTGCCTATTACTTTTAAGGACTCAAAATCTTCCAGTCCAAGTCTTGTTCTCTTCAAACGAAGAAACTCTGTTTCCTTCCGAGCATGAGCTGATCTCCTGAGCCGTTTCTAATATTTAAATAAAAGGAGAAAGGGATGGGAGGGAGAGGAGTTGAAATTCTGCAACAAAGTCATTTGTGATTTGACCCATCTGGAAAGCAGAGCCACACAAGACTAAGCATACTCTTTTCACCCACAAAAGCACCACAGAAGGAAGGACCCTTACAGCTCACTTCTGTCTTCCCCAGCCTTCAGATACAATAATCAAACCACAATGGATAGATGAGTGCTTTCTCTGAGGGCTCTTCGGTAATCTATCTCAGCAATCCACTATTCTAGCCTTTCTAATAAAGGAGGGATAATCAACAACATTTTCCTTTAACCTTCATTATGTAAAAGTGTGTGTGTTTTTAAATTTTCCTCTGGGTTTTTTACACATTGCAGTTCATTTTATGATTTTGTTTTCTTTTATTCCTACAAATCTGGGGTACTTTTCACTATTTTCCTGGGTTCTGCAATTTACTCCTATTTTTGAAAGCATTTCCACTGCCAATTCAGTTCCTGGCACAGTATTTTAACTGCATTTTCTCCCACCACATCTGTGGGCATTATAGGAAAGGGCTGATTTGAGAGATTTTTTGCCTTGTTAATGATTTCAGAAATTTGTCCCACTTCTACAGAGCCTTTTCAATGAATTCTGTAAGTATGCTATAAGTTGCTTTTTGACATTTTAATTTGGTTTCATCTCTTCCTTTACTTGGAATTCTAAATTAATTATAATTAATTTGTTATCAATGTACCTAGAGAAGTCTTCCTCTCCTGGATACTTAATAATTAACTCCTCCCTCTGCATGAACACCTAAATCCAGAAGCACACGAGCCATCCTCCCTCCTAAATTTCTATTACTAAGCCAAAGCCCTTCCCCTGTGCACTAAGACTAACAACTTGCTGAACAAGATTATGACCTACTATGCTGGGTTTCAATGAGAAAAAATTCTGATTTTAATTACCTCTTCATCCTTTAGGCCTTCTTCCTCCATCACTTTTTCTAACTTCTTTTGTCTGGAAATAAAGACATAAAATAACATCTGAATGATAATATTCTTGATAGTCTATACACAAACATAAGAATTCTTTTTTTTCATGACAAAACCAGGTAAATCTTAAAAGATCTCATTTAAAGCAACAAACTGCAGTCACTAAGTGAAAAGATTCCCACTCTTTGTTAGTTCTACATTTTGAGACAGATTGTATAAGATGTTAATGCAACAAAGAATCTTATTTCGAAATGAGGAGTTCTCTTTTTTTTTCCTGGCAGAACTATATTTCCTCCTTAACAAACCACAAAACAGCTGGTATTTTGATAACCTCTTATATCAGAGGTTTCTCTCCCTCTCCCTGACTGATAATCTACTTCCTTTATTTTAACTTCTTCCTCTTCCTCCCTGCCACAAAGTGTAATAAACAACAAAAGTAAAAGGCAGAATTTGAATATTCAAAGAAAGTACTTGGCATCACTACAAAATTTAAG
The DNA here is from genome assembly GCF_014108415.1 of Molossus molossus. Lineage (NCBI taxonomy): Eukaryota > Metazoa > Chordata > Mammalia > Chiroptera > Molossidae > Molossus > Molossus molossus. The sequence goes on from NW_023425402.1 coordinate 7,935,084, forward strand.
AGCTAGGGGCCAGGATGGAGGGATTGAACAAAAAAGAAAAAAGAGAAAAAAATGTACAGACAACAGTGTGCTGATTGCTGGGGAGAGGGAGTAGTAGTGGGAGGTGAAGGAGGGTATGGGGGGATAAATGGTGATGGATAGAGACTTGACTTAGGGTGGTGAACACACAATACAATGTACAAATGATGTGCTGTAGAATTGTGCACCTGAAACCTGTATAATTTTGTTAACCAGCATCATCCCAATAAATTTTTTTCAGGCCATGGCTGGTTTGGCTCAGTGGTTGGAGCGTCGGCCCGCAGACCAATGAGTCACGGATTTGATTTGGGTCAAGGGCACATACCTTGGTTGGGATTCATCTCCAACCCTGGTTGGGGTCATGTGGGAGGCAGCCACTCTATGTGTCCCTTTCAATTCGATGTTTCTCTCTCTCTCTCTTATTTCCTCTGTCTCCCTCCCACTCTAGCTGAACAAAAATGGAAGAATGTCCTCAGGTGAGGATAAAAAAAAAAAAAAGTTTTTTCAGTAAAAGTTTTTTGGAGTAATGAATTTAGAAACTATTCAAAAATATTTTTCATCTACAGTTGCATACTGATTTGATAAAACCAAAAGAAATAATTAAAACTTCTTTACAACCGCCCTGGCCGGTTTGGCTCAGCAGTGGAGCGTTGGCCTGCAGTCCAGAGACCTGGGTTTGGTTCCCGCTAGGGGCGCGTGCCTCAGTTGCAGTTTGTCCCAGGCCCTGGTTGGTCGTGCAGGTGGCAACCACTCAATGTGTCCCTTTAGCGTCAATGTTTCTCTCTCTCTCCCTTCCCACTCTATCTGAACAAAAAATGGAAAAATGTCCTCGGGTGAGGATAAAAAAATAATAATAATAATAATAAATAAAAGACTAAAGAGGCTTTAAAAAAAAAAAAAAAACCAACTTCTTTACAACCAATTCCCAATAACCTTTATTTACTCAGCATAATAAATGGAAGCACATGGGCTAGACTCTCCCCTCCACCATTTATCAGCATTCTAGAAGACAGGCAATGTGAGCAGGGCAGGGAAGAATAAAAGTACAGGGTACATGAAGTAACAGCATGTAGTCTAATGTGGCTGAGGCACACAGCACTTCTCTGTGTCCCTGGCTCTTAGTCTGTAGACGACTAAGAATTTACAGAGGTTTGTGCACAACAGAATGATGTAATGAGGTTTCTATTTTAGAATGGCAACCAGCAGTAATGAGCTAATGGACTGGCAGGAAAAGCAACTGACAGACAGAGGCAAATTAAAAGCTACTGTAAGGATTCAGATGTGCACTAAAGATCTGGAACTAGGGTTGGAAACCTAGAATGAAGTGAAAAGAGCTATTGCAAAGATGACCAACTGGCAGTATGAGTCAAGGGAAAAGTCTTAGAATTTCTTATATGGGAGGACAATGATGTCACTAACCAAGACAGAAAATACAGAGAGGGGAACATGGAAAGATAATGAGTTCCCTTTTGGTCAATGAATATGTATTGCAATAGCAATATTTAGTTTAAATAAATATATTGTTAGAAATCATATGACAAATCCACAGGATCAGATGATGACTAAGAATTTGTGTATAAACACTCAGGGAGTAAAAAAATCTACTCTGCCCCTGATGGAAAGAAGTAAGCATCTACATGACTGCCGGGCTGCCTACTTTTCTTCTTCTAGATCCCAGAATGTTTTGGGATATGCATCTGTGTGTGCTCATGTATTAGAGGGAGAAGGATGTACTATTGGTAGTTTCAGGAGTGTAAATTAATTGCATTTCAGTGGCTAAATAGTTGAAGGAGGGAAGAATAAGAGTCCGACTATCAATGTTAAGACCTATAAGAACTCAACCATGTTCAGCTCTTTTTGTGTCTTGAGTATCAAATATTATCATATCTTCCGACTACGTATTTTCTGAATAACCATACCAGACTAGGCTATCACAATGTATGTTACAAAGACAGCTCCTTCTGACTACAGTTTTTTGTTGTTTTTTTATTCTCACCAGAGGACATTTTTGCATTTATCTTCAGATAGAGTGTGAGGGAGAAAGAGAGGAAGAGAGAGAGAGAGAAACATCAAAGTAAGAGAGATAAGTTGACTGGCTGCCACCCACACGACCCCAACTGGGGCCAGTGACAACCGAGGTACATGCCTTTAGCAAGAACCGAATGTGGGACTCTCTGGTCCACGGGCCGACGCTCTAACCACTGAGCCAAACTGGCCAGGGCCATTGGTTGATTCTTGTATGTACCCTGACCAGGACTCAAACCCACAACCCTGGCAAATTGGTATGATGCTCTAATCAACTGAGCTACCCAGCCAGGACCTTCTGATTATATTTTAAATCTAAATTCAGTCCTGACCAGTTTGGCTCAGCGGTTAGAGCGTCAGCCCATGAACCAATGAGTCGAGGGTTCAATTCCAGTCAAGCGCACGTAGCTCGGTTGCAGTTAGTTCCTGGCCCAGGTCAAGGCCATGCAGGAGGGAACCAGTCGATGTGTCCCTCTCACATCAATGTTTCTCTCTCTCTCTCTCCCCCTCCCTCCCTCCCTCCATCCCACTCTAACTGAAGATAAATAGAAAAATATTCTCGGGTGAAGATTTTTTTTTTTAATCTAAATTCAGATTGATAAGTTTTCCACAATTTTATTGTAAGTGTAATTAAATTGGTTTCAGTAGAATACCTGCCTGAGAGTAAAGTTATTAGAATTAACTCCTTGAAAACAATCAGATTCTTTCATTAGAGAATATATCCAGAAAAAGCCTGTCATACAGAATTATCCCTGGTAATGATTTACTGGGGCCAAGTCAACAAAGACCTTGAAGACACCAAAAATGGCAAGTACAACCTGAAATGAGGCTTGCGAGAGATCCTCTATGAGATACCATGGAATTACTGGACTTTGTTAGATTCGTGGTGGCATTGTGATCAAGAAAATGGCCATATTTTTCGAGATGCATATTGAAGAACACAGGATTGAAATGACAGATGTTTGACATTTGTTTAAAACACAATAGCAAGAAAAAGTAAAATGTGTAGATAAAACAAATTTAGCGAAGTCTTGACAATTACTGAATCTGAGGAATGACTATATGAGGGTTCACTATATTAGTCTTTCTATCTATGTGTGTACTTAAAAGTATTCATAATGGCCCTGGCCAGGTGGCTCAATTGGTTAAAGCATCGTCCTGATACACCAAGGTTGTGAGCTCAATCCCTGGTCAGGGCATATATAAGAATCAAGCAATGAATGCATAAATAAGTGGAACAACAAACAAGAAAGAGAGAAAGAGAGAAAGAGAGAAAGAGAGAAAGAAAAGAAAGAAAGAAAGAAAGAAAGAAAGAAAGAAAGAAAGAAAGAAAGAGAGAAAGAGAGAGAGAGAAAGAAAGAGAGAGAAAGAGAGAAAGAAAGAAAGAGAGAAAGAGAGAAAGAGAGAGAGAGAGAGAGAAAGAGAGAAAGAGAGAAAGAGAGAGAGAGGGAGGGAGGGAGGGAGGGAGGGAGGAAAGAAAGAAGAGTACTCATAATAAAAATGAAAAGCAGGTTCATCTTTGGTAGCAGCACCAGGTTAGCTACTGCTCCAGCATTTTGTGAAGCCATTCTTTCCCTCAACTCCAATGTTCCAAACCATAACACTGGGAGACACAAAAGAGAGACAGGCCGCTTCCATACTTAGAGGCCACACACACCCTCACCCCAGCAAGACTTTCTATGCACTCCACTTATTTCCATGTGAACCTTTTTTAAGTTCTTTTGAAGGCAGGGACAGACTCTGAATCCTCCTTCCATTAAGAATAGTGCTTTGGTCCAGCTGGTGTGGCTCAGTGATTGAGCATCGACCCATGCACCAAAGGTTGCCGATTTGATTCCCATTTAGGATACATGCCCAGGTGTTGGGCCCGATCCCCAGTGGCAGGCGAGCAGGAGGCAGCCAATCTGTGTTCTCTCATTGATGTTTCTATCTCTCTCTCCCTCTCACTTCCTCTCTCTCTAAAATCAATAAAAGGGAAAAAAAAGAATAGTGCTTTGTAAGCAGCAACAGTTTAACCTGTAGGTTGCTAAATTAAAAATAACAGAGATCAGAATGTGTAACAATGTGCAGACCCATTTATAACTACTAATTGTAATTAGCTACCTTTTCTAAGCCTAATTTAGGCTCCCCTCCCAGCACAGCTTGATTCAGTCTTCAAGGTCTTTGTTGACTTGGTCCCAGTAAATCATTACCAGCAATAATTCTGTATGATAGGCCTTTTCTGGGTATGTTCTCTAATGAAATAATCTGTGCTCAAGGAGTTGATTCTGACAACTTTATTCTTAGGCAGGTATTCTACTGAAACCAATTACATTTGCAATAAAGCTATAAAAAACTCAGTTTCAATTTAGATTTAAAATATAGTCTACAAGAGAGTAGACAATAATTTCTGTTCATGAGACACTTAAAACCAGGAAAAACAGTATAGAAAAATACAGTGGTTGTTATCTCCATGATCAAAATTGAAAAAATTCTTAATAAATACCCTAAAAGTGATTACACATATGTTTTAAAATCTAAACAAAGTACTTTGGTTTGACTGATATCTAGTCAATGAATACCATTAGGAGGTCTAGATTTGCCCAACCTTGGAGCTTAAATAAAACTGACACTTGCTCATTAATAATAATCACATACTGGAATTCACTAGGAGATCAGTTAGGAAAACCTCGGTAAGAGTATCTAAGAAGAATAGCAGAACATGCTGGTTCTCAGAGGGTGAAATGTAGGCAAGTTCTTATTTGATTTTAAGGTGGAGGGGAAGTAAGCAGACCATTATTGCCTATTAAGTCAGGTTTTTATGGCTTTAATTAATCCAGCAAAATAGTATTTGCAGTACTATGCAGCAGTAAGAAAGAAAGATCTCTTATCCTTTGAGACGACATGGAGGGACCTGGAAAGTATTATCCTAAGTGAAAGAAGCCAAACAGAAAAAGACAAATACCACATGATCTCACTTATATACGGAATATAATGAACATAACAGCCTGAGGAATACAGCAGACCCAGAAACATGGAAGTAGGGCACAGACTGACATCCCTCAGAAGAGGGGATGGGGGGGTGGGGGGGTGGGAAGAGATAAACCACAGAACTTTTATGCATGTATGCATGACCAATGGACATGGACAACTAAGCCGGGGACGGGGCGGAGGTGGGGTGGATGGGGGGTGCCAATGGGGTAAAAAGGTAAAATATCTGTAACAAAAAATAAATAAAAATTCATAAAAAATGAAAAATAGCCCTGGCCAGTTTGGCTCAGCGGTTGGAGCGTCCGCCTGCGGTCCGGAGAGACCCGGGTTCAGTTCCCGCTAAGGGCATGTACCTCGGTTGCAGTTTGTCCCCGACCCTGGTTGGTCATGCGGGTAGCAGCCACTCGATGTGTCCCTTTCACATCGATGTTTCCCTCTCTCTCTCTTCCTCTCTCTCTCCCTCCCACTCTATCTGTACAAAAAATGGAAAGATATCCTCGGGTGAGGATAAAAAAAATAAAATAAAATAAAATAAATAAATAAAATAAAATAAAATAAAATAAAATAAAATAAAATAAAATAAAAATAGTATTTGCAAATGACAGAAACAACAAAGAATATTTTTAAGAGGAAATGACGTTTCCTCAGTTTTTACTTTTTTTTTTTTATCCTCACCTAAGAACAGTTTTGCATTTATCTTCAGACAGAGCGGGAGGGAGAGGGAGAGAGAAACACCGATGTGAGAAAGACACATTGAGTGGTTGCCACCCACACAACCCCAACAAGGGCCGGGGACAAAGTGCAACCAAAGTATATGCCCTTAGCAGGAACTGAACCGGGTACTCTCTGGTCCGCAGGCCAATGCTCTACTCGCTGAGCCAAACCAGCCAGGGCTGAAGTTTCCTCAGTTTTTATTTCAGACTGCTATAAATTATTCAAACCATTAATTTATTTTATGAATAACTAGACAATTATCAATGCCTACTGGGTACCTACATCACGTAAGAGAAAATGGGAGAATTGCTGTTTTAAATTAGTTTGCAACAGAGGCCACTATCAAAGGCAAAACACAGACTAAATAAAGATGGACTTGCCCTACTGAGTGGATTCAGCTTGTAGTTTACCAGTAGCATTAATAGGAGACCATCTAACAGGTACTCTGCAACACTGTGTGACGGGGAGTAGACTCGGAAAGTTTGTTTTTCAACCAATCTTCAGAATTTGCTGCAGTGTTTCTATAAAACTACCCAATGTTCTCATACTCTGCTTTTATACAGAAAGCAGTATCAAAATGATTTTTATTCTTCCTTCTATTTCAAGGCTTTGGCCTCACCTCGCACTGCTGTGAGTCGTTTCGTTTTTATCCTCACCTGAGGACATTTTTTTGCGTTTATCTTCAGATAGAGTGAGAGGGAGAGAGGAGTAAAGAGAGAGAGAGAGAGAGAGAGAGAGACATCAATGTGAGAGAAACACATCGACTGGTTGCCACCCACACAACCCCAACCAGGCCAGGGACAAACTGCAACTGAGGTATGTGCTCTTAGCAGGAACTGAACCTGGGACTCTCTGTTCCGCGGGCCAACGCTCTAACCACTAAGCAAACCGGCCAGGGCGAGTCCTTTGTTTCAAATGTAACCTAGTGCTCTACTATAAATGGAACAGTGCAAAAGTTGCATATAAGTAGGAGAAATACTAGAAATTTTAAAGGTATTCAGATGAAGAACATACAAACAAAATGAAAATTTGTATTATAACCTGGTCTCAAAATTTACTAGCGTAATACTTATTATTATTTCAAGCTACTCATTATATAATAAAAAAAATTGTTTTTAATCATCAATTGTCTTACATCATTAAAATTCTGCTTTGTTTTAGCGGGTGTCTATGATGTTTCCCCAATATCAAAAAGTTTAACAATCTATTTCTGACTATTCTAATTTTAGTTTACTTACTACTGTAGTAAGTCCTGCCAATAACTATTTTCCTTGTAATTTCTTTAATTTTTAGGAACAATAAGATACACAATCATCTTATCAAATTGTATCAACAAACCCAAAACCAAGTATCACCTCATGTCCAAAAAGAGGGACACTAAAATGAAAGATTAACAAGGAAATATTGATTCTGAAAAGAACAAAGTGTCTGCTGCTTTTCAAAAAATGAAAAATACTAAAAGAAAGAAAGAAAAATACTGGTGATTTGAGGACAACAAAAATTACTTAAAACAAACATTCTAACTCTCTTAAATGTTTAACATTTTCTTCTTACTGTCTTTTGATTAATTAGGTCTTTAAGAAAAGCAAAACCACAAAAGCGTTGGGAAGTTCTTTCCATCTTAAGAATCCAAAACAAACATTGATTTCAACCCATTTTAGGGTACAATCAGGGTAAATCACAATGTAACACTTATTAGTAATGTAAATAAAACCATACTACATCATCTTGTTGCTGGGAAATGTGATACATATCAATGATGAATGATAGGGCAGAGCCCGTAGGATTAGAAACCAACTGACTACTATCAAATAAAACAAGTAACTTAATCAAGTTTCGTAACTAAAACAACAGAAGTTCTGATTCCAAGAGACTGTTTGTATTTGAAAATAACTGTCTCCAACAGATTTCACATGGCTAGAGATACACTGCACAGCTTTATCTTTAAATTTCCAACAATCCTAACAGGCACTTGTCCCAGTAAACAGCAGGTAGTAAACAATACCAGCTATGAAATATCTTACTATTCAGCATACAGATCTACATATTTTAGGTCAAATCATGTAACCCATGTAAATTATGATTTATACACCCTCATAAGAACATTGTTACAAAAATCCTTATCAAAATATTAATATATTGAATCCAGCAACATATAAAAAGAGTAACATATTATGACCAAGAGTGTTTACCTCAGGAATGCAAGGTTAAATTAATATTCAAAAATTAGCCTATGTAATTCACCATATTAAAAAGACCAATGCCCTGGTCAGTTTGGCTCAGCGGTTACAGCGTCCACCTGCGGTCCAGAGAGTCCCGGGTTCGGTTCCCGCTAAGGGCACGTACCTCGGTTGCAGTTTGTCCCCAGCCCTGGTTGGTCGTGCGGGTGGCAGCCACTCGATGTGTCCCTTTCACGTTGATGTTTCTCTCTCTCTCTCTGTTCCTCACTCTTCCTCCCATTCTACCTGAACAAAAAATGGAAAAATGTCCTCGAGTGAGGAAAAAAAAAAAGACTGAGAAGCCCTGGCCTGTTTGGCTCAGCAGTTAGAGTGTCGGCCTGTGGACCAGAGAGGCCTGGGTTCAGTTCCCACTAAGGGTACATACCTTGGTTGCAGTTTGTCCCCAGCCCCTATTGGGGTCATGTGGGTGGCGACAAGTCAATGTGTCTCTCTCACATCAATGTTTCTCTCTCTCTCTCTTTCTCCCTCTCTCCCTCCCACTTTGTCTAAAGATAAATACAAAAAAAAAAAAAATGTCCTCCGGCGAGGATTAAAATAAAAGACTGAGAAAAACAATATAATAATTTAAAATCCACTCATGATAAAAAAAAAAAACTCTCGGCCAAAGAGGAACATAAGGAAATTTCCCCAATCTATAAAGGGCACCTTTCAAAAACCTACGGCTAACAACATAACTAACAGTAAAATAGTGAGTGCTTTTCCCCTTAAATTGGGAACAAAACAAAGATGTCTACTTCCACCCTAATTAGTGCAGCTCAATTGGCTGAGCATCATGTCCTATGCACAGAAAGGTCGCTAGTTCGATTCCCGGTCAGGGCACATGCCCAGGTTGCAGGTTCAATCCCAAGTCAGGGTACCTGCAGGAGGCAACCAACCCATATTTCTCTTACATCGATGTGTGTCTCTCTCTTCCTCTTTCTAAAATCAATAAAAACATATTTTAAAAAAAAAAAAAAGGTGTCTACTTCCATTGTTTATATTCAACATTGTACCTGAAATCCCTGCCAATGCAATAAGGCAAGAAAAGAAAGTTGTATAAATTAGAAAGAAAGAAGTAAAACAATCTATGACATGCTTGTTTACATAGTAAATCCTAAAGAACCTATAAAAATGAGTTACTAGAAGAAGTAAATTATCAAGTCACAGAAATGTAAGGTCAATATACAAATTCAGTTATATTTTTATACACTATAGCAAAGAATAGGAAAATGAAATTCTAAATATCTACTTATCAAAAAGAAAAAAAACAAAATACTAGGAATAGATGAACAAAGACACATAAGACCTCTACACTAAAAACTATAAAACATGCTGAGAAAAGTTAAAGAACACCTAACAAAATGGAATGATATATCAAGATTCAATATTGTTAAAATGTCAATTTCTCCCCAAACGGATCTACTGATTCAATATAATTACAATCATAACTCCACTAGGCTTTTCTGTAGAAATTGATAAATTCTAAACTTTATATGGAAATACAAAGAACCTAAAATATCTAAAGCAATCTTGAAAAAAGGAAGGAAAAAAAAGAACAAAGATGAGGACTTACACTACTGACTTTGAAACTTACCACAAGGTTACAGTAATCAAGACAGTGTGATGCTGGCATAGAATAAATAGAACAATGAAATAGAATAGAGAGCTCAGAAACTGATACACATTTAACATGGTTTCAATCTTCAACAAAAGTGTCAAAGCAATCTAATCATGGGAAAAATAATCTTTGCAACAAATGGTGCTAAAATAACTGTATATCCATAAGAAAAAAAAAGTAAATCTCAAACCTCACTTCATATCACACACTTATCAATAGTACTAAATGTAAAAACTAAATCCATAAAACTTCCAGAAGAAAACATAGGACAATATCTTTATAACTTGGGGGTAGGCAAACGTTTCTTAGAGGTCACACAACGCAATAACCATAAAAGAAAAAATGCCACCCTGGCGGGTTTGGCTCTGGGGTTAAGAGTATCAGCCTGTGGACCAATAAGTCACAGGTTCGATTCTGCTTAAGGACATATACCTCACTTGAGGTTTTTCTTCAGCCCTGGTCAAGTCGTATGGGAAGCAACCACTCAATGTGTCCCTCTCATGTCAATATTTCTCTCTCTCTCCCACCTCTGGCCCTCCCTCACACTCTATCTGAAGATAAACAGAAAAATATCCTCAGGTGAGGATTTAAAAAAAAAAAAGCCAAAATTGAAAATTTCTGCTCATTTAAAGACATCATTAAGACAGGAACCCTGGCTGGTTTGGCTCAGCAGTTAGAGCGTTGGCCTGCAGTCCAGAGAGACCCAGGTTCGGTTCCCGCTAACCGGGAACGTACCGGGCGCGTACCTCGGTTACAGTTTGTCCCCGGCCCTGGTTGGGTCGTGCGGGTGGCAGCCACTCGATGTGTCCCTTTCACGTCGATGTTTCTCTCTCTCTCTTCCTCTCTCTCCTTCCCACTCTATCTGAACAAAAAATGGAAAAATGTCCTCAGGTGAGGATAAAAAAAAAAAAAGAAAATGAACAGGAAAGCCACAGACTAGGAGAAATTATTTGCAAAACATATATATATGACAAAGGGCCAGTATCTAGGATACATAAAAAACTCCTACAACTCTATGGTCAAAAAATTTGAATGAACACTTCGCAAGGAAAATATACAAATGGCCAAAAGCACATAAAAAAATGTTCAACATCATTAATCATCAGGGAAATGAAAATTAAAACAACGGTGAGATACCACTAAACATCCACAAGAACAGCTGTAAGTTAAAAGACTGACAACACAAATGTTAGCAAAAATGTAAAGCAACTAGAGCTCTCATATGTTGTTGGTAATATTTTGAAAAAAGATCTAGCAATTTCTTTCTTTTTTTTTTTTTTTTTATCCTCACCCGAGGACATTTTTCCCATTTTTTTGTTCAGGTAGAGCGGGAGGGAGAGAGAGGAACAGAGAGAGAGAGAAACATCGATGTGAAAGGAACACATTGAGTGGCTGCCACCCGCACGACCGACCAGGGCCGGGGACAAACTGCAACCGAAGTACATGCCCTTAGCGGGAACCGAACCCGGGTCTCTCAGGACCGGCAGGTGGACGCTCTAACCGCTGAGCCAAACCGGCCAGGGCTCTAGCAATTTCTTATAAAACTAAACATATGACTATGTATGTTTAAAACCCAGCAATTCCACTCCTAACTTTACCCAAGAACTGAAAACAAATGTTCACAAAAAGATCTATAACAAATGTTCATAGACACTTATTCAAAATAGCAAAAAACTGAAAAAAAAACAGATGTTTATCAACAGAACAATGTATAAACAAACTGAGGTATAGTCAAAAAACAGAATGATACTCAGCAATAAAAAGGAACAAACTACTGATATAATAGCAACATGAATGTACCTTGAAAACATTAGGATGAGTGAAAAAGATGCCTTACTCAAATGAGTACATACTATATGAATCTGTTTACATGTTCCTTTTCTATGGAATAGGCAAGACCAATCAATGGTAGAAACAAAATCACAATGGTTTCCTGGGGTTGAAGGAGCATCTCCAGGAAGGAAAGAACTTTCTGGGGTAATGGCAATCTTTTATGTCCATAGGGGTTTAAGTTATACAGGTGTATGCATTTGTCAAAAGTCATCAAATGGTAACCCTTAAGACCGTGCATTTCATTGCATGCAAACCTTACTCCCTTAAAATACTGAACTCTAGTTTGTTATACAAGCAGAAATATGCAGAAGTAAAATATACTGACATCTGAAACATACCTTGAAGTACAGCAAAAAAAATTAAGGTAGATTAATGAATAGATAGGGGGATGGATACATGGATATGTGATAAAACATTAAATGATAATTGTAGAATTTAGATGGTGTATTTATGGTATCCACTATGTAAGTCTTTCCACTTATCTGCACTTTTAAATATTTTTATAATAAAAGGCTGGCAATAAATTTTAATTATTAGTTACTACACAGATGATATACACCAGATCAATAACAACAGCTGCAACTTTAACTAAGTGAATATTATGTGTGAAGCACTGTGGTAGGTATTCACATATGTTACATCTAATCCCCACAGCAATCCTGCAAGACAAGTAGTATTATCACCATTTTCCAGATGGGGGAACTGATACACTGAAAGACTAAGGAACTTGTTCCAGCCTCATACAGCTACTAAATAGGAAAAGCAGGATTCTAAACCCAAGTCTGACTACATAAGAGCTAGTCTTTCCATTACATCACACTGTCTTAATGAACTTCAAGGATTTGGCCCAGTTAATTGTTTTATCCTACCATGGAATTTTGTGTTATTGTCTTAGTAGTAGAATAAGTGGGTTATAATAGCAGGAGCTTTGGATATCAATGGCACTGTCATTCCATTGTAATGGGATAGGCTATAACATGGCTGCTGTTACTCTTGTCTCCTTTCAACAATATTATGAAGGTGCTTTATGATACCAGATATAGATGCCAAAACCATGCATGACACGATTTTCTTAAAATTCTTTACCTCATTTCTCGTTCTTCATGTTGAGCAATAAGGTTGCTATAAAAATTCTCCAGCGTCACTTTGGTCATTGTCACCCTTTCTTTTGTGTGATTACTCATGGACGAGCAAGGTGTTGAACCTGTCATTGACATGGCTGCTAGAAACAAAGAAAAGAAGAGGTTTTAGTCTCGAAGTTAGAATCTACCAATTATGCACCCTCCTACCCTACTGATAGGAATGTAAATTGGTACAACTTTTCTGGAGGACTAACAAGTAAATAACAAAAGCCAGACAAACAGAACACTTGGTGAAAATAAGTATATATTCATGTCCTATGACCCAGAAATACCATCCCTAGGTAAAAGGCCTAGAGAAATTATCACATGAGCTCTTAAGGTAACAAGCACAAGGATGTACAATACAGAGAATGTTCACTATACCATCATTTTGTTATGGGAAGCTAGAGGCAATTCGGTAAGGAAATAAATAAAAGGCTATGGATACATGTAGCAGTCAGAAGCAAATCTACCTATACCTAAAAGTGACATAAATATATCTTTAAAACATTGTTGTATTTTTTAAAAGGAAGAAAACATGATCACAATACCTTATGTGTAAATTAAGAATATACATTACAGCCCAGCCAGTGTGGCTCAGTGGTTGAGTGTCGACCCATGCACCAGGAGGTCGCCAGTTAGATTCCCAGTCGGGGGATATGCCCAGGTTGTGGGCCCGGTCCCCGGTGGGGAGCATGCAGGAGGCGGCCAGTCAATGTTCTTTCTCATTAATGTTTCTATCTCTCTCTCCCTCTCCTTTCCTCTCTTGCTCCCTCTCCCTTCCTCTCTCTCTAAAATCAATAAGAAAAAAAAATTAAGAATATACACTACAGACACAGTGTAATTCTTTGCCACCTAGGAATCTACCTTGGAGAAATTAAAGACCCGTAAAGACTCATACACGAGAGGGTTCAATGCAGCATTGTAAACAAAGGCAAACTAGAAATAACTTGAATATCCAACAAAAATTATGAATAAGTCCTATAATAAAATAATATGCAGACAATTAAAATATGTTCAAATGTGCCCTGGCCGGTTTGGCTCAGCGGTTAGAGCGTCAACCTGCGGTCCTGAGAGACCCGGGTTCGGTTCCCGCTAAGGGCGCGTACCTCGGTTGCAGTTTGTCCCCGGCCCTGGTCGGTCGTGCGGGTGGCAGCCACTCGATGTGTTCCTTTCACATCAATGTTTCTCTCTCTCTCTCTCTGTTCCTCTCTCTCCCTCTCACTCTACCTGAACAAAAAAATGGGAAAATGTCCTCGGGTGAGGATAAAAAAAAAAAAAAAAAATGTTCAAATGTTTAATGTCAGGGAAAATGTTTCCAATCCAAGTGAAAAGAATAGGTTACAAGACAGATTTTTTTCCATGATCTCAATACAATAGATCATTTTATTCTTATTTGTGCCTTCTACATTTTCTATATTTTATTCAATGGCCATGTACTATTACCAGTAAGTTACCAATAACTTTTAAATTTACAATTTCTACAGTTTAAAAAAATATGACTAAAATGCTCATCTATTGGTATATATACACTCTGATATGTCTATTTGATAAATGTTCACTGTCTATTTGAATTTACAAGTTAAAACAAAGACCTATGATGGAAATACTATTACAAAGAAAAAAAGTAAATAATTTTAGTGATGGAAGATACAAACCAACCAAAAAACGAAACAAAACAAAAAATGCATCTTAAGTTCCTGGTTTTACATTTGAGAAGGCCAATATCAAAAAAGTTTAAATAGTTGATAGAACACTTTTTCCTAATTTAAATCTCATTTTCTGCCAGAAATGTTTGCCAACCTATATTGTCACACTTGGCCAGACTACTCACCAACCTTGACTTGCTCCAGCACTGGCAATAATGTTCAATATATTATACTTATTATGTATTTCTCCCACACAACCTGACTCTAAGTCTGTGATTTCATCACAAAATAAAGCTGACTAAAAATCAGGAGGGGCTAAGGTCCACTTTCATGAAAAGTTTTCTGAAGGATTTCCCCTTAAAACTCAACAGCTTTTTTGCTTTGTAGAGCAAACTAAGGCTTTTAAGGAATGTGCAAACACTTGTTATAACTAAGAAAAAGGACAACATTTTGATTCATGGTGTGCCAAAATGACAGCAATCACAAATTCAAGACACTGAACTATGCTCTACCTTATTATAAAATGTTATATTTTTAATAGGAAGTTTCTGTTAATACCAAAGCAAATTCAAGTGTATATAGGATAACAGAATTAAAAAAAACAAACAAACAAAACCTCTGTTTGTCCCTGGTCGGTGTGGCTCAGTTTGTAGAAGCATCGTCCCATATATGGAAAGGTCTCAGGTTCGCTTCCCGGTCAGGGCACATACTTAGGTTGCAGGTTCCATCCCAAGCCCTACCCAGGGCATGTGTGACCAATCGATGTTTCTCTCTCACATCGATGTTTCTTTCTCTCTGTCTTTCTCTCTCTTCCCCTCTCTGTGAAAATATCCTTGGGTGAGGATTTAAAAAAAAAAAAAAAAAACTGTTTGGTTTTGGGTGTGGTTCCTTATTTGTCAGCCTGTACCCCCTCTCCACCCACAATGAAAACCACATGCACTCTAAGTTTGATGAAGAAATTTTAAAACCAGATTTAAAAACAAGTCTGAAGCAAGTGAGCACTTTGTACTCCACTCCTTCCTTGTCTGTAACCTTTTCAAGATCCCTTATATATTTTAACAACTGAAATTACTTCAACTTAAAAATACAACAACCAGAGAGTTTAAGCTTGAGATAAACAGTGTCTTCCATATAATAGGTGGTTAATAAATGTAAGGTAAGCAAGTTAGTGATTTTTCAATTGTCAATAAAGCTAACAAAATTACATTTATATTGATAGGTATATAAAAACTGGAGGGGCTAGTTTTGACTCATTTAAGTTGCTGGCATGACTTACTAAACTTTTAAAGATCAACAGATTTCCCCTGAGTGGTTTGGCTCAGGGGTTAGAGCATCAGCCAGAGTCGCGGGTTCAATTCCGGTCAAAGGTACGTACCTCGGTTGCAGTTCAGTCCCCAGCCCTGGTCAGGGTCATGAGGGAGGCAGCCAATCGATGTCTCTCTCTCACAGAGATGCTTCTCTCTTTCTCCCCCTCAATTCTATCTGAAGATAAATAGAAAAATATCCTCAGGCGAGGATTAAAAAACGGATTAAATTCATTCAAAGATGGTATGTAGTAAGGCCAACAAATTTTCTAGCAGAATGGTTTTCGACCTTCACATACAGTCTCTAATATAAGGCAAAGGTTGCATTGGCCTTCCCTTTGACCTTTCTTCAAAACCTCCTCCTGCCCTGGCTGGTGTGGCTCAGTGGTTAGAGTGTCCCAGTCAAGGGCAAGAACTTGGGCTGCAGATTCGATTCCCAGCCCTGGAAGACAACCAATCAATGTGTCTCTCTCACATAAATGTTTCTCTCTCTCCCCCCTTCGCTCTGCCCCTTACACCCTCTCAAAAATTCAATAGAAAAAACATCCTCTGGTGGGGATTAAAAAAAAAAGAAAAGAAAACCTCCTCCTGCTCTTCCTCCATTCATAAAAGGGCTAGCCTAATTCTAATAACCTTTCGACGAAAGATACAATTACTCTTACCCCATAGCAATTTATAGGTTCACTGGGTCAACCAAATACTTTAAGTTTTATTTTTTTATTGATTTGTAGAAAGAGAGAAAGAAGGAAGAGAGAGAAAAACATCGATTTGTTGTTCCACTTATTAATGCATCCATTGGTTGACTCTTGTATGTGTCCTGACCAAAGATCAAACCTGTACCCTTGGTGTAACAGGAGGACGCTCTAACCAATGAGCAACCCAGCCAGGGCCTAAATACTTTTCACTATAAGACATGGCTTTCCCTACAATAGCTCAGATCTGGAAAGAGCCCAAGTGTCCATCAGTAGATGAGTAGATAAAAAAGCTCTGATACATTTACACAATGGAATACTATGTAGCTATAAGAAAGAAAGAGATCTTACCCTTTGAGACAGAGGGACCTGGAGAGTATTATGCTAAGTGAAATAAGCCAGACGGAAAAAGTCAAGTATTACATGACCTCACTTATTTGTGAAATATAATGAACAAAATAAGCTGATGAACAAAATAGATCCAGAGACATGAAGTAGGGAACAGACTGACAAACCTCAGAGGGAACGGGGGTAGAAAGAGATAAACCAAATAACTTATGTGCATATATGCATAAATAATGGACAAAGACAACAGTGCAGTGAAAGCAGGGGGAGGGGGCAGGATGGGGAGGCGGGTGTCGATAGAGGGGTGAGGGGAGGGACATCTGTAATACTTTCAACAATAAATATAAAAATTTTTTTAAAAGACATGGCTTTCCCCCATATTTTTTTTCTTTATTGATTCTAGAGAGAAAGAAAGGGAAAGAGAGTGAGAAAGATAGAAACATCGATGAGAGAGAATGATTGGCTGCCTCCTGCATGCCCGGGGATCAGGTCCACACCTGGGCATGTGTCCTGACCCGAAATTGAAATGGTGACTTCTGGTGCATGGGTCCACGCTCAAGCACTGAGCCACACCAGCCAGGTGTTTCCCCCATATTTTTGACAATCCAAGCCTTTATGCCCTGACCTACAGATTGCTGCAGGCCCTTTGCCTATTGTTTCATTCTCCAACTCTGCAGAATTAGGGAATAACAGGTAGGTGAGAAATTCTTAAAAGTTTTAAAAAATTAACAAAAGAACATGATCCTCATAAGTCAGGGGTAGGCACTGCAAACTTAAAAAGAGATCAAATGAAAACCATTGTTTTATGCAATCTAGAGAGTTATACCTGGTTGACTGATTGACTTTACATTGGTATAGTTATCTCTATAAATACTCCTCCCACCAATTCTTAATTTACTTCTTTGTGACTGGACAAGCCAATATCTTTCATTTGAACAATTCAACATTGGGGCTGAGACCATTCCTTAAGAGTCACCTATCTAAATTCTCTTACTAAACTGTAAGTCACTGGAAAGCAAGCATCCTGTCTTATACTACTTGTAATATCCTTCCCCCATCTATGTGCAATGCTATGCACTTAGTGAGCACCTTATAAAAAAGTTTACTAGGAAAACAGTCATTGTATGTGTCCATTACTAGGAGTTGGAAGTACATGAGTGTGATGGGGAATGGTTTTCTATACAGGGTTGGAGGGCAGTTCCCATCCTCTCAGGAGGAAGCTGATATCTAATGTTTGGGGTAGAGTGGAGCCTGTAATTGTGATGGGTGTCTTCTGTTTAGGGAAACCACATCTACTGCCTGGCTAATTCTAATTCACAGCCGAAGTGAGCTGAAAGGGTCTACTTGACCCCAGCCTTCCTCTGTACATTTCAAGAAGAACGAGTTTCTCTTTGCATCTTTTAATCAATTCAAAGTGCAGTCGGGAGATCTGGTCTCTCTACCAGCCGTTCTGCACCCTTTCTGACACAGACTTTCCTCTAGGTCCTTATCAATTTTCCTCTTTTACTCTCTTTCTAAAAGAAGGGTCCTCACTAAATTTTCCTGTTATTTTAAGATTGTCTGAACCCCAGTACCCAAAGACTGGCCATGGGGAGGGGAGCAGACGCAAAGATATCACACCCCAAGGTGGGCTTTCGACATCTCTGCCTCACACGACGGCTCTCGGGTTCTGAGGCTCCAGAAAAAAGAAAAGGAGGTGACAACTGGTAATGAGCGAGATCCCGGCGAAGACAGAGATGGCAGCGAGCAGACAACGCTGGCAACATGGAAAGAAGAGAGCCCGGCTCCCGCCCCAAGTGCACACGGAGACAGGACGGGGTGGGCAGCTCGGGACTGGGACACCGTGGAGAGGACCGGCAAGGAGCCTCGGAGCCGGAGCAGAGGGGCTGTCAGAAGGCTGAGGGGAGCGGCCGAGAGGGAAAGGGAGAGTCCCAAAGAGTCGGGGGAAGGGAAGTGAAGGGAAAAGCCTGGGATGGGCTGAGGCAACGGCAGCGAGACACTCACCAGAGCCCCGAGGGAGGCAGGGCTGTGGGCGGCGGACAGCCGCGGCCGCCGGCCGGGCCAGGAGTCTCGACGTGCGGACAGGAGAAGCCCCAGCGGCGGCAGCCGGTCGGCCAGGGGAGGGGACAGGACGGTGGAGGTGCTCTGAGGTAGGGCACTAGGGGCGGTTACCGGTGAAAACAACAGGAAGCGTCCCAACTGCCGGAAAAGACGGCAACGCGGAGGGGCCAAGGCAGCCGTGTCCCCCGACGCGGAGAGGGGCTGGCGGAGCGGCCACGGGCCCAGACTGCGCAAGCGTGACTTCCCGGAGACGCGGCGGGAATTTCAGGACTGCGCGTGCGCGGGCCCCGCCCTGCCTATCGGAGCCCTCGCCCGAGTGAGGGCAGAAGTGTGAGGTGGAGGGCGGTTCCGGGGTGGGCGGGGGGCCGGGGGGAGCGTCTCTTTGTGTTTTGATTTTTCACTTTTTATTTTGAAATTATTAGGCTCCCAAAAAGTTGCCAAATTAGTACAAAAAGGTCCCGTACTCATCACGGACCCAGCTTCCCTCAACATCTTAACGTAACTCGACTACACTATCAAAACCAGGAAATTGGCAATGGCACAATACAATTAACCAGATAACAGCTCTTCCTTGAATTTAACCAGTTTAGCAAGCACTCATTTCTGCGCGTGCCCGCGCCCAGCTGTGGTACTGTGAAAATGTAAAGCCTGTGGTCATGCCCGCCCCTCCGTGGATTTTCGAACATTGGAGCACCAGGTCTGCTGGAGCCACTGACCCCGCCTGCTCCTCCTTAAAGTAATGATTAACAGGCCATATTTGGGGATCGGGCTCGCTCCTCTGGATTTGGACGTGGGCTAGCGGTGCGTGTCCAGTGCTCCAGGAGAGTCTGCTTTTCAAGGCTACTCAACTGCTTAGTCTGTACCACCCTTTGGGTTAAAGAGGTCCCAAGCTTACCTGTCTTGGGGCACCCAAAAGGAGCACAGTGTGTTGTGGCGCTAGAGAACCGAGAGACCACCAGAGCCAAATTAAAGCCAAATGGAGAGCAAAGTCCGCTGGCCACTGATCCATAAGCAGGAGGGAAGGGAGGTGGGAGAGAGCTGAGGTGGAAGGGAACTGAACTGCGTCAGCACACATCTGTGGTCAGGGTTGTCTTGCTATTCATTCTATTTTCTAAGTTCTAAAAAAACGACAAATTCACTTAGAGGACAAAATTGCTTAGAGGAGTATTTGGGGCCTTCGTCTTATTGGAGGTCCTCTGGCATAGGAATAGTTAGTAGACAAGACTCCTGGTAAGGCAATTTGTCCATTTTTTTGGTATCTGGTTGGGGTGTGCCTTCTTTATCTGGGAGTGATGAATCTAGAAACGGCGACCTGCTACCTTAAGGGCCGTCGGAGTGGTGAGGATTATAGGCAGGGGCCAGTCTATCTAAGTTCCAGTGAAGCAGGCTGAGTTTTCTTGATCCAGATCCAATCTCCGGGCTGAATATTGTAAAGATCTGAGTCACCTGGAAGAGAAGGTTTAGGGAGAGAATATCTTATCATCTGATGGTTCTTCTACTGGATGAGTTGCAGAGCCTATAAGGACTTAAGAAGATAATGGTTATTTAGTTCAGTTAGGGCTTCTTCTCCCAATCTGGGGAGAAGCGGTGGTGGTCTCCTGTACATTATTTTATAGGGAGAGAGACCCTTAATAAAGGGAGTACATCGGACCCGCAATAGGACAAAAGGAAAGAGGCTGACCCAATTTTCGCCTGTCTCTAATTTTAGTTTAGTAATAGTTCCTTTAATGTTCGATTCATCCTATCTGGCCTGAACTGTAAGGCCTGTATACACAGTGTAATTTCCAAATAACTTTTAAAATTATAGCTAAGGCTTGTGTAATCTGGGTGATGAACCCCGGGCCATTGTCAGATCTCATGGCTATAGGGAGGCCAAATCCGGGGACTATTTCTGATATTCATTTCCTAGTTCTTGTCTGAGCTGTCTCAGATTTAATCAGGAAGGCTTCTGTCCAACCTGAAAAGGTGTCAATAAAAACGAGGAGATATTTGTAACCAAACTTTCCTGGAACTATTTCAGTAAAGTCTATGTCCCAATGTTCCCCTGGGTTCTGTCCACATAGTCGAATCCCCAATTCAGCATTTCCTTGTTGTTTTGTATTTATTTGAGCACAAGTAGGACAGCGGGCCTCGGTTTGCTTGGCATAATGGTGAAGTCTTGGAATGTAATAATCTTGATGAAGAAGTTCAATCAGTTTAGGTCCCCAATAGGTGGGTACACTGGTGAGTCTTAAAAATAAGATCTGGTCCTAGTGTCTCTACCAACAGAATTCTTCAATCAGGGAGTATTTACCAACCCAAAGAGTTTATGTTCCCTCTTAGCTTAGTTCCAAGTTCTTTTTCCTCTTTGGTATAAGAGGGAACTTCAGGGAGATTTTGTGGAGATAGCACAGATAAAATCTGGAGAGGCCCCACTGGTTTTTGGGCAGTCTCTCTTGCAGTCCAATCTGCAAAAGCATTTTCCCCGGCCTTTGGGTCACTGGTTGTCTGATTTCCTTTACAGTGAATGATGGCAATCTTTTGAGGTAGCCAGATGGCCTCTAACAGGGCTAGGATTTCAGCGTTGTTTTTAATTTCCTTTCCCTCTGAGGTGAGGTGCTCCTGATAGAGGGCCCCATGTACATGAGCAGTAGTGAATGCATATCTACTGTCAGTGTAAATGTTTATAGTCTTTTCCTTTCCCCAATGTCAGGCTCGTATTAAGGCTATAAGTTCAACCTTCTGTGCAGAAGTACCGTGTCTCAATGTCTGTGCCCAGAGTACCTTGTGTTACCATAGCAGCTCCTGCATATTTGGTGCCGTTTGACATGAAGCTGTTCCCATCTGTGTAGAGATCAGCTTCTGGGTCCGGCTAGGGTGTGTCTCTGAGGTCCGCTTGATGATTAGTCAAGGAGTCCAGGACCTCGAGGCAGTTACGAACAGGTTCTGCTGGGTCATCATCAGGCCGCAAGGTGGCAGGGTTTAGGGCAGTAGTCTTTAGGAACTGAATCCTCAGGGGGTCCAACAAGAGCACTTGATATTGGACAATTCTGGCATGGGACATCCATCGTTCAGGGAGATTCCTGAGTAGGGCTTCAACAGCATGGGGTGCTATAATCTGTAAATCTTGTCCTGGGGTCAGCTTAGAGGCTTCCTTAGTGAGCAGAGCTGTAGCTGCTATGGCCCTTAAACAGTGTGGCCACCCAGAGGCTACTGGGTCTAGTCTCTTAGACAGGTTGGCCATTGGACGTTTCCAGGGACCAAGGGCCTCTGTGAGTACTCCTTTAGCAGTTCCCAGTTCTCAGAGACAAATACTTGGAAAGGCTTATTGAGGTCAGGTAGGGTCAGGGCCAGGGCGCTGATGAGAGTCTCTTTTAGTTCTTGGAAAGCCTTTCCTTCAGTTTCAGTCCAAGTTAAATTGTTTGTGCCCTGGCCGGTTTGGCTCAGCGGTTGGAGCGTCGGCCTGCAGACCAGAGAGTCCTGGGTTCAGTGTCCGCTAGGGGCACGTACGCCCCCCCCCCAAAATGTCTGTCTTTCCCCCTGTATTGGCGTATAGGGGCTTTGCGATTTCCACAAATTGGGGTATCCAGAGGTGGCAGTACCCAATTGCCAGGCACATCAATAGTCAAACAGCTTGCCTGTGAGAATGTTAATAATAAGCCTTGCAGAGAGGTGTTGAGCCCTCACTGCAAAGAAGCCAATACATCCGAATACATCCATGACCGTTCAGACACTTCCCATACATTGGGGACGCAACAGCTGAGGCTCTGAGAGAAGCCTCCCCGCCGGCAAGGCAGGAGGAAGCGGCAAAGAATCACCATCTTTTTTATTCTTTCATGTCAATTTCCCATCTTCTATCATTTATAAATCTTAAATCCTTATTATTTTTATAATTTCCTTTCATAAGGCCCTTCTCAGGTGGAGACCCAAAGTACATCAGAGATATCATTTTATCCATGTTCTAGGAACCATAGCTCAGATCCATTTTTCTCTTTTTACATGTGAGTAAATTGTAGCACCATGAAAGAAAAAACTTTCTCAGTTAAACCAAAAAGAGCTTGATCCTCAGGCCTCTGGGGCTTAATCATGTTCTTTCTTTAAATAACCCAAGCATGACTTTACCAAATATCTTATCTTATATTCCCCTTGAGAGTGAGGACTGTTTGTATAACCCACAGCATTAGCAGAGACCCACATATAAGAGGCATTCTATACATCTGCTAAGTGAACAAATAATCACTCTTACTAGTGTGTATGTTCTTGCATTTGGAGTTTGTGTTTGTTTGTTTTCCCCTTATCCATATTCCAGTGGGGAAATAGACTTGTGTTAAGCCATCTGCATTGATTTGGTTTCCTTTCATAAGGAGAGAAAACAAACCCTTGAGGAATTCCAGGTCCTATTGGAATGACCCAAAGCTAATTCCAGGTCAAGAAAAAGTTTCTTAAAATTCAAACCCTGCAAAGGTTGTCAAACATATTTGACCAAAAGATTATACAGTATTATTATTAAACAGTATTTAATTATTTATTCATTTAAAGTGACAACAACAGATGTTAAACATAAACATAGATCAGTGAAACTTCAGTTCTTATGATTAAGAAACTGAATCTTGCCCTGGCCGGTTTGGCTCAGCAGTTAGAGTGTCGGCCTGCGGTTCAGAGAGACCCGGGTTTGGTTCCCGCTAAGGGAACATACCTTGGTTGCAGTTTGTCCCCGGCCCTGGGTGGGTCGTGTGGGTGGCAACCACTCAATGTGTCCCTTTCATGTCGATGTCTCTCTCTCTCTCTCTTCCTCTCTATCCCTCCCACTCTATCTGAACAAAAAAAAGAAAAAATGTCCTCGGGTGAGGATAAAAAAAAAAATGAGAGTCTTTAAGGAATCAAGTATCTGATTAACATAACATAGAACCATTTCAATAACATATATAACTTTTGCTTCCTAGGCAAATATTGGGGAAAAAAACGTTTTCCCTTTTAACAAGCTGAAAAAGAACCAAATAAATTCTATATTAATTTATTTTAGATTCATGTATCTTATTAAATTCATTATTTATTATATTTATAATTTCTTTCTAAGTTTTCTCTTAACAAATATTTTAACTTTCATAAATCTTTTTATCCTCCAGAAATAACCAGTTTTAGAACAGTTTTCTTTAAATATATATATATATATATCTTCTATCTTCTTTCTAACTTAATCTGAACTTTTAACTCTTAGAAATGTTGATTTCTTTTTGTGTGACAAGTAACTAACCTTCCTCAGATTGGCAAATATATTCATATTTTCAATAGACATTTTTTAAATCAATAGATCATTAACAGATCCAAGTCCATCTTCTAGTTTGGAATAAGAACCCAAAGTAGGCAAACTCAGGTTAATTAACATTTTAGTATATCCTCAGGGGGGTCCTGAAAGATGGGATATCATTTCCTTGGGGGCTGGGAGGGTTTACCGTTCTTCAGGGCAGACAGAGGCATTGTTAATAAAACTGTTTTTCTTTTCTTTTGAACCTCTGGACATTGACATTTTTCAATATATGGCATTTGATCCGGGTGTCCAGGGCTTCTACATATTTTCTGATGGACCATAAAAGCCAATTGAAAATGGAAATTACCCTTGGGTGGCCAATTAACCCCACAGGTAACCCATTCAAATTCACATAGGATCTGTAAGGTCCTGAACTTACTCGGACATTATCACTTTTTGTCCAAGCTTTGAAATCTTTAAAATTATCCAATAGGCATTGCAATGGAGTTTTTGTACCAGATTGACTTTGGCCCATGACAACAAAGGGAAGTGCAACCAGACAACAATAATTAGGAGGGCCAATAAACAAACAGAGAAAAACACAAATAGGGCTGAAACCGAAGTTATTGAAACCAAAAAACACAGACAGAACTGACTGCAATCAAAGTTCCCTGCAACATTTCGCTAGGGGACCTGGCCGGGGAAGTAATGCCGCATCCAGCCTTCCCCCTTGCCACTGAAAGCCTCCTATCAGACTGAACAGAAAACAGTACTCACCGGTGAGATTCCAGACGACTCAGATGAGTCCAGGCGCTCTCAGAATTCAGTTTAGAGCAGGGTTTGAGACCGGGCTAGGGAAACTGGGAGGGCAGGTGTAGCCTCGAGGCAGAGGAATGTCCCTCCCAGGCCTTCCCCCAGACCAGCCCCCTTGCAGCTTCGATAGCTGGTCTAGTGGTCCCGTCTGGGGCTTCCCTGTAAGGGGAGGATCTCACTGGGGCCTCCAAATGTTGTGGCACAAGAGAACCGAGAGACCACCAGAGCCAAATTAAAGCCAAATAGAGAGCAAACCCGGCTGGCTACTGATCCAGAGTTCTCGGAGATCAGCCCCAACTTTCAGCTACATTTTTATTTTATAGGGGGCTTGTTACAAACTTCTGCAGCTGGCATTTTTTGTTGGCCTTGGGGGAAAGCAAGCAAGTACAGAAGCAGAGGCAGTTATCGATAAGCAGGAGGGAACGGAGGTGGGAGGGAGCTGAGGCGGGAGGGAACTGCATCAGCACACGTCTATAGTCAGGGTTGTCCTGCTATTCATTCTATTTTCTACATTCTAAAAAATAATAAATGCGCTTAGAGGACAAAGTCGTTTAGAGGAGTGGCAGGCCAGCTGGTGCTTCCTCAGTTTGCCTCTGAAAGCTCCGCAGTTGGCCTTTTGTATTATTTAATCAGGACGAGGTGATCTGAGCAGGCCAGTACAAGTGTCCTAAACCAGTAAGTGTCAGGCTCCCGGGAACGAAGATGGTCCCTGCCGAATTTCAAAGAGGTGCCTGGGGAGTGAAAGAATCAGAATGGTATGTGCAAGTCATTCATTAGGGTGTTTTGTGATATTATGCTGCTATCCTTCAAGCTTGGGGTGGCAGGCTTTGTTTCCTTAATCGTCTTAAAAACATAGGCCTTCCTTGACTGCTTTCATCTTTTTTTTATTATTATTTTTATTTTTATTGATTTTAGAAAGAGAGAGAGGAAGGGGGAAAGAGAGAGAAGAAACAATTGATTTGTTGTATCCGGATGGTGCTCTAACCAACTGAGCAACCCAGCCAGGGCTGCTTTCATCTTTCTGAACTTCAAAGCCCAGTTTTCTTTTCTAGTCTCATATGAAAACCACCTCACCTTTCATTCTCTCTGCCCAGAGGCCCTTCTCCCTCAATGCCTTTTGTCAAAGTTCTAACCACCCTTAATGACTTAATAACAGTGCAAGATGTTCGCATAGAGCTTTGCAGTTCACAAACAGCTTTCACTTGTTTTTATCTCAGTTGATCCTCACAGCTCTTGGGTAAGTTACATAGATGAATTTTTTTAGGATTTTTTATTTCTTTATTGATTTTAGAGAGAGAGGAAGGGAGAGGGAGAGAGATAGTAACATTGATGAGAGAGAATATCAGTTGGCTGCCTCCTGCATGCCTCCCACTGGGGATTTGGCCCACAACCTGGGCATGTGCCCTGACCAGGAATCAAGCCAGCGACCTCCTGGTACATGGGTCAACACTCAACCGGGTATATATATTAAACTATATATATATATTGTTTTTTATCCTTACCCGAGGATATTTTTGCAATTATCTTCAGCTAGAGTGGGAGGAAGAGAGAGAGAAACATCGACATGAAAGAGACACATTGAGTGGTTGCCACCCACACGACCCAACTGGAGCCGGGGACAAACTGCAACCAAGGTACGCGCCCTTAGTGGGAACCGAACTCAGGACTCTGTGATCCACGGGCTGACGCTCTAACCGCTGAGCCAAACCAGCCAGGGCTTTTTTTTTTTTACATTCAATTTTTAATTTCTATTTTAAAATTGTAGTTGACATACATTAGTGTCAGATTGGACACTTACATACCTTACGAAATGATCACCACAATAACTCTAGTAACCATCTGTCACTGTTCAGAGTTATTACAATATTATTGACTATATCCCCTATGCTGTACATTACATCCCCATAACTTCATTTATAACTGGCAATTTGTACTTCTTAACCCTCTTCACCTTTTTGCCCATTCCCCACCCCCTCCACTCTGGCAACATCAGTTTATTCTCTGTATGAGTTTGTTTCTGTTTTGTTTTGTGTTTTCATTCCACATGTAAGTGAAGTCATACAGCAATTGTCTTTCTCTGTCCAATAGAATGCGTTTTCAGATAACTAACACTCCGGGAACCACAATGATTTGCCTGAATTCTCATAACTAGTAAGCAAGTAGTGAAGTAGTGAACCCCATTTTCTGACTGCAAAAGCAGTGTTCTTTCTGCTTCCCCCTTTCCTCCCTCTAAAGCCCAGTTCGAACCGTATCTTCTCCGTGGCGCCTTCCCCATTAAAGAAGAGAGACGTTGTTCTCTGCTTTCTGTATTCCTATATAGATTTAGCTATACCTCAACTCTAATAACTACTAAAGTTTTCCTCAAAAAACTTTAGCCAGAAAATGCTGCTCTCTCTGCATGAACCCAAACAATAACATTTTACCATGACTCTAATAAGTGCCATGGACGTTTGTCATTCCTTTTAACTACCTGAATCCCTTTCATGTGTTTCCTACTTCTCACTAAAACTGAAAATCCAGATATCCTCTCTCCTTGATTCCTTTGCAGTTAGGGATCAGGCATGAAACCCAAGTGCCACCAATTACTTACACCCATCCCAGACTGTGAGTTGGAACCTAGGGTGATCTGACCCTGCTTGCAGGACGTGGCATCATTTGTACGAGTACTGGTGTTGTCAGATCCTACCTTTACTTTAAATGTTGATATTTTGTTCATCATGGATGTTTTGCATTAAAAATTATCCCTTTAAATATTGCAATAAAATTGATTGCTGAATTATTTGCTGCCCTCATTCATCTTGTACCAAGGGGAATGTCTTGCTCTCCTCACCCTACTCCAAGTCCTGGAAAGATCACTCTGAATTTGTTCTGCAGAGAGTGGTGCTGCTCCAGTTTCTAAAGACCTCTGCCCTGGCCAGTTTGCTCAGTGGTTAGAACGTCAGCCCACGGACCAAAGAAAGAGTCACAGGTTCGATTTCGGTCAAGGGCACGTGCCTCAGCTGCAGTTCGGTCCCTGGCCCTGGTCGCGGTCGTGCAGGAGGCAGCCACAAGGAAACATCAATGTTTCTCTCTCTTTCTTCCTCCCCCCACAACTCTATCTGAAGATAAATGGAAAAATATCCTCGGGTGAGGATTGTAAAAAAACAAAAAACAAAAATAAAAGATAAAAGGTCTAAAGACCTCCATAGAAGTCTCATTGACAGGAATTGCGTTACATGGCCACCATTTCTGGGAAGGCAAGTACATTTTTTATGCTCTGTAATAAAGGCAAGTAAGAAAGAAAGGGGTTGGGAATGAATATTGGGTTATCCAGCCAATAACGTTTGCCATGGTAGTGTATATTACTTTGCTATTCACTTTTAATTTTACTTGCTAATATAAATGGAAAAGTAACATAGAGCAGAATCCTTATTAATTGATTTCTGGTTAATGGAAACACTGAACAGAATTAATTCCTTTATATTTTCCATATTGCCATCCTATCTGGTCACACTCGGCCAGATTCTTTTTTTTTTTTTTTTGTGGTACGTGCCCCTAGCGGAAACCGAACCCGGGACTCTCTGGTCCGCAGGCCGAGGCTCAACCGCTGAGCCAAACTGGCCAGGGCCAGATTCTTTTTTTTAACACTTTTATGAGTGGAGGAAGAGGAAGAGGTGAGTGTCTTGCTCACCTCGCCTTATATTAGCTCTGCCTTCATATAATTATAATATAATGAAATTCACCTACTCTAAGCTTCTAAGTTTTGTAACAGATTTCCCTAAAACATCTTGGAAAAAACCTTTTTAATAGTGTACTGAGTTATTCTTCATCCCCATGGGACTTGGAGATGAAGAATATCAGCACTTTATTGTCTAGTTCTTTTCCCAGTTTCAGAACCATCAGCCTTTCCCTTCCCTTTAAACATTGCCCCAAATTGTTCTTTATTTCAAGGGAATCACCTGCTTCTCCTCCCTCAGGCTGACATTCGATTGCTTCACCAGCTGAAGCTCAGCCTCTCAGCAAAGACCACAGTCCTCTAAAAGACAAGCAGTGTGTGCCCCACCCGTTGGGGCAATGACATCAGTTGTCTCTGAATGTTCCTTCCACAGAAAGATAGGAACTGTGCTTGGTGCTGGCTAGCCCGGTGCTTCTCAAACTTTAATGTGCACACAAATTCCCTGGGATTCAGTGAAAATACAGATTCTGATTCAGAAGGTCTGGGTAGAGCTGAGATTCTGCACATCAAACAAGCTCCCATGTGATGCTAATGCTACTGGTCCATATACCACACTTAGAGTAGCAAGGAACTTGAACACATATATAAGCATAAAACCAGAAGGGAAAGTGCCCCTGATCCTGCAGCCCTCGGTCCCTAGCAGGGCCAGAGTCAGGTGAGACAACATTGAAGGAGGCACTCAAGCTCTGGGGGTGCATACCCTGCACTTGCATGACCCCGCGAGTCACATTGTACATCCCAGGCACCTCACTTATCCACCCTTGTGCCAGCCCTGGTCACTACCACGTGGCATTTTGGTCAGTATCCCTCCAGACTACTTTCTGATACACACATGAACACATATGGAATCATATTGTGTATGATCATACCATATATAATTATAGTTAACATAGTATACATACAGTATTATATTCTTTTTTTATATTTTTTTCTTTATTTATTTGAGAGCGAGGGAGGAAGGGAGAGGAGGGAGAGAGAGAGAGAATTATTGATGAGAGAGAACATTGACTAGCTGCCTCCTGCATGCCCCCCACTAGGGATCAGGCCCATAACCTGGGAATGTGCCCTGACCAGGGATCGAACTGGTGATCTCTTGGTACATGGGTAGACGCCCAACCACTGAGCCACACTGGCCGAGCTAGTATTGTACTCTTATTATGTGTTCATTTATATCTAAATTATGCTATTTTATATCTTCAAGCTATGACAATTTAATCTCAGCAAATTCATTAAATAATCCTGCTCCTCTAATATGTACATAGTTGCTTTCTCTAAGTGGAAGAATTATGTATGAGTCATTATTATTTTCTCCCTCTTCATTTTATTTTATTTTATTTATTTATTTAATCCTCACCTGAGGACATTTTTTCCATTATTTTTGTTCAGATAGAGTGGGAGGGAGAGAGGAAGAGAGAGAAACATCGACGTGAAAGGGACACATCAAGTGGCTGTCACCCGCACGACCAACCAGGGCCTGGGACAAACTGCAACTGAGGTACGTGCCCTTAGTGGGAACCGAACCCGGGTCTCTCTGGACCGCAAGACTCTCAGGCTCCCTCAGGAATGTGCTAAATCTTCCCATATTTGCAGAGGCCTCAGAAGGATCATAACCGCCAGCTGCCAGCTGATCTCATAACCTCTGAGCCAAACCGGCCAGGGCTCCATTTTATTTTTTAATCCTCACCCAAGGATGTTGTTTCTAGTGATTTTTAGAGAGAGTGGAAGGAAGGGAGGAAAGGGGTGGGGAGAGGGGAAAGAGAGAGAGAGAAACATCAGTGTGAGGGAGACACATCAATTGGTTGCCTCCTGCACATGTCCCAACCAGGGCTGGGGATTGAACCTGCAACCCAGGTACCTGCCTTTGACTGGGAATTGAACCCATAACCCTTTGGTTTGCGGGCCAATGCTTCAACCACTGAGCCACACCGACCAGGGTTATTTTCTTCTTTATACTTTTCTGTACTTTCCAAATTTTCCATATTGGACATATAACTTTTTAAAAATATGTTTTTATTGATTTGAGAGAGAGAAACATCAGTAGGTTGCCTCCAAACTCACCCCACCAGGGACCAAACCTGCAACTTGGGCATGTGCCCTGCCTGGGAATCGAACAGGCCACCTTTCAGTGCACAGGACGACGCTCAACCAACTGAGGCACACTGGCCAGGGCATGGACCCACATAACTTTTAATTTATTGTTTGTTATCAAAGTAATACATGTATGGACTTGAAAAAAACCAAGCCATCTACAAATCATAATGATTAACAGCAGTTCTTGTCCCACCAGTTTCACTCCACAGAAGCAGCTGCTTTCAACGCTTTCGGTTGTTTCTTCTGCTATTTACTTCCTTGTTTCTGAATTACATCACTATTTTTAAGTTTTCAGTTATTTAGATATTTTTTAATTTTCTCAGTGAAGATGAAGATTTAACTCGACTTCCACATAACTTCTCCCACCATCATTCTCCTTAAATCAATATTCAGTGTTTACAACTGGCAAGCTCTCTGCAAAACTGGAAAACTACTCAGATTATGGTCAAACTCATGTCTACCAGCTCCATTTTTCCTCCTATGGTCATCTGTGTGGAGCTTTCTGTATTAGGGTTTCCAGAGAAACAGAAACAATAGGAAATGTATATATGGAGAAGGAAGAGAAATTGTATTTTTCACCCCTACGAAATTGATTTGTTTTAAGGAACTGGCTCACACAATTGAGGGAGCTGAAAAGTCCAAAACCTGTAAAGCAATCTGGCAGGCTGGAAACTCAGGCAAGAGTTGGTGGTATTGCAGACCTGCATCTGAAATCCACAAGGCAGGCCAGGAGCCTGGGAACTCAGGCAGTATTTCTATGTTGTCATCTTGAGGCAGAATTCCTTCTTCCTTGGAAAATTCAGCCTATGCTCGAAGGCCTTTAACTGATTGTATGAACCCACCCACATTATAAAGGGTGATCTGCTTTATTTAAGATCAAGTGATTGTAAATGTTAATCACATCTAAAATATACCTTCACCACAACATCTAGACTAGTGTTTGTCCAAACAGGGCGCCATAGCCCAGCCCAGTTGACACATAAAATTAACCATTATGCCCTTCATCCTCCTAAATAATCCCTCCTCTCCATGTTTATATTTTATTTTTTTAATATGTTTTCTTTATTGATTTTAGAGGGAGAGAGAAATAGAAACATCGATGAGAGAGAACATCAATTGGCTACTTCCTGCATGCCCCCCAGTGTGGCTCAGTGGTTGAGCATCGACCCATGCACCAAGAGGTCACTGGTTCAGTTCCCAGTCAGGGCACATGCCCAGGTTGTGGGCCAAATCCCCAGTGGGGGACATGCAGGAGGCAGCCAACTGATGTTCTCTCTCATTGATGTTTCTATCTCTCTCTCCCTATCCCTTCCTCTCTCTCTAAAATCAATAAAAAATAAATATTTAAAATAAATAAATAAATTAATTAATTAATTAATATTAACCAGTAAATATTTCCCAGGTGAATTAGGACAACCCATCAGAAAATTGTGCTGGGGGGCCGGTTTGGTTCAGAGGTTGGAGCGTCGGCCTGTGGACCAGAGAGTCCCAGGTTCGGTTCCCGCTAGGGGCATGGAGAGAGAGAGAGAGAGAGAGAGAGAGAGAGAGAGAGAGAGAGAGAAAGAAAATGAAAATTGTGCTGGGGTAGACAAAGTGGATGGGAGAATCAGTGGGTACCTCCAACCCCATCCAGCAGCTTTCTCGTCTCCATATCTTTCCCAGGGTGCTGAGGGAGCAGGAGGAAGAGTGTGGAGCTCAGACAGCACATTCTCTGGGGTAACTGCCTGGCCAGGAGAGAGAGAGTTTATTAGCAGCTCCATCCCTCAGGGTAGCATTAGTATAATTAGCTGGGTCTGCAACAGCTATCTGGTCATTTTTGTCCTAATGCTTAGGTTACAAACCTGAAAACCTCAAAGAGAAGACAGCACTAAATGCAAAAGTAGTTTGTTTGTTTTTTATCCTCATCCGAGGACATTTTTCCATTTTTTGTACAGACAGAGTGGAGGGAGAGAGAGGGAAACATCGATGTGAAAGGGACACATCGAGTGGCTGCCACCCGCACGACCAACCAGGGCCGGGGACAAACTGCAACCGAGGTACGTGCCCTTAGCGGGAACCGAACCCGGGTCTCTCAGGACCGCAGGCAGATGCTCTAACCGCTGAGCCAAACCGGCCAGGGCGCAAAAGTAGCTTTTCATATCTTTCATTGGTTTCAGACTTATAGCTATGACAACACATGGTACAACGATGGCGTTGATCACACCATTTTGCCTTAGAGGTCTTTATTTTCTTTAAACTGAATGCTTAATGATGGAGCCAAAATAATTGAGAATTCTTAAGAAATACATATTTTAAATTAATTTTTTTCCAAATGACTGTGTGTGTGTTAGAAAGAGAGAGAGATGAGTCAATGTTTCTTTGGGAACTGAGGGTGAAAATCTCAGAATAATGTAGGATGTGAAGCATGGCAGGTACAGTATCCAAATTGTGCATAGACTTTCCACCTACCTGCTTGGGAATGAACATATTAGGAGGGAGGCCCAGCTGGTGTGGCTCAGTGGATTGAGCGTCGTCTCAAGGACTGAGAGGTCCTGGTTCGATTCCCAGTCAGGGTACATGCCCAGGTTTTAGGCTCGATCCCAGTGGTGGCCATGCAGGAGGCAGCTGATTGATATTTCTCTCTCTCATATTAATGTTTCTATCTTTCTCTCCCTTCCTCTCTCTCTAAAAAAAAGTCAATAAAGAACATTTTTTAAAAAAGAAAATATTAGGAGGGAGGAAAGTATACATACCTTATGGAGCAAGGAGAGAAAAAGAGAACTGTAATTTCTGAACAAAAAGAGTGACAAAAAGTTCTCAAAGCAAAAATAAATTTAAAAGCCAGAAGCAAAAGGGATAGGATGTCCACTGACTTCATTGTGCTTAGATGGGAACTTTCCTGTAAAACAAGGAATTTGTGAGGCTCCCACTGTTGAAGGTTTTCTTTCAACTGGTGGGGTGGGGAGCAGTATGAGTCACAAGACTCTCAGGCTCCCTCAGGAATGTGCTAAATCTTCCCATATTTGCAGAGGCCCCAGAAGGATCCTAACCGCCAGCTGCCAGCTGATCTCATAAATTCCCTAAAAATGAAGACATGTGAATCCCATTTGTTCCAAGTAGAGGTAATAGGACAAACCAAAGTGTTCCATACTTGTAATTTTGAAAAAATGCTGAGTGAAGTGAAGTTTGTTTTTAGTTTGTTTTTTTTTTAATCTTCACCCAAGGACATTTTTGCATATATCTTCAGATAGAGAGGGAGGGAGGGAGAGAGAGAAACTTCGATGTGAGAGAGACACATAGACTGGCTGCCACCCACACAACCCCAATGGGGGCTGGGGGGCAAACTGCAACCGAAGTACGTGCCCTTAGTGGGAACCCAACCCGGGTCCCTCAGGTCCACAGGCAGATGCTCTAACCGCTGAGCAACCGACCAGCGCTGTCCTGTCACGAGGACATTTTCCATTTATCTTCAGGTAGAGTGGGATGGGGGGGGGGCATCGATGTGAGAAAGGCACATCGATTGGTTGCCTCCCACATAACCCTGACCAGGGCTGGGGACCAAACCTCAACTGAGGTACGTGCCATTGACCAGAATCAAACCCGCAACTCTTTGGTCCTCAGGCCAATGCTCTAACTGCTGAGCCAAACCGGCCAGGACTGGTGTTATTTTTATTGCAGGACTTCTTAGGGCCTTGAATAACATTCTGACTCTCCATCAGGGACAGTTGTTATGTAGGATTTTTCAAATTTATAAGAGATATTTCATGGAGCATTGATTAACATTCACCTAAAGTAGCTCTGAGGAAGACAGATCTAGATAGTAGGAGAAAGGGGCCAAGAAAATCATTGCTAGTTCTTGTGTAGCTTCGAGTCAAAGAGGCAAAAGGAGACCCAACAGCCAGTTACCATCTCCATCTTTGAAAAATGATCTCACAGGGGGGTAGGTGGAAGTGGAAGAGGGTATGGGGGGATAAATATTTTTCTGGTGACAGAAAAATAATAAAAGGAAGAAAATGTGTAACTAATAAATAAAAGTTAACTGGTTTTTTATTTTTTTATTTTTATTTTATTTATTTATTTTTATCCTCACCCGAGGATATTTTTCCATTTTTTGTACAGATAGAGTGGGAGGGAGAGAGAGAAAGAGAGAGAGAGAGAGAGAGAGAGAGAGAGAGAGAGAGAAACATCCATGTGAAAGGGACACATCGAGTGGCTGCCACCCGCACGACCAACCAGGGCCAGGGACAAACTGCAACCGAAGTACGTGCCCTTAGCGGGAACCGAACCTGGGTCTCTCCGGACCGCAGGCCGATGCTCTAACCGCTGAGCCAAACTGGCCAGGGCTTAACTGGTTTTTTTAAATGATCTCATAAATTCCCCTTTAGTTCTAAATTGCTAATAACTGTTTCAAAATCCAGTGATACCAGACCTAAAAGGGAACCTAGAGATCACTTCATCCAAGCCTTCCATTTTATAGGTGTGAAAACTGGCCTAAGGAATTAGGTTGCCCAAAGTCACAAGTGAATTAAATTGCAATGCTTAGTTAGAACCAGGTTTTCCTGACTTCCTGTCCACTAATCTTTCTCCTGTCCTGTGGTGCTTCTTTGTATGACTGAATCTTCGGACTAGCAATGGTCTGTTACTGCACGATTTTGACAAATCTGCCTATAACCAAAAATCAGATCTAAGCCCAGCTGATAGCCCATGTTATTTCAAGCAAATTTCAACTAATAAAATAATTCAGTCATTGACATTTGAAGCAGCAGGATTTGACCTGTACTTTCAACACCAGATTCTTCATTTATCCCTGAGCCCACAACCTTATGCTGTCTTCCTTGAAATCTGGATTGTAATTCATGCAGATATTATGGTCCACCTTTCTTTAAAAGATTTTTAAGCGCTGGCCGGTTTGGCTCAGCGGCTAGAGCGTCAGTCTGTGGTCCAGAGAGACCCGGGTTTGGGCATGTACCTCAGTTGCAGTTTGTCCCCGGCCCTGGTTGGGTCGTGTGGGTGGCAGCCACTCGATGTGTCCCTTTCACAACGATGTTTCTCTCTCTCTCTCTCTTTCTCTCTCTCCCTCCCACTCTATCTGAACAAAAAATGGAAAAATGTCCTCAGGTGAGGATAAAAATAAATATATATAAGGTTTTTAAATAAGTTTGTATTGTTCAGTAAATAGATCAAGGATTATAAAGGTTCAAAGTGAAAATCTCATTCCTACCTCAGTCTCCCATTTCTCAGCTTTCTTCTGCACTTAGTTAACCATTGATGTTAGTGTTTTGTGTATCCTTATGAAGTTTATTATGTAAATATAGATATAGGGACTTACTGTTCTTCCTTATTTACACACACCGCATGATTTCTTTATTAGGCAAGTAAGTCATTTTCCCTTTAGGCCTTGTTCTTCTCACTCATAAAGAAAGAGGACTGTACCAACTCTCTCGAGTCCCTTCTCTGACATTCTCAGAGGCTGCGAATGCACCAAGCCCCCTGCCATTCGCTCTGTCTCTCTTGACATTTGGCCTTTAGGCAAGTCACACTTGCATGGCTGGTTTAGTCAGTAATCTCAAATTGAGAGCACTCAGGGTGTGGTTTGTAGACTCTGGTATTTCATGCTTTAAGAAAATCCAGTACACAAATGTCAACATTTCCAAAGCAAATTAGGGAGTGGCTGTTTGTACACATACTTGGTATAAAATTCAAAAGAGCATAAAATGAAAAGGCTCCACCTTGATCCTGTGGGCCTTTGTCATCAGTTTCCTGTATATCCTTTCCTATTCTTTGAATATGCAAACAGAGCCCTATAGGGCACTCCAAAATAGCACTCTAAACTGTTTTGCACCTTGTATTTTCACTGAAAAGGACATTTTTGGCCTGGCCGGGTGTGGCTTAGTGGTTGAGCGTCAACCCATGCACCAAGAGGTCACTGGTTTGATTTCCGGTCAGGGCACATGCCCAGGTTGTGGGCCAAATCCCCAGTGGGGGGCAGGCAGGAGGTGGCCAATCTATGTTTCTCTCTCTCTCTCTCGAACATCAGTAAAGGAAAAAAACATTTAAAAAACAGTATCTTGAAAATCCTCCCATATCAAGACAAATAGAACTGCCTCATTCCTTCTTTTAACGGTTGTAAAATTTTCCTATGATGGATATGCCAAAAAGAATTAATTTTAAAGGTCTTTGTTTCTTTTTAATCCTCACCAGAGTATATTTCTCCATTTATCTTCAGATAGGGTGGGAGGGAGGAGGAGAGAGACACATGGATGTGAAAGAGATACATCAATTGATTGCCTCCCGCAGGACCCTGACAACCCTGAAGACCCCAACAACCAGGGCTGGGGTTGAACCACAAGCGAGGCATGTGCCCTTAACCAGAACTGAACCCGCAACTGTTTGGTCTGTGGTCCGACACTAACCGCTGAGCCAAACCGGCCAGGGCTAAGAGTTCTTTTTATTTATTTATTTTTTAATTTTTTAAAAATAAACATGAAAGATGGCATTTCTTTTTATTTTTTCTTTACTGATGTTAGAGAGAGAGGAAGGAAGAGGGAGAGAGAGAGAGAGAAACATCAATAAGAGAGAACATCGACTGGCCACCTTGGGGACCAGGCCCACAACCTGGGCATGTGCCCTGACCGAGAATCAAACTGGCAACCTCCTAGTGCATGCTTAGCCACTGAGCCACACCGGCTGGCCAAGGGTTCTTTTTAATAGTGAACTCCATTATCCCTTTGGAATCCGATTTAATCCCGGAAGCCCTGTTTCAGTTGCACTCTACTATAGGAAACAACTCTCCCACAAGGTGCTTCCCTGTGTGCGTGTGCAGTCCGAGCAGGCCTTCCACCTGCTGACCCACGTGTGGCAAACAAACGTTTTCACCTCAATATTAAGGTTGAATCTCAGACTGTTCCAAGATCCCCAAAGCTTAATCTTTCTAATTCTGGATTAAGTTTTTCCTTCTTCCTAATTTTTAGAGCAAGTTCTTTTTTCTCTCTCCCTCATTCTCTCTCCCCCACCCCTTCCTCATTACTGAAAACTGAACAATCTAATGTAGCTTTTTTTTTTTTTTTTTGCACCAAGCTTTTGAAATCTGTCTCATTCTCCCAGGCTCTGATTAATTCCCTGGTGACCACTAGTAGCTCTTACTCTGGATGATCCCCAGCTTGAGCCTGATAACAATAAAACTCCTGTGCAGTCCTATTCACTATAGGCAGAGAAAGAACTTTGATCAGAGGCAGTTGTAATGAGATATTGATCCCCAGCCCTCAGTGTAGCCTAGGGGGCTCAAGCGAGGTGCCTCATCATCCATTCACCCCAGGCATGTACAAACACTATCTTGTTTTTCTTTCTTTTTTTAATAAATTTTATTTATTTATTTATTCTCACCCAAGGACATTTTTGCATTTATCTTCAGATAGAGCGGGAGGGAGAGAGGGAAGAAGAGAGAAACATAGTGGTGAGAGAGACACATCGGGTGGCCGCCACCCACACAACCCCAACCGGAGCCGGGGACAACCGAGGTACGTGCCCTTAGCGGGAACCGAACCCGAGCCTCTCTGGTGCACGGGCCAATGCTCTAACTGCTGAGCCAAACCGGCCAGGGCTTTTCTTTCTTTTTTAACAAAAAAATTTTTGTTTGTTTTCGAGAGAGGGAAAGGGAGAGGGAGAGAAAAAAAAAAAAACATTGATGTGGTTGCTTCCCGTATGCACCATGACTGGGGACCAAACGCAAAATCTGGGTATGTGCCCTGACCAGGAATTGAAGCAGTGACCTTTTGGTGTACAAGACAACGCTTAACCAACTGAGCCACGCCAGCCAGGGTATCTTGTTTTTCATGTGTTGACAGTGAGAAATGTTGAGAAGCCCTGATGAGCACCATGAGAGGAAACATTGTCCTTAGCAGAGTTTGGCACGTGGTGTTAATATATGATTGATTGGTGGGTCGGTTGAATGATATAATCAGGTACTATGTACGCAATAAATAGCAGGAATTATGATTATTGTTTTGATGATGATGATTATAGCTTCACCCTGTTTTTGTGCCCCAACCCAAAGAGAAAAGACACGACACCCACAGATACTTTATAATCCTAATCCTAGTTGACCTCTTATTTTACTTAAAATATTCACTTCCCTTAGTTCTGTCATATGACAGTCTCCTGCTTTCTTTCTACCTTCTCAATTCGATTTCCTGATTCTTCTTCCTCTACTGGGCCTTCAAATGTTGAAATTTTTCTGAATTTGGTTCTTCATCCTCATCTCTTTCCCTGAGCCATGTCAATGCCTCTGGGACTCCAGAGACAAACTGTGTTGTCATGAACCCTAAATAGAAGTTTTCAGCCCATATCCCGCCCCTAGCTCCAGAATCATGAATCCAGCTGCCTCCCTGTCATCTCTTCTTGAATGGACTGAAGAGGAAGCATCTGCCACCTAGAGGAATGAGAGCTGAAAATCAAAATAAAGGTACTGTTGCCTCAAAACATCTACTTAATTCTTTCATTTGTACCATTCCTTCAGGTAAAGTAATTTTGTAGCCCCGGCCGGTTTGGCTCAGCAGTTAGAGCGTTGGCCTGCGGTCCAGAGAGACCCGGGTTTGGTTCCCGCTAAGGGCACGTACCTTAGTTGCAGTTTGTCCCCAGCCCTGGTTGGGTCGTGCGGGTGGCAGCCACTTGATGTGTCCCTTTTATATTGATGTTTCTCTCACTCTCTTCCTCTCTCTCCCTCCCACTCTATCTGAACAAAAAATGTAAAAAAAAAAAAAAAGTCCTCAAGTGAGGATTAAAAAAAAAAGAAAAGAGAAAGAAAGGAAGGAAGAAAAGTACTGATATATAAGGTTTTTCTTGCCATCTGGAATTTGTACCCACTCTAGTAGCCATTTCAGATCTTTTCTGCCTTCTTCGATTCTTTGATTTTGTTAACCCTTCCCACCGACCCACCCCAATTAGCAGATCTATCACCTCCCACTGCACAGAGGCCTAACCTCCAGCCACCACATCTCCAGACGTGTCCGTTCTCAGCCTTTTCTCCTCCTAGTTAGGCCATTTTCCTATTGGGGCTTTGGCTTGTGTCACTTCCTAGTTTCTCAGGGATCCTTTGCCGCTGAGTGTCTGCCCTCTTTATCCTCTCTCTTCTAAGTGCTCTCTCCTTGCTGCTTCCTATAGACATTTGTGCATATTCAAAGGTTCCCCAAGTCAAAGCCTCTTCCTTTGACCCCATGTCCAGCTCCTGCTCCTTTGCCATTGCCTTCGCAGTCAGATTCCATGAACGGGTTGTCTCTGTTTACCGTCTGCATGGCCCGCTCAGCCTCCTGCAATAGTGCTTTCTGCCTGCAGTCTGAGGAAGCTATTCTTGACGAAGTCAACGCCGGTGTCTTCATGTCCTTTAATCCAATGCTCCTCACATTGCTTAAGCTCTCCGCAGAGCCTGCCGCTCTTAGCTAGTCCCGCTCCTTGTTCCCTTGCTGTTTTCCTCATGACAATATTTCGTAAGTGGTTCTGGGTGGCTAGCGGGGAATTGCCAGCCCAGGGACTGTATTTTCTTTCTTCCTTCACAAACACCTCATTATCGCTAACTTGCCCTCAGGTCTCCACTCAGGGCACTTTTAACGTCCCCTTAGACCAGTCCACAGGCTTTCTGTGCTTTGTCTGAATGGCAATTACCACAGACTGCAATTAGGTGTGTTATAGTCATTCAACACCATCTTCTTTCCTCCTGAGCTGTATCTGATTTCCAGGGACTTTTGTGCTGCCAAGATACAGGGGAGGCGGCTCTCTGCTCCTGAGTGTCACCTGTCATGCTGGCCCAGCTGAATGCACTGAGAGCTCAGAGTCCTGAGCTAGTTTAAGGGGATCCGAAGGCTCCCCTTCATTCTCCTCACATTTTGATGTTTTATTTATGTTTCTCCAGACTCTGTTCAAAGTGATTATTGGAAATAATTAAAACAGCAGTTCCTGAGGATGGCCTGGTAATGGCCACACAGCCTCTTTGTATGGAATTTCACTTAACAACCACTGAAGACACCAAAACAGTTACAAGGGCATTCCTGACATCCAGGGACTAACTCCCAGCCCAGCACAGCACGGGGCCTGGGATACACTGGATTCCCAGTTCTCCAGTCTCCTTCTCCTCGGCCCAGGGACCCCGATGTCATCCGGAGGGGGTGGGAGCTTCCAAGCCTTGAGTGCTGCCTTTGCACCGGAGCCCTTTCAGCTCCCCACGGGGTCCTGGCTCTGGGCCAGAAGGAGACTCCTTCTCTTTCAGCTGGGTCTGTCCCTGAGTTGGACAGCAAAGATTTAGTACATAAAACTGAGGAAAAGCCATGGAGGAAAGAAAATCTTGGGGACAGCCCTGGCCGGTTTGGCTCAGCGGTTGGAGCGTCAGCCTGCGGTCTGGAGAGAACCGGGTTCGGTTCCCACAAAGGGCGCGTGCCTCGATTGCGGTTTGTCCCCGGCCCTGGTTGGGTCATATGGGTGGTGACCACTCGATGTGTCCCTTTCACGTCGGTGTTTCTCTCTCTCTCTCTTTCTCCCACTCTATCTGAACAAAATACCAAAAAATGTCCTCAGGTGAGGATAAATAAATAAAAATAAATAAATAAATAAATAAATGATTGTTTAAAAAAAAAAAGAAAAAGACGAAAGAAAATCTTGGGGACAAAAGCCAACAGTTGTTATTCCAGAGAGTCTCCTGACACAGTACTGTGTGTGGATAGAGAATCTAGGAAAAATGGGTTTGGAGGTAATAGATGAATCCAGAACTGCCTGATGTCCTTAGTAGATAAATAGGTACAACCGGAGGAAAAAAACCATTTTGCCAGAGAGTAAGAAAAGAAGGGTTGCCCTAGCCAGTTTGCCTAGATGTTAGAGCATCAGCCTGCGGACCAGAATCTCAGGTTCGATTCTGGTCTAGGGCACATACCTCGTTTGCGGTTTGGTTCCTGGCCCTGGTCAGGGTCGTGTGGGACGCAACCAATCAATGTGTCTCTCCTACGTTGATGTTTCTCTCTCTCTCTCTCTCTCTCTCTCCTTCCCACTCTATCTGAAGATAAATGGA
Organism: Molossus molossus; assembly: GCF_014108415.1. Classification (NCBI taxonomy): domain Eukaryota; kingdom Metazoa; phylum Chordata; class Mammalia; order Chiroptera; family Molossidae; genus Molossus; species Molossus molossus. The sequence goes on from NW_023425402.1 coordinate 7,976,528, forward strand.
AAAGCATCCTCAGGGGAGGATTTTAAAGAAAAAGAAAAGAAGGGTTGTTTCATCTTCAGTATTACACTGAGGGATTTCTGAGGGGAAATGTGAAGATTCTGTGATTGTATGAGTCATTTGTAAATATTAAGACAAATAAAACATGGCACTGGCCGGTGTGGCTCAGTGGATAGAGCGTCAGCCTGAGGACCGAAGGGTCTCAGGTTCGATTCCCAGTCAAGGGCGTGTACCTAGGTTGCAGGTTCAATCCATAGCCCTGGGAGGCAACCAATTGAGGTGTCTCTCTCACATTGATGTTTCTTTCCACGCTCTCTAAAATTCAGTGGAAAAAAATATCCTTGAGTGAGAGTAACAAAAAAAATAAAATAAATAAAACATGTACTGTGCCTAAATGTAGCTAGCAAGAAAGTTAATTCACCCACATTCTCCCCTTAATTACTTAATTAATTCAGTTACCTCTTACCATCTTTTGACCTTTTACTTCCTATATTTCTACTTACTGCATGTTATCTAAACGAAACAACACCATCACCCCAAAATAAAAGCCTACAGATAAGCAAGAGAAGACACATGTTTGAGAAAGATTCCATTATATTTTCAAGGAAGTCTGCATTATTATACCTCTTTTCTTTTTTAAAAAATATTTTTTTTTAATTGATTTTGGAGAGAGAGGAAAGGAGAGGGAGAGAGAGATAGAAACCTCGATGAGAGAGAACATTGATTGGCTGCCTCCTGCATGCCCCCCACTGGGGATTTGGACCACAACCTGGGCATGTGCCCTGACCGGGAATCCAACTGGCGACCTCTTGGTGTATGGGTCGATGCTCAACCTCTGAGCCACACCAACCGGGCATAAATATCTTTTCTTCTTGTTGACATCCACACAGTGGAAATCTGGCCTTTGGGGACCCTGCTGACGGCTCTCTCCCATGATATTCTCTCCATCTGCCCTTGTTTTTGGATGATATGCTTTCTGATTCTTACTTAGTCTTCTCTTTGGAGAGATAACTTTGAAGAAGCCAAAATAATTGGACTCCAGGGAGAGCTGAATTGTAGAGCTGAGGCTTAAATGAACTGACAAAATTACTTTTCTCCATATCATGTTTTTTATTTAAAAACCCTGTTAAAAATCTGGCTTCTAATTAAAGTATTCTATTTTTAACAATCACCTATTGAGCCCTGGCTGGTTTGGCTCAGCGGTTAGAATGTCGACCTGGGTCCAGAGAGACCCCGGTTCGGTTCCCGCTAGGGGCATGTACCTTGGTTGCAGTTTGTCCCCGGCCCTGATTGGTTGTGCGGGTGGCAACCACTCGATGTGTCCCTTTCATGTCGATGTTTCTCCCTCTCTCTCTTCCTCTGTCTCTGTCTCACTCTGTCTGAACAAAAAAATGAAAAAATGTCCTTGGGTGAGGATAAAAAACAAACAAACAAAAAACAATCACTTATTGAGTACCTACTCAATGAACATTGTACCAGACCCTTCAACTAGGTTCTTTCAATTGATCTTCTAGTATCCATGAGAAACAGTAATTATTACCCTCATTTCCGAGAGCAGAAAACTGAGTGTCAGAAATGAAGTGCTAATGAGGGCAGACAGAGACTAATTAAGCAGGAAGCTAATGAAGCCCAAGCCACAGGCCCTCTCTTCCATGGGCGCCTTTCAAGGCCCTGCACCTAATCCTGCATCCATGGCTTTATTCCTGTTCTTAGGGGGAGCATTCAAAATTTCATAAGCTTCAATACCTGCAAAACCTGGATCTGTCCCTGATGTGGAGCCGGTGTTTGAACTCAAAATTATCTGACTTTGAAGTCTATGTTCTTCACACAGAACTATTGTTCATCATGAAATGCAGGAACCAGAATATATGACTTCTGCTCCCTAAATCTGCTGTAACCTTGGCCACTCCATAACCTTAACAGAGTGCTCTGTTGAACTACTACTTGAATCACCCCTTCTGAGACTCAGAGACTTACATCAGCAGATATTCATTTATCACCACATGGCTGGGTGGATGAGAGAGGCCCTGTGAGAGAGTGGTTCAAAGGCCGGGCTTTGGAGCTGGCTCCATGGGTTGGAATCCTAGTCCTCCCACTTGATCCTTGGCTGTGTGTGGTTAGGCAAGTCCTTTAACCTCTCTGTGCCAGAATTTTCTCTTCTGAAAACTTAATACAATAATAGTTCTGGCCCTGGCCAGGCAGCTCAGTTGGTTAGAGTGTTGTCGGATATGCCAAGGTCAGGGCACATACAAGAATCAACCAATGAATGCATAAATAAGTGGAACAACAAATTGATGTTTCTTTCTCTCTCTCTCTCTCTCCCACCCCCCTCTCCCTCTCAAAAATCAACAATAATAAAAAATAGTCCCTACCCTATAGGAGTTTGTGCGTGTCTGTGTGTGCATGTGTTAAATGAGTTAAAAGGGCTTTTCAAACTGTAGGTCAATACCCATTAGTAGGTTATGAAATCAATTAAATGGGTTAACCAGAATTTTTTAATCAAATAGAATTGAAATACAACATAACAGAATATATCACAGTCAAGGTAGGTGATTGATTTTTGAAAGAGTTGTCTCCATTGTGTACAGTATGAGAATAGAGATGAACAGTATGCTGCGTGGCTCTGTACATGTCTTTCTCACCGTGAGTCACCATCCAGAAGGTTTTAAAACCTCTTAATGAGTACAGGCAAAGTGACTGGGAGTGTGCAGGCACCTTGTTAATTATCATCACAGCGCTAGACCCTGTGGAGCAGCCACCAGGTGTGCTTAATGCAGTCCAGATGCTTTATTTGCGTTGCCTATTGGCTCATGTTATCTTTATAGGCTTTTAAAAATAATGTCTTATTATTATAAAATCGTGCCTGTGTAGGGTAGAAAGTTAGAAAATCCAAGAAGTCAAAAATAAGAAAATATGATCGTCCCATTACCAGAGATTACCACTGTTAATATCTGAGTGAAAATCAATCTGGGTCTTTTACTATAAGCATACTTATTAACTCAAATCACATCATATCCTTCATATTATTATATAATCATTTTTCATCAACAACCTCTTCCTTTTTATTCTTATAAATTTTCATTTTATCTAATATCCAGACCATATGCAAATGTCCCCCAAACTGTCCTTTATGGCAGATTTGTTGAAACCAGTGTTGGTGCAGGACTGCTCAGTGAGCTGGCTGTTATGGCCCCGACTGTCTTCTAACCCTTGTCAGAGAGACCAGGCCAACTGTCCTATAGAATGCTCCAGTTTCTTTTTCTTTTTTAAACTTACTTTAGAGAGTGGAAGAGAGAGAGATATCAACTTGTTGTTCCACTTATTTATATATTCATTGGTTGCTTCTTTTTAAAAAAATATATATTCTTATTGATTTTTTGGAGAGAGAGGAAGGGAGAAAGAGATAGAAACATCGATGTGAGAGAGAAACATCAATTGGCTGCCTCCTGCATGCCCCCTAATGGGGATTGAGCCCACAACCCAGGCATGTGCCCTGATTGGGAATCAAACTGGAACCTCTTAGTCCATGGGATGACACTCAATCCACTGAGCCACACTAGCCAGGCTCTATTGATTTTTATTTTATTTATTTTTTAATTTTTTTTCTTTATTAATTTTAGAGAGAGAGGATGGGAGAGGATGAGAGAGGTATAAAGACCAATGAGGCCCTGGCCAGTTTGGCTCAGCGGTTAGAGCGTTGGCCTGCGGTCCGGAGAGACCCGGGTTCGGTTCCCACTAAGGGCACGTACTTCGGTTGCAGTTTGTCCCCGGCCCTGGTTGGTCGTGCGGGTGGCAGCCACTCGATGTGTCCCTTCACGTCGATGTTTCTCTCTCTCTCTCCCTTCCTCTCTCTCCCTCCCACTCTATCTGTACAAAAAATGGAAAAATATCCTCGGGTGAGGATTAAAAAAAAAAAAAAAAAGACCAATGAGAGAGAACATCGATTGGCCGCCTCCTGCACACTCCCTACCAGAGATCAGGCCCACAACCCAGGCATGTGCCCTGACCGGGAATAGAACCAGTGACCTCTTGGTGCATGGGTCGTTGCTCAATCACTGAGCCACACCAGCCGGAATCCATTGATTTTTAGATACACTGGAAAAGAGGGAGGGAGAGAGAGAGAGAAACATTGATGTGAGAGAGAAATATTGATTGGTTGCCTCCTGCATGACCCCTACTGGGGCCAGGGATTGAACCTGCAACCTAGGTACATGTCCTTTACCAGTCAAACGCATGACCCTCTGGTCTGTGGGCTGATGCTCTAACTGCCGAGCCAAACTGGCCAGGGCCTCACACACCTTTTTGATTCAGGTAGGTCATTAGGTCATTCTTGTTTACCCATTTTGCAATATGAAAGGTATGACAGTGAGACTCAAAAGAGCTTAAGGAAGTTGTTCAAGGTCTTAATCTCAGCCAACAATCAAGAAACCTGATAAGAGTTTGCTTCTAAAACGAATGGATTTGGTTGCCAAGGTGCTGTGAAGACTCAACAGTCTGCCTGTAGTGGGCACCTGCTTCCTAGCGACGTGGTCAGAGTCTGTTGAGAAACATTTCATCTCCCGCCATTAACGTCCTCATTTCCAGCAAGGCCGCTCATCACCAGCACACGGTTGTGTGCTGCCCGACCCAGGACCTGCTGGTGTGAGGCAGAAGCTGAATGCTCTGGCCCAACAGTCCTGGAAAGCCTTCCTTTGCCATGAAAGCTCCCTTCACTGACTTCTGTGTGAGCATGCTGCTTTTCCTTCTGAAATTAGAATTCATGAGGGGTGACCTCCTGGGCTCTTTTCCAAACAGGATGGGGCAGAAAGTATCAAGTGGCAGAAAAGCCAGGAATCTGAAAGCAAGTTTAGATGTAAAACACAGAAGCTAAGAGGTAGACGGGGCTGGTGTTCAGACAGAAGGCTTTACACAGAAGATACTTCTATGTTAGTTAGTAAATAGCTGCTGCTCTGAGAAACCTCACCCCCACCCCCAGAGCCTGCCTTCCACCCACCCACAGTGCCCAGTCTGTTCTTTCCATCCTCTCATGACTGTTCTGATTAACTAGGGTCCAGGCTGAACTATGGTTAAATATTTTAAATAACTATTCTGGGTGTGGACACAAACTGGATGAGAATTCTAACTGGTGTGACTTGGCATCTATATTCTAACTTGAACATGAAGGTGGTATTGTCAAGTACTGTTGAGGCTGCTTAGTCACTGCCTGCTACTGGGTCATGTACTTGTGGGCACTGGTCTGTGATGTCACATGTATTTCTTACTGTTGGGATCAAAAGTTTGATAAACCCAGGCAAAGGGGACGGTATGCAGCGGTACCTAGCTTGTTTCTGGAAAGGAAAAACTAAGTGACTAGGAGGTAGGCAGACCCCGATATGAAGGCCACGAAGCTCGTGGTCAGTGGAGTGTGGCCTGGGAGCAGAGAGACTCAGATGAGGAGCCCAGGATGAAAAGAGAGTGAATGGGGTCTGAAGTACTCTGGGGACATAAGAAAGTAGCATGTGCATTTGGATGCATGGCTCAGGCGTGGAGGAATAAGCACCTTGCCAAAGGTAAGGACTTAGGTCCCTCATGAAGAGAGACACACGGGGAGCCAGGAAGAGACTGGGGGAAGCTGAGAGCTGCCTGCATCAGCGAGCAGCAGAGAAGAAGCACTCTGAAGGGCACTGAGAGTGAGGAGCCAGAGCTGGGAACTCCGAAACTGAAAGGGAGAGAACAGAAATGAAAGAGGAAGGGATCTGCAGGCTGAAATGTGATAGGTCAAGTGATAAGGACCCCAGACCCCTGTGGGGCTCAGCATAGTATGGGTTCGTGGCCAGTGTCTTGACTGCAGGGGGCTAAGCTGGCTCTGGTCATCCTGAGCTCTGGCACCTTGGGCAAGTGATTCCAACTCATGTGCCTCCGTTTTTTCATAAAAGGGAGATAATAAGAACATCTACTATGGAGAGTTTCAGGATTAAAAAACAGAGGGAGCCCGGCCGGTGTGGCTCACTGGTTGAGTGTCGATCCATGCAACAAGAGGTTGCCGGTTCAATTACTGGTCAGGGCACATGCCCAGGTTGTGGGGCAAATCCCCAGTGAAGGGCATGCAGGAGGTGGCCAATTGATGTTCTCTTTCATTGATGTTTCTCTCTCTCCCTCTCCCTTCCTCTCTCTCTCTAAAACAACCAAGGAAAAAGAAAAAAGAAAAAGATAAGAGGAGGAAGGGAAAGAGAGACACTAAATTGGCTTTCAAAGGTTGTAAGAGTTGTTGCCCTAGCTGGTTTGGCTCAGCGGTTAGAGCGTTGACTCACAGACAAGAGTCTCAGGTTCAATTCCCGATCACGGGCACATACCTGGGTTGCAGGTTAGATCCCTGTTGGGGAACGTGCGGGAGGCAACCAATCTATGTGTCTCTCTCACATCGATGTTTCTCTCTCTCTCTCTCTCTCTTTCTCTCTCTCTCCTTTCCTACCTCCCACTCGATCTAAAAATCAATGGAAAAATATCCCCAGATGAAGATTTTTAAAAAAAGGTTGTTGTCAAGGCTGCATCTAAACATATGCTAAATTACGGTAGCTATGGCACACCAGCTACCTAAAAGTTTTTGGATTGATGTGTAAACTCTAGAAACTCAGGAAGGAAGGAAAGAAAGAAGGACAGCATGGGGGAGCTGAATAAAGACAAATCCATTTCAAAACACAAAATTAAGCACATACTAAACATTGCGACATCTTGACACCTCCACTCTGCCCACTTCAGTTGCTTCTGGTAGTCCTGAGGCCAAGCTTGTTTCCCTGTGTTTGTGATTTCCAGAGCCTGAGCCTGAGTCACTGAAATAAAAATGTCTCAACCCCGAGCTGCACAAGCAATCTTTTTATTCTGGCCTGGATCCTTTTCCAGACCTCTTGGTGGCTCTGAGATCCAAATAAGGTAATACACGGAGGAAGACATGAAAGTTCAGGGCCACTTAGTGGGGAAGAGGGTAGGGCTGAAATCAGAAAAGGAGGCTCAAGAACTTGAATTGCCTCAGGGGACCAGGCACAGCAAGGAAGGACATCTGTTCACATAACATGTTGTTCTTTGGGGTTCCTGAAGGAATGGGAAGCTGAAACACACACACACACACACACACACACACACACACACACACACAGCGCCAGAGATGCTAAACACAGTCTTTCCAAATGACCATAATTTCTGAGCATTGCAGCATTCCATTCCTCAAGTTATCACCAGGCTTCAGAGCCAGACTTGGGGTTTGAATCCCATCCTCATCCCTTACAAGTGTGTCCTTGAGAAAGTTACTTAATCTCTCTCTATCATAGTTCCCACTTGTTTCAAGTGATACAACTACATTTTATAAATCAGGTACATGCCATAGGAAACCACAGGGTGAAAATTATTGTGTGTGTTGGGGGGGAGGGTTGATGCATGTGGAAAAAGGTATTTGGTAGGGGGAGGGGCAGTGTCAGGGAAACAATGACTCAAATGCTTTCAGTTAACTGACAAATTTCAGAGGTCATGTTGTTACAGGATAGGAGAGGGCCTCATCTCCCATGCTCGTGGAAGTGGGGTTCTTGGGGAGTGCAAAATTGCAGCTTCCTGGTATAGCTGCCCAAATGACATGCCTATAATGTCTGGCTTTCCCCTTTGCTCCTTTTAATAACTAGCTAATTACAATGGTATCAATATGACACCCCCAAGCTAGAAAAAAATTAGATAATTTACTAAGAATTATTGGAAACTGAGGACCATTTTAAAATGAAAGTTTTGTCCAGCCGGTGTGGCTCCATGGTTGAGTGTCGACCCATGCACCAGGAGGTTGCCATTTGGATTCCCGGTCAGGGCACATGCCCAGGTTGTGGGCCGGATACCCAGTGGGGAGCATGCAGGAGGCAGCCAGTCCATGTTCTCTTTCATTGATGTTTCTATCTCTCTCTCTAAAATCAATAAAGAGGAGGAGATTTAATAATAAAAAATAAAATAAAATGAAAGTATTAAAGCCAAAGTAGTTTGGCTCTTCAGTAAAAAGAACTTCTATTAATATTTATTAAAATATAATTAAAGAGAATTAGACCACACAGAGTAACAAATAGCTAAAAATAATGCTCAACCATCTCACCACCTAGGTAAATGCTATCATTTTGATACATAGCCTTTCTTACTTTTTTCTCTGTATATATGATATATACACACACATAATATATATAACATATATATATAATAATTATATATTTGAAAAGCAAATAATTTCTGCATTGCTCTGTTACCTGTGTGCAGTTTTGTGGGTGTGTTTTTGGGGAAAGAGTTAAGAATAGTTGTGAATCCTCTTAAAACCCACAAAATGGCCACCAGCCTTGCCAGTTTTCCTTATGTGCATAACTCCTCTTTGCTGATTCAGTGTTTCCCAACCTTTCTGATTCTGTGACACACTTGGAGAGGACTGAATTTTTCCAGGACACAACATGGTAAATGAGAGGAAACAATCTGACTAGAACCAAAAACTATGGCTGACATGAACCTGCCCATCAAACTTAAAAACAAAACAAACAACAAAAACTCATAAAGCAAGCTATAGGTTGTTGTCTGGAGAGTAAGGCTTTATCTGGGCATATTTTGCTCTTTAACATGTGGCCAACATTCAGCAGCAATCAAGACCTGCTTGGGCAGGCTGAAAAAAGACCAGGTACAGTGGTCCCCACGGAGCTCGGTCTCTCCCTGCAATGTGGAGAGGGTGGCCACAGAGCCTCTGCGCAAGTGTGGGCAGGGCTGAGAATGAGAGCTTTCATGCTCGTTTTCCATGAACATTTATTCTAAGTGTCAGGCAGGCCTCCCTCTGTGGGCAGACAGGGGTCTGTGGCTGGCAGGAAAGGGATTAGGTAAGAAGCCAGGAGCTAGCCTGTCTCTTCTGAATTACTGAATGTAAATGTCCAGTAATCTATAAAATACTCCACTATTATGGTATCAGCAGCATAATTATTCTTTTTTTTTTTTATCCTCACCCGAGGACATTTTTCCATTTTTTTTTTTTTTGTTCAGGTAGAGTGGGAGGGAGAGAGAGAAACATCGATGTGAAAGGGACACATCGAGTGGCTGCCACCCGCACAACCGACCAGGGCCAGGGACAAACTGCAACCAAAGTACGGGCCCTTAGCGGGGACCGAACCCGGGTCTCTCAGGACCGCAGGCCGACGCTCCAACCGCTGAGCCAAACCGGCCAGGGCAGCATAATTATTCTTTTTCTCCTTTTCTTCCTGATCTTCTCTTGTGGCTTCTCTCCTCCTTTTTAAATTTTTGTTGTTAATCCTCACCCCAGGATGTTTTTTTTTTTTTTCGTTTTTTTTTTTTTTAGAGAGAGTGGATGGGAGGGAAGGAATGGAAGGAGAGAGAGACAGATAAACATCCATGTGAGAGAGGCACATTGATTGGTTTTCTCCCATAAGCACCTCACCCAGGGCCGGGGCTCGAACCTGTATGTGCCCTTGACTGGGAATAGAACCCATGACCCTTTGGTGCGTGGACCGTTGCTCTAACCAGAGTCACACCAGCCAGGGCTTTTTTTTTTTACTTTTTAATTATGAAGAAATTTAAACATCTAACATAGGAGAGTATAATGAGCTCCATGGACCCATTACCCAGCTTCAGCAATTCTCAGCTCATGGTCAGTCTTGTTTTATCTTCAATCCACTTCCCCCATCCCTGTATTATTTGAAAGCACATTTAGAACATCATATCATTTCATGTATAAGTATTTCCACATGCATCTCTGAGAGACAGGGACTTAAAAAATCATAAACATAGTCTTATTGTTCTTTAAAAATTAATCATAATTCCTTAATGTCATCAAATATTTAGTCAGTGCTCAGATCCTACATTCTAGTCCAGAGTTGAAACTCTGATGTATCATACGTACAGATTTGATTTATTAGATGTCTTAGTTTGGGCTGGTATAACAAAGTACACCAACTTTTGCCATACAAACTGGTGTACTGCAATTCAATTCTGACATTAGTTGCCCAGAGTCAGCATTAGACACTATAAATTTAAGGGCACGGTTCGGTTCCCGTAAGATGGCCTCCACGTCAGACACCAGCTTCAATTTCTGGGGTCTCCAGGACACCTGCACTTCTGAACATGTGGCTGAAAATATAGGGGTTCCCATTCAGGTTTGATAATTCATGAGAATGACTCACAGAACTCAAGAAACCACTATACTAGTTATTCCATTTTTATTATAAAGGATACAGATCAGGAACAGTCAAATAGAGAAATGTGTAACAGGTCAAGGGCTGGAAGGGTCCCCAACACGGAGCTTCTGTGCCCTGTCCTCACAGAGTCAGGGTGCATCACCCTTCCAGCATATCCATGTGTTCACCAACCAGGAAGCTCCACTGAGCTTCAATTCAGTTTTTTAGAATATCTTTTTATTGATTTTTTAGAGAGAGAGAGATAGAAACATGGATGAGAGAGAGAAGCATCGATTGGCTGCCTCCTGTATGCCCCCACTGGGGATCAAGTCTGAAACCAGGGCATGTGCCCTGACCAGGAATTGAACCAGGACCTCTCAGTCTGTGGGCAGGCATGCAATCCACTGAACCACATCAGCCAGGCCAGTCTGAGTTGTTCTTTTTCTTTATTGATTTTTTTGAGAAAGAGAGGAAGGGAGAGGGAGAGAGAGATAGAAACACCAATGATAGAGAACATCAATTGGCTGTCTCCTGCATGCCCCCTACCGGGGATTTGGCCCACAACCTGGGCATGTGCCCTGACTGGGAATCGAACCGGTGACCTCTTAGTGCATGGGTCGATGCTCAACCATCAGACCACACCGGCTGGGCAGTATAGAGTTTTTAGTGGGAGTTTCATTACATAGGCTTGGCTGATTAAATCATTGGCCACATGGTTTAACACAATTTCCAACCTCTCTTCCCCTCCCCAGAGGTAGAGCTGGCTTAAAGTCCCAACCTTCTAATCATGCGGTTGCTCAGGAAATTCCAAGGGTTTTAGAAGTTCAATGCCAGGAACCTGAGACAAAGACCAGACAAATTCTTTATTACACAACAGTTGCCTTTTCAGTTTCTAAATGATACCCTTTAATGCACAGACATTTAAAATTTTGATGAAGTTCAGTGTGGCTCAGTGGATGGAGCGTCATCCCATGGACTGAGAGGTCCTGGTTTGATTCCCCGTCAGGGCACATGCCTGGGTTTTGGGCTTGATCCCCAGTAGGGGGTGTGCAGGAGGTAGCCAATTGATATATCTCTCTCACATTGATGTGTCTCTCTCTTCCTCTCCCTCCTCTTTCTCTAAAATCAATAAAGAAATAAAAAACATTTAAAAAAAAGAAAATTTTGATGTTCAATTTAACTATTTTTTTTCCTTTTGTTGTTTGTGCTTTTGTTGCCTGTGCTTGTCATATCAAGGAATCCATCACCAAACACTTAGGTCATTGATCCATCTGCAGTTAATTTGTGTATATGGTATGAAGTAGGGGTCCAATTTCATTTCTTTGTGTGTGGAAATCCAGTTGTAACAGCCCTACTTGCTGAAGACTCTATTCTTTCCTCATTGAATAGTTTGGCCCTTGTCAAAAATCAGTTGGCTATGGGTTTATTTATATAGATGTATGGATTTATTTCTGTACTTTCAATTCTATTCCATTGGTCTATCTGTCTATCCTTATGCTAGTACCACAGTGTATTGATTATATAGCTTTGTAGTGAGTCTAGAAATTGGGAAGTGTAAGTGCTCCAAATTTGTTCTTATTTTTCAATATTATTTTTGGCTACCTGGGTCTCCTTGCAAAGCCATATGATTTTGAGTATTGATTTTTCCATTTCTGAAAAAAAAATGGGCTGTAGAATTTTGATAGGGATTGCACTGAATCTGTAGATAGTTTTTGGGTAGTATTGTCATCTTAATAATATTAAATTTTCCAATCTATGAACATGGGACATCTTGCTTGTTAGAATTTTAAGTAGGCTATGATAGACCTTTGAAATGTTTCAGAAAATTATAAGTACAAATGTTGCTTGATATATTTAAAGGAATTAGATCCATTAAGTGTGTAAATAAGGTCAATTATTTAAGGAAATTATGCTTAACTTCTGATTCAATTAAAGCTTTATTAAGGATAATAGAAAAAATTTTTTAATTGATTGATTTTTAAAGAGAAACATTGATTTGTTGTTCTACTTATTTATCCATTCACTGGTTGCTTCTTCTATGTGCCCTGACCAGAGACTGAACCTGAAACCTTGGTGTATTGGGATGATGCTTTAACCAACTGAGCTACCTGGCCAGGACAGGACAATAGGAATTATTGATGTTAAAAACATTAGATTCTCAGAAAATAAAATAACAGTGATTGGAGGTTTAGCTTAACAATTGAAAGGAACTGGATTTAAGAATTTGAAACTTTGATAAGAATCAATCAATATGCCTTTCCAGACAAAAGAAAATAAAAAGTCCAATTGTCACCTGGAATCTTCTATGTGGAAGAGGGAGAAAGTCTCCTGGGTACATATACTTCGAACACACCATTATAGCAGCTCTCTGAGCCTTCCAGAGAGAACCATTATACTCAATTAATGTTTATTGACTGAATGAATGTGACCGAGTCATCTTTGCTTTACTGAAAGCACTTAGTAGGCCCTTGGTAAGGACTTACTGCTGTATGAATAAATATATGTATAAAATGAACATTTTCCATATTAATAAAATTTGAAGTCTCTCCCTCACTTCTGTGCTCAGCCACACTGGCTTTTCTTTTTTAATTACTTTAACTTACGCAGTGGTTCTCAACCTTCCTAATGCCATGACCCTTTAATACAGTTCCTCATGTTGTGGTGACCCCCGAACCATAAAATTATTTTCATTGCTACTTCATAACTGTAATTTTGCTACTGTTATGATTAGCCATTGGAAATACGTTTTCCGATGGTCTTAGGCGACCTCTGTGAAAGGGTTGTTCAACCCCCAAAGGGGTCGCAATCCATAGGAGAACTAATGTACTACGGGAACTTTATACATTCTGTACCCTCTTCCAGGAACAAATTCTCACTCCTCTCATAAACTTCGCATGTTACCTCCCGTTTTTGCTTTCCTCCGGGAAGCCTTTTTTGGTTTACATACATAATCAGGCCAGTCTCTCCTATAAATGTTCTCTCTTTAAAAACAATTTTTTTTTCTTTATTGATTTTTAAAGAGAGAGGGAGAGAGAGTAGAAACATCAATGAGAGAAACATCAATTGGCTGTCTCCTGCATGGTCCCCACTGGGGATTTGGCCCACAACCTGGAGGAGTCAAACTGGCCACCTCTTGGTGCATGGGTCAACGCCCAGCCACTGAGCCACACCAGCCGGGCTCCTATGATATGTTTTTTTTTTTTTTTTTAATCCTCACTCGAGGACATTTTTCCATTTTTTGTACAGATAGAGTGGGAGGGAGAGAGAGGAAGAGAGAGAGAGAGAGAGAGAGAGAGAGAGAAACATCGACGTGAAAGGGACACATCGAGTGGCTGCCACCCGCACGACCAACCAGGGCCGGGGACAAACTGCAACCGAAGTACGTGCCCTTAGCGGGAACTGAACCTGGGTCTCTCCGGACCGCAGGCCGACGCTCTAACCGCTGAGCCAAACCGGCCAGGGCATATGATATGTTCTTAAAGTACCATTTCCCTCTCCAGACCATTTCCATATAAATAACTTCACAACTACATGTGTGATTCTTCCTCTAATTTCCTTCTATATTGGAACTTAGACCCACACTGGCAGCCTGAGGCTCTGTTTTGACTTATTATTTTTTCCTCCAAAATCCATCTTAGTGTTTGGAAAATAGAAGGTACCTACAAATACTTCTTGAATGAATGAATGGATTATTAACTAATGTACTATGATTCAAAAAAACTGTTTCAGAGAATCATATAAAAATACATAGAAAGATGCTATCTCAAAGTATCAAAAAAAATTTTTTTAAGCTTAAAACGATGTAATTTGCAGAAATACTATTTTCACATAATTTTTCAGACTATGGAACTAAAATGAGCTTTTACTTATTTTTATTCTGAGATTTTATTAAATTTCTGGTGATTTATAAAATTTTATGTAACTATAGTTTGTATACAATATTACATTAGTTATATTAGTTTCAGGTATACAATATAGTGATTCAACATTTTTTTTTGTAAAGGAGCACTTTATTTTCGCTGGTGGGCTGTGGGGGGCATGGTCTCCCCTCAGATCAGCAGCTGATCCAACATTTTTATACCTCACAACATGATCACCCCACAAATTCTAGTAATTATCTATCTCCATGCAAATTTATCACAATATTATTGACTATATTCCCCTTCACTTTTTCACCCATACCCTCACAACCCCTCCCTTCTGGTAACCATTCCTGTTTCTCTGAGTTTGTTTTTGTTTTGTTGATTCATTTCATTTTATTTTTCTTTAGATTCCACATATAAATGAAGCCATACAGTTAAAATGAGTTTTTAAAAATCAATTATTTATTTATTTTTATTGATTTAGAGAGAGGAAGGGAGGGATGGAGGGAGAGAGAGGGAGAGAGAGAGGAAAGGAGGGGGGAGAGAGAGGGAGAGAGAGAGAGAGAGAGAGAGAGAGAGAGAGAGAGAGAGAGAAACACACCATGAAACATCAACTGGCTGCCTCCCACATGTGCTCCAACCAGGGATGGGACCCATAACCTGGGTATGTGCCCTGACTAGGAATTGAACCCACCACCTTCTGGTGTATGGGACGACGCTTCACTCAATTGAGCCACACCAGCCAGGGCTAAAATGAGTTTTTAAATGATTATTTTAAATGGTAGATCAACACTGCCCGATAGAAATATAATGTGAGCCACACATATAATTTTAAGTGTTCTAATAGCCGTAGTTTAAAAAGTATAAATAGCCCTGGCTGGTTTGGCTCAGTGGTTAGAGTGTCAGCCTGCAGTCCAGAGAGATGCAGGTTCGGTTCCCGCTAAGGGCATGTACCTTGGTTGCAGTTTGTCCCCAGCCCTGGTTGGGTTGTGCCAAAGGCAGCCACTCGATGTGTCCCTTTCACGTCAATGTTTCTCTCTCTCTCTCTCTTCCTCTCTCTCCCTCCCACTCTATCTGAACAAAAAATTGAAAAATTTCCTCGGGTGAGGATAAAAAAAAAGTATAAATAAATAGATGAAGTTAATTTAATAATATAGTTTCTTAACCCAGTACATCAAAGATATTATCATCTCACCTTGACTGATGCAGCTCAGTTAGTTGAGCGTTGTTCCTGTGCAGCAAAAGGATCCCTGGTTGAGGTGCATGTGGGAGGCAGCTGGTCGATGTTTCTCTCTCACATGGATGTAATCAATATAAAACTTTATAATACTTTACATTCCTTTACTGTTTTTATATACTGTTTTAAATCCAGCATGTATGTGTTACATTTACAACACATCTCAGTTCGGACTCAAGTTGATAGCCACACATGCCTAACGGTTGCTGCATTAAACAGCATAGCCCTAGATTAGTTTTCCAATCTTCTCTGCTCTGTACCCTGGAGGCTGACTTCTAGGCTTGCTCTCTTACCCTCAGGTTTGCAGATGGCTTTGGGCTATAGAAGGTACCATTAAAAGATGGGACTATGGGGAGAGAGTATAATTCAGTTCTTCCACCTCTGACCCCACTCTCTTCCAGAGAACAAAAAAACAAAACAAAACCCCACAACTGGGCTGCTGCAGATCCTCTAATTAGGCCATAGTGGCCCTCTTCATAGATACAGGACTTGCCTGGTTCTGCTAACTCTTCTCATTCTTTCCCCATTGGGCCTAAGAGCTGTCTCTGGGAGTCCTGCCTTCCCTTGTGGGTTTCCTTAACCCTGCCCATGCCTCTGTAAATAACCCTTTATTGACTGTGCCATCTGCTTCCTGCCAGGCATTGTTATGGTCCATGCTCTTATTAGATGTTCCTTGAAGTCAACCACAGTATTTATTATTTTATTTTAAAAAATTGTTTTTTCCTTTATTAATTTTAGAGAGAGAGGAAGTGAAAGAGAGAGACACACACACATCAATGACAGAGAACATTGGCCGCCTTCTGCATGCCCCACATTCTGTGGGGATTGGGTCCACAACCTGGGCATGTGTCCTGACTGGGAACTGAACCGGTGATCTCCTGGTGCACGGGTCAACGCTCAACCACTGAACCACACCGGCCGGACTTAACCACAGTATTTAAAATACTAATTTTTATACATAGGTATTAAAGCCTGGCCACCAGTAACTTTTTGCCCTTAAGTTAAAAAAAGTACTTAGTTGATTGGTAACAGGTACATTTTTTTTTAAATTGGAGGATTACTTAGTGCCAGGGTTCTCAACTTGAGGTAGTGAGAAGTATGTGAGAGTAATTTCCATATTTGGAATCTTTCTGTGTGCAAGTGAGGGGGGGGAGGGGGGAATCAACTCACAGCTAGCTTACACAAGTTGGCAGAAGAGGCAGGGAATTTGTATGTTCAAATAACTGGGAATTCCAAAAGTGGAACTGGGTCCAGGGCTCCTTATTCACACCTCTCAGCTCTCCCTGCCTTTACATTGGGTCTACTGCAGACTGCTGCTTCTCTTCTGGAAACAGGATGGCTGCCCTGGCTCAGGACCCCACCAGTCAGAGGAAATGAACACACCTCTCTCTGGCCTAGCAACAATGTTGGAATTAGTAACTGTCCTGATGAGATTACTCATCACTTCTAATGGGGATGGGAGTGGGGGTTAAGAACTGGAATGACTTAATTAACCAGAGATGGTCATGTTCCTACCCATGAAAAAGTGGGTTGTAGGGCCCAACCATACCTGAATCAACAACATGGTCTACTTGTGAGAAAGGTAGTTCCCCTAAGAAAATCAAGAGATGTTCACTACAACACATGATCTCCATTCCCTGTCCCTAACAAGAAATTCAGATAGGTAGTTTCATGTGGTTGTAGGGTCTAGGCAAGCATGATTGGTGGTCAAATAAAATCAAAGGAGCAGCCCTGGCCAATTTGGCTCAGCGGTTACAGAGTCGGCCTGTGGACCAGAGAAACCTGGGTTCAGTTCCTACTTAAGACATGTACCTCGGTTGCAGTTTGTCCCCGGCCCCGGTTGGGGTCGTGTGGGTGGCAACCACTCGATGTATCTCTCTCACATCAATGTTTCTCTCTCTCTTCCTCCCTCTCTCCCTCTTGTTCTATTTGAAGATAAATGCAAAAATGTCCTCAGGTGAGGATAAAACAACAACAACAACAAAGGAGCATTAAAATATTCCAGAATTTAAATGGCTAATTCATTTAGCTGCAGTTACCAGAAGATGGAAAGTGTGTGGATAGCCAGAGGAGATTCAGAATGTATTCAGGAATACAGTTGGAGAAATTCAGAGTGCTCCATTGAAAGACGCATGCTAGACTAGCATTACACACACAAACAAAAACAGGAAAAATGGTGGAAAAGAATGGGAGATTGAGCAGTGAAAGGAACATTTTTTAAAAAGTTTCATTTTTTGAGCAGAGATTGTGCCAGGTGATTTACATACATATTTCTTTTATTTTCTTAATCCTCACCCGAGGACATTTTCCCATTTATCTTCAGATAGAGTAGAGAGAGAGAGAGAGAGAAACATGGATGTGAGAGAGACACGCTGACTGGTTGCCTCCCACATGACTCTGACCAGGGCCTGGGATGAACCACAACAAAGGTACATGCCCTTGATTGGAATCAAACCTGAGACTCTTTGGTCTGCAGCTGACACTCCAACCCAACCGCTGAGCCAAGCCGGCCAGGGCACATACATATTTCTTTTAATTAAATAATTTAAAAATATGTATTGATTGCCTGCTGTGTGCCAGCTTTGTTTCCAGGCCCTGGGGATGCAGGAGGGACCACAATAGACAAAAGCGGAAGTTCCTGTGGGAGGCGACAGCATCCAACAACCCTGCAACCCTGGTAGTATTATTCCTTTTTACAGAGAGGAAACTAACCCTGAAACGGGTTAATGGATTCTTCTCAAGACACATGCGTAGCAGTTAGTAGCAGTGGGGCTGTGGTCCAAACCCACGGCTATCTGACTTTGCTCTGGCAGAAGACAATTATGGAGAGACAAGCTTACACTAAGGAGAGCAAGTAAAGGCAAACATAAGTGAGTCAGAAGATAACATTTAGAGAATGAAAGAAAAGTAGGAAGTGAAGAGAGAGGGTTTGCTAGAACCCCCCTTCACCTGCAAACACCCCAGGTAAGGCCAGCACAGGGCGGGCTCAACCACTGGGGCTCCCCTTCCCCTTCTTCCCCTGCGGTAAGAAAACCCCATTTTACACCAGAGGAAACTAAGGCTCAGGGCGACCTTTTAGAGCCAAGAGGAGATAAGGCTTTAAACGAAAAACATCTGGGAGAGATAAGGCATAAAATAATTAGCATTTCAGCAAATGACTGAAACTACAGGTAATTTTTGCTTTTTTTTTTCTTGAGAGGTCTAAATACTTTTTACCAATACGTAAGTCAGACGCTACTGCAAGGAGGTAGGGGAGAAAGTTTGAAGGCACCAAACATCCTAGCTGAGCTGTTCCCGAGAGGGAGAGCTGGGTGATTTTTCTAACAAGCGCGGCATTTGTCGCCTTACAGTTCACATTCCTGCGACTCGGTCCTCCCAGGGGCAGCGGAAAACAGGAAGGTGCGAGCGGCCCCGGCCCCCGCCCCCACCCTCTCCAGGAGGAAGGCCAGAGGCGCCTTCCCGGCATTTGTCTGGGTTTAGAATCTGAGCCCATCTTCTTCAGGAACTTCCTCCTACTGTTATTCGCTAAAGGTGACCGTTTCCAGAGGGCCTGGCCGATCTCTTTTGCCTTTGAGTTTCTGTTAAACGTTTTCCGAGTTGAGGCTGATGATGTCGCCGCCCTCTCTGCTGCAGCGTGCAGCTCCGGCGAGGCGGGAAGCCGGCCAGTGGGGCGGGCTTTGCCGGCGCGGCCTCTCCCCTGGGTGTAGGACCTGGCGGGCACAATCTGGTGGCAGTTCGGTCCTAAACAGCTCGGTGACTTTAGGAGCAGCTCTGAGGCACATTTGTAAGCGCGCTGGTCTTAGTTCCAGCCAAATCACGAGCGAGGATCGAGCAGTGAATTCATCTGATACCTAAGTCTTATTAGAAGTAAATGGCGCAAATGGCGCTCTCAGCTTGTGGGAGTGACGGCAGTAGTGGTTAACTCCAGCCTGTTTGGGGATGAGGGAGAGGAGACTGAAAATAACTTGGAGATCAGAAGCCGGGGAAGAACACGCAGACTCGGGACTGGGGCCGCGAGAGCTCAAATCTCCACAGATTTGGCGGCGCGGCCTGAGCACGCTCCCAGCAACGGCGGGTCTCGTTGCGTTTGTAGCCGCTACGTCACGGCTGTCTCGGCCTCTCATTGGACGAGCCCATCCAATCATGTGATTCCAGCGCATAGTATAAATAAGGGCAAGGAGACGGCGGTAGTCCGCCATTTCGTGGACGCCGGGTAGGTGGTAGGACGTGTGGGAGCCGGGCGGAGGGGAGCTGAAGAGCCGGCCGAGGGTGTGTGGATTTAAGCCGCTGCATTTCTGACTCAAGATCTCGGTAAGAGACCAGGTTTCAAGGAGTGAAATGGGAGATGAAACTTAACAGTGCCGAGGTGGGGCCGGCGCCAATGGCGGCGCCAGATTGAGACAAAGGGACGCCGCCGCCATTTTGTGACGTTCCGCACGGGCGGTGGCGGGGGCTTCAGGGCGACCCGAGGCGGTATCCTGGCCTTGAAGTGAAGGTGTTTATAAACCTTTACGGGAGGGTGAGCCGGGGTGTGGGATTACCTGACAACTGAGGCGGAGGGGGTGCCGGTAACCGTGTTGTATTCTAGGCCGCGCGGCCTTTCAATTTATGGCGCCTTTTTTTTTTTTTTTTTAAGAACCACGTTTTTTTAAGAACCTTCCAGGATTTTTTTTTTTTCAAGTCACTAATCAAGACTGGATCTTTCGATCCACATTAGTTGAGTTTTGTACTCATTTATTTTCATGTTATTTTAATTAGACTTCACTTTTTACACGTTGAACCCGGTCTTGTAAAACCGATCTTCTGTGGGCAGCATTGGTTTTGTGGCTGGTTTCTGTTAATCCGTAGACATGAAAAAAGTCAGTCTCCAGCGGTGCTTTGGTCTGAACTCCTGCGCACAGGGTGGGGTCACACAGATGTGGACTTAAAAAAAAAAAATTGGGTTAGCCCAAAGTGAGAGCAACGTGGTGTTTGTGAATAGTCCTTGAGCTGAGTTATTGAAGAGGCTCCTCTTTCAAGCAATTGACACTGGTCTACTGGGTGATTGGGATTGTTGCCCCGGCGACTTTAAGTAAATACAAGCCCCTAAAGTGCAGTAATTAGTGCATAACAAGTGTAAACACACATCTGTCTCTGGGTTTACCTATTTTGGATATTTCATAATAGATGGGATTGTAATTATGCACCTTTGTGTCTGGCTTCTATAGCTTCGCATGTTTTCATCCACATTTGTAATATTTATCAGTAATACTTTTCCTGACTAGTAGTCTGTCGTATGGATAATAAATTTTGCTTGCTTATCCGTTGGTAGATATTTGGGTTAATGCTTTCTTGCTGTTAACAGGTAAAGTCCCTAACTCAGTGCCCACATTGTAGTAAACGTTCCTCCAATGTTTTTTTCCCCTTTCCAGGGAGCCTTTCCCCCCCCCCCCCCTTTAAGCACTTTGTGCTGGTTTCCTGACAGTTATCAGTAACATTTCGGGAGAAATGGGTGTTTTGAGGGTGGGAATTTTACTTGCTTGGTTTTTACTATTTTGGCAGGGTTTCCTAAGGATGTTTTTCACTGTGTACATAATTTGGTTGAATCTTCAAGTTTTGTTTTTGTTTTTTTTTTTTTACAGAAATGCATCGTGATTCCTGTCCATTGGATTGTAAGGTTTATGTAGGTAATCTTGGAAACAATGGAAACAAGACAGAATTGGAACGAGCTTTTGGCTATTATGGACCACTCCGAAGTGTATGGGTTGCTAGAAACCCTCCCGGCTTTGCTTTTGTTGAATTTGAAGATCCCCGAGATGCAGCTGATGCTGTCCGAGAGCTAGATGGGAGGTAATTTAATCGTCGTTTTATATTAACAGTGAATATGTTGGTTGAGTTTCTAATATTTAAAATTACTAGGACACGCAGTTCTGAGTGACTTCTTGGTTATCTGAAATTGCTATTACTGGAAATTACAAAAACCTATTTTACAATCAAAAAGGGACCCATCAGTTTTAGTGGAGATATGTAGGAAGTTTCTTTTGATTAAGTTGGACCCCAGGCAGTGTTGTCTGGATGCTAACCCCACATCTCCTCCAATCTCCAAAATAATTTAAGTTTAATGGTCAATTCTTGGTGGGTGATAGCTGCATCCAAGAAATGGTCAAAACATTTTAATCTAAATTCTCCAGTGTCAACTGTCACTTTTGAATTATGTCTAAAACAATTATGGAATTGTTGGTTTGGCTCAGCGGTTAGAGTGTCAGCCTGCGGTCCGGAGAGACCCGGGTTCAGTTCCCAATAAGGGCGCGTACCTCAGTTGCAGTTTTTCCCCGGCCCTGGTTGAGTTGAGCGGGAGGCAGCCACTCCGTGTGTCCCTTTCACATCGATGTTTCTCTCTCCCCCCTTCCTCTCTCCCCCTTCCACTCTATCTGAACAAAAAAAAAAAAGGAAAAATGTCCTCGACTGAGGATTTAAAAAAAACAATTGTGGAATCAGATATTTTCTTTAAGAATGGCCATGAATTGATAAATGTAGCTTGGATGATGGTTAAATGGTGGTTTAAAAAGTGCTGCTTTTAGGAAGTCTGGATTGTATAGCAATTTTTCTTAATGAAGAGTGTCATTAGTTGGCTGATAATACCTGAGTCTTTATAGTGAACAGGTGTTACCCTTTCCCTTTCTATTTGGCTTTTGAAACCAAGGAAAACTCTTAATCCTTAAAATCCTAAAAATAAATGGTCTGAGGGTTGGCTGTATAAAAGCTTGTTTATGCAAGCAGTTTGCAGAAACACATTTACAGGGCCCCATCTTCTTCCCAATCACTGTGGCTTATCTAAACTTAATGGTTGCTGCGAATTTTCAATGTCAACTATTGTATGATTGAGGGGAAGGGGTGATGTAAAATAAGATGACCCAAAGTCTTCTGTCCTATTGGTGGTGGTTTACATGGTTGGGGTGGCATGCAGAGACCAGCAAATAACCTGTAAGATCCATAAACAAGTGCTGGGACCTCAAAGGGAGAAGTCAGAACAGTATGTACACCTGAACTAGTTCTTCCAAGGATGAATCCAGAAGTTTTCACACTTAAATGACAACTGTTAACAAATTAACATTGAGTGCAATGATCAGACTGACTCTGAATAAAGCAATAAAATGTAAGGAAGTGGGTTTTCTATAAGAAAAAATAAGAGAGAAAACTTGCTTAGGTGTTAAGGATTCTATAGGCACTCAGATGTGTTCTTTGCTAAGGTGCTAACTAGATGTGTTTTTTGCTTTAATATACATTCCTTAGAAAGTCAGTTTGGCTGCTTTAAATTTAATAATGTTTTTTTCTTCCTAGAACGCTATGTGGCTGCCGAGTAAGAGTGGAACTGTCGAATGGTGAAAAGAGAAGTAGAAATCGTGGCCCACCTCCTTCTTGGGGTCGTCGCCCTCGAGATGATTATCGGAGAAGGAGTCCTCCACCTCGTCGCAGGTACTTGAGAGAGAGCGTGTTTAGAGGTATTGGTGTAATGGACTAGCTAATAGGAACAGGTATTTCTCTCAAAGTTTGTTGGTGGGTTTTAAATTTATTGTGAAGAATCGGAGGTTTTTATGAAACATTTGCTGGGTGTAGGTTGGGGTATGTGAGTTGTGCTGAGTGTTGGCTTTTGTCTTTAGGTTCATGTTGGTAGTCAGTAACTTCTATCTTGGATCTATCTTCTAGTTCATCTTCTAGTTGCATCTTTCCAAGTCTTCCCTTATACTTCAATTTAGGCCTTTTTCCATTTCTTGACTCCATAATGACAAACATTACATTCAACTCTAGCTCTTCACAAAAAAATGTGTTTTCTGCTAGTAGCACGATTGTAATATTTTATCAACCAGGCAGCTGTTTTAATGTTACAACTGGTAAAATAGAAATCTTTCTGAAACTAACTTAAGTGACTGACCAAAAAAGGGGGCTAAAAAAGTAATCCCAGTCATCTATTCTTCAAACCCAAATAGGAGAGAAATCAGTTTTTTTATAATTGAAAATGGCATCATTCTTGGACCAGGCAGTGCTGTCTGGATGCTAACTCCACATCTCCTCAAATCTCCAAAATAGTTTCTGTAGGACTGAATTTACCTCTTACAGGTGAGTGAAGTCCTAGGAGATAGGAGTTCAAAAATCTTGCCCCTTTTGCTATTTTGAAAAACAACACACTGTTGCCCATCATAATAAAGAGTATTTGTTAGCTAAATAGATGGTTGTACTGATGGCTTGTTTTTCATTTTTTTTTGTGCTTTTTGGTCCATCTATTAATAAAAATGAACCCCGTTACAGAGTCACCATCATGTCTCTTCTCACCACCCTCTGAGTCTGCATTAGCCAGTCAACTAGCCCTTTCAGCGTCATGTGACCAGCGCGCCCCATTCAGCTTGGCTGGTGTCGTTTCACATGACCCAGGCATGGCCAGTCGTCAGGTTGCACCGCCCTTTGGTTCCCGAGCATGCTGTTTTCTCTCAGCCTTCTCTCCAACCTTAACCAAATCGGCAGCAGCCACCTCGACCGCCCACACATTCCTGGCCAATCAGCTCAGCTGTTTATTTACCAAATGTCTTCACAACAACTACAGCAGCAGCCTTCGGCTAACAAAAAAGCAGGAAAAATCCACAACACCCCCTTCGCCAACCAACTAAATCCAACGCAACATCTGGCAAAACCTTTTCAGCAAATTCTTCCTGGCCGTCAGTCCGGCAGCCTCACCTCACCATTTCTAGCTTGTTGAAACCCAAAACTAGTAAGTTTTTCCTGCTTATACAGTTTACTGCTGGTTAAAATAAGGAGTAAGCGGCTTAAAGTAATTCTTTTTTCTGGATCAAAGGCTGGCTGTGCATAATTGAATGGTAATGTACATATATATTGCTTGAATAAAACTTTTAAGGGTGATAGGGAACTCATAATGTAACTAGACCTTCAAGTGAAACTTATTTGCATGTGTGAGATGCCAAACTAAAAATTTTAATAACTAACAGATGTAGCTTTTCTTTCTAGCAAAAATTTGACTCCTATCACCTTTAAATGGTTTTACTAACAGTTTTCAAAATTTTTAAATTTTGGGGGTGAAGTGGGCCAAGCTAAGGTAATTTGATAAGTCTAAAACACACTCTTAAATGTGACGATCACAAATGCAGTTCTAATGTAGCACTTAATGGCATCAATATTTACACCTAGCGCGTTTTCACAAAATTACACTATCCACCTGGTTACCTAAGTCTTGTCATGGACTTAAATAGGTTTGCATGGGTTCCAAATACTGGTTTATGGAACTGTTTTTGGAACTACTTGTGGGACTACATTTTGGTGTGGTGTTTTGGGTAGTGAAGTTAGTTTGACATGAAGTTTTGCATTGGACAGATCTGCTGTGAAGCATTCTTTGTTAAAGTGAGTCCATGGTTGGAATACCTGCTTTTCACTTGAGCTTTTGGTTCCTTAATCCTTCTGTGCCTTTTTTTTCTTTTCTTTTTTTTTTTTTTTGGACGATGGGTGCCAGTTCTTCAGCACATTCACTGGGCCCAACAGTGAGATTGAAAAGTTGGGAAATGCCTCACGCCATAAATACTAATTGACAGTTAGCCTAACTTTCCTGTTTCTGCTTTTAGATCTCCAAGACGGAGAAGCTTCTCGCGCAGCCGGAGCAGGTAAATGACTTTGGGCCACATTCTCGAAATGGCAGTGTTGCTTGCACATAAGCTGTTTTCCAAACGACTTGGTTAACAGTAATAGACCTTCCTCAGCTTTAGTAATGAACGAAGTGTTACATAGAACCAATATTAAGTTGTAAGAATGAACCAACTTAGTTTTCAAATACTTGTTGTGTATAATCCTGAATGGTCCTATTTTTCTTTTCCCTCTCTTTTTAGGTCCCTTTCTAGAGATAGAAGAAGAGAGAGATCACTGTCTCGGGAGAGAAATCATAAGCCGTCTCGATCCTTCTCTAGGTCTCGTAGGTAAGCTCTTTAATGGCGAGCTATTTAAGACCTTTGCTTATGTAATATACTAAAAACAGAAATAGGTCCTCTTAAACCATTTTGATATTATTTTTATAACTTTGCAATGATCCTTTTGATGTTTTGTCGCTGTCACCAAGTTACAGATGGAACTTTTTCTGTTTTTTTTAGCCGCTCTAGGTCAAATGAAAGGAAATAGAAGACCAGTTTGCAAGAGGAGTGGTGTACAGGAAATAACTTCATTTGACAGGAGTATGTACAGAAAATTCAAGTTTTGTTTGAGACTTCATAAGCTTGGTGCATTTTTAAGATGTTTTAGCTGTTCACATTTGTTTGTCTTGGAACAGTGACACATAAAGATGTAATTCTCTATGGTTTGAAATGGATCATATGAGGCATGTAATATCAAAAATTGTTACTTTACAATGTTCCCTTAAGCAGAATTGAATTTGCTTTGAACTTCAGTCTTGCATAGACTGATAATAAACCTCTAAACTCCTGCCCAGCTAAAGTGTGATGTTGAGTATTATGGAAACAAAACTTGGAAAAATTGAACTTGAAACTTTCCATAGCTGGGATATAATATGCAGCTGTAGTTTAACAAGCAGTCTTCAAAAGCTGCTGTGAACACACAAGCCAGCAGGTAAAAAAATTAAAAGCTGCACCCTTAAACTAGATTAGAGGTTTAAAAAAAAAAATCAACTAGTCTCTACACCGGGCAGAGGTTGTCCAGTTAGTGTGGAATCTAAGTAAAGTTTCAGATCCAACTAGTCTTCTACACCGGGCAGAGGTGGTCCACTTAGTGTAGAATCTAAGAAGTTTCAAGAAAGTTAGTTTACCCTTCTTTGCTTAGGTCGTAAATTTCTTATGTGATTGCTGTATATGACTACATAAATCTTTGTAACTATTCATTTGGAAATTTGAGACTATTCAAGATACCAGTGTCCTGCCAGTTTAAGGGTACATTGTAGAGCTGAACTTTGAGTTACTGTGCAAAAATTTTTTTCATGCTGTCATTTGTAATATGTTTTGTGAGAATCCTTGGGATTAAAGTTTTGGTTACAAATTGTTGTTTAACCTGAAAGCCTGTTTTTCCTTGCAAAACTAAAATCTGTGAGCTTGGTATCAAGTTCAGGTATAACATTCCTATTGGAAGCCATACTTATATTTTCTTGTAAAGTGCTTTTGAATTAATAAAATAGCATAACTGTAATAGTCAAAGCCACCATTAACATAGTTCTTGTCCCATGAAAAAGCAGTTGGTTACACAAATTTTATAAGAAACAATTGAGGCTTTTGAAGTGAAGGGAATTTGGGGGAGTAGAAGCCAGTTCAAAGTCCATGATACTCAGTGACCAACATTAAAGATTAGTAACCTCTAGAACGTTATAACCCAAAGTTGCCCATATAAAAAGGCTTTTAGCATTAGCATGAGAACTTTCCACAAAGCTTTAAAAATGCTTCCATTTTATATAATTTGAGGTGTTGCATGGGAATTCTAAATTGAGCCATTATGATGTAAAATTCACTATGTGGTTAAATTGTAACAGTGCAGACTTGAATATGGAGGCATGCATAACCTTCCTCTTAGAAATCCAGAGGAGCTGTAATTTCAAATTTTTGTGCAATTAGATTAAACCATAATGCAACAGTCTTGTGGCTTAGTTTCCTTAAATGTGCTATTTTATGCCAGTTTTGGATTATCCTGACTTTAATACTGAAATGATTGCATTGAGTTGACTATATAAGGATATGTTAATTTTAAAATTGAATTTTAGACGGGGGTGGAGGGACAAGCATCTATTAGCTACCTTCTGCACGCCCCCTACTGGGGATGGAACCCACCCAATTGGGAATCAAAGGGGTGGGATGTTGCCCAGTTGAGCCACACCTGCCAGGGCTATATAAGTATATTCTATAAGATGTAGATGCTAGGCTGATTATTTCCCCTGGTCCTTAACTTTTCATGGCAAATGTCAACAAGGGAGGAGAGTCATTTGTGTCACAAGGGAGAATTGGTATCAATGAGGTTCAGTATGAGCCTTGTTACAGAAGATCCTTAAGATTAACCTGACGACTTAGAAGTAATACGGTATGTCAATAATTACAATGCTCTTATAAATGGACATTTATATGGGCTTTTGGGGCAGTTTACAACTCCCAAACTCTAAGTTAGCGTTATTGGTAAAAGGATAATAAATTATGGGTATAATGTGGGTAATGTGGAAGATGAGATAAAGTCAACCTGAAGGAGTTATCTTGTCTTGGCAGGCTGGGATGTGTGTGTGTTTTCACTTTAATCAAAAGTTCCAGAACAACCCTTCACATTGCATTTTTCTATTGTGGCTATTAGAAGTTCTGAAGTTACTATAATTTAAAAAATTACAAGTTCCACTAGCCAGTTTGGTTACGCATCCTCTGAATCAAATGGCAGTGAAAGCAAGTCACTACAACTAATCTGCAGTGTAATGACTACGGGTGTTCACTAGAGGTCACTTAATGGTGACGATTTAAGGAAACCTAAGGATTGTAATTGGCTTTCATGCTTTCAGGAATATGTAACTGGTTTTCAGCTTCTTATGGGTTATTTCTGAACTTCATGTCTTAAACAGAAAGGTGAAGACAAAAGATAACTACTGTTTATTATATGCTTTTTACAGTTCCTTAAAAAGATCATGTCAGTAGGTGGCATCTCTATCAAAGTAGACATACCCATATCTGGATGGGAAGTCCTGGTTGCCTCTTATTGTAGTCATGGTTCGTATTAGTTGAATTTTAAATTGGGAGTAGTGTTGATCACAGAAAGTTTTCAAATGTTTTTCAAAATATACACAGCCTGATTCCAGGCTCATTGGCTCAGTTTTCCAGTGGTATAACACTGTGTTATTGGGAAGAGCTCTCCCAGGTGATAAAATTCCTTGTTATATGATGCCAGTTTAGTGCTTTGTCTTAATGTGTTTTTTATTTTTCAGAATTCTGAACATGACTTTGCCAGATCTAGTTGGTGATGTCTTCCAGTTGTATATTTTTGTACTGGCCTTCTGGTTTTCCAATTTTTGAGGGTGGGTATGAAAGATTTTTACAATTAAAGTAGGTGAAGAAGGATCTGGGTTGGACTATATATTTATCAAAACAATCTGGTAGTGTTAAATAATGATTTTATAGTCAACAAATTCGCTCCTATTTTATTAGATTCATTGGATACCTCAAAGGAATTCAAGTAAGCACACTTGTGAGTTTCTGAGGAGAGATTGAAATTTTCTTTTGATAAATTTAGTGTGCTTAATTTTTTTTATGCAGCTTTGCCCTAATTGCCAAAACTTACATTATTTAGACATCATTTGGCATCCCAGTTCTTTCTGGATCACATAACTAAAAGGGCTTCTCAGACTAACATGAGATACATGTGTAAATATTTCTCATCTTTAGGTCCCCCCCCCTCCCCCCAGTTCTGACATACATAAAAGCATTGTATATGATTGCTTCACTAAGGCCTCATTGTATATGATTGCTTCACTAAGGCCTCAGAATCTGGCCATTTCGTGCCTTTACTGTGAGTTAGTATATATATGTAAGTATTTCACCTTGAGGTAGTGAAAACCTCTGGAAACACAGATACTTCACTTCTTTGTGGTCATCATTTGGAGAGGTCCTGAGATGGAGAATGTTTCACTTTACTTTTAGAGCAAAATTAAGCCTTTCAGAAAATTATTTGTAGGTGGCTTCCCTCTCTTTTCACTTGTGAAAGAAAATTTTTCTTGTGAATAGGCACATGTATTTTAGTATATAGTTTGTTCAGGTTACATTTGGGGTGAGTTAGCATCCTTTTTATTAATGTTTGGTTATTTGCTGACAGGCCCCTAAACTTAACAGAGCTAAGGAAGAGGAAAGTTGCTGAAGGATACCTTTTTATTGGGGTGGGGCTGAGGATACTGTTGTCATTTAGATAAGGAAATGGAAATGATCTGAATAAAAATGGAAGTTTTGAAAGCTAAAAGTTTTTAATAGAACATTTTTCTTAGGAAACAATTTATAAGCCTTTTTAAAGCTTAGGCAGCTGGTGGCTTTATTTTAACCCACTCCAGGTGGCTCTGCCAACAGAATTTATAAGGAAATTTATTTTTTTAACCAAAATCCATTTTCTTTTTTTTTTTTTAATTCTCATCCGAGGACATTTTTGCATTTCAGATAGAGCAGGAGGGAGAGAGAGAGAAACATCGATGCGAGAGAGACATCGACCGGGGACAAACTGAACCTGGGTCTCTCTCGTCCGCAGGCCGATGCTCTAACTGCTGAGCCAAACAGGCCAGGGCAGGAAATTTATTTTTAGATAAAACCATTCATATTAAGTTACAACAAGAACTCTTTAAAAGTAGATACAAATTGGAGTGTTGATTTGTCATTGAATTGTTTCCTTACATGGCAGTCCATGACACAGGCACTTAGTGGGGAACGGGGTACAAATCTTTAGTTGAGAGCCCTTTGAAAAGCCACTTAGATGAAAATAAGTCATGGCAAGCATGGGAGGTGGTGAAGGCAGAGTTCACAGATAAGGAAAGGTTATGTAAAAAATCTGAGGTGAAGAAATGAGTACCTTAATTATGAAGTAGAAGTTTATAAGGTAGGAGCTATTGAGTGTACAACTATAGGGGTTAAACTGAAAGGATTCGAAAACTTGAAGTAGGTCCAGCCTGATGATTTGACTTTTTAGCCACACTGCCAAATAAGCAGTTGTGGGATAAACGGGTACTGGCAGGAAGGCCAAGAATTTGGCAGTTAGACTGCACTAATGAAATGGCTGGCTCATGTATCCCAGCTGTCTGGGGTTTAATGGGGACGAGGCATTGAACTGGCACTCCTGATAGAGTTGTGTTGACAATGTATAGCAGTCTGTTTGACATGAAATTGGCTTCTAGAAGTTAGGTTGGGAGTAGAAGTCCACCTTTTAAGGAGTAAGGAGATATGAGCACAATGATTATTTGGAGAGGGCTAAAAACTGAATCGTTGAAATTAGCTGCAAAAGAGGGTTGGTTAGACGCTCCAGTGAAGAGTTGGATGGGTCAGGAAAGTTTTTTTGACCCTGCCTTTGCTGTGGCATCCAGGAGGGGAGGTTTTATTTTCGAGTACTCCTTTGCCAAACATTGTGCAGGGCCTATCAAGTGATACTTAACCACTTTAGAGGTATTACTTAATGGGAGAGCAGAAGACTCCTCACTTTAATTATTTGTCTTAATAAACAAGTGGTGTATTCAGAACCCAGGCCAGTCTTGATGGCAAAGCCCTCATATTTCATTCCATTATGTTTTTACTTTCTCAGCCCAATGGTAAAATGCCATTTAATTGCCATTTAGTGAATGTCAGGATTTAGAGCATGTCTGTCCAATTGTAAAACGATGTAAATTGTACCTACATTGGAAAATCAGGACCTTACAGCCTTTCTGGAGGCAACTTGTCAACATTTTTGTCTTACAGAGAGGGATATGTGATGAGCAAGTGTTCTTAACAGCTAGAAAATGCTTAATCATGTGCCCTTGAACCTTTTCCTTTTTACACATCTGAAGCATGTACACCTGAGGTGTATGTACGTACTATGCAAGCTTATGCTATATGCCATCATCTGGGCAGGTACCACAGTAAAGCACTAAGTTAAGACATTTCTTGGCAAAGGCCTACCTAGCTTTGTCTCAATGCTAAGTGATACTCAATTCAACATGACTAAATGTCACTGTCAAGGACAAAGCTGTGCTAATGTGGATGTGTTGACACTGATTTGTTTGCCCATGTTAACTCTTGATCTTGTCATGCTTCAAGCTACGACTAGGCTATGCCAGTCTCCTGGTCCTGACCCCTTTTAGGAATGTGAGAACAATATTGGTGAGTATTGCTTTTTAGGCAAGGACTGGTAAACATAAAATTTTAGGGACTTTTAAATTAGCTTTTTAAACTTTATAGAGAAAAGTGCACAATTACTATCTATCCCAACCCCTTTTTTCCCTTGGGAACACCCCAAAAGAATTTCATGGCCAGACAAGGCTGTTGCAGAGATTCAAGATGGCACCTTCTCTGGTTTCAAAACCAGTTTGCCCAAGTCTATTGTGAAGTATTTCAGTTGCTGGGGGGAAATGCTGATCTAGGTTAAGGAAGCACATTGAATCACTTAGATTTTGACCATGGACTTCGCTTAAAGCTGTTTAATTGTTCCGTCACTGCCTGCAGTCTTGGCTTAGAAGAAGGCTTCATTCCTTTTCTCCAATGAGTGTACAAAAGGAAAGGCTTTTTTAAGGGAAAAGTGTATGTGCACCATTCAAGGGCTAACTTTTTGGACTTGACAGCAGTTGACGGGAAGAAGAAAATTCAAAGGGATAACAGTAATAAAGTGATAGATCATCCTGCTTTATTGAAGAGGTTGAAGTGTAGTGAAGGCTAGACAGGATGTCCAAGGTCACAGCCCAGCAATGATTGAGCAGGAGCAGTAACCTAGGTTGCAGGACCAGGTGGAGATGAACTGGCAGAGGCCTTGAGTCCATAGTCCCAGTCATGTGTTTAGAGATGAGAAGGTGGATTTGCCCAAATTCATGCAAGGATACCAAGGCAGAACTGGGGCAAGGACTGCCCCAACAGCTAATCCAGGTGCAAGTTCTAGGGAGCAGTATATTAAGACTTTGCCCCTGGCTGGTTTGGCTCAGCAGTTGGGGCATCAGCCTGTGGACCAGAGAGTCTCGGGTTCAGTTCCTGGAAGGGGCACGTACCAAAAAGATAAAAAGACTGACACCAGTAATAGGGTGACTTTTTTTTTTATCCTCACCCGAGGACATTTTTCCATTTCTTGTTCAGATAGAGTGGGGGGAGGGGGGCATCGACGTGAAAGGGACACATGGAGTGGTTGCCACCCGCACGGCCCAACCAGGGCCAGGGACAAACTGCAACCGAGGTATGTGCCCTTAGTGGGAACCGAACCTGGGTCTCTCTGGACCGCAGGCCAACGCTCCAATCGCTGAGCCAAACTGGCTAGGGCACAAGGGTGACTGACTTTTGACCAGCTATGTCTAATCTGGAGTTTCATTTATCTTTCAATTCTCACATGAGGATTTTTTTTTTTTTTAAGAGGAAGGGAGAGAAACATCGATTGATTGCCTCCCATATGCACCCTGATTGGGAATGGAACCCATAACCTTTTAGTGTATGGGCCGACACTTCAGCTAACAGCCACCCTGCCAGGGCTGGGGTTTCATTTTTTTCTAATCTGCAAAATGGGGATAACAATAGGAAACAAACTACCTCCTGTCAGTACCTTGATAATGATGTGGCACATAGATGACGCTCACTTGAAGCCATGATACAATGCACAGTGAATAACTGTCCTGTGGCAGCCTCACAGGAACTGTGTGCCATAGAGCACTCAAGGAAGCATTTAGCTAAGTAGATTCCTTTTGGTGCAGGGCAGGCACTCGTGCCCCCTTTGCTTTCCTGTATTCCTCCTGCATACTGGGGTGTTTCCCCTGACCCTGGTTCTTAACACATTTTTTAGTCCATTGTGCAGATTGAGAGGACATTGATTTGAGGGGTCCAAGGTCAGGATGGGCATTGGTAGTTAAAGGGGTCTGGGCAGATATAAAGAACGGGGCTTCTGAAATCCAGCAGTAAGCAGATAAAGAGGATGAGGGGTTAAAACAGCTTTAGGTGACTTTAAAAATAGGTTTTCAAATTAGGCCCACCTGGATCCACGTTTTCATCTTTTGGCTATGTGCCAGCATTTACAATTAAATGTTTAAATAGAGTTAAAACAAAATTTTACATTGATTTTAGGAATAGAAAGAAACATTGATTTGTTCTACTTATTTATGTGTTCATTGGCTGCTGCTTCCATGTGTCCTGATGAAAAATCAAACCTGCAACCTTGGTGTATCTGGACAATAGCCAACTGGGCCAAAGTTCCCCAGATGATTTACAGGGCAGTCAGGATTCAGGTCTGTTTTTATCTGACAGTGGTCGCATTGATTTATTTGGGACCTCCCTACCTCAAGCATCCCAGTATATTGAACAAGGTACATCTGTGCCCTCAGCCTGGGGCCCTGCCCACTGGCCGCATTCTCTGCCTATCCATGTTCTTGCCATTTAACCTTGCTGGGAGAGGTGGCCCTGGTTGTTTCTGTGACAAGCTGTGGAATAGGACTGAAAACTCCAGCATTCCTTGGTGTTGCATAGCAGATGGATGAGATTGTTGTCACCAGAAAAGGCTGCTTTTCTTTTCTCTGTTCAGCATGTAAACAGTGCTGGTGTTGGGAATACCCCTTGAGCAAGGTGGAGAAAAAAAGATAACCAGACTGGAAAAGAATTAAAAACGAAGGACCATATGCTGTGCACATGCATTGTGCTTTTTCTTAATATCAACTCTGATGTTGGGGTTATCTCATTTTCTTAGAAAGCTCAGAGTGCTTCTCAACCCTATTAGACTTGGGCCCCCTCTTTATAAAACAGTTTTGTAATGAATGATCCTTGACTTACGAAGTGAAATCCATTTTCATTATTTTTTTAAGTCAAGATGAAGTCTTAACTGTAAAAATAGTTTTTAAAATAGTATGTATTTCTGTGTGTTAGTTATGAGTGCTAAAAGGCATAAGTCAGATGCTTGAACTTAGCTGAAGCCATTTCATTCTTGCCCTATAGAAAGTTAAGA
Organism: Molossus molossus; assembly: GCF_014108415.1. NCBI lineage: Eukaryota > Metazoa > Chordata > Mammalia > Chiroptera > Molossidae > Molossus > Molossus molossus. Next base: position 8,010,421 of record NW_023425402.1, read on the forward strand.
GTGAAGGCACATTTAGAGACTTGAACGACAGACCAGACTTGCTTGAGTATGATGAGGGGAAAAGCAGCCTAATTGAAGTAGAGATAACACACCAAGAGAAATGACAGACTGCTGAACTGGAGAAATGTATAATGGGCTAAGCCTTAAAACTGTTGAGGTTCTGGCCAGGTAATTCAGTTGGTTAGAGCATCCATCTCGATACATCAAGGTTGCGGGTTCAGTCTCTGGTCAGGGCACGTACAGGAGTCAACCAATGAGTGCATGAATGAGGGGAACAACAAAACTGATGTCAAATTGATCTCTCAAAAAAAGACAAATTAAGAACTCAAAACTAACTCCTATTATAATGGGATTGGGGATAAAACAAAGTGCCTGTCCCATAGGTTGTTACAGGTTTGATTGAATTAATACTTGAGATGTGCTTGAAAACGGTTCCTGGCACTTAAATACTACGTAAGTATTTAGTATACGTCCTTTGGTAGATGGGATAACTGGGTTAGGAAAAATCAGTCCAAATGCACATGGTAATGGATTATTCAGTGATTTATAGGCAATGTCTTTATTCCACTTAGTTATTCTATTTGTAATGGCCTTAAGCAAGTACTTTAAATATTTTATACCTTGCTTGGCCAGTGTGGCTTAGTGGTTGAGCGTTGTTGACCCATGCACCAACTGGTCACTGGTTTTCTGGCCAGGGCACAGGCCCAGGTTATGGACCTGATCCCTGGTGTGGGGCATGTAGGAGGCAGCCACTCGATATTTTATCTTATTGATGTTTCTATCTCTGCCCTCTTTTCTCTCTAAAATCAATAGAAAAAGAAAAGAAAATAAATATTATATACCTATAGTAGGTTCAGTCTTGTGGGTGTGGGCAATTCTTGTGTGACAGATGTCTCATAGCTCCTCAATCCCTAAGTCACTTATGCTCCTCCAGTGTGGTGGCAAAAAAACAAGAAAACCCTACATCAGTTTCGCAATCACCCACTAGGAGGCAGTACTGCCCCATTGAGACTACTAGGTCACATTCTTTGCCTGAGGTCACACTTTTGTTTAGAATTGAGTTTTCCACTGACAAGTCTTTCCCACTTTGACAACAATAGAGAGAGATAAAGACAAGAGTGACAGTAATTAGCATTTCTTGAACTCCTGTGCCAGTACTTTAATAAACATTTAACATGTGCAAACCACCAGCTCACTTAAACATCACTACTTGAGGGAGGTTCTGTTATCTCACTATACAGATGACACAGTTTTAGGTCCAAGAGCCATGTGAAGTGTTTTGTGTAGTAGAGCAGAATGGGATTTGGATAGAAAGGTGGCAATATAAAGAAAAAAGGCCATGGGCATAAAAGCAAAAGCAAGAAACTTCAAGGCTTTATGTGGACTGACAAGTTTAAGACTTAATTTGTTCAAGGTTTAGAATTGGAGATTTAGTAGAAAGTCCAAGCTAAAGGAGAAGAGTTCATCAGGGATGGTGATTTTCAAACCTGAAAACTAGCCAAACCTTTTTTGAAATGAAATCTTACATAATAAATGTAAAATACATCAAACAGTTGAAATGATACTGCTATAAAAAGTTCTGGTATAGAGCCCTGGCTGGTTTTGCTCAGTGGTTAGTACGTCAGCCCACAGACTAGAGTCCGGGGTTCGGTTTCCGCTAAGGGCACATACCTTCCTTGCTTGCAGTTTGTCCCCAGCCCCGGTTGGGGTCGTGTGGGTGGCAACCACTGGATGTGTCTCTCACATTGATGTTTCTCTCCTCTCCCTCCCGCTCTATCTGCAAAAAATGTTCTCAGATGAGGATAAAAAAAAAGTTCTAGTAGATAATATTGGTTTATAAAAACAGGAAAAAATTTTTTTAAAAGACTTGATATTTAGAGAGAGAGAGGGTAACATTGATGTGAGAGTGAAGCATCCATCTGCTGCCTCCTACATGCCCCCTCCCTAGGATGGAGGGTACAACCGAGGCATGTGCCCTGACTGAGAATCAACTAGTGACCTTTCAGTTCACGAACAACCCCCAGTCAACCGAGCCACACCAGTGAGGGCTGTTTTGTTTTTTAATTTTTAAAACTTGATTTTAGAGAGAGAAACATCAGTTTGTTGTCCACTTATTTATGTGTTCATTGGTTGATTCTTGTATATTCCCTGACTGGGGATCAAACCCTGACCTTGGTGTATTTGAACAATGCTCTAACCACCTTACCCAGCCAGGGCAGGAAACATGTTTTGATGAACGCGGTCTTAGGATGACCTCAGAACCCAGTTGCTCCTGTATTTTGGTTGTACAGAGAAAGTAAATGCAAATGGTAACATTTTTTTTAACACCTCATTTTGCAATCCCAGAAGTGACAGGGTAGGGAGGTCTGCCCCAAACAACCCAGAAGCACACATTTGTTTCAGCATGATAGAATATGCATATGGTTGAAGAGGTTTTATGTTTTAAAAAAATACTTTTTAAAAATTGCTAGACCGGCCCTGGCCGGTTTGGCTTAGTGGTTAGAGTGTTGGCCTATGGACCAAGGAGTCACAGTTTCAGTTCTGTTCAAGGGCATGTACCTTGGTTGCAGTTCAGTCCCTGGCCCTGGTTGTGTGGGAGGCAACCGTTCAGTGTGTCTGTCTCACATCAGTGTTTCTCACTCCCACTCCCTCTCCCTCTCTTCTTCTCTGTCTGAGGATTAATGGAAAAATGTCCTCAGATGAGGATTTTTTTAAAAAATTGCCAGACTAATGTATATTTTTTGAACACTATCAAATGTCTGGGAGAATCCTGCATCGTGGTGTGAGAATTCTTTATGCCTCCCACACCTTTGCTCTGCAGATAGAGAACCTGAGGCGAAGGGTGGGAGTGGAGCTCAGACTCCTGGAGCCCAGCTGGGGCCATTTTTGTGCTTGGCCTCCTGACTTCTGGCCCAGTGCTCCTGAGTGGCCAGTTATGACATCTGGTTGGCAGCATGCTGCAGACTGGCTGTTCAACCCTTCACCTGAGAGGGCCCTGGCCACTTGCCCATCTGACAGATAAAACCTCAGACAGAGGGCAAACAGGACCGGCTCCAGGAGTCCCTGCAAGTCTGACTCACCCAGTGGTTTGTGCCCATGCCAGTCCCAAAGGCACTTCCCTGATCTCTTCTTTCTATCACTTCTCTTGCTGTGGCCAGATTGGGACTCTTGAGCAACAGGCAGACGCCCATGAGCGTGAGAATGGCGCCAGCTCTTTTAAGGTGGGTTTTCTAGGCCACGGGGACTGGCCTGTCCCATTCCTCGGTGGCTCAGCATTGCCCCATTGGTTTCAGTATCAGGGTGGGACAGCGACCTGCGGTGGGACACTGTGTGACTAGGGCACAGACACATTGGCGACAGGTGGTGGTGCTCTGCAGCATGGGAGAGCATGGGCTACCTAGACCCAGGATTTCAAAAATGCCGTTTATCAGCATTCGCCTTTTGAAAGAAGCACTCTGCTTACAGATGGCAGGATGTTAAGAAATTTAACTTGCTCTTTTTTCCTTTTTTAGAAAAGGATATATGAAATCATGTGTGGCAGACATCTAGTATCTCCATCCCTAAAATCATTTATGCACCCTGGTCAGTGTGATGACAATAAAAAAAAAATTAAATCATTGTTAGAGATGTTTCTTCACATACTATGGTTAGCATTTTTGTTTAGAGATTACATTATGTTGCTACTGAAGAGAAGAATACACATGCATACAATGTTCTTATACAGAAATGTTTTAAAAGTAATTTTAGCCCTGGCAGTGTGGCCCAGTGGTTGAGCATTGACCCATGCACCAAGAGGTCACTGGTTCAATTCCTGGTCAGGGCACATGCCCAGATTGTGGGCCAAATCCCTAGTGGTGGGCATGCAGGAGGCAGCCAATTAGTGTTCTATCGTCAGTGTTTCTCTCCCTGTCCTTTTCTCTCTCTAAAAATAAATAAAGGGGGAAAAAAATCTTAGAAAAACAAAAGCTCAGTGCTGTCCAGTTTGGCTCAGCAGTTAGAGTGTCGGCCCAAGGCGAAAGAGTCACGGGTTTGATTCTGGTCAACGGCATATACCTTGGTTGTGGTTCGTGCCCAGCCCTGGTTGGGGTTATGTGGGAGGCAACCAGTCGATGTGTCTCTTTCACATCTATGTTTCTCTCTGTCTCTTTCCCTCCCTTCCTCCTATTCTATCTGAAAATAAATGGAAAAAAAATCTTCGAGTGAGGATTGAAAAATTAAAAATAAAAGTAAGTTCATACACTGAAAGCTTTGGCTGGGCACAGGGCTGTTATTTAATTATAAACTTACTGACCTTGACCCAGAGCAGGTCCCCCAGAAGAAGGTTCCTGGAGTGTGGCTCTGATGGGAAGGCTTTTCTCAGGCTCTGTGGTCACGTTGCAGGGGAGGGAGCTGGAGGGTTGACCCTGCATCTACCACCCCCCTTCCGCGGCACCGCTGCCTGTGGTCGGGAACCCTTTGGCCTCTCTCGGAACTCAGTCTGTGCAGCCGAGAAGTGGGCGCCCACTGCCTCCCTTCCAGGCTTGGACAAAATCCTGAGGTAACGCGTGTAAAGCAGCAACAAGTGCCTGGCTCGGCCATTTCTTTCACGTGGCTCCACTTCATGCCCTTCAGTTACTCATTTTGAATTCAAAGGTAATCCGTGGCCATGGTGGAAAACTTAAAGGACATGGACAAACAAAAAGGGGAAAGGTGATCCAACACCTTCTAGCTTTCGTAAAAGTTTCTTCAGTCCTGTTTTCTTTGTGCTGGGAGTGAGACGCTTCTCCATTTGTGTGTAGTGGGTGTTGGTTGATGGGGCCCCACTCTGCAAATGAAACTGAATTCCAGAAAGAGGAAGTGCTTCCCCCAAGGTCGGGAAGACAGTAGGAAGGTTAAGCTGGGTCTGAAACCCACACCTCTGAGTCCAAGCCCAGCACCCATGTCAGGGCAGGAGGGCCCCAGAGGTGTCCTGCATTGAGGTACCTGCAGGTGGGTCTCAGACACCTGCCCCTGAACTCCCATGCGGACAGGGAGCCTGTACCCATGATACCATATTTTCCTTGTGACAACTTGAGGTACTTACATTCCCACCAAAGTCAAACTCCTGTTTCACAGCCTAATCAGCCCTGGAGACCTGGGCGTGGGCAGGTTGTGAATAAACAACCCAGTCAGGTGGGGTTTTTAGGCCCCTCAGTTTTGCATTCCCTGGGTTACCGGGTTGGCACTACCCTTAGGCTGCCATTTCTAGGTGGCTGTCTTGGGGTTCAAAGCAGATATTTCCATTGTTTTCTTATTTATTTTTGTTAATCCTCACCGGAGAGTTTTTTCCATTGCTTTGCTCTTTTTTTTTTTTTTTAAAGATAGAATGGAATAGAAGAGGGGGAGAGAGAGAGACATTGATTGGCTGCCTACCACAGGACCCCCAGGGATCGAACCTGCAACCCAGGTATGTGTCCTTGACCAGGATTCTAACCCGTGACCCTCTGTCTGCAGGCCAACGCTCTAACCGCTGACCCAAACCAGCCAGGACCAGGACTCCAGTATTTTCCAAGAGAAACAAACATGTACTGTATTAATGGCTAAAGTAACACAGTTTTTAAAAAAATGTTTTTATTGATTTTTTTTTAGAGGGAGAGAGAGGTAAAACTTCAGTGTGAGAGAGAACATTGATTGGCTGCCTCTTGCATGTCCCCACTGGGGATCGAGCCCAGAACCCAGGCAAGAATGTGCCCTGACCAGGAATCGAAGTGGGACCTCTTGGTGCATAGGTCGACACACAGCCACTGAGCCACATCAGCCAGGCCAAATAAATAGTTTTAATAGTTAAAATTATTCATTGAGGTCAAGTGAATTGTAGCCAAATTATTCCCTGTAATCTATTAGTATAATTTTAAAGAATGCTGAAAAGATAGAGACATCAGCCCATAAACCCTAATTTGTGTGATGATTGTACGTAATCATGTGTGATGTAGGCCATGCCCTGTGTTGGTCCAGCTGGCACACAAGCCTGCTTCTGGGCCAACACTGCAGTCAGATCTGGTCATCCCAAGAATCAGGGAGGGAAGAGAAGGGGTCATTTCACTTAGTCGGTTTGCCCATCTGTAGGGGGGAGCAGTTGGGCTAGAGGTGGCATGTACCTTACATGTTGGCCTGCACCCTGGAACAAATGGACCACAGTGTCCTAGCTGAGACAGGTTTGCCACACGGGGACCAGATGGCCTGCAAAAGTCCCTTCGATCACTGACATCCTAGGATTGACAACTCCAGAAGAAAAATTAGGTTGTTTCAAAAAGGGGAGACATCTGTAATACTTTCAACAAAAATGATACAGAAAAAAAAAGATTGAAAGAAAAATAAGGTGGTTTCTTTGTTAGGATGACAGGTCCAGAGGGTCACTTTCCTGGAGGGGAAGGGGCAATGTTAGACATGGTGACAAGTCCAAGCAGCAGCAGGCTCGCTCTCGGGCTCTTGTTCTGCAGGGCTCAGGCAAGTGTTAAGGGTTTGGTCAAGATTGAGCTCTGAAAAATTTATGCTCACGTGACCTGTTAGGAGTTACTACCCACACTGTGCAGATGTGGGAACTGAAACTTAGAGAAGAAAAATAACTCAGAGGGAGGAAAGCCACAGCTAGGACGAGACCCACACCCTGACTCCTTGAGCCTGCACTCCCCCTGCATAGCTCTGTGTGCTACGCTATTTATTACCAGGCCTGGCCTCGGGATTCACTTCGGCCCAGAGGCTGTTTAGTGAACACGGATCCCCACAAAACCCCTGGCCAGTGGGTATAAAGGTTGCGGTATGGGAGAAGGATGTCCTTGAGGACCGCAGACTGCCAGAGCCAGGAATTGCCTCTGCAGTGGCCCCCGGATTGCCCCGTCCCCCGGATCACCAGGAAGGAGAGATCAGCACAGCCATCTCCAGCTTGCACAGAGATCGAGGTCCTGCGCCGTCTGGTGAGAAGAGCACCACATTCAGTCTGGACACCTGTATTTGGCTCCTGGCAAAGCCATTGTACAAGCCCTTGGCAAGTTACTTTGCTCCTTGAGCCTTGGTCTTGTCATCTGTAAATTGGAACTAATTATACTACTTCATAGGGCTGGTATAGATTTTTTTTTTATCCTTACACGAGGACATTTTCCATTTTTTTTGATCAGCTAGAGGTGGAGGGAGAGAGAGGAAGAGAGAGAGAGAAACATCGACATGAAAGGGACACATCGAGTGGCTGCCCCCCGCACAACCAACCAGGGCCGGGGACAAACTGCAACCAAGGTACATGCCCTTAGCGGGAACTGAACCCGGGTCTCTCTGGACCACAGGCTGTGCTCCAACCGCTGAGCCAAAACGGCCAGGGCTGGTACAGGGTTTAAACGAAAACAAAAATCCTTTACTGAATGCTTGGTAGGTATAAGGCACTGTTTACCTGTATTACCTGGACCATCACAGCAGTCCTCAGAGAGTAGGTGCTATTACTAATTCCATTTAGGAAATGGAGGCACAGAGAGGTTAAGTAACTTACCCAATGTCACATAGCAAGTGAGGAAGCTGGGATTGGAACCTCGACCATCTGGTTTCGGAGTAGGTGTTCAGTAGGAATCTACTGGATGAATAAATAAATTCTAGGGCTGATGAGTCCTAGACAACAGCTTTCTGAGACTATTTAAGGTAGATGGGACCTTGGAGGAGCCTTAGTGTATGTAGCCTGCTGTTTAATGGATGAGGATCTCAAGTCCAAGTCAAAGACCCACTGGAGGACTGAGCAAGTCTGTGGCAGAGCTGAGATGAGGACTTGGCCTCCAAACAGCCCGGCCTGTCAGGGCGCCCATGGCCCACAGTCCCGAGGTTATGTGTTCTAGGAAACACCTCTGAGAAAAAGTGCCGTCACTTCCATAATCATTAACCAGAGTCTCAGCGACCTCAAGGTGCTCTCATTCTCCACAATGTATCCATTAACCCTGCCCTAAACATGTTAAATAACATTGTTACAAAAATGGTTCATGCTATGTGGCAATACAGCCCGTGGAACCCGCAGGTCAGAACACAAGTAAAAGGATCTGCCGGAATGGCTGCCTGTGGGCAGGGGACTGGAGTGGCCACAGGGTAAAGGGGAATGCGTAAAGTGAGGCCAGCCAGGACCAATTATATCTAAACCGTCACCTGGGGAGAAGGATTCATTCATCCCACTGCACCAAGGGCCAAAAATAAAACAGGAAAAACAAGACTCTGGATGAAATCACTCTGCCTGGGCTCAAGGAGGAAAGGTGGGGACATGTCCCGGGCTGCCCCACCAAAGGCAGGGGCTTGGAAGAGGGTCCCTGGGTGGGGCAAGTGAGGTCAAGTGTGTGGGTCACACCTACCCCTGAGCTCCAGCTCCAGGCCAGAGGCGCTGGCCGCAGGGAAGGAGTGAAGAGCAGCCCAGGCTTAGTGTCATGGTCACACAGTCACCAGATGGTGAACCTTCCTCACCAACGATTAGCCAGATCTACTCTTAAGATCATTCCAAGGATGTCAAAAAGACACGGATATAGGCCAATAATCCTGTATGACGATTGCAGGCTCAGTTGCCATGAAGATCCTGCCACATGCTGGTCCAAGGGGCACACTCACCCATGTCCCAGGCCAACGGAGTGTGCCCGTGAGGATTGGGGGCATCTTTATTTACTCAGCTGGACCATCTGTGGATGGGGATAGTTGGATGTGACCTCCCCTAACCACCCACCTGGCCACTGGAACCTCCCAGCATGTGGTTATACCTGGGACACAGAGCCTGCAGTTCTGGGCTCAGGTCACAAGGTGGCAGTGTGGGGAAGAAAGCTGACAAGCCCACAAAGGAGATTTGTTTGCTTTCAGCGTTGGAAGTGGGGAGTAGTCTGGTCCTTCAAGAAATGGCTCGTTTATTAAACATGAAACTAACCCCAGCAGCTGGGGAAGGGCAGCAAGGAGAGGCAGTCACAACTTTCTAGAAAGTCAATCTGCAAGCCTGTCAGTCCTCACCCATTAACCACCAGAGGTGGGTGATTGTGTGTGTGTGCTTATGTGCATGTACATGTGATGAACAGGGTGGGGCAAAAGCAGGTTTACAGTTGTGAGTACATGAAACACCATGTTTGTTGTATTATTTATTAATTATTGTATTATTTTCCATACCAACACTGTAAACCTACTTTTGCCCCACCCTATATATGTGTGTCAGTGTATGACTAGTGTCATTGTGTGTGAAGGTGACTGTAGATGAGTGTGAAGTGTGACTATGAGTGGGGGGAGGGGGGAAAAGGAAGTAGCAGGCTCAGGTGTCGCCAGAGAGGCTAGGAGGAAGCTATAAACCTGGGCGATGTCCTCTTTATCAGCAAGCCCTTCTCCTGGTTGAATTGGAATAGAGGGCAAAGTTCCCGCAGATTAGCAGGGGCCGGGAGGCTGAAGCATGGCAGCAGTATTAGAGGGGAGGAGGTGGCGCTCCAGCGGAAAGACGGGCCCGCCCTAAATTCCACCTGGCCCCGGACTCAGAGAGGGGTTCTGGCCCAGCAGAGCCAGGTTCCATCCAGCATGGCCATTTTCTCTTTTTATTTTATTATTTTTTTCTTTATTGATTTTAGAGAGAGATAGAAACATTGATGAGAGAGAACATAGATTGGCGCCTCCTGCATGCCCCCCACTGGGGATCGGGCCCACAACCTGGGCATGTGCCCTGACCAGGAATTGAACTGGCAGCCTCTTGGTGCATGGGTCAATACTCAACCACTGAGCCACACCAGCCGGGCAGCCTGGCCATTTTCAAGTGGTGCAGGCAGGACAGCTAACCTCCCTGGGCTTCAGTTTCTCCACCTGTAAAATGGCAGTGAACTGGGCCTGCCTTCTTGGCTGTGCGAGAGGATTCAAAGGCAGTTTTGTGCGAATGCACTTAGGAGAAAGCCGATCTGAGGAGAACAGCCACTCTGGACCAGGCCCCTGTCCTCCGCCTGCCCAGCCTCCTGAGAGGACCTTCCTAACGGTGGATCAGGCCTTCTCCGAGGTGGGGAGGGCCGGGCTCTGGGGGAGGGCAGCTGGCTCTTAGGGGAGGGCCGTTGGGCCCACACCTGACTCACATGTCCTCGCTCAAGTTTTGTTCTTGTTTCTCCTTTTCGTTTTATTAAGGACTGGGTGGAGAACATTTGGTGTCATCAGAGATCACTTTGAACCTACCGTCTCACATTAGGAACTGGCTTGAGTCAACTGGTCACCATGGAATTTCTTTTTTTAGCACATAAACAGCCAAGTCAGAGGCAGCTGTGGCCCGGTCCAGGGCGGAAAGCAGCCTCCTGGCTCGTGTTTCTTGGGCAATCAGATGCCAAGTCTCAGCTCACCGGCGAGGAAGCCCAGAAACTGTGGTTTGGAGGCCCCAAGTCTAGTTAATCAGGTGGCTTCACCTGGGAAGCCCCCTCTGAATGTCAAAGCCACAGGAGAAAGGACATGTAGAGTAGCAAGGATGGCACTTCTTAGGGACCACCCAAGGGGACTGTGAGCACTGAGTGCCAGGTCAGTGAGGAAACTGTTTAGGAGCCAAAGAAAGAACAACACAGCCACAGCCCTGGCCAGTTGGCTCAGCGGTTGGAGCGTCTCATTAAAGAGGACTGACCACTGTGGGTTATTCTTTTTATTATTATTAATTGCACTTCATGAGAGATGAGGGGCCTTTTCGGTGTGTTGAGCCTTCAGACTACAATGAGGGTCTAGAAGGGTCTTCCAGGTTCTGCCAGAAGACACGATTTGTAGAAGGTTCAGCCTTGGTCCTTCTCTCCAAATTCCATCAGCCAATCTCCAATCCTGGTGTTCAGGTGAGCCACAGACCCACGCCTACCCTCCCCCAGCCCTGCACCCTGGACCCTTCTTACTTCTCCGTCAGCAGTCCCAGCCCTGTCGGTGGCCAGCCTGCGGGTCCCCACGGCAGGAGCCAGGCTTTCAGGAGGGTGGTTGCGCCGCCTCCTGCTCCAGACTCCTAGAAGCACAAGCCAGATCCCTGATTCAACCTCTTCCAGTTTTCAGCCCCGTTTCCTGAGCGGAGGGAGGATCTCACGCTGGCTTAGGTAGTAAGAGCAGCCAACTTTATTTCTGGGCTGCTACCCCCTGGTTGCTGCCAGGAAAGCCTCGCAGAGTGCCCTTCCCCACACCTGCCTGCAGCGTCTTGGCCACACGGCTTTGCCAAGCCGTCTCCTGGCAGCGTTCTGCCTCGGGGAGAGCCCTGCCTCCGGGAACCCCAGAAGGGAGGGCCTGGACCTTCAGGCACCATTTGGCCCACCACCAGGGTCTGGGCCCTCCCCCCCCCACTGTTCCCTTTAGCCCTACCCTCGCCCTCCCACCCTGGCCCTGTTCAGCCCTCAAAACACAACTTCCTGTGCGTACCTGCTCTGGGCAGGCTGGGTCCAGGCTCAGGTACTCCCATGAGCTGGCAGCAATGTTAAGAAGGAATTTCGAGATTGCCCTTTAAGAATGTCCTCAGCGTGGCAGAACCCTTCAGGGCTGGGAATTCCCGCCTGGGAATTTTTCCAATATTCTGCCAGCTGTTTCTTCTCTTTCAGTGGTTTTATTTATTTATTTTTTCTGTTCCAACTCCTCCTTTCGCTTTCTGTATGGCAGCTCAGGCCAGATGGCGGAGGAGGATGGGCCCTGGCATTTGCTGAGGTCAGAACTGTGCCCAGGGCCAGCTGTGCCCGGAGGGGGTGGGATCCTGAGGGAGCGGGAGAGGAACAGGAACCCAGACGGGGACCTCCATGTCACTGCGCTCTGGGCATGCGGCCTTGTCTTCTGGCCCGGTCAGAAACGCACATTTGCTACTTGGGAGGGTGACACATTAACCCAGTAACACCAATTCACTTGTTAGATGTGCTGGCTGTCGCCTAACAGAGCAGAGACCAGGGATAAGCGCACACGAACGGGAGTGGTGAAGAAGCACCTGGGAAGGGCTGGAGGCACGGACCACATGCCTGGGGAGGCGCCGTGGCACCTCTGAGCATCAAGGGGTGCCAGACACCCGGGGATTGGAGCAAAAGGGATGAAGACCTGTCTAGCAGGACTTTCTTCACTGTGGAATTAGGCCCCACCAGTTGGGTAGGGTGGGTACGGTCCCTTGGCAAGATCTTTGCCCTGATGTGACGTTGGCCCCCAATGTACCTGCTTGTGCCGTTGGGTCTTGGACAACTTCCCGAGGGGACGGCCACTGGCCTCCAGCTTTGCATAACAGAAAAGCAGAATAGGTGGCTCAGACCAGTGAAAGCTTCACTTTCTCTCATGTAAGAGAACTGTTAAGGCGGACGGGCCTGAGCATTTAAAAAGCAAGACTTTGGCCCTGCCAGTGTGCTCGGTGGTTAGAGTGTTGGCCTGAGCACTGCAGGGTCACAGGTCTCATTTCCGGTCAAAGGGATGTACCTGGGTTGCAGGTTTGATCCCCAACCTGGGTTGGAACATGAGTGGGAGGCAACCAATGTGTCTCATGTGGATATTTCTCTCTCTCTCTCTCTTTCTCCCTTCCTCTCTTCCACTCTAAAAATCAGTGGAGAAAATATCCTTGGGTAAGGATTAACAAAACAATAAATGAATAAAAAAATTTAAAAAGCAAGACTTGAAGGAACACAGATGCCATCCTGCTGGTGTGGCTCAGTGGTTAAGCATCAACCCATGCACCAAGAGGTCACCGGTTCGATTCCTGGTCAGGACACATGCCCAGGTTGTGGGTCCAATCCCCAGTGGGGGCAAGCAGGAGGCGGCCAATCTCATCGATGTTTCTATCTCTCCCTCTCCCTTCCTCTCTCTCTAAAATCAATAAAGGGAAAAAAAAAGGAACACAGACGCCTAGGTTCCCCTCACCTTCCTGATTCTACCCAAGCAGGCAGCTCCTTCTGTGTGCAGCTGGGCTTCCTTCCCTCCCCCAGCACCGCCCCAAAGCCCCACAGGCCGCCTGGGGTCTGTATCTGGAGGGAACCCCAACAAAGACACTAACGTGGTGAGCACTTACTGCATGAGAGGCCTGTCTCATTTCTTCCTCACCCTGTGGGTGGAATGGGATTATTAAGCCCCATCTTGGGGACAAGGCCATAACTTGCCCAAATTCATCCACCATTGGAGCCAAGACTCAAACCAGGCTGGTCGCTGTGTATTTCCTTGGGGTGGATTCCTAAACCTGAACCCCTGGTCAGAGGAGCAGGCTTCTGACCTGTTCTGTCAGGGCCCTGACCACGCCTGACTGCCCCTCCCCAGCCTGTGGGGACAACGCACTTCTCATGTCCTCCCTCCCTGCCAGCGGCTCCAGCTCCACCCAACTCAGCCCCTGTGAGGTCGGCGCTGCCAGATGCCTTTTAATGCAGACAGCATTAATGTGAACTAGCCTGTCAGCCTTACGTGAAATATGTGTCTGTGTGTGGGGCTGAAAATGGATGGAGCCAAGGGGACAAGTTCCAAACCTGAGCAGAACGGTGGTTTCCTCCAGCCCTTGGCTTCCTGGGGCCCACAGCTCTGTCCATGTCCCCTCAGCGGGCGGTGGCTGGAGACGCCTGGGTGGGCAGGCGGAGCCGGAAGAAGGCAGCTGGATGGTCATGTGCGGTCCGGCCTGGGAGAGAACTCCTTGCACAACTTTGGTCTCTGCCGCCCCATTCCTTTTCTTGGCAGAACCCTGGTGAGGTGGGGCTGTGCCTGCAGCACCTTAGACATTTGAAGCTACCAGCCACTCCCCAGCCCAGAGGTGCCAATGCCTGAGGGTGGCAGGACGCAGGCAGGCAGCTGGAGGGAGGCCCCGGAATTCCTGTCACAGGCAGAAGGTGCTGCCCTCGCAAGGAGCCCTGCCTGTGGCCCCTTTCTCGTCAGCTCTCCGCTAGGCCGGGCGGTGTGGCTCAGCGGTCCTGTTCCCCGGGGTCAGGGCACATGCCCAGGTTGTGGGCTCGATCCCCAGTGGGGGTGTGCAGGAGCCAGCCCATAGATGTCTATATCTCTCTCTCCCTTTCTCTGTCTCTAGAAAGCAATAAAAACATATTAACAAACAAATGAAAAAACTCTCTGCCGGGCTTTATAGTATCCAAAACACTTTCACATCAGGGACTCCTTTGATCCTTCGGCAACCCGTAAAGTCGGCCACGCCAGGGTGTCATTATCCCCCTTTTACAGGTGGGGAAGCGGAGGCTCCGACTGAACTGATTTCTCCACCGAGTCACTACAGAAATCACTGTACGTGTCATGGTGATAACCAGTCCGTTGAACATTGTCAGGGGCAGGCGCTGTGTGAGGCTCTTTGTCCAACCTCTCAGTCCCAGTCCTGGTAAGTAGCTGGACTCTGAGCCTTGGCTGCCGAGGGTCCTCCGAGTGCGGCCCCCAGGCCAGGAGCATCGGGAGCCGGGAGAGACGCACTCAGGTGCCCCTCGGAGCGAAGGGAGCCCCGGAGCCCTGCAGGCTGCGGACCGACGGCCCCAGGTGCCCGGACCGCTCAGGCCTGAGAACTGCTGTCCTAGTACATTCTTGTAACTTCCTGGGTGTCAGCCCTGACTGCACATTGAAACCACTTGGGAGCTTCAATAAGTACCAAGGCTGGGCCGGACCTGGGGCTCTGAGGTCTTTTCAGACGGTCCCCATGTTCATGTCACTGCCTCTGACGTGCACCAGGAAGGAAAGCTACAGGTTTCACCAGAAGGTTCTAGAGTAGAACAGGGCAGGCTTTCCAGAGACTCCTGGAGGGAATGGGAAGACTTGGAGTCCAGGAAGGAGAGACCCGGGGGCTCAGCCCCTCCGTGCGCCGCCTCCATGGGGGCCCAGGAAGCCTGCAGCCACGGGGTGGGCAGGGCCGCGGCTGTCCCCGCATCTGCCCAGGCAGGCCGAGCTGTGGGCCGCAGCTCTTGTCTGTGGTTAACTGTTGGTCTGGTTTTTCCAGGCCGATCAGACATCCCTTCGAGCAGCACGTCTCAGTCCGGTCCCGAGGATGCCCCGGAGCTGACGCAGCCGTTTGCCCTTGGAGTGGAGGCAAGGCGGGATGGGGGCGGGGTGGGGCGGGGGCGGGGGTGAGGCGGGGGTTCGGGTGAGGTGGGGGTGGGAGTGGGGGCGGGGGCGGGGGCGGGGCGCGCCCGCTCCCAGCTGTCTCTCAGCCCAAGCCCCCGCAGGTCAGGCATCTGCTGGGGGTGTATCGGTTGGGGCCCAGTCAGGAGACAGAAAGTACACCGGTTATTTTAACAGAGAATCTATATGAGGAACTGTTAATTAGAAACGGAAGAATTGAAAAGGCAAAGAGAGAATGCTGAAGTATCCCATCGCAGGTCACACCCGAAGAGGCAGCTAGAGCATCCCTAGGACTGGAAGAACAAAGGGGAAAGGTTACATTGTTAAAATTTACAAGCTGGGCCGCCTGGTGTGCACCAAGAGGTCCTGGCGAGTCCCAGTCAGGGCACATGCCTGGCGTTGTGGGCTCGATCCCCAGTAGAGGACATATAGGAGGCAGCTGATCGATGTTTCTCTCTCTCTCTCCCTCCCTCTTCCTTCCTCTCTCTCTAAGATCAATAAAAACATATTTTTAAAAAACCTTAGAAGCTGCCCTGAGAGCCAGGAGGCGGGTAACTCCACCACTCTAGAGGATTCATGCGTGATTGATACCAACCTCTGATGAAACCATAACCAGGTGGGCACAAGTTACTACCACACATAACAAAAGACCCTTGCCTGCAACATCATGGGAGGATAGGAAGAAGAGGTCCTTTGAGGAAAAACGCCAAAACCTACCAAAGAGTAAACAACTTGAAGCCAATAGGCTGTCCCTTAAAAATGATGCACCCCAAGCAAAACGCAAAAAGAAAAAGGAGTACTTAAATGGATGCATGGACTACCTAAGACAAAACTCACATATGGTTCACAACAGGGAGATGACAGCAACAGACAGTCAGGAAGTAAGGGAAGAAATTGCAGTTGCTTTAAAGAAAGATAGTGGCAGGGAAGGAAGACGATTAAAAAGGCAAGCAGCAAAGATAAATGCAGTGGTATGTTTTCATTGCAGACAACCTGGCCATGGGATTGCAGATTGCCCAGCTGCCCTTGAGAATCAAGATATGGGCACTGGAATGTGTTATCGGTGTGGCTCTACAGAGCACGAAATAACCAAGTGCAAGGCTGAAGTAGACCCAGCTCTTGGTGAATTTTCTTTTGCAAAATGTTTTGTTTGTGGGGAAATAGGCACCTGTCCAGATCTTCCCTGATAATTCCAAAGGAGTCTATGCTGATGGTGGTTGCTGCAGACTTTGTGGCTCTGTGGGACATTTTAAGAAAGATTACCCTCGCCCTGGCCAGTTTGGCTCAGCGGTTAGAGCGTCGGCCTGCGGTCCGGAGAGACCCGGGTTTGGTTCCCGCTAAGGGCACGTACTTCGGTTGCAGTTTGTCCCTGGCCCTGGTTGGTCGTGTGGGCGGCAGCCACTCGATGTGTCCCTTTCACGTCGATGTTTCTCTCTCTCTCTCCCTTCTTCTCTCTCCCTCCCACTCTATCTGTACAAAAAATGGAAAAATATCCTCTGGTGAGGATAAAAAAAAAAAAGAAAGAAAGATTGCTCTCAAAGTCAGAATTCAGATCAAGTGGTTACAATCGGTCGCTGGGCAAAGGGAATGAGTGCGGACTATGAAGAAATTTTGGATGAGCCTAAACCACAGAAACTCAAAACAAAGATAGCTAAAGTTGTTAATTTTTTTTTTTCATCCTCACCAGAAGACATTTTTGCATTTATCTTCAGATAGAGCGGGAGGGAGAGAGGGGAGAAGAGATAGAGAAACGTCAATGTGAGAGAGACATATTGAGTGGTTGCCACCCACACGACCCCAACCGGGGCTGGGAACAAACTGCAACCAAAGTACGTGCCCTTAGTGGGAACTGAGCCTGGGACTCTCTGGTCTGCGGGCCGACGCTCTAACCACTGAGCAACTGGCCAGGGCTAAAGTTGTTAATTTTTGATAATGATTAGAACTATCATAGTTATATTCTGAACTGGGCCTTTTTCACAAGTTGCAGCTGGGCTCCGTTGGACAGGCCTGTATTGTAGATATCAGTATGATCTGGGTGTAGTCAAATAGTTTCCTGAGTTCTGTCCATTGGGAAGTACTTCTGCTGCTTGGAGAAAGTCACTGAAGAAAACCATAAGATGTTTAAGTTGGATCTTTTAAAATAACTTTTTAAAAACAGAACTTAAGTATAACTAAGTGGTTATATACTTAATTGTAACAGTCATCTTTTTCTTAAAAACAAAATTTTGCAGCCCTAGCCAGGTTGCTCAGTCTGTTGGAGCATCAACCCATATACCAAAAAGGTTGCGGATTCGATTCCTGGTCAGGGCATGTGCAGGAGGAGACAACTGATTAATGTTTCTCTCCCTCCCTCTCTTCCTTCCTCCTTCCTCTCTCAAAAAAATCAGTTGGGGCATATCCTCAGGTGAGGATTAAAACAAAACAAAATTATACATTCATCTGGACCACCACTAAACAAAGGGTTGTTGCTTTGATTTGGAAATTAATTTTTGGTTATATTGTTTTCTAGGTTCAAAGTGTCAATTTATTTATAAGTTGCCACAAAATCTGCTGTTTTTAAAATATTTAATAAAAAAATATTTGCTCAAAAAAGCAAACACACACACACACACACACACACCCCTTGGAGCTGGGAGGACAGCTGTGGGCTGAAACCCAGACCGTGGGGAAGCGGGTGCCAACTGGAATCAACTGCCGTCAGGTGGGAAAGTGTAGCCAGGGCAGGTGGTGCCCGGGCAGCTGAGTTTCTGGTTGTCTAACTTCTCTCCCCTGGGGACCCTCCATTCTCACCTCAGTCTCACACTCTCCCACCTCTCAGCTTCCTTCTTTCCAGGACCAATCCCAAATGTTGCTGGTTCCATCAATAAGCCTTTATTGAACACCTGTTATGCCCCAGGCCCTGGGGTCTGGGTGCCAGAGATACAGATACAGTCATAGCACCCACATTTACTGGAGCATTTACCTGTCTGACTCTGCTCCAAGTTTCTCACATGCATTAACTCCTTTACTCCTTCCCTCAATTTACAGATGGGGAAACTGAGGCACAGAGACATTTAATAACTTGCCTAAAGTTATTATTTAGTTAGTAAGCAGCAGAGCCCAAGTATTCCCCCAGTCAGTGTGGCACCACTACCCGATATTCTCCACCAACTAACTCATCTCGGTGCTTCAAGCTCTCACGAGATAGACATGCCAACAGTTGATTGTGGCACAAAATGGAGAATGTCACTTGGGGAGGGTGTTAGCTCATTTCATTCATTCATTCATTCATTCATTCAATAAATCTTTAGACTGGGGTGTAATGATGAGTAAAAACAGACATTCTACCTGCTCTTGAGAGGCTTCTAGTGGAGACATGGGCATTAATCTAATTTTCACACTCAAAAAAGTTCGTTGCAAACACTGTGAACACTAATCACGGGATCTGTCATACATGTGGAAATGAGAGAAGCTGCTTCCTGGAGGAGTGATGTTGGGCAGAAAAGACGAGGGAGTTAATCAAATGAAAAAGAAGAAAGAAGGTAGAGGGAACCGCATGTGCAAAGGCTCTGAGGGGGGAAGGGCACAGTGAGTACGAGGATGGCGAGTCCTGCGCCTGATCTCTGGCCTGCTGACCTTGGGCAGCCCTCCATGGCATGCAGCCCACCTGTTGGGACCCCCACCACTCCAGTCCAGAGCCCCGTGGCAACCCTTCCTAGGTCACCCTGGAGGCTGGCCTTGGCCTGCTGGTGCGGGTCCCAGCCTCCTTCAGCTCTCGCAGGCTGGCTCGGGGGACTCCTGAGGGAGACCTGAAAAAGCTCCACAGCTGGAAGCTGGTCTGGGAACAGACAGGGGCAGTCCTGTGGTGAGCCAGTGGTGCAATCCCCAGGGAGTTTCTGGAAAGCGAGTGAATGAGTGATCTATATAAATGACCTTTGTAAAAAGAAGCCTCAGGGCAGCTAGGGGCACAGATGGGCCATGATGGACTCCTCTTTTCAACCACCAGAGCCTTGACCGGGAGCCCTGGAGCACTCAGTGCACGCCAGTGACTCCCACTGCTTGGCTGGGTGGGAGGCGATGGTCCGAGTTCAGGGCAGGGAGAGGAGAAGGCGAGCTGGAGAGGAATACGGCGCCGCCGTTTGAGGCGGCTCCGCAGCCTGACCCTAGGATGCAGCTGGGCCTTCGAGAATAAGGCTCTGAGGCTCATGCACAGGTTTCGTGCGGGATGCGAAGGGCCTCTGGAACTGTAGCCAAGACCCCAGCCTCCTCCTAGTCAGCAAGAGGGAGAGACAGACTAGAGGGAAGAGGGAACTGCCTTTCCGAGGTCCCTCTTTCCGCTCTGCTTGCAGAAAACGAAGGCCTAGGGCTGACTCTGGCCCAGTTCCCCTTGAAGCCATCAGCGCAGCCTCTGTCTTTGGTGCACCAGGAAGAGCACTCTCCTCCCAGTGCTGCCGCCTTGCCGTGCCGGAGGCCTGACTGGGGCCCCGTGCTGGCATCTGCTGGGAACTGCATGTCTGGAGTCCCCAACCCCCCTCCCATGACAGGGTGCCCAAGGCCATCCACGTTTCCAGGGGCCCTACCCAATCAAGCACTGAGAGCTGTGTCATCCCCGTGGCTGTCCCTGAGGAGGAACATGGCCGAATGGGCCCCTCTGGTTCCCAGTGGGAAACCGAGCCCCTCCCCTCCTGACCCCACACCAGCCTGAGGCAGGCCTTTCAGCAGAACCGCTGATCAATGATTGGCATCTCTGGGGCAAGGCTGAGGGTCTGCGCACCCTTTGTTGTTCCCTGTTGGGTGGGGGGCCCTGCAGGACGCCACCACCGGCTGCCACACTGACCGAGCCCTGCACTGTTGGAGAACAGGGGAACCGCCCACTGAGATGACATGGGCCAGGACCAGGGTCTTGGGTGCGGACTCAGTGGCTCACTGAGGGGCAGCCCCCTTGATTTGTTGGGGGTCCGGAGACTCTGTCCTCTCAGTACCCCATGGCACACCATCTCCCCTACCAGCCAGATGCTCCTCCCCCTTCCCTGCTTCGCTCCCTCCCCCCTCACTCCAGGTGGGAGGTCCTGAGCGCTGCAGCCGGCTCCCAGCGTGCAAGAGCCAACCGGTAGTGTCCAGGAATCTTGTGAGCTGGCTGCTAATCCCAGCCACCATCACAACTTCAGTCACGCGAACCAGGGCGAGAACCAGGGCGTCTCAACCTTTTGTCATCACGGCCTCCCACGGAGCCTTTCCAGATACGTTTTCCTCATCTCCTACCACCCTCCCCATGACATTTAAAAATATATATACGTTTTTATTGATTTCACAGAGAGAGAAAGGGAGAAGGAGAGAGAAACATCCATGAGAGAGAAACATTTGTCGGCTGCCTCCTGCATGGCCCCAACTGGGGACAGAGCCCACAAGCCGGGCACATGCCCTGACGGAATCAAACCGGCGACCTCCTGGTGCACAGGATGACACTCAGCCAACTCAGCCACGCTGGTCGGGCCTCCCCATGAAACGTTAATATGACGGATAGATTGTCTGTCTATGTGCTGGGTGGATATCTGTGCTTTATATATAAAACGAGTAAGATTTCCCCCACTTGGAATCAGTTGTCAGCCCTGTTGAGAATGCATGATGTAAACTCATAGTTACATAAATTAAAAGCAAAAGTAATATATACTCAAACTCATCACCTCTTAGTTATTTTATTTTTATTTTTTATCCTCACCTGAAGATATGTTTATTGATTTTAAAGAGAGGAAGGGACAGAGAAAGAGAGAGAGAGAAACATTGATATGAGAGAGAAATATTGGTCAGTTGCCTCCTGTAGGCACCATGACCAGGGACCAGGCTGAATCCCCAACCTAGGTATATACCCTGACAGGGAATCGAACCCAAGACCTTTCCATGTGCAGGACAACCCTCCTACCAGCTGAGCCACACCAGCCAGGGCAATGCATTTCTTACTATAAATTATGACCCAAAACTTCTGGAGAACACTGATCTACAGTGTTTTCAATTTCTGTTAGAGTGACTTTATAGTAGAAAAGCTGGTCAGCTGTCCTGGGGAGGTGGGGTGTGTGTGTGTGTGGGGGGGGAGACTGGGCCTAAAATAGGTGCAGCCACTTTGTCCAGAAAAATAGCCAAAGAGCCCTGGCCTGGGGTTCTTTCGTCTGTGTCCTGGAACAAGGACATGACTTTCCTGGGTCTCAGTCACCCTATTTGTCAAAGGGGGCTCCCCAGAGGGTGGTCTGAGGATCACCAGGAGCCGAGGAACCCCAAGGCCCCCACCCACTGAGGTAAGAGGCAGCTTTGCTAATTCATCATTTCATTCGGGTCTGTGTGCTCTAGCAGGCGAATTGTTTTTCCTTCTTTACCTCAGGAGAAAGGAATGTGCAGGCCCCTCACCCCTCGGCACCCTGGCTGGAAGGGCCTGGAGCTCAGGGGTATCCAGAAAGGCATTTCAGAGGCTAAATTCCAAGATGAGACTCTCCTAAGGATTTTATGCAGATAAAATCAAAAGTTCTGGTAAACTCTCAGAGCAACTTCCCAAGGGCAGTAATGTCCCCAGGAGCGGGGCAGGCCGCCTCCTACCTTGTGTCTGGGAAACAGAGGGTCTGGGCCTGCCGCCCTCCGCACCTGACGGCGTTTCCAGGAACACTGCCTCCAGCCTGAGTCATCGCCAGAGCCACCCGCCCCCGGGGAGTGCAGGCAGGGATGGTCTCCCCCCAGTGGTGCCCTGAACCTGTGTGCTCGCCGCCCCCACCCTCAGCCTAGCCCCCTTTTCTGGGCCTCTTCTTCTCTGAAACCCATGTTGGCAAACCTGCTTCCATGCAGGGAGCTTGGACATGAGTGGAATATCTGGAATTCCTAGAGGCTTTAGAATCCAGCAACTGGAACAGGTGTAGGTAGCTGACCCCCACCCACCCCATCTGTGCCTCTGCCTCCAGCTCTGACATTCAGCTGTCCTCTCGGGCCCCAGCGTCACGTCCAAGTCACCATCCTGACCTCCGCGCCCTTGTCCAGAGCAGAGAGCACGGGATGCAGTCAGGAGTCCTGTTTCTAGACCTAGCTCTGCCTCTGACTGTGTGTGGCCTCAGGCAGTCCACCTCACCGGTCTGGGCCTCGGTTTCCTCGTCTGCATAATGGGTGGGCTGGTGGGGGATGGGTCAGTACTTGATTTTCTGTAAGAGTCAGGTCTTTAACTGTTCTTTCTAAACTCCTAGGAAATGAACTACAGGAGCTGAAACCATGCTTGTTTCTGCCCCAGAGAGAGAAATGGGTACCTAATTCCTGGGGAGGCAGCCAGACTTCCGACTCCCCGACCAGCTTCTGGGGTTGCAGTCTGCTTGGTGGGGGCAGCGAGGGGGCGTCCTTTCTGCAGCCTGCACAAGCAGGGTTGGACTCTGGCCTGCACGGGCGTACGGGTCGGGGGTGGCTGTGGAAGGGGGCATTCCCCACACGCCAGCTACATTCTGCACAGAGCTTGGAAATGGAGAACTTGTCCTTGGCAGTCCTTGCTAGCTTTCTCCCTCGTCCACCTGTCTCAGCTCCGAGATTCTCTGCCTTGTTTTGGAGATGCCCATTGTCCAGGGCTGATCAGAGGGACTCCTGGACCCTGCCCACTAAGTCTGCCTCCAGATCAACCCTGTCACCCACCTTGACAAACTGTCCTTTGAGAGTCAAGAAGGCCAACAGATAATCAGCCCCTCAGGCCCAGAATTTCATCCTCCAAATTAATCCTCCAAAAAGAGGTCCTCAGATGCTCTTCTTCCTCTGTGACACCTGCCCGGACCAGTGCCCTCACGCACATGCCTTTCCCCCATCTTTCACATCAGACATTCAGTTGATCATTTGTCCACTCGATGTATTTTGAACGACGGCTACCCACCCTGCTCTCCTGGGTGCTGCCTTACGGAGAGCAAAAGCAGACGCAGATTGTCCTCTGTGGGGTTTACATGGCCCTTCCTCCCCACCCCCTCCAGCCCCCACTGGCTCCAGACCAGCTCCCACGGCCAGCACATGTCCTCTGCATCTCTGTTTCTCAACAGCCAGCAAGTGCCTCTCATCTAACAGGGCTTCAATATACTGCAGACAACATCTGCGTGGCTAAAAGAGAAACTGGTTTGTGCCCGAAGCTGGTCCTAACTCTGTTACTCGGGGATATCAAACGACGGGGAAAGTAAGTGAACACTGGGTTAGGCAGGTGCCGCCGCCAGCCTGCAGAGAGCCGTGGGCCATAACTGCCACGAATATAAATGCATTCTCTTTTCGACCCCGCAATTCCACTTCTGGGGGTTTACTGATGGATGCTCACACAGGTACATGAAGTATGTACAGTGTTGGTCGCTGTAGCATCGTTTACAATAGATTAGCAACAACTTCAATGTTCATCTATGGAGGGGACTCCTCCGGGGTGTAAAGCACACGGAGGAGGCTCTCCTTGAATATACTAGGAAGTCCTCTAAGACATTGTTGAATTAAAAAGGAAGGTCAGGGAGAGGGTGGTAGGTCACTGTTCTTTGTTTAAAAAATGGGGGAGGGGGCTGGGGAAGAAACATACATACGTTTACATGTATTTGTTTAGAGACGCATAGAAGGACCCCACGGGGAGGGTCCCCAGGAAATGGGCAAGGGCGATGCCATGGGAGGAAAAGTGGGCAAGTGGGGAACAAGGTGGCAAGAAATCTTTCTACTGAATATCCGAATCTTTTAAATATTATACCATGTAAATGTGTTACCTATTAAAAATTAAAATAAAAAATAAAACTAATTATAAAGACTATGAGACAACATTGGAAAATGCTTATAAGATAGGTGGGGGGAAATTAAAAGACTGTATTCAGTATGATTACAACTATGTATAATAAATGCATGTTAAAATTTCCATTTTTGAAAAAATATTCTATTTGTAGAAGGAACATTCTAGGTAATTTTTATCTCCTTCTTTTGTATTTTCCCAGAAATTTCAATAATATATATTGTTTTTATTATTAGAAAAATCAGTGACACAAGAAAATTCATATATACTAAGAGAATTGTATATTCTGTATAATCTCATTTATGAAAACAAGGCACTGAAAGGGGATGGAAGAAAATACGCGAAATGTTCACTGTGGTTGTCTCTAGTGTGAGATACTAGGCGATTTTTAAAATATTAAAATATTTTGTATTATTTTTATGATGGAAGGAGGAAGGAAAGAAAGAAAGAAGGAAGGAAGGGAAAGAGGGAGGGAGGAAGGGAGGGGAGAGGGAGGGAGGGAGGAAGGAGGGAGGGAGGAGGGAGGGAGGGAGGGAGGAAGGGAGGAAGGGAGGAAGGAAGTCTAGTGGAAGGACAAAATAACAGTCGTGTTAGAGTGGTAAGATTATGGGTCATTTTTGCTGACTTGTTCAGTTTCCCAAACTTTTCATTATGTGGTTTCGCTGTTCTTTTAGCAGGAATAAAACCCTTGCTGCTTCAGAGCAGGATTTCACTCCCCGAAGACCTGCTGATTATGCTAAAGAACTAGAACTCCTAACTGCTTGTTCTTCATCCCAAGTAACAAAGCAGAAGGGTTGCTCTGCATCGTGGGAGATTGCTACTGGTGACATGCTGCTGGGGAAAAAGAGCAAAAATCAGGGTCCCTTTAGCCCCTTAAATATCTTAGTGGGCAAACATTTATGGAGCCCCAACAGCCCAGCTTGGTGCTGGGAGAGTAAGGGGTAGCAAGACCCAGTCCCTGCTGTCTCTGGGCTCCAGTCGCTTTTGGAATTCTTAGGCGAGGGTGTCTCATGCAGAGATAGAAGGGGAGTCCTCAGTGAGGTCAGAGCAGAGGCCTGGCAAGATCTGGCCCTATAGGCAGTGACCAATTTCACCAATGTACAAAATTAGGCCTGACCAAGGCTTGAACCCTCACTGGTCCTCAGCTGCCTTGCCATAGTGAGCACACGTCCAAGCAGAATCCTCTTGGTGGGAGGACACCACTACGGTCACAAAGCAAACTGTCCAACAGAGGTTTTTCATCCCAACTCAAGAGACCTGGGTGCTGATTCTGGGTCTGCGGGACCTTGGATGAGTAATTGTACCTTTATGAGCCTCAGTCTCCTCATCTGTAAAATGGGAAGAACTGCAATAATAATGACTAGTACCTGCCCTGACTACCTCCCAGAGTTTTGGAAAGGATCAGATAACATAATGTATATAAAGATACTTTAAAAGTATAAAGCAAGTCCTGGCTGGTTTGGCTCAGCAGTTGGAGTGTCGGCCTGCGGACCAGAGAGTCCTGGGTTCAGTTTCCGCTAGGGGCACGTACAAAAAAAAAAAGTATAAAGCATGTCAACTGATGAATGGGTAAACAAAGTGTGGAATACTAATCAATCTTAAAAGGGAATGAAGTCCTGATGTAGACTACAATATGACTGAACCTTGAAAACATTATACTAATGTTTCACTTATGAAAGAAGACACACACAAAGGGGCACATATTGTATGATTCCGTTTATATGAAATACCCAGAACAGGCAAATCCAGAGACGGAGGCAGATTAGTGGCTGCCAGTGGCTGGGGGTGGGGAGGATGGGGAGTGACTTCTTGGTGGACACAGGGCAGCCTTTTGAAGTGACAGGAATAGATGAATAGTGGCTGCACGGCACTGTGAATGTGCTGAAGCACTGAATTGTGCACTTTAAAAATGGTTAAAATGGTAAATTTGTAATATGCATTTTTACCACAATATTTAAAAACTGAAAAAAGTGTAAACGATTATTCCAATCTGAGTTCATTATGATGATTATTTCCACAATGAATAAGCGAAAGGACTGGACGTTCGGAATTTCAGAGTCCTTCATGGTACTAGGGCAGTGTGAGAAGGGCGAGAGAAGAGCAGGCACTCACACGCAGGTGTGCAGGACCCCAGGGGCGGGAAGCACTGCGCAGGCGCAGGGAGACCAGAGGGAAACCCAGAACGCCAAGGCCAGGGAAGCACACTGGGCATTTCCAAATCCAGCTGCGTGGGCTCACCCTTTAATTTAGTGGTTATGCTATCCCTTGGGGAAGATTTAATCCCCAGCCTCCTGCCCCCAAACCACTTCCCAGCCAGACAAGAAGAGAGGAGTGCTTTCTGGTTCTCATCCCAAGGGCAAAGGGCAGCTTCCTGGATATACGAGCCCAAACCTGGCTTAGCTCCTGAGTGACCTCAGACCTGTAAGCTTTTGGAGCTGGAGACTTCTTGATGACAAGGATGTGACTTTTCTGGGGGCGGGGAGGCTCTATCAGAAGGACTTGGCCTCCAAGGATGTGTCATTTTGATGACAACAATGATATGACCTAGTAAGAGCAACGATTCGCTCACAGGACACACAGATGTGCAAAGAAGATATTCTTTCCTTGTCCTTTTTTCCTGTTACTGATATAATCTGCCTCTCAAGCCCCACCTCAGGGAGTGGGAGCTGGGAAGGGAGGGGACAACTAGCCAATTAGGCATCTCTGTTCCCATTTAACCTGCATCTCACAGATAGTATTCAGCCACCTCATTAGAAGGGCCCCTTCTCCTCTCCCTTCCCCCTCTCCCCATGCCACCTTGGGGGTCAGTTCTTACCCACAGAGTCTGCTGCTTCCCCTGCCTGTTCTTCTCATCCCCACAATCCCAGGGCCTGAGGGCAGGCTCACCCTCTCTGCCAGGGTTTCCTAACCCTCCCTGACAAGAAGCAGTAACTGGGGCACTGAGAGTCCCATCAGGTAGATTTGGGGCAGGACCCAAGATTCCATGTTTGGTTCCCTCTCAGGGACTTAGAGAAATACTGCTCGGAACCATATTCTGAGTTCCCTGTGGCCTGGCTTACACTAGCCATGGTCAAATTTTCTAGGCCGAAAACATTTATAAAATCATTTCCTTCTCTCCAAAGCCGGCTTTCAAGATTATTGAGCACACCATGTCCCACACAACATATCAAAAATGGGAAACTTGTCATTGAGGGACAGCAGTGACTGCTGTCCTGGAATGTGCTCCTCCTTTGATGCTCCAGAAACCTGCTGATTCTGGCTTGGGCAGCCTCCCAGGCCAACATGATCGATGAAGCTATGCTCCCCCAAAATATGTTTTTAAATCCCCATTCACTAACAATAATATCTAACATTCATCAAAAACTTACTATGGGCAAAGCATTGTGTTAATGCATTCATGGATTATCTTTCTTTTTTCTTTTTTACTTTTTGTTTATTGATTTTAGAGAGAGAGGAAGGGAGAGGGAGAGATAGAAACACCGATGAGAGAGAACATCAACTGGCCGCCTCCTGCATGCCCCCCATTGGGGATCGGGCCCACGACCTGGGGATGTGTCCTGACAGGGAATCGAACCGGCAACCTCTTGGTGCATGGGTTGACGCTCAACCACTGGGCCACACCGGCCGGGCATGGATTATCTTTCTTAATCTTCACAACCTTACACTATAAACTACCCCCAGTTTACAGATAAGGAAACTGAGGTGTACAGAGCTTAAGCAATTTGCCCAGGGTCAGATCACTGGTAGTGGAAGAGACAGGACTTGCAGTGACATCTGGGTGACTCCAAGGGTTTTTTGTTTTAATAATATTTTTATTTATTTATGTATTTATGTATTTATTTATTTATTTTTATCCTCACCCGAGGACATTTTTCCATTTTTTGTTCAGGTAGAGTGGGAGGGAGAGAGAGGAACAGAGAGAGAGAGAGAAACATCGATGTGAAAGGAACACATCAAGTGGCTGCCACCCGCACAACCGACCAGGGCCGGGGACAAACTGCAACCGAGGTACATGCCCTTAGCGGGAACCGAACCCGGGCCTCTCAGGACCGCAGGCCGACGCTCTAACCGCTGAACCAAACCGGCCAGGGCCTATTTTTATTTAGAGAGGGACAGAGTGATAGAAACATCAATGAGAGAGAACATTAACCAGTTACCTCCTGCACGCCCCTACTGGGGATCAAGCCCAAAACCCCGGGCATGTGCCCTGACTGGAAATTGAACCAGTGACCTCTTGATTCGTGGGATGATGCTCAATCCACTGAGCCACACTGGCTGGGTGGTTGTTTTAATCACTAAGTTGCCCCTTCCTTATGTGAGCTGGAGGCCTCTTAGAAATATTCTGGTCCAATTTTCCTATTTTATAACTGTGGAGACTCAGGCTTGGAGAGGGAAAGTGACTTGTTCAAGGTCACTGGAGTTAGTCAGCAGCAAGGTGGGACTGAACCCCAGGCCTGGGGCTCCTGCTCCAGTGCTCCTCCCCTCACCACAGTGCTGGCATTGGACGAGGTGCACTTGACATTCCCCAGCCGCCGCTGCGCAGAGCTGCTGAACTGCCTGCAGCCAGCCAGAGTCTTCAGGGGACAGAGATCTGCCAAGGGTTTCATAACCTCAGTGAACTCTTAAAATGAGAGGGTCCCATCCAAGAGCATTGCTTCAATGTTGTTGCGTCATACCTTTCTGTTCATTGATTTCTAACGTGCATGTTTCTTGGTTATGACTCCAAACCATTTACGGTCTAATTATCTGATTTTCAGATTTTTAGGAATTGAAAAAGGGTGAGGCTGGTAGCCCCATCAGGGCAGCTCTGGACCCATCTAGTCTTGTTTCACCTTTGTAAGGTGCAAAGCCCTGAGGCAGCAAACTCCTTTGAGGGTGTAATTGGGGTCATGGGATCTTTGTCTCAGCACATTTTACAATTTGGAAGGGGAGCTCCAAGTCCCAAGTGGAGGAAAAAAGGGAGTTCATATTTAGTGAGTGGTTGCGATGAGCCAGACCCTGTGTTAAATACTTAACAGAGTTATTTCATTTAATTTCCACCCTCACCTTAAGAGGCTGGTACTATTATCCCCATTTTACAGATGAAGAAATCAAGGCTCACAGAGGGTAATTTGCCTGAGGTCTCACAGCTTTTAAATGAATTTGAGCTTGGAGTCTGTTGAACTCCAGAGACTATAGGTTGGACACTGTGGAGCCTTCAAGGGTGAAATGGCACCTACGAGCCTTACTAAGACTTGTAGGTCCCACTGTTTGCAGACAGACACGACTCCTCTCCATCCTCCCTCATCCCGATCGCCCCTGGGCTGGCAGTGCCTGACTATGTGCAGCTCTCCTCTGCAGGTCCTCTGTGCCCATCTCAGCTTTCATTTTCTGGCCAGGACTTAGCAGCCTTAATGAGGAGGTGTTCTGGAGATATCAATCAGTGCATGGCCCACCCACACCCCTTCTGGGGGACTCCTTGCCTCAAAGCCTGCCCTCCAGGGTGCCAGTGAATTGCTCCCAGATGGACACTGACCAAGGTCAGTTCAGATATAATTAGCTCGGCTACTCGGGCTTTGTGGGACCTTGCTGAGCAAAGAGGAGCTGTTTCCATCAGATGCCTTTCCAAAAACCGGAAACTGGGCACTGAATCAGCAGTGGCACTTGAATCATAATCGCTGTGATGGAGAAAGGGGACTAGGAAGTGGGGGAAGTGTGATGATCCACTTCTGAACAGACAAATAAATAAGCCTCCGTGAAGAGAAAAGAGCGGGGTCCACGTGCAGACAGCGGCGGACGAGCTCCAGAGTATCCGTGACAGTGGCGGTCACCACAGTTCCTGCGCTTGGATTCCAGGAGCCCTCGGTAGCCTTTCAGTAAACCCTCTTTTCCTGAGGTAAACTGAATGTTTCTTCTCTTCCTTGAAATCAAAGAAGCTTTGTCTAGAGCAAGAGGAAACTTGAAATAATTTATAAGGTTTGAACTTCCTTTCAGTTGGCAAAGAACTTTGGGTTAAGAGTTTCCAAAGGGCTCCAACCAAACATGTGGAGCCGCTTTTACATAGTGAGGAAAAAGTGGTCACATAGTTTTCCAGTTACCTCTTGCTATGAATGATACCACCCCAAACTTAGATGGTTAAAACAACCATCACTTCTTTTGTTTATAAATCCATAATTTGGGCAGGGCTCAGCATGGACAGCTCATCTCTGCTCCACCTGACCTCAGCTACGGTGGCTGGAAGGCTGGGGCTGGAATCACCTGAAGGCTCACTGATTCACCTGCTGGAGACTGGTGCTGGCTGCTGGACGGAGCCTCAGCTGGGGCTGTCTGCCAGACACCTACGTGTGGCCTCTCCTACATGTGCGAACCACATGCACCTTCCTTGTAGCGTGGTGATGAGGTTTCAAAAACGAGCATTCTGAGAGGATCGTGTGGAAGCTGTATCACATTGGCTTTAGTCATGCAGCATCATGGACCCACTTAGATTCAAGGGGATACATGGTGGGTGGAGTGTCATCATTACATTGTAAGGAGAGCATGTTAGATGGGCTATATTGTGGTGCCCACTTTTGGAAAATGTAAGCTGTCACAAAAAGCTAGTGAGCTATAGACATTAAGAAGACAGATAAAGCCCTTGACCCCTAGTCAGACAAATGCATGTTAAATGCAGTAACAGATTAAGAGGCCCAGCAAAACTGCAGTTGCAGCAAGACAGAATTATGAAAAACAGAGATGTATAAAGCAGAGCAGTGTGGGGCCATTTAATGCAGGTACGAACAGCTTTGCAGACCTCGGAGACCCCTGGGAGTCTCAGTAAGAGCACACTAATGTTGAACCTGAATCCTCTATTAAGAATGGAGGAATGGGATAATAGGCTTTGGAATGATTTACATCAGAAATTATTAACATATTGTTTTGGCTTTTAAACAGACAACTTCAATAACAGATTAACTTTCCCTCATAATGATAGAGAAATATTACTACAGTATCCTATAATTCTTTTATGTTTAACCTTCCAAGAAGCAAGTTCAACCTAACCTTATGTCAGCCCTAAACTCCATAGGACCCAGACACCTAAGCCCTGCCCCGGCAGACCTTTGCACCACAGGTGCACTTCCAACACACACAAACACGAGTTGCCAGCTGTCAGTCCTCTTGGACCAGGAGCAGATGAGAGGCGCTGGCTCTGACAGCCCTGCACCAGTCCAGAGCCACTGACCCCATAGGCTCTGCAGTAGCGAAGAGCTGCCAGCCCCTGCTGCCACTGACAACAAGAGTCACCATAGTCACTAAGAGCTACTTGCCCTACTGCTGCCACTGCTGAAAGTAGCCAGCACACCTGGACAATCGGACTAGATCCAAGATCAGGCCCCACCATGACCTGATGCCCCTGGATGCACCAACCTGCTTACGTGCCTCACCTGGCACTGAACTACCAGACTGCTAAAATGGTGAGACAAAGAAACAACCCACAAATGAAATAAAAGGAGGAAT
Organism: Molossus molossus; assembly: GCF_014108415.1. NCBI lineage: Eukaryota > Metazoa > Chordata > Mammalia > Chiroptera > Molossidae > Molossus > Molossus molossus. The sequence goes on from NW_023425402.1 coordinate 8,041,607, forward strand.
CACCAGAAAAGGGAGTAAATAAAATGCAGGCAAGCAGTTTGTCAAATAAAGAATTTAAAGTAATGGTTTTAAGGGTGCTCAAACAATGTAGTGACAATTGCAAGCAATTTAATGAAAATTATAAAGAACTCATTGGGAACTACATCAGCATGGAAAAAGAGGTAGAAGTTATGAATACAAATTAAGTGGAAATAAAAAAAATGACATAGTTGAAATAAAGAATAGCCTGGAAGGATTTAATAGTAGATTAGAAGAAGCTGAAGACCGAATCAACAAGTTAGAAGACAAGGTAGAAAAAAATACCCAGTTAGAGCAGCAAATGTTAAAAAAAAAAAAAAAAGGCATGACAGTTTAAGGGAGCTTTTGAACAATATGAAATGTAACAACATTCACATCATAGGGATACCAGAAGGAAAAGAATTGGGAAAAGGAATAGAGAACCTGTTTGAAGAAATAATAACAGAAAATGTTCGTAACCTGGTAAAGGAAAAAAATCACACAAGTCCAGGAAACACAGAAAGTGCCAATAAAGATGAACCCAAAAAGATCCACACCTAGACACATCATAATTAAAATGGCAAACATTAAAGACAAAGAATCTTAAGGCAGCAAGACAAAGACAGAAAGTTACCTCCAAGGGAGCTCTCATTAGACTGTTAGCTGATTTCTCAATAGACATACTTCAGGCCAGAAGGGAGTGCCATGAAGTATACAAAATAATGAAAAGTAAGGGACTGTCCAAGACTACTCTATCCAGCAAGACTAGCATTCAAAATTGAAGGTGAAATAAAGAGCTTCATAGACCAAAAAAAAAAAAAAAAGCTAAAGGAGTTTATCACCACCAAACCAGCATTGCAAAAAATGCTAAAGGGACCGTTGTTAAGAAGAAGAAGAAAGAAGGTAGGGGTGGGGTGGGGTGGGGTGGGGTGGGGGTGGGGGAACACAGGTATAAAGAGTTAAAATGGTAACAAATAAGTACCAATTAATAATGACCTTAAATGCTCCAATCAAAAGCTGATTGAATAATAAAACATGAACCATATATATGCTGTCTACAAGTGACCCACCTCAGAACAAAAGACTCACACAGGATAAAAGTGAAGGGATGGCCCTGGCCGGTTTGGCTCAGCAGTTGGAGCTTTGGCCTGCGGTCCAGAGAGACCCGGGTTCGGTTCCCGCTAAGAGCACGTACCTCGGTTGCAGCTTGTCCCTGGCCCTGGTTGGTCGTGTGGGTGGCAGCCACTCAATGTGTCCCTTTCACGTCGATGTTTCTCTCTCTCTCTCTCTCCTTCCCACTCTATCTGAACAAAAAATGGAAAAATGTTCTCAGGTGAGGATTTAAAAAAGTGAAGGGATGAAAAAAATTTCCATGCAAATGGAAATGAAAAAAAAAAAAAAGCTGGGGTAGCAATACTCATATCTAATAAAATAGACTTCAGAATGAAGGCCATAATGAGGGACAAAGAAGGGCACCACATAATATTAAAAAGATCAATCCAATATGAGGATATAACCCTAGTAAACATATATGCACCCAATATAGGAGCACCAAAATATATTTTAAAACTGCTAGAGGACTTTAAGAGAGAGATTGACAGCAATACAATCATAGTAGGGGTCTTTACAATCCACTCACATCACTTGCTAGATTATCTAAGCAAAGAATCAACAAGAAAACAGAGACCTTAAATGACACACTAGATCAGATGGATTTAATTGATATTTACAGAATATTTCACCCCAAAGTTGCAGAATATACATTATTCTCAAGTGCACATGGGACATTCTCAACAATAAATCACATGTTAGGACACAAACTAAGTCTTTACAAGTTCAAGAATATTAAAATCATATCAAGCATCTTTTTGGATCACAATGGCATGAAACTAGAAATCAGTGACAGTAAAAACACTCAAAAACTTTCAAACACATGGAAGCTAAATAGCATGTTATTAAACAGTGAATGGATTCCCAGTGAAATAAAGGAATAAAAACTTCCTGGAAACAAATGAAAATGAACACATAACAACACAAAATATATGGGACAAAATATATAGTATAAGCAGTCCTGAGGAAAGTTCATAGTATTACAGGCCTACCTCAAGAAACAAGAAACATTTCTAATAAACTATCTAACCCTACAACTTAAAAATTTAAAAAGAGAACAAAAAGGAAAACCCATAGTAAGTAGAAGGAAGGAAAAATAAAGATTAGAGCAGAAATAAATGACATAGTTACTAAAAACAAAAACAAAAGATCAATGAAATCAAGAGCTGGTTCTTTGAAAAGATAAACAAGATTGATGAACCTTTAGCCAGACTCACCAAGAAACAAAGAGAGAGGACCCAAATAAATAAAATCAGAAATGAAAGAGGTGAAGTAACAATTGACACCACAGAAATACAAAGGATTGTAAGAAAGTACTATGAACAATTATATACCAACACATTGGACAACCTAGGCAAAATGGAAAAATTCTTAAAATCATCCAAGCTTCCAAAACTCAACCAGAAAGTGTCAGAAAACCTGAGAAGACCAATAACAACTAAGGAAATTGAAGCAGTAATCAATACACTCCCAGCAAACAAAAGCCCTGGTCTGGACAGCTTCAAAGGGGAATTTTACCAAACATTCAAAAAAGAACTAACACCTATTCTCTGGAAACTATTCCAAAAAATTTAAGAGGAAGGAAGACTTCCAAGCTCTTTTTAGGAGGCTAGCATAATTCTAATTTCAAAACCAGATAAAGATACTACAAAGAAAGAAAATTACAGGCCAATATCCCTGATGAACATAGATACCAAAATCCTCAACAAAATATTAGCATATTGGATCCAGCAATATATTACAAAAATTATTCGCCATGATCAAGTGAGATTTACCCCAGGGATAAAAGGCAGGTACAATATTCACAAATCAATAAACAAAAGAAAAGATATAAATCATATGATCACATCAATGGATGCTGAAAAAACATGTGACAAAATCCAGCACTAATTTATGATAAAAACTCCCAGTAAAGTGGAAATAAAGGGATCATACCTCAACATAATGAAGGCCATATATGACAAACCTACAGCCAACATCATACTCAATGGGCAGAAACTAAAAGCATTTCCCTTAAAATCAAGAACAAGACAGGGATGTCAACTTTGACTATTCTTATTCAACATAGCACTGGAAGTCCTATCCACAGAGATCAGATAAGAAGAAAAAAATTAAAAAATCCAAATTGAAAAGGAGGAAGTAAAACTGTTATTATTCACAGATGACATGATACTGTACATAGAGAACCCTAAAGACTCCACCAAAAAACTACTAGATTTAATAAATGAATTTGGCAAAGTAATGGGATACAAAATTAACATCGAGAAATCAATGGCATTTGTTTTTTAATCCTCACCTGAGGACATTTTTGCATTTATCTTCGGATAGAGTGGGAGGGAGAGAGGGGGGAAGAGAGAGAGAAACATCGATGTGAGAGAGACACATCAAGTGGCTGCCACCCACACAACCGCAACCAGGGCCGGGGACAAACTGCAACCAAGGTACGTGCTCTTAGCAGGAACTAAACCCGGGACTCTCTGGTCCGCAGACTGATGCTCCAACCGCTGAGCCAAACCAGCCAGGGCTCAATGGCATTTTTATATACCAAAAATGAACACCCAGAAAGGGAAACTAAAAAAATCCCATTTACCATTGCCACAAAAAAATTAAGATACTTAGGAATAAACTTAACCAAGGAGGTAAAAGACTTTTTCTCAGAAAACTACATGACATTGAAAAAAGAAATAGAGGAATATATGAAAAAGTGGAAGCATATACCATGTTCATGGATTGGAAGCATCAACATCATTAAAATGTCCATACTACCCAAAGCAATCTATAGATTCAATGCAATCCCTATTAAAATACCAATGCCATATTTCACAGATCTAGAACAAATACTCCAAAAGCTTATATGGAACTAGAAAAGACCTCGAATAGCCACAGAAATCTCCATCCTCCCTCATCTCTGATTGTATAACCAGATATCCGGTTATACTACAAAGCCACTATAATAAAAGCAGCCTGATACTGGCACAATAACAGGCATATAGATCAATGGAACAGAACAGAGAACCCAGAAACCGACCCATGACATTATATTCAATATTTGACAAAGGAGGCAAGAGCATACGATGGAGTAAAGACAATCTCTTCAATAAATGGTGTTGGAAAAATTGAACAGGAACATTCAAAAAAAAAAAACTAAACCACATCTTATACCATATACAAGAATAAACTCAAAATGGATGAAAGACTTAAATATAAGCTGTGAAACCATAAAAATCCTAGAAGAAAATGTAGGCAGCAAAATCTCAGATATCACACATAGCAGAATTTTCACCAATACATCACCTAGGTCAAGAGAAACAAACAAACAAAAAAAACTATCAATACAAGGACTACATCAAACTAAAAAGCTTCTGCATAGCAAAAGAAACCAGCATCAAAATGAAAAGGGAACCCACTGTATGGGAGAACATATTTGCCAATGAGGTATCACTTCACACCTGCCAGAATGGCTGCCATCAACAAATCATCAAAGAACAAGTGCTGGCAAGAATGTGGAGAAAAGGGGACTCTAGTACACTGCTGGTGGGAATGCAGACTGGTGCAGCCACTATGGAAAATAATATGGTGTTTCCTCAGAAAGTTAAAAATGGAACTGCCATTTGACCCAGTGATCCCACTTCTAGTAATATATCCTCAGAAACCTGAAACATCAATCAGAAAGAATAAACGCACTCCTATGTTCATAGCAGTGCTACATAAAATAACTAAGATCTAGAAACAGCCCTAGTGTTCATCAGTAGATCAGTGGTTAAAAAGCTGTGGTGCCCTGGCCAATTTGGCTCAGCGATTAGAGCGTCGGCCCGTGGACCAATGAGTCGTGGGTTCAATTCCGGTCATGGGCACGTACCTCAGTTGCTGTTCGTCCTGGCCCTGGCTGAGTTGTGTGGGAGGCAAACCAGTCAATGTGGCTCTATCATGTTGATGTTTCTCTCTGTCTCTCTCTCTCCCTCCCTCCCACTCTATCTGATAATAAGTAGAAAAATGTCCTCAGGTGAGGAATTAAAAAAAAACAAAAACAAAAACAAAAAAAGCTGTGATACATTTACACAATGGAATACGTACTATGCAGCTTAAAAAGGAAAGATCTTTTACCTTTTAAGATGGCACAGAGGGACCTGAAAAGAATTATGCTAAGCGCAATAAGCCAGTCAGAGAAAGACAAGTATCACACCATCTCACTTATTTGTGGAATATAATGAACAAAATAAGCTGATGAACAAAATAGATCCGGAGTCATGGAAGTAGGGGACAGACTGATGAGCCTCAGAGGGAAGGGGGTTGGGGGTGGGCTGGAAGAGATAATCCAGAGAATTTATATGCATATGTACTTAACTAATGGACACAGACACCAATGTGGTGAAGGCAGGGGAGGATGGGAGTGGGGAAGAGAGTGTCAAAGAGGGAAGAAAAGGAGGACATCTGTAATACTTTCAACAATAAAGATAAATTTTAAAAAATATTCTGCTCGGGGTTCAATATGATTCTTCAAACTGATGCTACATGTTGGGTACACTGAGGTATCAGTCTGGTCTTTGTCCTGGGTTCCTAGAAGGGAGCTTCTAAATCCTCCTGATTTTCCTGAGTGATAGGAGTGTCTTTGTTAATCATGTTGGGGCCCTCAGACCACACCTGAGTTCATGTTAATGATGACTCAAGATGGGGGCTGGTCACACCAGAGAGACCAACCATGTGATTAGAGGGTTGGGGATTTCAGCCCTGATATCAGTCCAACTTCCTCTGAGGAGGGGAGAGGGGCTAAAAATTAGGTATAATCAATCCTGCATCTATAGTGAAATCCCAATAAAGACTCTGGACACCCAAAGCTTGGTTAAGCCTCCTGATTGGTGAATGCATTGATGGGCTGGAAGGTGGCAAATTCTGATTCCACAGCGAGGTCTCCTGGAAAGTCTATGTTTGGGACCCTCCTCCAAGACCTCACTCTAAGTGTGAGTTCTGGTTCTGGTTTGTATCCTTTATAACAAAACTGTAATAATTAAGTATAGAACTTTCCTGAGTTCTGTAAATCATGGTATCTGAAGGGGTCATGACATTTGTAGCCAATTGATCAGAAGTGAGGATGGCCTGGGGACCCTTGAACTTGCAGCTGCATCTCAGTAGGACAGTCTTATTGGGGACTGTGCCCTTAGCCTGTGGAGGCTGTGCTAACTCTCGGTGATGTCTGCCAGACTTGCATTGTGGTGTTGTACCCATCTTTCTTCACTCTGGAAAGAGTTCAATGTTAGACACACGTGCTCATCAAATACTACACTGATTTACTGAGAAACCTGTAACGACTCCCCATTGCCTGTTTTTTCCATACGAGCAAACTGTGGCTCTTCTGCTTGGCATCAAAAACATGCCAGCCCGGATAGAGTGGCTCAGTTGGTTGAATGTTGTTCTGTGCACCGAAAGGTTGCTGGTTCGATTCCCCAGTCAGGGCGCATACCTGGGTTGCAGATTCTATCCCCGGTTGGGGCATGTACAGAAGGAAACCCATCGATGTTTCTCTCTCACATTGATGTCTCTCTCTTTCTCTCTCCCTTCCTCTCTCTAAGTATTAACTCAGGTGAGGGTTAAAAAACAACAACAAAAATCATGCCAACCGAAGAAACAATGTCATACCTTTGATGTTAAATAAGACAGTATAAAATAGAGGCAATGTGGTAGATGGTGTTAATGTTCCTTTAGTGGATATTATTGGTGCTCTGCTCAGATTTTCTCAGATCCCTTTTCAGGTTCTGTTTCTTCTCCCAATTTCCATGTGATTTTGTTTCTAAGAGTGAGGCACCTGTGACTCTTCTTGAAGGACTACTACAGGGTAGTAGCTGCTTCACCCAGGTTCCAAAAACCAAGAGAGTCTAGTTGGTTATGTACCCTTGGAGATGTCCTGAACCAGACTGATAGCTGTGGAAATATGAAGGCCTAGCTCCTCTGCCTTGAGTTGGGATAGACTCTTAGGTATAATTTACACTCCAGAAACCCCTGCAGGATGAGGCTTAGTCCAGGACTTTGCCTGACATTATACCCTTAGCTTTGTCTCCTTCCCCGTCCTGCTCCCCTACTCCTTTTCTGGATTCTTGTAGGAATACTTCTTAATAAATCACTTACCACAAATCTTTGACTCAGGGTCTACTTCTGGTTAACCTAAAACAGTTTCCACTCATTCACTACTGAACAGGTTGCCACATGACTTGCAATGCCTGGGGGATAGGGGAATCTATTTCTCAGTCCCCTCTGAGTCAGGCGGCAATGTGATGTGCTTAGAATGTGACGAGAAGTAATGTATGTTACACATTATTTAAGAATCATCATCTGTTACTAGTATTGCTCTTTTCTCTGGGGAACGGCCAAGATAGGGGCTGCTCCTTCAGCCTTGATCCCAGAACATGATATGCAAAGCAAAACCATAAGAGTGACAAGAATACATCTTTACTATTTTAGACACTGAGATTTTGGAGTTGTTACTACTGCATAAGCTAACATATAATATAGGTAAGGCAGCATAATAGTTAAGAACATGTGTCCCGGAGTTAGATGGCCTGCAGTGAAAGCCAAGCTCTACGACTTACTATCTGTATGAGCTTGGCCAAGTTATTTAGCTCAGCCTCAGTTTCTCCATCCAAAAAAATGGGAATATTAATGATATCCACATCATAAGGTCATTAAGGGGATCAAATGAGTTAACACATATAAAGTGTTTCATCAATGCCTGGCACATGGTAAGTGCTTAATAATTATTAACTAAAGTGAACTATAATTATGAGTGATAGCTCATCCCCAAGTTTTTATTGTTTTCTCCCACAACCACTGAGCTTGTTGGTCACTCCCAGCATCCAGTCTCAATTTCTATTTGGGGATCTATGTGGTTTTGTGGAAACTGACTTCACTTGGCCTAAGAAGAGACAACCAACCAGTAGTGTGCTGGTAACCTGTATCCCAGGAGGCTTGGGAGGGAAGCCAATTTCCATGGTGTAAACACTCCCTCCGCGGACAATTTCAACCTACCAAAGGTTTAACAGGTGGCTTGCAATATTCTTGAACAGTGGACAATCACCTGGTGAGCCAATACTCCTCTATGCCTCTCCTCCAGCCACAATACGTAAGAGCGAGCTGCCCCCACCAATGAGAATCTCAGGACTTCTACCACTGTAATCAGACATAAACATTTCCCCTGCATGTTGTAAAATATAAAAGCTTTCCAAAATGTATTAAATTGAACATATGAAATTCCCACTATTTAATTAGTTTTGATCTATACCAAGGGCAATTTTAAACGATTTCAGCCTAACAAACAGATTGAATGCACAGGAAAACGTCAGAAGAAAGGAAGAGGGATATCCCACCAGAAGCAAATCTGAGGTAGGACCATGTGGATTTTAAAAAGAGATGTTAATTCTTCACTCCATAATGGGTATTACGTATAATTTTGGGCAATTAACTTCTTTATTATTCAACAACATACTCCCTGGAAAGTATCATATTATACTGTACGAGCCTATCTAACATCTTTATTCTTCCAACCTTGTTTTCGTGGCACTAAACCTGGAGTCCTTTTCCATCAGGGGCGAGGAATTCAGAGAGGCCTTAGCAGATTTTGGCGAGCACCTTTCGACAGGTTTTGGGGGGCTCAGGGTCAGGCTCCCCAGGGAGTTCCGTTTGCCTGTGGCGCGTCTCTCGCCGTAACTGCGCTCACAGCGCCAGGCGCTGGGGACCCGAGTGGGGCGGGCCTCCCCCCTCGGCGCCGCCGGACGCTCCCCTCCGAGGCGGGCTGCGAGGATTAACGGGGCAGACGTGTCCGGGGCAAGGAGCTCGGTCCACAGGAGCCATTTACTAAGACCACGTAAACACCGGCGCTCCTACAGAGCCCAGCCCCCGCGGTGACGCGCGAGGCTCCCGGCAGCGCCTCCACTGCCACCGCGGCCGCCGGCGCCGCTTCCCAGCAGCCCCTGCGGCGGGCGTGGCCCCGCTTCCCAGAATGCCCTGCAGCTCGGTCCGGCGGCGGCCGCGGCGGCCAGAGGTCTGGCCCGGGCATGTCTTGGCGGCCGGTCCCAGGTCCCACCGCGGAGGCCCCCACGGTGCCACTGCCTCCTGCCACCCGCCCCGTCCCACGCGAGCGTCGTGTACGTGGACACCGCACAGCCGGCACAGATACATCAGCACACGACAGCACACTGCTTTCGGCCGCAGATGACCTCTCCCCGCACCGAGCAGCGCCCACGCACCACGGCGCACGGAGCCTGCGCAAAGCCCACACAAGTGCACCTACGCCGGCGGCACGTCTCAGCGCCCTCAGGGAACACAGAACTCATCCTATAACACACCAGACATAGCGCACACAACGCATCCCTTACACGAGCACATGCTACACACACCCTGTGTTTTGCCAAGAGACTGTTGGAGTCACCCACGCATGGAGTCAGACGTCACACACACACACACACCACAACGCACTGTTCCCTCCTTGCATGATTGATACACAAACATTCCACACTACACCAAACATGAAATATACACTTAACTTCTGGCTCAAGAAAACACATATTGATTGCACACAAATGGCATGCATATGTTACACGTACAGCATACTATACAAGCCCTACGCATATGGGTGCATCTCACAAACATGCAAACATTACGTCTTCACACACTCAGCAGTATACCTCCAACACTCAAACCTAAACGTACCAACATATCCACACTACCCACTGCTCACAGCATGAATAATCACTCACATATCCACCACACTCAGCACAATGGACATACAGGTCCTGTCTGGTAGCTTGATACCACATCAGACAAAACCACACCCACAGCTGACCCACACAACCCTAGGTACACCTCCGGTGACCCCGTCTCCTGTGCCCAGGACTGGCCTGGTTTTAGCATTGAAAGTTCTACATCCTGTGAAATCCCTCAATCTCAGGCAACCCAGGACAGCAGTCACCCTATGCATTATTCAAATCTATCTGGCCTGGACCCCTAATTAATACAGGTAATAAAGTCAGGGTAAGTCTGGAGGCAGGGAAAGGGGGCTACAGTGGCCCAGAGGGCAGGAGCCCCAAGTCCCCTCCCCCACTCCCCACCTTGTCTGTAGGAAGTAATGCAGTTAGGGAGGAAATGCCTTTCAAATGAAGTTGCTGGCAGCACCTTCCAAAAAAAGGAAAGAGGCCGAGAGGCCTAACAACACTTGCAAAGCACTTTTACTGAACTTATCTCATCTGATCCTAACAAAAACCTGTAAGGTAGGTAGCTAAGTGCTATGACACTGATGCCAGAGAAGCACAGGCACCTGCGCACGGTTACATAGCACCGGTGGCAGGCAGAGCGCGTCTGTAAGAAGGCCAGCTCTCTGTTCACCCACCCAGGCTTTCCCCCTCCTGCCGGCTGTCTGTGTAGGCCTCTATCCCCCACCCTGGTTGAGACACCTTGGCTAGAATCAAGAAGCCACCTGTCTTGAGCCACCACCTTCAAAAGCCTTTCATTCCATCCTAATGGGGCAAGGCGCCCAGGCTGCCCCACCCTCAGGGTGGATTAGGCCTCCATCTCCCTGTTAGGGTTTAAAGTACATCAAAAGAGTTCCCTGTACCAAAATAGCTCTCACAGGCCCTGTCTGGTAGCTTGAAATCAAACCAGGAGAGACAGACCCTTTTTAGGTAAAGCCATTGTGCACTGGGGGCCCCTGCTCAAAATTCACCTGCACCCCTGGGAGGGACTCCCACACTGAACCCTCCAGGACCCTAGCTGGCACTGTCCCCCCTGTTACTCCATGCGTTGCAACACACATTGCCTAATGCCAGCTTTCAAATGGCACTGGACAGTCACAAGTCCTGTGAGAACGGGAATGGAATGGGGAAGTTTGTGACTGAGTGAGGGTGTGAGAAGGGTGTAGGGTGACTTGGACAGGGAAAGACAGGATAGTAGAGATATGGGGTGTTGAGGAAGATGGGGACACACCGTTGGCAGGAGTGGAGGAGACCCTTAGTCTAAGGAGGAAGGCCGAGGGAATACCACGAACTTCTCAGAGATGCCAGGAAGAAAAGGGTCAAGTTATAGGGTGGGCTTATGTTGGGGGTGGAGAGGTCAGTGGGAGGAGGCTGTTTGTGGGGGGACACTGGTTCATTGCAGGCAGCACCCTGAGCATGACACTTGAGCAATCACAGATTGTTCCTCTGTGGAGTCCTGAAGAAAATGTAAGAACATGGGAAAATGTTTGTGATGTAATGATAAGTGAGAAAAAAGAAGGTTACAAAACAGGAGATAGAGTGGGAGCCCTATTTTGTAACACTGGCTGGAAAGACACCAGAACGTTAGTTGTTGTCATCCCCGCTGCAGTGAGGATGACTTGCATTTCTTCTTGGATCCTGTCTATACATTCCAGATTTTCTGTAATAAACTTGGAATATGATTTTTATACATACCAGAGAGCATTATTTTAGAAGAAAATTAATTGAGTGCTTATTAAATTATGCAGTTTGACATACCCCATGGTGCAGAGAAATGTAAGCCATGCCACTGCTCCAGGTCACCCTTAAATCCAGTCATGGCACCGGAGTGGTGTAGTTCTGTGCACAAGAACGTGGCCTCTGCCCAGGTCAAGTTCCTATTCTGCAGCTTCCTAGCGGTGTGACCTGGGCAGGTGCCTTGACCTTTCCTTGTTTTGGTCGCCTCATCTGTAAAATGGAAATAATAATAATAGCACCTGTAAGGATTAGTTGAGTTGATACATGTGAACACTTAGAAGAACACCCAGCACTGGACAATCACGACCGAAGTGTTAGCTGCTACTTATTAGTGGTTAAGAGCTTTGCCTCTGGAGTCACCCTGTTCAAAACCATGTTCTGTCTCAGTCTTGGCTTAGGCAAGTGATTTCATCTCTGTCTCTACCTCAGTTTCTTAATCTTTAAAATGGGGGTGAGGCCCTGGCTGCGTAGCTCAGCTGGTTAGGGTGTCGTCCTAATACACCAAGGGTCAGGGCACATACAAGAGGCAGCCAGTGAGTGCATAAATAAGTGGAACGACAAATCGATGTTTCTCTCTCTCTCAAATCAATCAATCAGTCAATCAAATGGGGATGAAAGTAATGGTGCTTCATTCATTGAATGGTTATAAAATTAACCGAGTAACCATGGATAAAGTATGTTACTCAGAAGAGTGCCTGACACATAAAAAGTGCTCAAAAAGTGGGAGCTGCTATAATACTAATTATTATTATTAGTTATTACTATTAGTATTGGGGGAGGCAGTGAATGGGGGTAAGGAACCACCAGAGCACCCTGTGTAGAGCCAGCAGGGGGATCCAGGGTGCATGAGACGGGCTCGGCTGGGCACTGCAGGATGGGCCCATTCTCCAGGTTATTCTGGTCCTTTAAATTTTAAAACTGTGGCCTCCAGATGCCACTCCTTGCACATCTGCCACTACATCCCTGATCCATATCTAGCCATACACAGAAGTGGACATATGGTGAAGTTAACAAAGGGAGGCTTCCAGAACCCTTTATTTGCACGGGAAATGCCTGGCAATATTATATTGATAATTGAGTCTTCCTTTTTTATATAGGAGATGTCCATCATTGCATCAACTTAGACCCCAACTGGATCCTCCCTTGGTTTTAGGAAGGGGTCTCCCAATTTAGACTTCCAAGGCCCCATCTGCTGACATCCAGCCCTTTTCTGTAACTGGGCCTAGTCACCAGAGACTATCTGGGTGGTATTGTTGCCCATGTGAGCCTGGTTTCCTTTGTTACTGCTACATAGTATTTCAGGTCTCCTCTTGCAGTCATAGTCTCTACCTGTCGCCATTGGGTTGATGTTATCTTGAATGAATGAATGAACGAACGAATGAATGAACGAACTTGCCTGGGGGTAGGGAACAAATGAACAAATACTGTACATTCTGAATCTGGTTTGTTCTGAAAGGAAAATTAACAGCAGGGTAATTCCTCTGTCCTGGAGTGAAGCAAGGCCCTCAGCAGACAGAGAGGACATTTTTTGCATTTATCTTCAGATAGAGTGGGAGGGAGAGAGGGAGGAAGAGAGAGTGAGAAACATTGATGTGAGAGAGACACATCGAGTGGTTGCCACCCACATGACCCCATCCGGGGCCGGGGACAAACTGCAACCGAGGTACATGCCCTTAGCGGGAACCGAACCCGGATCTCTCTGGTCTTCCGGTCGATGCTCTAACCGCTGAACCAAACTGGCCAGGGCTGGAAGCATTTTGTTTTTTTTGTTATTTTTTATCCTCACCTGAGGACATTTTTCCATTTTTTGTTCAGATAGACTGGGAGGGAGAGAGAGAAATATCGACATGAAAGGGACACATCGAGTGGCTGCCACGCACATGAGCAACCATGGCTGGGGACAAACTGCAACCGAGGTACGTGCCCTTAGCGGGAACCGAACCCAGGTCTCTCTGGACCGCAGGCTGACCCTCTAACCACTGAGCCAAACCGGCCAGGGTTATCTGCAGTTTTTATGTCCCTATTAGTGTGAACACCTCGCCCTCGGACCTGGGGTGACCAATCATTCTGTTCGCCTGGGACTGTGGAGTTCCTTGGACGAACTCACAGTGCTCACACCAGGACGATGGGTCATCCTATACAGAGCCCACTGGGGGTGTTACAGAACACGTCACATGTACCTTATTACCTGTCTAAAATCTGACAAGCTTTGGATTCTGAAATCCATCCGTCCCCAAGGGTTTTGGGTGAAGGCGTGTGGACTGTCTCTGGAAGGAGCCAGCCACAGTCTCTAGGAAGGAAATGGATGGCTGGAAGGGAGGGGGTGGTTTGGGGGTGGGGGGTTCATTGCATATTATTTTGCATCTTTTGACTGTGAACCATGTGAATGTATTATCTCTTCAAAAAATAAATACAGGAAATAAAGGAAAAACAAAACTGCACTTTTGACTAAACTGCAAATAGAATTTTAAAGATTTTTTGGAAAAAAGAAATTACTGTGCTGCTGTTATTGATACTGTCAAAACAATATTTGTCTTTCAGATTCTGCTGATCCCAGTGCATCCTGTCCTCAGGGCCACTTCGCCTAGTGAGCCCTAATTTGGGAGTCAAGAGATTTGCTCTATTTTCTAAGCTCCGAGTGCGGATCGGGTCTCCTGAAGCAGCAGGTGGATGGACCCCGGCTCTGGCTTCAGCAGCATGCTCCCCAGCCCCAGGCGACTGTTTCCTGGTGGGTAGTTATTATTTCAAAAAGTCAAGAACAATCATGCAAAACAAGTAGAAACAGGCTGGGTCAGCTGAAAAATATCCACATGCTCCCAGCCTGGGTCTGGGAGATATAATTAGCTGGTTTCATCCAGCCGTGAGTGGGAGGCTTGCTCCTCTGACACCCAGCAAGGCCAGAGGCTGATGCAACAAAAGGCAAGCCCGGGCAAGGCCAGCCTGAGAGGTGCCGGGAGATGCTGACTGGGCTCTGCGGTGCAGGGGGTGGGGTGGGCGGGCTGTTCCAGAGTTGGTGGGGGCACAGAGCTGGCCTCCTGCCCACTCCGCCTTGAGCTCCCACCCCACCGACTCTCAAGGGTCTGCTGGGAGCTTTTAAAGGTGAGAAGGGAACCTTTGGGCATGGATAGACTAAATCAGGGTTCCCAAAGCTGTGAGGGTGGAGGGTGAGGAGGATTCAATCACTGGGCAGATTTGTCAAAATACCTGTGAACTTGTGTAGCTGGCCCTCACCCAATTGTAATTCAGTTGGTTCAGATAGAATCAGAAATTGGAATAATGTATTAAAGATATTATTTTAACATGTAATCAATGTAAAATAAGATAGTTTTACATTTTATTTTACTAAGCGTTCAAAATCTGGTGCCTGGTTTATACTTACAGCATTTGTTAAATTTTCATTAGAAAATTATCTGCATTTAAATTTTTTTGCCTTTATTGATTTTAGAGAGAGAGGAAGTGTGTCTGTGTGTGTGTGTGTGTGAGAGAGAGAGAGAAACATCAGTGAGAGAGAACATCCATTGGCCACCTCCTGCATGCTCCCCACTGGGGATCTGGTCCACAACCTGGGCACCTGTCCTGACTGGGAGTCAAACCAGAGACCTCTTGATGCATGGGTCAACGCTCAAACACTGAGCCACACTGGTTAGATGAAAATGATCTGTATTTAGATTTTATAAAATTTGCAGTTGAAAAGTAGATTCACATACCTAAGTTACTCCACACATATTTAAATGTTTTCCAGTAATACTGCTATCAATTTAAAAACTTACATGTAAATTGATTAAAATTAAATGAAATTTAAAATTCAGTTCCTCAGCTGCATTCATCATGTTCCACGTGTGGAGCAGCCGCGTTGGGTCGCACAGCTCCAGGCCGCACAGGTTCATCTGCCGTGGAGGTGGTGCGGGTGGGAGAGGTCCAGGAGGGGGATCCGGAGCAGACTGGGGCCAGTTGTGGGGGGGTAAAGTGGGGAAAACAGGTGGCAGGCCTGGGCCCACATAAAAACCAGGTGGGGTGACCAGCCATGACTCCCACCAAGCAGCACAGGCCAACCCATTCAAGGGGAGTGCCCCCTCCGGGCATCTGTAGGGCTGGGCTTCCTCTCGCCAGGGAAGTGCTGGCCCTCAGGCCCCTGGGTGGCTCCTCTCAGAGAGGCTATTCCCTCCACTGCCACCACAAGGGATCCTGGGGGGTGCATGAGGCTGGATCTGAGCAGGCTCAGAATTGGTGGGTGGAAGGGTCTCCCTCTTCCCTTCCCTACCTGTGGGCAGCCAGACATTTTAAACCACCTGGCTGATTCCAGCACGAACAGAATCCAGCTGGTCCCACAACAAAGAAAAAGCACCAAAACACACCTCATTCAGGCACACACAGCCTGAAGGGCTGGAGGATTTATTTTATTATATTTATTTTTTATTTTATTTTATATTTTTTATCTTCACCCGAGAACATTTTTTTCCATTTTTTGTTCAGATAGAGTGGGAGGGAGAGAGAGAAATATCGACATGAAAGGGACACATTGAGTGGCTGCCCCCCGCACGACCAACCAGGGCCGGGGACAAACTGCAACCGAGGTACGTGCCCTTAGCGGGAACCGAACCTGGGTCTCTCTGGACCGCAGGCCGACGCTCTAACCACTGAGCCAAACCGGCCAGGGCTGGAGGATTTATTTAGCTACATCATGTTTCCAGGTAAAAGTCTCCATAAGAAACTCGCTTTGAAACTCAGCCTACTGGAGTCAACAATAAAGACTTGGTTCCGGAACCGATGAGTCCCATCGAGGAAGGAGCAGCAGCAGCAGCAGCGACAACAGCCATCACTAAAGCAACCAAGTCAGATTCTTCCAGCCAAGAGTGTGCCCACCTCACCCATACCAACCAGTCCGTATTCTTTTTCTCTGGTAGTTTCAGATTCCCACCGCTCCCTTCCACCTCAGCCCGTAGGCCCTTCCAGTTTGGCACGGGACCATTCCTCACTGAGAGCGCCACAGGTGACATCCACATGCAAGCTCCTCAGTCGGAGACGCTGGTGGCCTCGGTTCCAGCTCTGGACTCTGATGCTGTGACATAGAGCAAATCACAGAACCGTATAGTTTTCCTGATGAGGATGAACTACCCAACCCTGCTTTCCACTGTCTATGTCAGTATCTGTCACCCGTAGGCCCTGGCTGGAAGCGAAGGGTTCTTCTCTCAGCACCTTCGCTGGTGCAGCGTTAGGTCTGTCGCTTGGGCAAACCTCATCTAGTAGGACAAGCTGAGGCCATTCAGCCTGTAGTCTAAGAAACAGCCTGAAATTCCAGAACCTCTCCAGTATGGTGGACTTTGGATTTCTCTGATCAAAGTAGTAGTACCTACCAGATTGTACAGGAAAAAGATATTGAGGTCCAAGAACACCCAGCTTACAGGAGCACTGTTCTTGTGGGGGCCCAGACACTCAGCAGGAAATGACTCACCTGAAGAAGGAGAAAGGGTTCTCCCCTGTCTCACTCCCCTGCTGTGGCAGAGATGGCTAGCAGGTCCTCACAAATATGTGCCCCCATCCAGGGACTACAAGGAGCCTTGCACCTAGGTGGAGCCCCAAGACAAGTCCTTGCCAAGGGAATGTGGGTAGGAATTGGTTGCCAGTCACTTCTGAGGCAGGTGTGAAGAAATGCACATGCCTTCATGCACTTCCTCCTCCCTCCAGCTGGAGGCAGAAATCCTGGGGCCCTAGGGGACAGTGGAGCCACAGTCTGGAAAGTCCTTGAATCAGCACATGGAGGTCAGCCACTCGGCCAACCAGAACACCTCAACTGTATTCATATATGAGTGAGAAATAAACGTCTATCTGGTTATCACTGAAATTTGAGAGTTTACAATGTTACAATGGTTGATGTCATCCTAACACATACCCCTACTTTTCTTCCTACTTCTGGCCCTGAGCTGCCAGCATTTACCCAGGAGGAGACATTGGCAATTATTCCTCCCAGCAGGGGGCAAGTTTGTTAGAAACCATTGAGGGTGGGGGTAGAGAGCTACCATCTCTTCCCTGGCTCCGAGCTCAGCTCCAGTGGGGCCACCAGCATTTGGGGTTTGGGGGTTGCAGCTGTTGCATTTCACAGTGGCTCTGGTGGCATTATGACCATGTGTGACACTCAGAGCCATCCTAGAGAAGACAAGGACAAGCAGCTGATGGGGGGCAGGGGAACAGAGAGGGTGGGGCCACGGCGTGAGCCCTGGATCTGCCCTGACCCTGCCTGTGTCACCCATGGGGCCCATGGGGCCTTCACTTCCCTCTGCAGTATGAGTGTAGGACACCTGTTCTGGATGGTGGCAGGAGAGGGTGGGGAGGGGGAGAAGTACGATAACGGGTCAGAAATCCTGCGATCACTTTGTAAGTTAAGTTTACACTGCTATGCAACCAGAGGATCCAAACCCAAGAGCCTCAGAACTTTGATGTATGTGGGGCTTTTTCTTGGGAGGGGCTTAAAAGTCATTAGTTAGGGATAAAAAAAATAATAATGAAAGGGTGCAAAATACCTGCTCTTTTGCTGTCATCCAGAAGGCTGTTCTGAGCTACGGAGCCTGGGTAGAGGGGTGTCTTGGGGGCTTTGAGGCCAGTTCAGAGGACTGGACGGTGTCTGTGAGCAGTTCCCCTTGCCACCAAATGTCACAGTAGCTGAAATTCCCCATTAGTCCTCCATTCCTTTGGATTCCTTTTTTGTTCCTCCACAAAAATGTAAGCAATGATAATCCCTAACATGTGTTCAGTGCTTTAGACTTATTCCAACCATCCTGAAACAGACAGACAGTGAGGCCCAAACCCTGGGCACGAGGCGTCCCCAATCACTTTTCTCCTAACAGGAAGATTGTGGGGACAATTCTACTCCTAGGTATACATCCAAGAGAAACTCTTGCACAAGTGCCCCAGACACATGGGTAAGAATAATCATAACAGTCCTACATATAATAGTGCAAAATTGGGGCTAACCTAAGTGTCCATTGACAGGAGAAGAAATCATTGGATGCTAAATAACAGTGAAAATGACCCGTTTTCCTAATGCACTGCTGCATAACAAACCATGCTAGAACATAACAGCAACCACAACCATTTATTTGCTCATGATTCAGTTTAGGCAAGGACTCATTGGGGATGGTTGTCTCACTTCATGTGGCTTCAACTGGGACTGAAAGGTAACTTTCAAGATGGTCCCACGCACCAGCTGGCCTGTTGATGCTGGCTGTCAGCTAGGACATCAGCTGGACCTATTGGGGAGTCCCTCCATTGTCTTGCATGTGGCTTCTCCACATGACTTCTCACAGCACCATGGTCTCAGAGTAACCAAACTTCTCACATGTAGCTCCAGGTCCCCAGGAATGCAAAAGCAGAAATTGGTAGACCTTCTCAAGGCTTAGGACCGGAATGGGCACAGGGTTACTTTGGTCCCATTCTGTTGACGAAAAGAAATACAAGCCAGACATGGGGGGGGGGGGCGGGCAGTGAGAATACCCAGAGGTACACTGCATTGAGTGCTGCAGACTTTCATAAACCACCACCACCCACAGCCACATGGCTAAATCTTAGGTAAGTTATGCCATAGTAACTAATAACCTCCACATTTCAGTGACTTTCACACATCTTTCTCACATATGTATCCCACACAGGTTGGTGGGGTGCTCTGCTCCACACAGTCACTCAGGAACCCAGGCTGATGGAGCCTTCGCCATGTTGAGATGAGACCTCACATTTGCCACAGCCACGGAAGACAGAAGGGCTGGAGAATTTCACCTGGTCTCAGCCCTAAGGAGACAATGTCACTTATGCTCACATTTTATTGGCTAGAATGAGTCACATGACCCTGACTAACCTGCAAATGAGTGCTGGGAAATGTAGAGGAGCACATAGGAAAATCGGTGAGGATTACCGTCTTGGCCACATGTGATAAAACCATTGAAAACAAAGGAAAGTTCAACATGAAATTCAAGAGAGTGTTTACTTCCAGGTAAGGGAGGAAGGGGTCTGGATGGGAGAGAAATTCACAGGACAGGGTCAGTGATTTGTGAAGACACCGAAGCCTAACCTCAGAGTGCAGGCTAAAAATGGCACTTCTGTAAATATTCACTGAGCCCCAGCTGAGGCTGCTAGGTCTCAAAGGTACAAAGATGAATAAAATATGGGCTCATCCCCTCCAGCTTCCCAGCTCAGGAAATGCAGTAGGCACCAAGCAGTCCAGCAAAGTACAGCGCAGTGGATTGCTCGCCAGGAGCTCTAGGAACCAGAGGGAGCTCTGAGAAGGCCTCCCCACAAGGGGTCATGTAAGCTGGGCCATGAAGGACCAATATGAGTTCGACCAGTGGAGAAAGGAATGAAGGTGACATAGGTTGATCAGGAACAGGGAACCATATGTGCAAGCCCTTCACTCTTGGGGGGGGGGGGCTGCATTCACTGCAGTACCTCACCACCTGCTAGTCCTTAAATGATCTGATCACATTCACATGCTGAGCTACCCGGCATCCTCTGCAGGACCCACATTCATTCTCTCCCTGGCTGTGGGGAGTGTTGGCTGCTAATGCTTTCAGTTGAATCCTTTTTTAGGAATCAGCCACAGATAAGGGAGCTCTTGGACCCAAGGTCAAACGCACCCCCATCCCTACTCCCACTGGTAGCCGCATCAAAATGACTGGTGAAAGCAGGCCCTGCCCCCTTGCTTCAGGGAACTCTGCGGGACCATCCTAGCTCCAGAGCTCCCTGTGGGATCAGCTGAAGCCTATCTGGGGCCTTCAGCCTACAACTCCAGTCCTCTCTTTTAGCCCAATCCTGTTTTCTTTATACCCCTACAGGTGTTAATTGCACATATACTCCCAAGAAACATCCTTCAAGCAAATCTCCACTTCAGACTGCATATCCTGGGAAACCTACCAAAGATACCACTAAAGTGCAAATGATTACTCAATTTCAACGGAGGCCTTCCTTGGAGGTGTTTGCATAGTAATAACAATAACTAATATTCAAAGAGTGATTTCTGTGTGCCAGGCACTATGCCAAGTATTTTGCCTATATGATCTTATTTAATAAAGAACAGAATTCATGACAAAGGAATGAATTTCTCATGGTGAAATTTCAGGCTTAAGTAAGGTGAAATTTCCAGTTCAGGGATGCTAGCTGGAAGTGTTTGTGTAGCACAAATTCTGTCACAAATTTCTCTGCCTCACTGTATGGTCAGTTCTGAGCTTTGTACTGGCTGGGAATAGTCCCCAGCAAGTCAGGGTGGGGTCTCCTAATCTTATTCTTCCTTAACAACAACAGTAACGACAACAGCAACAACACAAGGCTTATTCTGCTTAGTAATGTAATATCTCTGTTCTGCCTCTTCTCTGGGGTCTCACTTCTTGGGAGCCAGTGTGGAGGTAAATTCCTCTGAAAGCCGACAGCTTCAGTTTGGGACTCCCCGGGCCTCTTCTGAGAAAGGGTAACATTGTTCCCAGCACTTCCTCTCCCTTCTTGGAAAGTTCCTGCAGCCACCACTGAGTCCTCCTCACATCCTCCTTTTTCAGGCTTGGGTTTTCCACTTTTCCTTTCCATCATCACCTCCCTCCCAGGTGGGGGCTGATCTGGACCTTTTTGTCCCCCAGGTTGAGCCTTGCTCCATCCCTAAGCTGCCTACTTTCCGGGAGCATGCCCAGGCAGCATGCTGCTGCCCTGACCAGCCCACTGGCCCTCTGGCCCTCAGGAACATGTCCGAGCATGTTGAGACCTGTCGCAGAAGAGGCTGATGCCTGTTTTGTCCTTGGGGCTGCCTCCTTTGGGGGAAATAGGGGTAGGGTAGTGGGAGACAGGAGAACCTCAGAGACCCCAGGGCAGCCTTGTTTTGAGTTTTTCTGAACAGAATATGTAGTTTTTAGCACATCCCTTGGGACTGGCCTGAGATCTGTGTGTGTGTGTGTGTGTGTGTGTGTGTGTGTGTGTGTGTGTTTTGGGAGTCAGATCTCCTGTGTGACGTCTAACAACTTGCTCCTTTGCCCTTTTCAGGGAAGAAGTCTCTTTAAGAACGTGCCTGGCTATGCATTCAAGTGTATGGTTGGAAACACTTAGTAAGTGCTTTATAGATATTTGTTGAGTCCTGTTGTGGTGGTGGTGGTAGTGAGCTAAAAGTTGTTTTAAAAAAACCTCACTTTCCAACAACAACAACAAAAAGAATTATTTCATTGTGAAGCTCCATGCCACAAAACTGTAAGTAGTTCAATACTAGCCTTCATTAAAATGTTTCCCCCCAAAGTAAACAGTCAGACAATGTCAAGTCTATTTGAAAAGCCTGAAAGCCCAGGGGATTCAAGGCAGTAGGAGAATGTGCCTGTTTTCTGTTGGGCTTTTGACAACCCAGCCTTTGGGTGGTGTGAGTATGTGTGCGCCGGGGGAGTAAAGGGAGAAGAAGGAGTTTTGTCTTCCCTGAGGTCAGCTGTGTTAGAGGAAGAAGACTGGGCATGTCTGGGCAGAGATTTCCAGACACTGAATAGTCCTAGATGTCAATAACTGTAGCTGCTCTAAGCCTGGATTTTATTTTTTTAATGGGATTTCTGTTTAGACTTACACTGTTCTCTGCAATTTTTTAAAAGCAGAAACTGCAAATGTTTTAGATGAAGAGAGGGGCAAAGACCGGGTTCAAGGGGGGCTAGGAGTGTGGAGGTGGGTGGGCACATATGGGCATGCCACTTGCTTTTTTCTGTGTCTGTCAGAGGCATCAGGGGACATTTCCAGAGATGTTCGTCATCAGTGTCACCTCCATAAACTGTCTGGAAATGATGGGTCCTAGGTGTTTCCCTCATTCTAGAGCAGCAGTTCTCAACCTGTGAATGGCGACCCCCAAAGGGGTCGAACAACCCTTTCACAGGGGTCGCCTAAGACATAACAGTAGCAAAATTACAGTTATGAAGTAGCAGCAAAAATAGCTTTATGGTTGGGGGTCACCACAACATGAGAAACTGTATTAAAGGGTCGTGGCATTAGGAGGGTTGAGAACCACCCTGAGCCTTTGAAATAGGGCAGCAAGCAGAGGGCTCTGGGCAGGAGGCAAAACGCCTTTGTCCCAACCATGGCCATTCGTTTGCTGCATGATCTGAGTAATGACACTGGACTTCTTTGAGCTTCAGTTTCCCCAGCAGTGTATGTGGGCTGTGTGGGGAAGTATCCAGGAGATAACTCACTCTCCAAGTCCTTCTCCCCTTCCTAACCTTCAAGCCCGTGGCAATCACAGAGGCTTCTTCTGGTGAAGTGAGAGTGGTGAGGGGAGTGAGGGGAAGGCGAAGGGAGGTCTTTGCTCACGCAGGACTTCCCCCTAGAGACCAGGATCCCCTTTCTGAGAAGCGTCCCCAGTCCCCTCCTTCCCCCGAGGCATTGCCAAGCAGCCCCTCCTCACCCCTTTTGTTCGAGGCCTCGACTGTGAATCAGAGCACTGAATGTGCTGCAGGCCTTCCAGAGGCTTTGCTGGGGGTGTCTGGGTGCCCTGGTGCTTGGGGAGAGGTGTTCCAGTGAGGGACCGGGGGACTAGTGGTGGCATCATGGGGGGCTTTTCTGGGAATTGCAAAGTGAGGCGCATTATTGTCGTTTGTGGATTTTTATATACTATTAATGTCACCCCTTTTCAGGGCCAGAAAGTGGGCTTACTTTAACAGTGCCATTCCTCCTGGGCAGTGCCAACTCACTTCCCAACCCCAAGCCCCACATCCGCGGCTCAGGGCGCGGAGGAAATGTTCCAGCGCAAGACCCCGAGCGCGGGGCGCGGGGGATCCTTCGGTACCGCCGGGCTGGAGGCAGGTGTCTGAGCTCCCCGGCTTTAGTGCGCCGCCGGCGGCGGAGGGAGGGCGGGTGTCCCGGGGGAGGGCGCTCCCGCGCAGTCCCGCCCCTTGTCACTGAGTGAATAAAAGGACCGCCCTCTGGGCGGCAGCAGCTGAGGTGTGAGCAGCTGCCGAGTCGGTGGCTGGGAGATCCGGAGCCGGTCGCGGAGGAGCCGAGACACAGAGACCGTCCGAGGTGAGGGAGCCGTGGCCAGCAAGGACGACCCCGGGCTGGCGGCTGGGAGCTGAGCCGCCGTGTCCCCGTGTGTCCGTGCACGCCCTTACGTGTGTGTCCGCGTGAGTGTGTCCGCAGGTGAATGGCATGCGTGGGTCAGTGCGTGGGTCTCGTTGCTCACGTAAGTGTCTGGAAGTGCGAGCTGACGGAGCCGGGATGTGCGGGGACTGCGGCGGAGGGAGGAACACGAGAACAAGGGATCGCTTGCCACGCTCCCTTCCCCTTGAAACTCTCCCGTGAAACTCGGGGCGAGGAAGGCGTGGACAGGGCGCGGCTGGCCCGTGGCGTGGGCATGAAGCCGCTGTCCGTGGAGGGGCGGGAATGCCCAGCGCAGCAGGTTCATCTGGGACCCGCTCCCGGGCAGCTCTCGGATCCATCCCCGCCCAGATCTCTGAGGTCTGGGTCCCAGACGCCGTGTCCGCCACCCCGCTGGGCGCTGAGGTCAGCGCGGCTGTGTCCCCAGTTCTTGGGAACAAGTCGGGACATGTCCTGTAAGGGCCAGCGAGGAGGTGACTCACGGTGGCAAGGAGACCCCAGGGAAGGGGACGGGTGAGGTCAGAACACCGCCTGGGCTGCGGGACAGTGGCGCCCCAGGAGTGCCCTTCCTTGCCCCTCACCCCCGAGTCTCTGTCCCCCTCATCAACACAGTGACCTATTTGGCTGGCACATAGTGTTCCCAGGGAAGCCGGGACACCGGGAGGTCCAAGACCGGGTGTCCGGTTCCGCCCCAGCCCGGCCCTGCGGTGGGCAGGCTCGCTCCAGCCTGTCAGTGCCCAGCGACTGGGCGTGCGGTCTGCCCGGTGGGCGGCGGGGCGGGGTCTCAACTCGGAGGGCAGAGGCTTCGCGTATCCGGGGCTTGGGGCGCCCGTCCTGGTCCAGAATTCCCTCTCCGAAAGCCACAGGGCTGAGCCGAGCAGGAGGGTGACTCGCCCTTCGGGTGCCCGCCCAGTCCCGGGACCTGGGGGTGGGGTGGGGGTGGGGCACTTCGCCCTCCTCCTGCAGGAAAGAATCTTGGAACTGAGTTTGGCACTTTAGGGCGTCCAGGCAGCTCCCTCCCTCCATGTCGCGTTTCGGGGAGGACTTTCGAGCTGTTTTGTTTTCTTTGTTCCAGTCTATTTTTATTTTCCAGGGATCTGACTCATCCCGTGCTTTGGGCGTGGAGATAAGGTGGAGGGACCAGATCACTGCGCGCCTGTGCACTCGAGTGTGTGCGTGCGGGGTGTGTGTGTGACAGAGCTGGCGCCAGAGCGCTCGCGGTTTCCCAACAGGGGGTTTCGGAAGCCGGGTTAGGTCAGCGTGACGTGTTCGCGCCGCGTCCCCCTCCCCTTCCCCCCTCCCCAGCTGAGAGTGACGCGCGGCTGGAGTGGAAGCTAAGTTTTGGCGGGCAGGGAGCACTTTGCAGGAAACTGACTCATCACAACTCCCTCCCGCTGTCCTAGGCTCTGCCCACGCACCTCCCACCCGCGCGTGATTTCCTGGAGACTAGCTCCCTCTTCAGGCCCCGACGCGAACAGTACACACGCCTTCCCGCGGGATGCGGCTTCACCCGCCTCTCCTCCCGTGGCTACCCCTGGGCTCGGCCCACGTTGCCCCCCTCCACGTCCTTTAAAGCCCCCTAAAAGAGTATCCCATTGGTTCAACAGTGCTTACTGAGTGCTTACTGGTTTACTTGGGGATTAGAGTTAGTTCGAATCTAAAGCACAAAGCCAACGAAGAAAGGTATTCTCAATTACCTGTTTGTAAAACAAGGGTTTGTGTTTTCTAGTTCTCTCTGAACTGGGAGTTATGATGATGGATGAGAGCAGGTTTTCCTGAGGCCCCTGTGAGAGCCATAAAGAAGGGGTGGTAGGAGAGAGGATCTGTGACTGGATTACGGTCCCATCTTCAGCTCCTAGAAGCCAAGGAACATCCAGCTTCCTGATAAAGCCCCAGGGGAGTCCCTCCTCCTGCTCTGAGGCACTGAGGCCTGGGATGTCCATTTTTGCATCCTCTGTGTCCGCTCTTGTGTGCCCATCTGGGGAACTGCCAAGTACTTGTTTAATCTCCTTCAATTTGGTCTGGGGAGTGAGGGGCCTTATAGATCTACATTTTGAAAAAGCTCCCCAAGAGATTCTAATGGGCCTTTCTGGTTAAGAAACCTCAAAATTAGTGAGGGAATAGGGTTCATCACCAGTGCACAGAACTCGGGGCAAATAGGTCTGGGTTCAAATCCTGACTGTGTGATATGTAAGCTGTGTGACCTTGGGGAAGTTTCTTAACTTTTCTGAGCCTTGGTTACCTGGTTTGTGAAAAAAATAAAAGAGCCAATATACCCACTTTTTAGGACAATTAATATCTGTAAACTTCTTAGAATGGCCCGGGCACATAAAAATATATAAATTTCAATCTTTGCCCTGAAGACAGTGGGCAAAGGTGATTTAAAGGCTCTGTACCGTGTACCTCCTCGTTGGGGCAGTGGCCTTTGACCGTCTTTAGCTGTATGGTTTGGGGGTCAAGTATCATTTCTCTTCTGCCCTTTAAACTTGGTCTGAGGTCACCAAGTGCTTCCCCTCCCCGATCAGCTGAGCTGTGGGCCGCACTCATTGTGAGAGGTGGAATGGGGAGCAGTAGGTGTGTCATGGGTCCAGGGCTTCCTGCCCCAGGAGATCCCAGCAAAGCTTTCATGCTCAGAGCCTGCAGATCAGGACTTGTCCCCAGGAAAACCCAGTCCCTGCCAATTTCGTGCAGCCGCTCAGTCCTGGAGTCAGGCCAGAGCAGGGCAGGTGCGTGCCAGTGCTACCGTGGCTTTCCCTCTCCTGAAGTGGGAGGAGAGGGACTGGCCAGACCCGCCGCCTTTAATTTTCTTTGCCTGCAAAACGGGTTCCTTGGATGCAGGCAACATGGAGCAGGGGCTTCAAGGACATCTAGAGTCTAGACCAGATCACCTGATGGGCCTGGCAGGATGTAGCTCAGCCTGGGAGAAACTGTGACTCTGTCCTGCCCTGCCCTGCCCAGCTCCTCCTCAGCCCCAAGCTACTAGCCTGATGACATCCTTATGAAAGGCGCTCAGCCTACAGCAGCTGTCAGCTGCTGTCTAGGATGGAGGCTCAGCCAGAACTGAAGGCAGAGAGACAATAATACTCTGTTTTCCAAGCACGTCTATAAACCAGGTGCTGCTCTAAGCACATTCTCTACTCAGTAGTCTTCACATCTGTCCTCTGAGACATTTACTATTATTGTCTCCATTTTACAGATGAGGAAAATAGAGCCCAGAGAAATTAAGCCGCTCGTTCAGGATCAACCAGCAGGGCCTGAATTCCAACCCAGACCGTCCTGCTCCATAGCCCTCGCTCTTACAGCCTGTCAGCTCTGGTGGTCTTACAGCCCACCAGATACAGCCTGTCAGCTCTGTGCCATCTGCCTTGCCTAGAGGGACTCCCTGACCAATTGCTTGATCATGCTTCAACGGCCGTGCTCTTTCAACTTTCATAGAGCCAATTTTATAAATGAGGAAACCGAGGCCCAGAAACATTAAGTGACTTTTCAAAGTTTAGATAGTAAGCAGCAGAGGCAGGCCTAGATCCCAGGTGTTTTTTGCCCCAAACTCCAGGGTACTTTTAAGTATTCGAGCAGGGTTACTCCACATGGGCATCTGGGTAGGGGCTTCAGGAGGCTGGAGGCTGTCAGCCTGTCCATTCATTTGGGAACTGACCTCCTGGCCAAGGCTGGGAAACTGCTGGACTCAAAATTCACACGTACTTGGGTCATTCACACCCATGAGGGACACCTCAGGGGGGGGCAAAGTAAATTGATTTTAGCTGATAATACCTGGTGGTAAACAGGCCCCTGATCCCTTCTATTGCAATAAACTTTATTGACATAAGCTTGCCTTCAGCTGCTCACTCTCCCAGTCACCCTGGGGTGCCATGCTGGCTGAGCTCTGCCTCCACCCAGCGTCTGTTGGTGGGAGGTTGGGGGCCCTGTGGGAAGGAGGTGGTGGAAAATCAGCTGGAAGGAGCCAGAGACACCCTCTCACCTTGGGTTCTAGTAGGAGGACCTCACCTAACAAAGCACAGGAGGGTCTAGTTTCCCAAGTGACCAGGGCCTTTCTTGTGTCTCAGCTGTAGGCACCATGTCAGAGCCATCCCGGGACGCCCGCCCGATCCCCCGTGGCAGCAAGGCCTGCCGTCGCCTGTTCGGCCCGGTGGACAGTGAGCAGCTGAGCCGAGACTGCGACGCGCTAATGGCCAGCTGTGTGCAGGAGGCCTGTGATCGATGGAACTTCGACTTTGTCACTGAGACACCGCTGGAGGGTGACTTCACCTGGGAGCGTGTGTGGGGCCTGGGCTTGCCCAAGCTCTACCTGCCCTCAGGGCCGCGGGGGGCCCAGGACAACCTGGGAGGAGGCAAGCGGCCCAGCAGCTCACCTGCCCGGCTGCAGGGGGACCACGTGGACCTGTCACTGTCCTGCACCCTCGTGCCTCGCTCTCCTGAGCAGCCTGAGGGGTCCCCAGATGGGCCTAGCACGTCTCAGGGCCGAAAACGTCGGCAGACCAGCATGACAGGTAAGGACAAATGCAGAGAATGACACTGTAAGGGACCAAGACTCAGAATTTATGGTGCAAGGGCTGACCTGTCTGGTCCAGCTTGCTCATTGCGAGGGGGAAAGAGACCCAGAGAAGGGGAAGTGACTTGCCTGAGGTCACACCGCAAGTCTGCAGCCAAGACCAACTAGCTATCATTTATTTGGAACATTTATTAAGTGCTAGCCCTTCTGCCCTGGCTGGTTTGGCTCAGGAGTTAGAACATCGGCCTGTGGACCAAATGGTCACGGGTTCGATTTCCAGTCAAGGGCATGTACCTAGGTTGCAGGTTTGATCCTCAGCCCTGGTTGGGGTGGTGAGGGAGGCAACCAATCAATGTGTTTGGCATCGATATTTCTCTCTCTCCCTTTCCCTCCCTTCCACTCTATCTAAAATAAATAAATAAATAAATGCTAGTCCTTCACTAAATTTCTAAGGTAGATTTCATTTAGTCCTTATAGCAATCATATGACATTCTTATCACCCTTTTAGGCAAGGAAACAAGGGTCAGAGGGGTAGATTTCCCTAAGGCTGCACAGTGAATTTGCAATGAAGAGAAAACTAATGATAATAATTTCCTAGCTGCTCTATCCCAACTTAAATCCTCTTCCCCCATCACACACACACACACACACACACACACACACACACACACACTTTCTGCCCTTCTTTGGTTTGTTTTGGTACTGTTTTCTTGTCAACAGCTAATTCCTTGTCAGTCTCCCCGACTAGGATGTTATCTCCACAAGAAAGAGATCTGTATCTCTCTGTTCATTGCTGAATCCCTAGCAAGGTGTTTGGCACGTAGTAGATGCTTGATAAATAATGTATGAGTGATGCTGATGTTTAGGCACTTACTAGACTAGTCCCCAGACCAAATCCTTTATAGAGAGCGTTTCCATTAATCCTTAGAATAGCATACCAGTGTTATCCCTATTTTACAGATGAGGAAACTGAGGCTCAATGAGATGCAGCCAAGAATCCCACAGCAAATTTACAGCTGGGTCAGGACTAACAATAAGGATAACAACAGCTAACATTTATATGGCCAGGTGTTGTGCAGAACACTTTGTGTGGGTGACCTAAGGGTATCCTTGGAGCAGTGCTATCTGGCAGAACTCTACAGTAATGTAAATAAATATAGAGTGCCACCAGCCAACAGAGCTGGTCAGTACTTGACATGTGGCTAGTGTGGCTCAGGAAGTGAATTTTCATTTTATTTTAGTTTAGTGAATTTAAATGACCACATAGGACTGGTGGCTACAGTTTGGGGCAGCTTGGGTTAGAGCAGGCCAGGAGTGTAGGTCCCCTTATCAATCACTGTGGAGCAGGATGCTCTGTAAACGCCTTGGGGGATGGGGTGGGTGTTGCCGGAGTTCGTCCCTGGACTTGGCCTGTGTCCCTGTGGCCCCTCTGCGGTTTGCCTTGGTTGAGTAGCCCCCGTGCCCTCTTCCTCCTGGCCTGGCTGACCTCTGTTCTCTTTCCTTAGATTTTTATCACTCCAAACGCCGGCTGATCTTCTCCAAGAGGAGGCCCTGACCTGCCCCCTGGAAGCCGGTCTCCTGGAAACACAGGCCTCCTGCAGGCCCATTCTACATCTTCTGCCTTCGCCCTTCAGTTTGTGTGTCTTAATTATTATGTGTTTTAATTTAAACTCCTCATGTATATAGCCTGTCCGGCACCACCCTCCCACCCTGTCAGCTGCTGGTATTAGAATTATTTAAAGAAAACATCACACATTAGAATGGTAGGCTTATTAGATTGTCAGATATTTTTATTATGTAAACTGGTATTTAAAACCTCCTCATCCTGTGCTCTCAATCTCTCCGTTTCTTTTCTCCTGGAGGTAAGGTGGGGCCTGCATGACCCTCACCTGCTGGATGGTGCTCTCTGGAGGGCCTGGCTCCCTCTGTTCACTGTTTCATGGACAGAATGAAATTCTGCTCCTTTCCTTTATTCTCAGACTCGAATTCCTTATAATCTGAGAAGTAAAGAGATAGCACTTTGAAGGGTGCCCAGCAGAGTGGGGCATCATTCAGACTCTGGAGTCCCCTTGTCTTCTCTAAGGTTGGGCAGGGTAACCTTGAAGTAGGTACTGTTTGGAAGGGGGTGGGGATTGGCCCCTCCCTGATGCCCCTCCTGTCCTGTGAGGGCATGGGAGAGGGAGGGTCCTGCAGCGAAGCACCCACCTCCCTCGTGCCCCATGCCGCTCACGTGGGAGCCTCTCACGGGGTTTGGCTTCCACTGTTGGCTTCCCGGGACTTTACTAGGAGCCCAGGTGCCCCCTTTTCCAGCTGGGCTTTCAAGTCCTCTCTTCTCTCCCCCCACGTTCTTTCCATCTAATCCCCTCTCAGTCCTGGGCAGCTGCTCTGGGGTGCCTGTCCCCCCAACTCAGTGGATTGGGAGGGAAGGGGCACACTAGAAGTAGGTTCCCCAGTTCTACCTCAGGCAGCTGGAGCAGCGAGCGCCCCTCCTCTGAGCACTGGGGGTAGAGTCCTGGGTGGTCCCACAGGCCTCCTTGAGTGGGGATCTCTCTGATGGAGGTATGTGGGTGGGGGGAGCAGGGTTTTCTAGGAGGGAGAGTGTGACACTAGCCTCTGAAACTCATCCAAGGCTGTTCCCCACCTGCTCCACCCCTCTCCCATGTCGTTGCACTTTGAATAGCAGCGGAACAAGGAGCCAGGTGTTTCAAATGATGGGCTTGAGGCTATGGCTGGCTCGCCTGGTGGGCTGACCCAGGCCTGGGCGTTGTGAGTTGTCTTTCCTGGCACTGAACCCTGAGCCCACAGAGGCACCAAAGCACTTAGTGTGTCTGCCCCAAACACCTCCCAGCTTCTGTAACATCCTGGCTCCCATGTGTTCTGGTTCTCCTGTCTTTACCTAGACTGTGCACCTCTAAAGGGTAGGGACCACGTCCTATGTTGCTCTGTGCCCTTCAGAGCCCCCTACCCCCACCCCACCCCAGTATTGTGTATACAGCTGGTGCTCAATAAATATTTCTTGGTGACTACTTGTAAATATACCTTGTTATTTTTAAGAGTAACTAGGCAGAAGTTTTTGTTTGTGTGTTTTTGGTTGTTTTATCATTTAAAAAATTAGGCATTTAAAAATTTTAAATGCAAAAAGCATAGCAAACAGAAAGACTATGGGGCAAAAAACAAACAAGAACAAAATAAAAACAATAAATCATCAAAGATCTCTGCAAAGATCACCATTGTTTTTGTTTTTGTTTTTTTTATCCTCACCCGAGGATAATTTTCCATTTTTTGTACAGATAGAGTGGGAGGGAGAGAGAGGAAGGAGAGGGAGAGGGAGAAACATCGACGTGAAGGGACACATCGAGTGGCTGCCACCCGCACGACCAACCAGGGCCGGGGACAAACTGCAACCGAAGTACGTGCCCTTAGCGGGAACCGAACCCGGGTCTCTCCGGACCACAGGCCGACGCTCTAACCGCTGAGCCAAACCGGCCAGGGCAAGATCACCATTGTTAATAGTTTGGTTTGTTGTGTGGTCTTTTTTAGTAAAGAACATAAAGTAGCTTAACATCATTACTCATCGGGGAAATGCAAATTAAACCACTAGGCACCTATGGGAAAGACTAAGATGAAAAAGGCTGATAATGCGAAGTGTTGACGCAGACATGGAGCAACCGAAACTCACACCTTGCTGGTGCAAAACCGTTTCAACTATTTTGGAAAAGTGGCAATATCTTCTAAAGATGCCTCCCCTCCTGCCTACCTCATGACCCAGGAATTTGATTCCTATGTTTGTTCTTGAGAGAAATGAGTACAGATTTCCACCAAAAGATATGTTCATAGCTGCGTTCTTTTTTTAATCGTCACCTGAGTATATGTTTTTGTTGTTTTGTTTTTGAGAGAGTGGAAGGGAGGGAGGGAGGGAGAGGGGGAGGGAGAGAGAGAGAGAGAGAGAGAGAGAGAGAAACATTGATTGGCTGCCTCCCCCACACACCCCAACTGGGGCCATGGATCAAACCTGTAACCTAGGTACATGCCCTTGACTGGGAATTGAACCTGCAACACTACAGTGTGTGGGCCAATGTTCTAACCACTGACAACACCAGCCGGGGCCCAAGGATAGGTTTTTATTGATTTTTATAGAGAGGAAGGGAGAGAGAGAAAGAGAGAAACATCGACCGATTGCATCCGACCAGGGATCAAACCTGCCACCTGGGCATGTGTCCTGACCGAGAACGGAACCCATGACCTTTTCAGTGTATGACACAACACTCCCACCAACTGAGCCACACCAGCTGGGACCAGCATTATTCTTAACAGACCCAAACTGGAAACAACCTAAATGTTCATAATAAAAGAGCAGATATGTCAGTTGTGTATCTTTACAACATTTTAAAAAAACAAAGTATTATTACACGCTTGTTCTGATTATCTGTTTATAATTAACCACCCCAAGATTAAGTGGCTTAAAGCAATAATCACTTATTTGCTCCCGATTCTGTAATTTGGCCAAGACCTACTTTTCAAATGTTGAGTTATCTCTCGTACGGGGCATGGCTCTGCTCCAGAACCCTAGGGGTCTGAGATGAGGATCTCCCACAGGGGCTCCGGAAACTTCACACTGTTCACTCATCTCCAGCAGATATTTCTAGCACCACGGAATATGTTGGGTTGTACTTCCCAAGTGCTTGTCCCACAGCGTGGACCCATCACAGAGCCTTTTTTTGCTCTGGACTCCACTCGAACATGGCAGCTTCCCAAGTCATCCAATAAAGGAGCTGGGGCATTAGCACATGGACTCCAAAGTCTAATTTGGCCTACCCAGTTCTATACCTCTTTTAAGTGGTAGGATGTCCCCAGCATAACTTGTCCTTTCCCATAGGAGAAACATCCCAGCATGCCCCAGGCCACTGACCACTTAAAACTTAATGGACATGGTACGTCTTCCTGATGTGACTAGGAAAGAATGCCCCGGCCATACCATCAGCTTCTTACAGTCAGAGGCTGTGCAGACCGCTCTATTAAAGATACCGCATGTGACATATTGGCTGCAGTTAGAGCTACCATGAGAATAACCATCAGTCCCCATGCTTCATCTGGTTATTAAGGAGCAGTGTGGGGTGTGTTGAGTGGGGATATGATGGGGCCACCCTGCATCCTTTGGGAGTAGGACCGATCTCCGCAACTCCATCTGGGATGTGTGGTGTTGCTTCTGATGTTCTATCTTGACTAGTGCAACAATTTTAGAGACTCCTGCTTGGTTCTTCTT
This sequence comes from Molossus molossus, assembly GCF_014108415.1. Taxonomy (NCBI): domain Eukaryota; kingdom Metazoa; phylum Chordata; class Mammalia; order Chiroptera; family Molossidae; genus Molossus; species Molossus molossus. The sequence continues at coordinate 8,075,040 of NW_023425402.1, forward strand.
TCCATAATAGCTCTTACTTTATAGATTAAAGAAGGAGCATGAGGGTTCTGCCAGCTGCCAAGTCTGTCCATCCCAATGTGCACTTAGGGGCCAGGAAATCACCATAGGGTGGGCCCACAGACCCACTGGACTCTGAGATGAACCTGGACAGACTTCATATGTTCCCCTACTCTAAAAGGAGGGTATAGTGGTATTTTGGGTCACCTGGAACCAGTGTGAGCTCAGACTCTGTCCAGTGGACATCAAAAGGTCTGGTCATTCCCTTTCCACACTGCAGAGCTGTTATGGTAAACAGCCAGAGGGCACATTGGGGGGAAGAATTGAGAAGATACTTATTTTACTTACTTATGGTGGCACTGTGGGCCTTTCTCTTAAATCAGTGGGTCTAGGTCTGAGAGCTGTCTCAGACCTAGAAATCGGGTAAGAGGCTGCCACTTTCTGTCATAGCAGCTGGCATCAGCCTCTGCTCACCAATCTCCTCCATCTGTTGTGGTTAAATCAAGCAACATCCTCATTAAATGCTCTCTCTCTTACCTCTGGGGACACCACAGATCAAGGACCCCTGGTTACCATCCAGGCCTTGTGCCCACCCTGCCTCTGATGATTCGGTGGCCCTATGTGGATCCTAGCATCTCCATTGACAGCATCTCCTCAGCACTAAATTCATCCTTGACTGCTTCGAGAAGGGAAGGTGTCCTGGGCAGTGAGCTGGGAACACGGGAAGCTGGTGGGTTCTCACGCAGGAAGTCCATTCTGCCTCATCCACCTCTCTGAGCCTTCTAACTCTCCTCAGTATCTTCCAAGGCAGTTTCAGCATCACCCTCTCATTGGCTCCAGGCTGTCACCGTACCTAAGCTTTCAGGACCAGTTCAGCAGTGTGTAAGGACCAGCTCCAGGGGGCCTTGCCAGAGTGTTTAGTCCTGAATCAAGAGAGAGGCCTCCATAAACACTCTTTATCCAGCCCGGTCCCACACCTGTGAGATCTCCTCTCATCTGTTTCCCTGTTCCTACCCATACAGCCTGTAGCAGGGGCTGTACTTCCCTGCTGGGGCAATGCTGGGATCTAACCGTAATTATTGGTCTAGAGAAGTTCAGAAGCCAGCAGCCTGTTTTCGCCTAAAGCTTTGCTGGAATGCGGACACACCCCTTGGCTTACCTGTTGACAGCTGTTTCTGCACTGTTATTTTAGCAGCTCAGCAGTGTGTAAGGGCCAGCTCCAGGGGGCCTTGTACACAGGGCCCTAGTACACAGGCAGACTTGAGTATTGCCACAGAGGCCACATGGCCCAAAAGCCTGAAATATTCCCTCTGTCCTTGAAGAAGACGTTTGCTGACTGGTCTGCAGGCAGCGAGGGGGTGGCTGGATCTTCCGGAAGATAAGCATCACCTGTGAGGCCCCAGGTGAATCCTGCTGTGGACTCCAGATGGTAGGAGAGTATCCTGCTCCAGCCAGGAGGGGGCACTTCTGCAGGCCTGAGGGCTCAGGGACGCTCAGGGGGCAAGGTTCTCAAGGGCACCCATTCAAATATCTCCATTCCAGGCCACCTGCCCCCCACTTCCCTCCGGCTGGAGCTGTGCATTCAGTCTCTCTGTAGCTTCGACACCGTTATAATCAAACCCCGGGGCTGCTGTCAGCACAGCCTGCCCACGGCTCCAGAGTTGAGGGGATAGAACGCGTGTGGGGTTCTCTAGCCTCCCGCAACTTACCCTGGGTTAAGCCTGTGTTCTCCTTCTTCAAGGCTTCTAGGGCCCTTAACAAAAGCCAGCCAGCTCCGCAATCCTCATAACTAGCACTGCCCATATCTTTCGAGGGCTCGATCTATTGCCTAGGTCACTGTAACCCTGGATTCACCCGCACCTCACCCAGCCCAGCTCACACTGCTGAGTGTGGTCACTGTGCTGCCACAGCCTGTGGGGGATCACCAACCTACTTACCGCGGGGGGCAGATCCCTGTGGTCATCTCTGTTTTCAGAAGCCCACCTACTATTTCTGGTGCCAACTGTCCTAGACACCCCCCCCCCCCCCCCAGCAACCTGCCACAAGGACCTGTGCAGGGTGTTTACTTGGGAGGGTGCCGGGAGCGCCAGCAGAGCGCGGAGCCGGCGAGGGAGGAAAGGGAAAGCCACTCGGTGCTGCTGAGCAAGTTCCGCTGCGCGCACCTCGGACCACAAGCGCTCGGGAGGGCCCCCAGACCACGTGGGGTGTGCCCTAGAACTGCCCATTGCGGATTGAGGACTGCCGCCAGGGTCAAGTTCAGGGTACTTATCACACACAGGTGAAGCTAGTTCCCGTTGTTACTGGTGCAAGTGGAGTTCTTGGGGTGCCTCGAGGAAATGAATTTCCTGAGGCCCCCAGGGTAGGATGGGTTCTCATGGAAAGGTTTACTGATGGCATAAAACTAAGGGGGTTCCCCTCCAAGGTCCCATCTCCGCTCGTCTTGTCTTCAGCAGGGCTGGAGTTGAGGCCACTGCCCATAGTTTCTGCTCCATTTTAAAGCACAGTCTAGTCCAGCATCCTGCGTGTGAAGCCCACACAGCGTGGGCCACGCGGCTGCTACATGGCTATGGAGAGAGAATGCGCGAAAACACTCGCCAGTGCGGGTCACAGAGCAAGAGAGGCATCTCTCTGGGGATTTTAACCAGGCGCTTCTTCAAACTAACCAATCAACCTTCCAAGATTTTGCGTGCTTCCGATGGGGCCCACCCCCTAGCCAATCCACTGTTCCCCAGGCTAGACTGACAGGCAGGCTCCTCCCCTGCACCTCCCTGACTTTTGCTGCATGTGCCCGTCTCTCCCTTCTACCCCCCAAATCCATTACGGGATGGGGGAAGGGAAGGGTGTTAATCCCCTCGGAGAAACAATGCTGTGTGAAGCTGCAGCTCCTGGTGAGCTTCCCAGGTGACCATGCTTACAATGTCTGACTTCTCTTTTCTTTCCTTTATTAATGTAAACTAGCTAATTCGGACAGTAACACCACCATGTGGGGGGAGAGGGAAGACGGGACAGAAGGATGCAAACGTTTGAGGTGAGAAGGTATATCCCTGCCAGGAATGATTTACCAAAGCTTCAGATGAACACAGACTGGGCCTGGGGCCGAGTGGCTGCTGTAAACACCCTTCAGCCAGACTAGTGCCCAGGCCAGCATGTGGGCAAAACTCGCTGAGGCTTCCCCCTCTCACACCCAGCCCACAGAAACAGGAGCTCCAGAGGGTAGCTTTGCCTGCTTTGCTTGCTTCTGTGCTCCAGCAACTAGAGACTGTCCAGCACATAGTAGGTGCTCAATAAATATTTGCCAAATGATTCACAATGGCTTGAATTTCCTTCCTGACCTGAGCACTTGTCTCCCAAACCCCACCCCAGCCGGTCCTCAGCCCTACCCCACCCCATCCCAGCATCCCGGTCACTGGTCACTGCTCCTCACCACTAAACGATCAGTTTGGCATATGAACAAGGCCATCTACAACTGGCAGGATTATAAAAATAAGAACAGCTAACATTATCATCTGCCTAATATAGTTCCAAATGTTTGATATGGTTTATAGCATTGAACCCTTACAATATAGCTACAAGGTGGTATCTCTGTTTTACAGATGAGAAACTGAGGCAACAAACCCTGAAGTCACTTGCCTGAGGTCACGCCCCTAGAAAGTGGTGGGGAGCCAGGATATCCACCCTGATGACCCAGGTCATACTGCCTGCTCAGTAAACCAGAAAGGGGAAGTGCCTTGCCCAGGGCCACCACCACTGTGACAGTTCTAAGAGGGGGCTTGCAGGGACCTGTCTTCTGTGCCCTCCCACGGTTTTGGATGTAACCGGTTTTCTCAGTCTTATGTAAAGTGTGCTAAGTAAATGCAACTTCAAAACAAACTTCCTGGCCCCAGACCCATTCCACTGCATTGCCAGTCCCTCTAACCACCTCCCATAGTGGGAGCCAGCAGCTGGAGGCAGGGGACCCAGGTCTCCAGGTTTGAACCCAGCTTTTGCCACTGAACCCCAGAACAGAAAGTAGCTTGATTCCGGGTATGTTAGACTATGGAGTGAATCTAAGCATCTTTAAGGAGTTGAAAATTCATGAGTGCAAACGCTTTCCCATTTATGAAACGGTCTTACTGTCCTTGATCTTTGATCATTAATTCAGTTTTTGTAAACTGTAGTTTTTGGGCTCAGTGTTTTAGGTCCAGCGACACTATATTTTAAAATTAGTTCCACTGTTTCCAAAAAGACCTGGATCTAACTTTTTTCTTCGTACTCGGTTCTGTCCACCTGCCGGTTGGCTCAGAGGCAGGTGTGTCCCCTGGAGCTGGTTGTAGTTGGAGAGGCCAGGCTGAGCGCTCCGGCCTGACATCAGAGAGGGCCGAGGCCCCCGCCTTCTCTATGCCAGCGGGGCAGGGACAGTGAACTGAGGCTGCCTTGAGATCCCGGAGGCTGGGTCTTACAAATCTAACTGCTCTTCGTTCAGAGAGAAGTGGAGAGAGTCCCTCAGTGGAGAGAAAAGTTCCTGAATTCCATTGCATTTGTCCAGATCCAGCAGCAAACACTGTTGGCCCTACTTTCAGAACACGCCCAGAGTTCAGTCACCTCTCCTTATCACCTCCACCTCTGCCCTCCTAGTCCCAGCCATCACTTCCTGTCTGGATCACTTTAACAGCCTCCTCACTGGCCTCCCTGCTTTCGTCTTTGCCTGGCACAGTCTGTTCCCCCGGTGAAAGCAGCAGCAGGATTCCTGGAAACCCTATGTTGGACTGTGTCACCCTCCAATGGCTTCCATCTCACTAAACATAAATTCACATGACCTACCTATAGGTCATACAGTATGCTACCCCCGACCTCATCTCCACTTCCCTCTGTTACCTGCTCCAGCCACACTGGTTTCCTCACTGTTCCTCATGTTCACAAAGCATGCTCCTGCCTCAGGCCCTTTGCACTCACTGTTTCCTCTTCCGATATTCTTCCTCACATACTCTATTCCAGCATCACCTCCTCAGACAGGCCTCTTCTGGCCACCCCCTTTCTAAAGTACACCTTGCACCATTCTATTCCTCTCCTTTAAAACAATTTTTTTCTTTATTGATTTTAGAGAGACAGGAAGGGAGAGGGAGAGAGAGAGAGAGAAACATCGATGAGAGAGAACATCGATTGACCACCTCCTGCATGCCCCCAACTGGGAATTTGGCCCACAACCTGGGCATGTGCCCTGACCAGGAATCGAACTGATGACTTCTTGGTGCATGGGTCGACGCTCAACCACTGAGCCACACTGGCTGGACTCCTTTACTTTTGTTCATAACACTTTTGGCTACTAGACATTATATTACATAGGGGTTTTTTTTTTCTTTTTTCTTTTCACTCTTGTATCCTCAGTGCCTAGCATGGGGTCTGGCACATATTAGGTACTCAACAATATTTGTTGAATAAAAAAATGCCTTATTTACTTCAATAAAGCCACAGAAACTCTGAGTATTCTTTCCTCAGTGTTAAAAAGGGGGGGGGGGTGCTGGCCGGTTTGGCTCAGCGGTTGGAGTGTCGGCATGTGGACCAGAGAGTCCTGGGTTTGGTTCCCGCTAGGGGCACGTACCAAAAAAAAAAAAAAAAAAAAAACAGTGGGGGTGGGTAAAAGAATGGTTGGTTGTAAGACTATATATTTAGAAATTTATTAATTATGAAAACTTTTTGTTTTGAAATCATTTCAGGCATACAGAAAAGCTTCAAAAATAGTAAAACAATCCCCATATACTCTTCATCAACAGATCTTAAATATTAACATTTCACCATGTTTCCTTCATCATTCTCTCTCTGAATATCTATAAATTATTCTCAAATATATTTTTGAATGTGTGATATATAAAGATGGTTCAGAATAAACAGTGAAACATAAATCTCCCTCTTTCCTCCCAACACTTCTCTTCAGCCCAGCTGCTACCAGTAGCAGAGAAAGAGGGAGAGGGAGAGAGAGAGAAACATCGATGAGCGAGAACATCGTCTGGCCACCTCCTGCATGCCCCCCACTGGGAATCAGGCCCACAACCTGGGCATGTGCCCTGACCGGGAATCAAACTGGCCACCTCTTGGTGCATGTGGGTCGATGCCCAACCACTGAGCCACACGGCTGGGCTACCAGTATATTCTTGACTATTCTGTCTGAAATATTCTTTTTCTTTTTTTTTTTTATCCTCACCTGAGGACATTTTTCCATTTTTTGTTCAGGTAGAGTGGGAGGGAGAGAGAGAGAAACATCAATGTGAAAGGAACACATCGAGTGGCTGCCACCCGCACAACCGACCAGGGCCGGGGACAAACTGCAACCGAGGTATGTGCCCTTAGCGGGAACCGAACCCGGGTCTCTCAGGACCGCAGGCCGACGCTCTAACCGCTGAACCAAACTGGCCAAGGCTGAAATATTCTTTTTTAGAAATTGAATTTATTAGGGTGACATTGGTTAATAAAATTTTATGGGTTTCTGGTGTACAGTTCTATAATACATCATCTATATATTGTATTATGTGTCCACTACCCCAAGTCAAGTCTCCTCCCGTCATCATTTATCCCCCTTTTGCCCTCTCTTACCTCCCCCCACCCCATTGGCCCCCTGTAATCACCATGCTGTTGTCTGTCTATGAGTCTGACAGAAATATTCGATGCATTTACAAATATATGTGAATTCATGTGCACTTACATACCATAAGTTTCATCCACACTCATGCACTTTTTTTCTGCAAAGCATACTATATTCACTGTTTCCCATTTTACTATTTTCATTCAACAATATATTTTGAAGGTCACTCCATATGGGTCCACCTGGATCTTTCTCATTTTCTTCACAGCTGCACTGTAGACCCCTGTCTGGACGCATCAGAGCTTCTTTAACCAGTTTTCTGTTGAAAATTTAAGTTCTTGCCCTGGTCGGTTTGGCTCAGCGGTTAGAGCGTCGGCCTGTGGTCCAGAGAGACCCGGGTTCGGTTCCCGCTGAAGGCACGTACCTCAGTTGCAGTTTGTCCCCGGGCCTGGTTGGCCGTGCAGGAGGCAGCCACTCGATGTGTCCCTTTCACGTCGATGTTTCTCTCTCTCTCTCTCTCTCTCTTCCTCTCTCTCCCTCCCACTCTATCTGAACAAAAAATGGGAAAGTGTCCTCGGGTGAGGATTAAAAAGAAAGTTTAAGTTCTTTCCAATCCTTTGCTAACCCAGACTCTGCTGTGGTGAACATCCTTTCGGGCCGTCACTGGGTGCTTCACCTGTAGGACGAGTGACTAGAAGTGAAATTGCTGAGTAAAAAGCTTTTTACATGTTAAATATTGGCACATTCCATTACATTTCTTTTCATAAAAGACATACCAGTTTGTGTTCTTTTTTAAAAAAAATTTTTTATTGATTTTTTTTTTTAGAGAGAGGAAGATAGAAACACCAATCCGTTGCCTCCCACACACACCCCATCCAGGGACTGAACCCACAGCCTGGGCAAGCGCCTGACTGGGAGTAGAACTTTTTTTTTATTTTTTTTATTTTTATTTTTTTAATCCTCACCCGAGGACATTTTTCCATTTTTTGTACAGATAGAGGGGGAGGGAGAGAGAGAGAGAGAAACATCGATGTGAAGGGACACATCGAGTGGTTGCCACCCGCACGACCAAGGCCGGGGACAAACTGCAACCGAAGTACGTGCCCTTAGCGGGAACCGAACCCGGGTCTCTCCGGACCGCAGGCCAACGCTCTAACCGCTGAGCCAAACTGGCCAGGGCAGGGAGTAGAACTTTTGAATTTTGGTGCCTAGGAAGCTGCTCCAGCCAACTGAGCCACCCCGCCAGGGCCTATATTCTTACCAACTCATGTGGCCTGCTTCTCTGCACCCTTTGTGAAGCATGCTATTCCAGTTTTACCAACTGGATAACTTAAAATATCTCATTGTAGTTCTATTTTATTTTCTTAAACATTTAAAATATCTTTATTGATTTTAGAGAAAAAGGAAGGGAGGAAAGAGAGAGAGAGAGAAACATCAGTGTAAGAGAGAAACACTGATTGGTTGCCTCCCATCCACACTCTGACAAAGGATCAAACCTGCAACCTGGGTTCAAACCCAGGCCTCTCAGTCCATGGGACGAATTCTCAATCCATTGAGTCAAAATAAACATTTTTTCAGGTGTTTAAAAGCAAATTGATATTTTCCCCTCATGAAATGTCTCTTCTCTAATGCCAATTTCCCTAATGCATTACTGGTTTTCCACTGATCTGTAGGAACTCACGATATAAGGAGTTAATTTAGTTTATTTTTTATGACATGAATTTTTTAGTGTATTTGCTTTTTGATTTGTCCATGGTGACTTTTTTTTTTTTTTTTTGCTATTTAGTCACTTTATTTTATTTTTTAAACTTTTTATTTTTTTAGGAGAACGCTGTACCTCCTCCTCATGGTTTTGGGTGCTCTACACGTTTAGAGAAACTTCTCTAGTGATGAACTCTCTAAATGATCCCTGAAAGTATAGTCTTAGTTGTTTTATTTTTTTACTTTAAAATTTCTAAATAGTCGAATGTCCCTTTATGGCTTCTAATGCTTTGTGACAGGCCCATAAAGGCTTTGCCTGTTTCAAGATTATTTAAAAATTGCCCCATGACTCCTATGACATTTGTCCAAACATACACAAGAGCAGAGAGAATAGACTGAGCCAGTGGCTCCTCACCAACGTCCACAGTAACCAGAACAGGCCAGGGCCAGCTTAGGTCATCCATCCCTCACCCATCCCCCCATCCCTTGGTCATTTTGAAATAAATCCCCCCAAAAATAATTGAATGATTTTTAATGCATACATTTTCAACCCATATGAAAGAAATTATTTTAGAGTTAGAGCTCCAACTTTGTGTTTTGCAAATACTTAAACTATTCTCCCAATGGTTTATTGAATAAACCATCTTTCTCACTGATTTGAAACACTACCTTTATTATACACAAAATTCCCATGTATATATTTGAATTTATCCTATTATTTATGCTGTGCCCTTGATTCATCCATTTATATTCATGCTCCAGTACCGCACTATTCTGATAGTTGTGGCTCTACAATATATTTTGGTATTAGATTAGGCTATTCTCTAAAGGATGATTTAGATGCCAGCCTCCCCTGATATTCCAAGACACTGCCTGAGAGCGAGGGCCTGAGGCATGGCGCGAAGTTTCACAGACAGCATTAGCCATAACTGTGCCCACCAACACATGCGATAAGACATGGCATCACCATGGCAACCAGAGTGTGTGATGCAATTTCTGGCTTTGCCACTGAGGGCTGGGTAACCTCGGGGAGGCCACCTCACCCTTCAGAGCCTCTGCTTAGGACTCCCCCCCAGCTGCAGGGTTCTCCAGTTCCAGGATTCTAGGGCAAAGGGGCCTCGGGAGAACCAGAGAAAATTGTGAAAGGATAACAGTGGCCATTTCTACAGGAAGCCTCAGAGATGAACACAGGAGATTGGCTTGCTGAGGAACGGAAGAATGATTGAGCAAGAGACGGCTGTTAACACTTCCAGAGCGAGTGAGCTCCTCGGGCAGGTCCAGAAGGCACAGCTGCAGGCACGACCAGGAGTCTTTGAGAGGTGGGAGCCTCCTACTGCAATCTTCTTTTCTTTGGAGGGATGAGTATGGTGGAGGCAGCAGGGTCCTCTCCAGCTCCTATGACAAGGGTGCAAAGGGCTAAGTTATTTTATTGTGTGAATTTGGGGCTCTCTGCATGGTCTAATGGAGGGCACCTGGGCAGGCGACTGGGATACATTACCTGCCCTTACATGGCCATGTGACCTTGGGCAAGTCACCTGGCTTCTCAGAGCCTTCGCTTCTCCATCAAGTTAGTGAGGGGAAGAGAAGTGAGTAGGTCAGAGCAAGGCAGAGGTGGGCTCCCAGGCCCATCCACCGGGAGGGACAGTGTGGGTTCTGTGCATGTGGCTGTTACCTGCAGTCGCTGAAGTAAGTGGGGTGAGAGCAGACCCAGGCCTTGCCCCTTTGGTGAGAGAGCCCCCTGGGGACCTGCAGGTGCTCTATTGTGACTCTGTCGCTGGCCTCAAACTTTGTATGGTTTCTTGGGTGAGGACTGCGGGGAGCAGGAGTCTGCTGTGGGGTGTGCGTGTGTGTTCCTGGTCGCTAGGGCTTCTGGCTGGTAAGGGCTGAGGTAGTGGTGACCCAGGAGGGGGTCGCTGGCGGAGGGTGTCCCTGCTGCCCACTGGAAGGCGTACTGTTCTGAGCCACTGGCTGGGCAGGGGCCTTGGTGACCGTGGGGGAGTTGAGGAGGGAGTTGTGAGCGTGCGTGTGCCCACGCGCGTCCACCATGTGAGTGACTGAAGCGCGTGCCCCGTCTCTGATGGCGGGGCCTGGCCACGAGGGGCCCAGACTGCTCCTCGGGCGGGCGTGCTGCAGGGCTGCCGGGGGCACTGGCTCTGCCTGCCGGGCGCTCCGCGGGCGCTGCTCCCGGCACCTGCCGCCTGTCTGCCCCGGGCCTCCCGACAGCAAGGGGGCGCCGCCAAGTGGCCTCCAGGGACGACGGGCGGCGGGCTCAGAGCTGCCCGCTGCGAGGCCCCGGCAGAGAGGGGCTGGGGCTCCTTCGTCTGAAGTGCCTGCTGGGAGTGGGCTGTGGGGGTGCAGCCCGCGAGGGCCCGCGCAGGGCACGGAGGGCGTCCTCTGTCCTGCAAGTGGCCGCAGGGGATCCGCGTCAGGACTCCGAGTCCCCGACTGTGGGGCCCGACAGACTCAGCCCCGCGGCACCCACAGCGCGTAGACTCGCACCCCAGCACTCTGGTTCTGGAAGCTTCCGCAACGGGAATCTTATCTTGCCGCCTCCTGTGTATCTCCACCAACGGAAGTGATGTGCAACCTGCGTTTCGAAGCCGCACAACCCCGAGCGCAGCCTGCCCGCTGCCCTGCTCCGTGGCGCCCGCGCCTCCCACGCGGCCCCATCGCGCGTGAGCCACAGACGGGCCTTCCCACCAAGGAGGCGTCTCTCCAGCAGGTGGCCTTGGGGAGGCCACCCGGGTGTGGTTCTGCGGCTGGCGCCCTGGCTTGTCTCTGAGCCCGGAGCCTCCCTCCCTTAGCTTCCTCACCTGTGGGGTGCAGTCCTATCTGTGCAGCCCCGGCTTTTGTGCGGCTCTGACAGAGTGTCACCCTCACCCACGTCATCACCACCATTGTCGCTGCTGTGAGTGCTTTGCAGGGGTCACAGGTGCGACAGTGCTCGCGAGCCACGCTGTCCGGGCGTTTGGGATGGAGCAGTGAAAAGTGTAAACTCCGGACTCCCACGAAGCTTAGAGTTCAGTGAGAGGAGATGGACATTTTACAAAATAACCGAATAAAAGACAATTCTGGGGCGGTGACAACTGCTGAGAATGTAAAGCCAGAATGGGGTGGCGATTCAACTCCAACCATCTCTTGGAACCCTCACAGCACCCGGTGGTAGAAATGCCACTTTCAGTTCCAGCGAGGAAACTGAGGGACAGGGCGTTCAGTGGCCAAGGTCACAGCAGGCGAGCGCGGGCCTGGGACAGGCAGAGTCTGTGAGACTCCAGAGCACGGTGACTGGCAGTCACCTCCTCTCTTGGGCCTCCTTCTCCACAGCTGTGGGTCAGCAGGGGGGGTGAACTGCCAGGATGGGGGGGCACCTTTCCACGTTCCCCGGAGGGACCCCCACATCTGCTCACCACCCTGCCGCCTCAGCTGTGCTGAGCAAATGCTTGTTGCTTAAGTCTCGCTAGGTCTTGGGAAGGGGTCGGGCAGAGGGAAGTCTTCTCAGAAGAGGTGTGTTGGTAACTGCCCTGTGGGAGGACAAAGGCCCTGATCTATCGCGTTTGCCAGTTGGCATGGGGTAGATAATCCCACCGTGGCCAATTCCAAGCCAGCGGCCAGGAAGGGGGCACACAATGACTCTAATGGGCCGAGCCCCGAGCCGGCACACGTACCGCCGCAGCTGGATGCGTGTGATCATGCAGCTGTACCAAGAGCGACAGGCAAAGCGACAGATGGAGAGACAGACAGGAAGCCACTGCCTCACTGTAAGGTTTGGGGCCTCCCACAGGAAGGAGTTGCTTCACGCAAGTCCTGTGCATCTGCGTGAGGGGATTAGCCCAGCGGAGGCTCGCCCAGGGGCTCCCATCCCTGGAATCAACGTCATCCCGGAGGCACAGCTTCCTGACCTGGCTCCTCAGCCTGTCTGTGACCTTTGGCCCCAGCAGAGAAAGCCCAGGGCGTGGTTTCTGTCCCTCAGTTCCCCTGCACGCTGTTCACAGCTTCTAAGTCCTGCCCGCCTCCTTTAGAGCTTGGCCACGTCCCACGCCCCACACCCACAGGAAGCTGCCTGACCATGTGCACATCCAGCCCCTCTCACCCCATACAGTGTTGTGTACCCTGGACTTATTCCCTCCGGGACCGGTCCCCAACCACCCCTTCCATACTCCAGCCTCCCTTTCTCCTGCCCTGGAGCCCCACCTGGACAAAGCCTTATTCATCAAAATCCTTATAATTGACTAAGTTAAGCAATTCAATGACAGAAGAAAGGACCCGAATTAATTGGACAACCTTTACTTGAGCACCTACTATGTGCTAAGGAGCTGGGAACAATGTGGACCGAGGTACACAGTGACAACCATAGGGGGAGCCCAAGGCATCTTGGGGCCCCAGACAGGAGTACTAAAACCTACTTGAAGTTGGGAGTGGCTGCAGGGAAGGCTTCTTGGAGGAGGCGAACTCTAAGCTGAGGTGGGAAGAGATATCAGCTAGGTGAGGGGATAGAGTCCAGGAGGCTGGGAGCAAGGGTGGGAGGGAGGCTGGCGTCCTGGGCATGGGGGTGGTTCCAAAGGGGTGCGGTGGACTTCCAGGGGTGGGGGTGGGGGAGTGAGGGAGGGCACATCCCACAGGGCCACATGTGGGGGTGTGAGAGGGTAGAGAAATGGTTTTGAGGGGATAGAGGCGGAGGCGGGTGGAACTGCGAGAGGGAGGAGGCAACCTGGAGGTCCCCTCCCTGAGATGAGAGGAGGAAGTGAGCTGCAGGAGCAGCAGGAGACGGCTCGCGAGGTGCTCTGGCCCTTCAGACAGTGAGCCCCTGGGCCACCCTGTGTAACAGCCCTGAGTCCTACAACGGAACCCATCCTGCGCTGGGGCTCTTTCAGAGAACAGCCAGGGAAGGTCTAGGACAGTTGAGCAGAGAGCTGAAGGAGGCGAGGGCACATGGATAGCTCGGGAAGAGCATTCCAGGCGGAGGGAACAGAAAGGGCAAAAGCTGTGAGCAAGATGTGCTGGGGGCCATGAGGTCAGAGAGGCCAGTGGGTCCAATCGGGCCGGGTTGCATCGCCCACGGAGGATTTTCTCCAGGCTAATGGGGGCCGTGGGAGGGACTGAAGCAAAATGTGACCGTGTGCAGCAGCCCAGTGCCCCCTCTTCACTCTGTCCCCAGGCCAAAGCAGCATGGAGACTGGACAGAAAGTGACCCGAAAAGGCCGGAAACTGGGCTCCAGCCGCCGGCGGCAGACACGGGAGCCCGCTGATGGCCAGGATGCCACTGTGGCTCCGGAGCCAGAGTCCTGGTCCTCCCAGGCAGCTGCAGAGCTACAGGGCTTCTTCCAGCAGTGTGGTGCCAAGGAGAGGGGCTTTGTCACCCGCGAGGACCTGGCGGTGAGTCGAAGACCCTGTCCTGTCCCCGGAATCCCTTTTCAAGACCTGCTGTCTCAGGAACGAAGGGCTCCCTGCCCTTTCTTTTTCCTCTCGTCTAAACTTTGATCTCAGAACAGGCTAGGAATTTGTTTATACTAATGTGTAAACGACTGATAAGGCTTTTTGTATTACACTCCTTTAGAAACATTTACATTTTAACAAAGGAAAGGACTTTAAGCCAAAGAAGTAACTTGCCAATGATAGCATTTTAGGCCTACTGGGCAGGGAAGTTTATCTTGGGGAGCAGTCAGAGGTCTGGAAATCAAACCATGTCGATGACTAAACTTGAATGAAATGTAAGATCAGTCATGGTTGTGTGTCCCGATAAGGAGTCCTAAGCTGTGGTCTAGAGCAGGTTGACGAATTTTTCTTTAGCTTTCCCTCATTCCTTGCAAAGGGGCCTATGCGGGTTGCTCGAGTCTCGCGGGCCTGCAGTCTCCTCCGGATACTCTCCACGTTCCTTCCCCCAGCAAAACTGGCCTTTCCTGGGCTCCAGCCTCAGGGCCACAAGGCAGGAGTGGATGATGTTAAAATATAATTTTCTAAAGGGAAAAAAAAAGACTTTCTTTTTTTTTTTTTTATCCTCACCCGAGGACATTTTTCCATTTTTTTTTTTTTTTGTACAGATAGAGTGGGAGGGAGAGAGAGGAAGAGAGAGAGAGAGAGAAACATCGATGTGAAAGGGACACATCGAGTGGCTGCCACCCGCACGACCAACCAGGGCCGGGGACAAACTGCAACCGAGGTACGTGCCCTTAGCGGGAACCGAACCCGGGTCTCTCTGGACCGCAGGTGGACGCTCTAACCGCTGAGCCAAACCGGCCAGGGTGAAAAAAAAAGACTTTCAAGAGAAAGAGAGAGAAATAGAAATCAGCACTTGTCAAAGGTTTTACCTAATTAAGTATTATTGTTAATTAATGAGGGAACCAGTAAGATGTTATGATGGGTTCAAAGGACGGTTGAGAAGCTGGGATATTTATAGGCAATTTGACAGAAGAGTGTTATGATAAGATCGCTGCATTCAATTTTATTTATTTAAAAAATTTTTTTCTTTATTGATTTTAGAGGGAGGAAGAGGGAGGGAGAGGGAGGGAGAGAGAGATAGAAACATCGATGAGAGAGAAATACATTGACCACCTCCTGCATGCCCCCAACTGGGAATTTGTCCTACAACCTGTGCATGTGCCCTGACCAGGAATCGAACTAGTGACTTCTTGGTGCATGGGTCGATGCTCAACCAGTGAGCCACACTGGCTGGGTTCCTTTACTTTTTATTCCACTATATAAAGATACACAACTGACATATCTGCCACTGGGGATCTGGCCCACAATCTGGGCATGTGCCCTGACCAGGAATCGAACTGGCGACCTCTTGGTGCATGGGTCAATAGTCAACCAATGAGCCACACCAGCCGGGTGCTGAGTTCAATTTTTACAATGACTCATGTCCAACACGCCATAAATCTTCAGGGTTATTTGTTCTGCTAGGCAAAATTATTTTCATCTCTCCTGGACAAAGATCTGCAAGTTAACAAGTAACCTCAGTAAGTCTGGGACTTTGAATTAAAGGTAAACAATGAGACGAACTAAGTGCATTCCTTTAGTCTACACAGTGCTTGAAGAGATGTGCTGTCTACCTTACTTCCAAGTTTCGGACTTTTAAAATCTCTGTTCTTGGTTCTGCTGTCTAGAACGACCACCTGTCTCAGCTTGCCTGGGGCTGGAGGGGCACCCAGGAGGCAGCCCTCTCCGTGCCCAAGATGCCCATCCTGCGTCTATTCTAAGGCCGGGAATCCCACCCAAGACTCTTTGCAGAGCTTTTACCTGCAGCCCCTATAAATATAAGGGACTCTCTTCCTGAGGGTCCTAATTTTTCTAAGGTCCCTCTCCTGCCCAGAAGAGGCCTTCCTTGTCACCTGGTGCCTAGGAGGGCTTTGCAGGTGCTGGCTCCATGTTTCTGCCAATGGACTTGTCACAGCTGATTGGAAGAGAATCATTCTTTGATAGGACACTACAGTTACACACTGACCTGCCTATATCTCTGCAAGCAGGAGGGCAGAGTCTTATTGGACCTGTGTAAATGACTACGTTGCCATGGAAAGCAAGGAGGTTCGGTAAAAGTGTTGGTTTCTGAATCAGGATGGGGTCGGTGAGATTCAGATGCCATTTAGCGTGTTTAATTTCAGTTTGCGAAAGCCATCTATTAAACTAAAGGTTAGAGACAGATCAAGAAGACAGAGAACTTTCTCTTAGAGCCATAAAAATAATACCAACTATGATCCCAACTACTAAGTACAACTAGATTTCCTCAAGCCCTTCATTCAGTTCCATGGAGTCCATTCTTTTTTTTTTCTATTTATCTTCAGATAGAGTGGAAGGGAGGAGAGTAAGAGAAAGGGAGAGAGAGGGAGAGAGAGAGAGAGGGAGGGAGAGAGAGAGATAGAGAGAGAGAGAGAGAGAAAGAGAGAAAGAGAACCATCGACCTTAAAGGGACACATTGACTGGTTGCCTCCCACACAACTCCGACCAGGGCTGAGGATGAACCGCAACCGAGGTACGTGCCCTTGACCAGAATTGAACCCATGACTCATTGGTCCGAGGACTGACGCTCTAACCGCTGAGCCAAACCAGCCAGGGCTGGCGTTCATTCTTGTTCTGCTGGACCTTGGGTGAGCTGGCTGCTTCTGGACTCAAAAGAATCCTAGACATTGTCAGCCCACTAGCTTAATCTGAAGGGTGGCCAATGGCAGCTCGACGTCCTGTCCCCAAGTGGAGCATCAGCAATTGGAGGACCTGGTGCAGTCCTTCCCCTCAGGCTTCGAGTCTGTCCTCTGTGGAAGACACAAACAGTGGCCTGCAGCTTTTAACTGAGCCTTCAGGCAAAGCAGAGACGTACTTAGTAATGGGACTGAACAGCTGTGGTTGTTTGTTACAGTAACTAACAATAGCAGAGTAGAAGAGAGTCAAGTTCTCTACTGGGTGCAGTACATAACTATTTCATAAGGGTTTGACCAGTGTTTCCCCTGAGGATAAGGGCGTAGTATTGATAGCAATGGCATTGAGAAATCTCCATGGCCTTCCCATAAAGCATGCAATTTCTGAAACAGTTGTATTAATAGTTTTTATCTGCGTAAACTTAGCTTAGGAAAGGCTAAACATTTCTTCTGAGTTGGCAATTCTTCCTCCGAGACTGTTCTTTCTTGCACCGAAGCCATGTTTGACATCACATTTTGTTATAGGTTAAAGCCTCGGTTTTTATTTTCTTCTAAATGCAACAAATATTACAGTGTTTTTCTTTATGGGTAATGATCAGCTTATTGTTTTTTACAAACAGGTGTTAAACACAACTGTATTAATTAATCTTAATGAACTTTAAAAAATATACACTACATCTTTATCCATTCATCCATCGATGGACATTTAGGTTGCTTCTGTGAATAATGCTGCAATGAACATGGGAGTACAGACCTCTTTTTGAATTAGTGTTTTCATTTTCTTCAGATAAATACCCAGAAGTGGAATTAATGAATCATATGGGAGTTCTATTTTTAATTTTTTGAGGAACCTCTATACTGTTTTCCATGATGGCTGCAACAATTTATATTCCCACCAACAGTGCAAAAGGGTTCCCTTTTCTCTTGCCAATACTTGTTAGTTCTTGCCCATTTTACTCTTATAATAGTGGTGACGTATTTAATAAATATAGAGAAATACAGAGAAAGATATCCTGACTTTTTAAAATTCATTTAGGATCTGAGATTGAGAAGTGGCTACCAGGGAAATGTGGCCACTGGATTAAGAGGCTCATGGGAACCTGAGAAGTAGTACTTGGTTACCTGTTTAAACAAAGTGAGTGAAATACAATATTTTGAAATATACATAGGAGAAGTTAACACAATGGCAAGGCTGTTTAGCTCTTTCAGAAGAGAAGCACCTTAGAAGTGTGTTTTTAAAAAATTAGCATATGATAAAGCCGAACATAGCAGAGGGAGTTTCGGCTGAGGAGTGGAATCAGACATCTTGGCAATCACACAGAAAATAAATAGTAACCTCTTTCTAACCCTTGCTCAGAGCTCTAAAACCAGTTTACTGTTTTTTCTTTTTTAAAAAATATTTTTTAATTGACTTTTTAGAGAGAATAGAAGGGAGGGAGAGATAGAAACATCGATGTGAGAAACATCGATCGTCTGCCTCCTGCACGCCCCCTATTGGGGATCGAGCCTGAAACCCGGGCATGTGCCCTGACTGGGGATCGAACCGGGACCTCTCAGTCCAGGAGACGACGCTCAGTCTGCTGAGCCACACCGGCCGGGCCCAGTTTACCGTTTTAATAGAGATGGAGCCCACTTCCAGTTTTGCTTTGATATAACACATGGCAGTAAAAGTTTCTCAAGTTTTGTTTTTATTTTTAAATCCATCAAAATAGAGGCAAATTTGGCAAAACGTTAACATATTTTGTAGCTTATTTTCAGACTCAAGCATTATAAGTCAAGGCAAATGAGGTTCCCTTTCAGCAAACCCTCTCCAACTCTCTGTAGCCCTTCAGGTTTTGCCTTTTACAGTTTTTCATGTTCTGGAACAAGCAGGCACTTGAGACAAAACCACTTCCATTATCCCTCCAAGACAGAAACACACCCCGTTCTCTTTGTAGACACAGTGGATTTCTCTGTTACTGTTGTTCCTACTATAGTCTCAAATACCCATAGTAATTACAACTCTTAACCAAAGTAATTAGCCTCTATTTCACAGACTGAACTGGGGGTAAATACCTGAGATCTGTCTCTCATACAAGCATTTCAGTGGACTAGCAGAGATCACAATACACCTAACATGACTTTCTACAGTCACACCTGTCCCCGGAACAACTTCTAAAAAAAATTCTAATCAAACAGACCTTACCATTTCAGTGATATTAACTAATAATTCACACTGTTCTGCAACCATCAGCACCATCGGTCTCCAGCACCTCTTCGTCTCCCCCAGCTGAGCTCTGGTCCTATTAAACCCTAACTCCCATTCTTCTATCTCCCCAATTCTTCTTCCTAGCTCCACGATTTGACTACTGCAGGCCCCTCATCTATGTGATATCATGTAGTATTTGTCCTTTTGTGATTGGCTTATTTAACTTGGCATAGTGTCCTCAAGGTTCATTTATGTTGAAGCATATTGCAGAATGTCCTTCCTTTTTAAAGCCGAATAATATTCTGCTGTATGTATCCACCACATTTCATCTATCCATTCATCCTGTGATAGACATGTGAGTTGCCTCCATCTTTTAGCTATTGTAAATCTTGTTGCTGTGAACATGGGTGTACAAATGTCTACTCGACTCCCTGCTTTCCCTTGCACAACTACTCAAAGTGCCCAAAATGAGCGCACGCATTAATGTGACCCTGAAACACAGCTGCTCTCCAGCATAAAAGTAAAAAGCAAAAAGATATAAACTTAAAATGATGTTTAGCAATTAAAGTTTCGGTATTACATTTTTCTTAATTTAATATTTATTCAGGTTTTTCAGATTACAAAAGGTCTTGGGAATTGTGTTTGAAATGACACACTACAAAATATAAGTACTTTTGGTATAAAATTTGTTGGAATAATGAATCAATGTAGTTGAACACAAATTTACATTTTCATAATCTGATTTTTTTTCAGAAGTGCATAACTTGGTTTAATTTTTCTCTCTAACAGATTTTCTTTTCCATGTACTTGTTTATTTTTATTTTGATTGAATTTATTGGGGTGACATTAGTTAATAAAACTATATAGGTTTCAGATGTACAAGTCTAACATTTTTATAATCATAAACATTATGTACAGACAATGTTGGTTTATTTGAACAGTAAGACAAAATAAGAAGTATACGACATTCAGATTAACTAATTTCTTCACAAACATATCTAGATGTTATAAAAAATGAAATATTAAATTTAATATAAAGAAGAGAAAACACAGATAACTATTATTTGTCTTATAAACCAAAATTCTTTTTTAAATTTTATTCCTTACCCGAGGATACTTTTCTATTTATCATCAGATAGAGTAGGAGGGAGAAAGAGAGAGAGAAACATCAGTGTGATAGAGCCACATCGACTGGTTGCCTCCTGCATGACCCGACCAGGGCCGGGGACAAACTGCAACCGAGGTATGTGCTCTTGGCTGGAATTGAACCCGTGACTCATTGGTCCATGGGCTGATACTCTAACCGCTAAGCCAAACCAGCCAGGGCAAAATTCTTAAACTAATCTAATTTGCCCAAATATTCACCTTTGTTATGTGAACCTGGGTCCTTAAAAGTTTTCTGAGCTAACAATTTCTTGTATGAGGGGCTTAAAAAAAAGTTGAGCACATCTAAAGCATTTAGAAATCTAGTTTCTTTATTTGCTGTGGCTTTGGGAAACGTTAGCTTCATGCGCCATAGGTCAAAAGTCAACACAGAAACAAAAAAACTCACCACTCCAGATCTCAAAGAGCTGTTCTCCTTCCCAGTGGGCACAAAACTCTAAACTAACTGGAGGTCACACGTAGACAAACAAACACTACCACCACCAACGAAAACTTAGCAAATCTGCCCTGGCCGATTTGGCTCAGCGGTTAGAGCAGCGGCCTGCAGACCCGAGAGTCCCGGGTTCGGTTCCCGCTAAGGGCATGTACCTGGGTTGCAGTTTGTCCCCGGCCCTGGTTGGGTCGTGTGGGTGGTGACCAGTCGATGTGTCTCTCTCACATCGATGTTTCTCTCTCTCTCTCCCTCCGGCTCTATCTGAAGATAAATGCAAAAATGTCCTCAGGTGAGGATAAAAAAAAATAGCAAATCAGATTTTCCGTTGTCTTTTCAATGAACATCATGTAGGCCAAATAGATCACAGAATAATCAGTCCATAACATAAAATTCCCTATCATTGCTGCCATCAAAATAAAAAACATAAATCCAGCAAAAAGAAAAAAACAAACTAGAGAAACAGAGTCAGCAGAGCTAACGGTCACACTTCGGACCCCTCCACGCGCCGGGAGCAGTGCGCCCACGTGGCTCCGGCAGCTGAGCCCCTGGGACCTTCCACGGAACCTCCCAAACTGTTCAAATATAATTTCCAAAAAGGTAAATTCATAACCCTTAGGCAAAAATAAAATGAACTCATATCAAAGATTTTATTTAGCACATTAATTAATGAGAGATGTTATGAATAATTAAAAGAGTATTTAAAAAGTTAGATAATTTAATAAAGAAACGTTAGAACCAGATTGTTGAGTTGGAGTTTTAAAAGCTGGTGAATGTCCAATAGGCCATAAATCTTCAGGGTTATCTGTTCCCTCAGACAAAAGTTATTTACATCTCTCCTGGACAAACCCTGAAATTAACCGGTGACTTGATTTAGTCTGGGACCGCTCATCAGCTCCCGAGATGAATGAAGGTCCTTCCCATGGTCTAGAAGGTGCTCGGTGGCTTCAGCCCCCTGCAGAATACTGAAGGGATGTGCTGCCCACCTTTTGGACTCATTTTCAAGTTCCAGATTAATTTTTGGACACTGATAAACACAGTCTGGGGAGGATTCGCTACTGTCCTTTATTAGGGTCCTTAAGGGATGAGACTCAGAACAGGCAAATGTTGGTGTAGGATGGAGGAAGGAAAAGGTGTGGAGGAAGTTCAAGGCTCTGCTGAGAAGGCCGTCCCAGGTGGGGCCTGGGAGTCTCAAGGGCAGGCTCTGGCTCAGGTAGGCCACGGGACTCCAAAGGTGGGGAGAAGGGAGGTGGAGGTAGCTGAAGACAAACACCCTCCATTTTTTGAGGGTGGCCCAGAGCCTCCCCAGTGGGAACAACACCCAACATACTCCTTCCTTGCAGGTGGCCCAGTTCAGCTTCCTGGGCGGTGAGGAGGAGCCGGAGATGATCTTTGACTGGGTGGATGTGGAGCGGAAGGGACACCTCTCCCTCGAAGAATTCAGCTCTGGGCTCAGTATGTCTGTCCCTGGAGGGCCTCTGGGGGCTTGTTGCACAGCCTGGCGTCCCATGCAGGTGCCGTGAGCTGACAGGAAAGGCAACATGACACCTTGCCAACTGTGGCGATGAGGACTCTAAGCCTGGGTGGGAAGGCACTTGGTTTGAGCCCTAGGGCTCCAGCCCAGGAGATCTGACCGCTTACTTTCCCACCAGCCAGAACGGTTCATTCGCTGGGGGCTCCCCTGAGCATCCCCCTCCTCTAGAGAGGCCACCAGGCTTGCTTTCTGATGCCTCCCCTGTCATCTCCCCAACAAGGCTTCCCTTGAGCTAGAAATGAAGCACCCCCTGTTCTTGAGACCACAGGCCTTGTTTCTGTCTGTGGAAGTTCACATTCTGGCTTTGGTTAAGGGAAT
Organism: Molossus molossus; assembly: GCF_014108415.1. Lineage (NCBI taxonomy): Eukaryota > Metazoa > Chordata > Mammalia > Chiroptera > Molossidae > Molossus > Molossus molossus. Next base: position 8,097,054 of record NW_023425402.1, read on the forward strand.
TCTAGGTCCCAGGGAACAGCAAAGAGTGATATTTAGTGGGTGGGGGATCCCAGGCCCGTAGTCCTCACTGAGCAGGGCTATTTCAGCACCTGCTTCTCAAGACAGGCCGCAAGGACTTAGAGAGACCAAGGCCAGCAGGAAACAACACTCCCACTGATCTTCCTGATGGGGGAAGACCTGCTGGCCCAGGGAATGGAAGGTGCGGTGTCCTGGCAGAGGCCCTGCAAGGCACAGCTCAGCCTTACAGTAATGCAAAGCCGCCTGGAGTTCTCAGGTCTTCTGAGTTTCCAAAAGTTTGGAGACAACAAAAGGGAGGCCAGGACTCTGCATGTATAAGTTGGTGCTGTCTGGGAGGTGGTTGCTCCAGTTCTGATATTGAGAGGGTAGGAGTAAGGAGAGAAAATTGGGGCCTGGGATTGGGGTGGGAGCAGAGGGAACATTGTTGTCCATGTACGTCCAAGGGCCATCTCCACATCTGTATCCAGTCATGCCCAGCACACCAGGGACTTCCCAATGCCTGTGGGACACAATCTAAACCCCTTTCTGGGGCCCACAGGACAGCACCATCCAGACTCTGCCAACCTCTTGGGCTCACTCAGTGCCACTTACCTCCTCCAGTGTGCCAATCTGTTTTCTACCACAGGGCCTTTGCATGTCTGTTCTCTCAGCCTAGAATACGCTTCCCTAGGAATCCACATGGCTTATCCCTTCTTGTTATTCTCATCTCAGTTCCATTGTCACTTCCTTGGGGCACTCCTGACCACTGGCTCTAAAGTAGCCCCTGTCCAGTCTGTTGATGGAAATTGCCCTGTTTATTCCTTTAGCTCACTTAGCAAATTTACTCCTTTAAAAAATGTGTCCTTTTCAGCACTCACTACAATGTCAGTTCCAGCAAAGTTTTGTCCCCAGCACATAGTAGATGCTCAATAAATATTCTGGGTGAATGAAAAACGTGTTGGCCACCATGGAGCTGCTATGTGACTTCCAGCAAGTCTTTTGGCCTCTCTGGGCCTCCTATGTTCATCTGTAAAACGAGCACAGTGCCTACCTTCAGGAGACTCCCAAGGTTGGCATGAGGAATGTGTAAACATGGCCCAATATAAGTGTGACCAAAACAGATATAATTATTTCTCCAAGGGCTGGACCAGAGCAAAGTGGGAGGTCAGGGGCTGAGCTCAACCCCACTTTGCTGCTTTCTGCCCTCCTCTGTCCCACAGAGAATATCTTTGGCTCCAGCCCAAGCACCCGCAGGCTCCGTGGAAGGAGGCCACTGTCCTCCAAGCGACGATCTGCAGCCACCAGCGTCCCTGTGCTGGAGGAGGCCGACGCGGAGGAGAAGGAGGCGTTCTTTGCCTTCATGGAGCAGCTGGGGGCTGGCCACTTACTTCCTGAGTAAGGCCAGCAGTGTGTGTGCGGGGTCGGGGCAGGACAGGCGCTGCCAGTCAGTGTAGGTGAGGACTTGCCTGGACAGTGTCAAGGTGGGAGGCTGCCAGGTAGAGCTGGGTGCAAATTCTGGTTTGGCCACTTGTTAGCTGCGTGACCTGGGGCAAGTGGCCTAACCTCTGACCTCTGTTTCCCTGGCTGCAGAGCGAGCCTAACAGCGGTTGTGGGATAAAAGAAAGCCATGCGTGGAGATGCCTGCTCAGGAGGACACCCCTGGCCGGCTGGCCTGCCCGACGATCGCTCCTCAGGGTTATTGAGCAGGGAGTCAGCCTCCCAAGGGTACTCACATTCTGAGCGGCCTTTCTTTCTTTCTTTCTTTCTTTTTTGTTTTGTTAATCCTCAAGTGAGGTTATTTTTTCCACCGATTTTTAGAGAGTGTGGAAGCGAGGGAGGAAGAGAGAGAGAGAGAGATGGAGAGAGAGAGAGAGAAAGAGAGAGAGAGAGAAAGACATTGATTGATTGCCTCCCACACAAGCCCTGGACCAGGGCTGGGGATCAAACCTGCAACCCAGGTATGTGCCCTTGACTGGGAATCAAACCTGCAACCCTTCAGTGAATGGGCCAATTGACGCTCTAACCACTGAGCACACCAGCCAAGGCTGATGTTGCCTTTCTTAACCCAAAAAGAAGGTCCCCTCTTGAGTGATGTCAGTGCTGTGGTGCCCTGGGTTGGGTAGGTTTGGAGAGAGGAAGGTGTTTTCTCCAAACTGTCTCAGGCTCTGGGCTCGTAGGGTTCACTCGTGCTCAGAAAAGGGAGGTCTCCCTGAAAACGCCCCTCCCGCACACTGGGGCTGCCCACCCCAGGGCTCTGTGAGAACAAGCCCGCCGAGGGCGGGGCCAGAGTCCTGGGACAGGCAGGGTAAGCCGCAGACGACGCTGGGGGCAGGTGTGTGGGGAGCCGTTTACCTACTTGGCAGCTTGGCCTGGGCTCAGCCCTCTGGCATCTGTCTTCACAACTTAATTAAATCTGTGTGAAAGCAGCATTTATCAAGTGCCATCCATGTGCCAGGCCCCAAGCGGGTGCTTTCACGGGTGTGTCTCATTCTCTGGAGAACTTGCTGGGCAGGTATCAGCCTCCCTATTTTACAAATAAGCCCAGAGAGGGCATGGTACTTGCCAAAGATCACACAGCTGCGGAGTGGGAGAAGGCAGATGGAAACCTCGGGCTGTCAGGCCCCCAATCCCCCTCCCCACAATTAATCACCAACCCATAGAAAGACAAAGTGTTGTGGGGGCTCAGTAAGAGAGAGGGCACATCTGGGAAAGATTCCCGGAGGGGGTGGCATTTCATTGCACCTGCAGGGGTCAACAGAATTTCGTGGCCCAGGTGCCCAAGTCTCTCGGAGTGTTGTCATTCATATGGAGGCTGGGGGCTCCCCTGCTTCCTGGTCCCCTCACCTAATCTCTGGCTCCCCCACTCCCCAGGCAGGCGGAGATCTGGCAGCTGTGGAGGAAGCTGAGGCAGGAGGAGCCCCAGCTGGCGGGCAACCTGGAGGACTTCCTGGCCCAGATGACCAGCCGCCTGCAGGGGGCGCGGGCGGACAGGGAGGCTCTGGAGCTGACCCTGAGGAAGTGAGTGGGGCTAGGAGTCCTCGCCCACTCCGTGCCTGCCAGGTAGTGGGAGCGCTTTACGTGTCAGCCGAACCGTAACTGAATCCCCGCTCCCGGAGAATGGAGGCCTGGGTCCGCAGGACCTGGAAGCTGGAATGGGCGGGGCTGAGCTGGAGGAAGGGTGACCTAGGGGCCTTGGGGAGGACAGAGCTGGGCCCTCATGGCGAGTGGGGATGCCAAGCGTGTCTTGGAGCAGGGCCACTGTGGCACCAAACCCCGGGAGCACCATTCACACAGACGACAGTGCGTGTGGTGACCCTGGGGTGGGCATGGGCACCGCCCTGCAGGAGGTGGGGCATGGTGACAGTGGGACCATGTGACAGGGCCAGGGGATCCAGTATCTTGGCAGTGGTTATAGGAGTCAGTGTGATGGGATCAGAATGGCCCACATCAAGGGCACACAGGTCAGGGGCTGTTATTGAGATAACTGTTCCCAGGGTGAGGGGTCAGTTATCCCTGACCAAGTGAGGTGAGCAGCACAATGGACTGCAAACCAGGTCCAGACCACCTCTGCCAGCAGCAGGGTCCCCGGGTGCCAATGGGCTGCCCGGCCCACCTCCCACCCCTTCCAGGCGGGACTCCGACCACCAGCGCGAGGTCCAGCAGCTGTACGAGGAGATGGAGCAGCAGATCGGCCAGCAGAGGCGGCGGCTGCAGGCCAAGGTGGGCTCCCCAGCGCGCCCCCTGTCCTGGGCTCCTCGGCTGGCCCTGCTACGGGCCCAGTGACTGGCCAGTGTGGGGGGCAGGAAGTTGCTGGGAGTGGATCCTCTCACACTCCTGACCGGGGTGGTGGGGTGAAGAACGGCGAGCCCCCGTCCTCTGCCGGGGTTCACTGTGTCCCTAGGAGCCAGTCCTTCTGCTCTCAGGGCCTCAGTTTCCTTGTTGCCCCGATCCAGGCCCGAGCCAGGGAAGACCCCTCTGGCTGGGATCCTGCACCCCAGGCTGGGGTGGAGGTGAAGTGTGGGGAGGGCCGGCCCACAGGGTCTGAGACCTCTCTCTCCCCAGAGTGACTCCCGGGACCTGGCCCTCAGCTCCCAGATGCAGGAGGTCCTGGAAGCCAAGGAGCGGGAGGTGCAGCAGCTGACCGAGGGCCAGAGGGAGGTGAGTGACAGGGCACCCAGGAGCCCAGTTTCTGAGGATTCACAGGCCCAGGCACGGCGCTGGGCTCCCCTGTAAGAGTGGCCCCCTGGGAGAGAGGTGTCTTGGGCCCTTTTCAGAGGGAGGCCGGGGGGGGGGGGCAGCAGGAGCACTGGGACAAGAGCCAGAGGTCTGGGTTCAGATCCCTGCGGTGTCAATGAAGAGCCATGCAAATCTGGGGAAATAACTCTTGTCTTGGCCTTGGTTTCTCCGTCTGTGAAATGGAACTAGGCACGTCTACTGCATCTCCCAGGGGTTGCGCCGGAGAAGGTGGGACATGGGGAAGTGCTGCGGAGCAGGGAAGGCTGGGCAGGCACCCGGCCTCCCTGCAGGGAGATGGTGGTAGGGTGGCGTCCAGCTCTCTTCATCGGCAGCTCTCTCAGCTCTGAGCCTTGGTTCCTCCTCAGAGAGGGGAGTTCAGAACTCGCCTTGGAAATGCCGTGCGGATCGGAGCTGCTGCGCTGGGGGCCTCCGATGGTGCCTGTGCTCACACACCGCGGTGGTCCCTGTCTCCGACTCTGACCTGGCCTCCTGGTCAGAATGTCTGCTGCCCTGACCCCGGGCCCCTAGCCGATGGTCACTGCCATGGGAACTGAGGCTGAGTCTTATGGTCCGAGACCCTGCCCCATTGTCTCCTCCTTCAACTTCCAAACCACTGACCTCAGTAAAATCACCATGTGTGGTAACCAGACCAGCGTCCCTTCAGCACTGTGTAGGTTCCCAGAGTCCTCCCTGGCATTGCCTCGGCTGTCCCTGTCACCTGGTCTCGCCCTCCCGACACAGGGTGGTGTCCCAGGTGCCCAGAAGCAGCTGCGCCTTGGAAATTGAAGCAGGCCCTTCTGCTGAGGGAGGAGGTTGGACTTTCCACGCAGGGCCATTTTGTCCTGTCCCCCGTGGACCCAAAGCCCTGCCCCAGGCCCTTCATTTCTTCACCCAGCGACTAGTTAGGAAGCATCTACCTTGTACCAGGCACAGTTCTAGGTTTGGAGGAACATGACAGACACCAGCCCCTGCCCATGGAGTTATTGTCTAGTCAGGAGGATGGATGGTGAAATAAGCAAGTACAGTCTGTAACGTGTTAGATGAACGCGCTAAGGAGAATAAAGTAAAGCAGGGCCAGGGATAGAGGGTCCTGATAGATCATGCCAGTAAGGACCTGAAGCAGGGGAGGGGTGAACATGTGATATCTGGGGAAGAGCAGTCTAGGTAGAGGGAAGCATGAGTATAAAGGCCCTGGGGTAGGCATGGGCTGTGAATGTTCAAGGAACAGCAAGGACACCTGTGGGCTGGAACAGAGGGCGGGGGCAGGAGTGGTGGGAGAGGAGGTCAGAGATGTAACAGGGGTGGAGTGAGGAGTCTGTGCAGGGCCCCCGAGGCCCCGGGAGGGCTTAGCCTCTCGCTCCGCGTGGACAAGCAGCTCGCCATCTCCAAGTCATGTGACTTGCCGTTGGCCCAGGAGCTCCCTGCAGACCAGACGGCGCTCAGAGGTGAGCAGTCATTGCAGAGCTTTGAACAAGAGGCGGGCGTGACCCCGTTCACGTGTCGGGCCCTCATGTGCGGGCAGTTGTGTTTCTTACAGAGTCCTCGTCTCCTCGCTACCCCAGCAATTCACGTGTCTCCTGGAGGGGAGGTTATGGAGCCAATTAGGCCAATGAGTGGTCACCCTCCAGTCCTGATTTAAGCTGGGTCTCGGGGACCTGGAGTCTCTGGCCTTGCGAAGCTGTTTGTTGTGCTGGAGGCAGCTGGGCGTCTCTCCTCACCGTCCTCCTCCCGCAGCTGGAGGCCCAGCTCCGCCGCCTCAGCAGCACACACCAGGAGGCCAGCTCGGAGAACCAGCAGCTTCGGGAGGCCCAGCATGACCTGGCTGGGCGGCTGGACAAGGTACGGGAGCAGCTGCAGGTGACCAAGGGACACATAAACGTCACCAGAGCCCGCGTGTCCTGGCAGATGGAAGAGGAACTGAGGCAAGTGGCTGCCACCCTGGGCGGGGGTGGAGACCAGGGCCTTCCTGGAAGAGGAGAGGGGGCTCTGAGCTCTCTGAGGCTCTGGTCAGCGCCCAGAGCACACACGCCCTCCGAAACCTCACAACAGCATTGCCAGGCTGAGATTAGTGTGCCCATTTCTCAGACAAGGAAACTGAGGAAGAGAGGGGAAAGTCATGTGTCCAAGATCACACAGCTGGGATTTGCACACACGTACACGCGTGTCTCGTGCGGTGGTGGACCCCAGGCAGGTACTCTATCTGCCACAGCTCAGAGGAGTGGGATGGGCCAAAGTGGTCAGAGAAGGTTTCCTGGAGGAGGCGAGGCTTCGCACTGGTCTTGAAGGACGAGCAGGATCGCAGGAGGGGGGGTGGGGAGTGCGTGCCCGGTGAGGAGGACAACCTGAGCACAGACTGGGGGGGGGGGGGGCCAGGCGTGAGGTGTGCAGCTGACAGGGTGGGGAGTAGGCAGGACTGGAGTGACATCCACCTGCCCCTCCCCTGACGAGCTTCCCACACCCTTTCTAGTGTCCCCAGAGCAGGCGAGGAGAAGGCTCCCGACCCTCGGGCAGTCTCCGCTGAGGAGGCTCCCCTGCCTGGACTGTTTGGGGACAACGATGACTGGGACCAGCTCCTGAGCAGCTTCAGCAGCACCCCGAGTAGAGCCCTGCAGCTGTCCTGGAGCCCACCCCCGACCCCAAGGTCCCCCTCAGCCCCCCAGACACCCCGAGTGGTCAGGCAGATCTCCATCACAGAGCTGCATGCTTTGCCGTTTGGCCAGCAGCCATCTTCGGATCCAGATGGGGCTCCAAGGAGCCCCCCTGAGGTGCCTGCCAGAGCCAAGGAAGGGACAGGAGTGGACCCAGATGTGCAAGACCTCAGTCCAGAGCGGCCTGTGCAGCCTCACAGAGCGCAGGCTAAGGGAGAGTCAGGGCCTGGCCCCGAGGCCCCCTTCCTCTGGGGTCTGCCTGGGGCCCCAGCTCCGGGGTCAGGGAGCCTGGGGGCAGCTGCATTCCTTCCTTCGGAGGATGGACGCCCTCCCCAGGTGACCTCTCCCCCTTCCCAGGCCCCAGCCGGGCCCAGCAAACAGTTCCAGGCCTCATACTCAGATGACAAAGACTCCTGGACTGGGTCTGTCCCAGCCAAGCCACCCAGGCAGAGAGAGGCCCTCCATCAGGACCGTCACACTGCTGACTCTGAGCTGGGAATGGGGTCCCCGGGAGCTGGAGTCCTCAGAGCAGGGCTGGCTGAGCCCTCCCTGGGTCTGGAGCGTGTGCCTCAGTCTCCCACAGAGGGATCGGAGCAGGGCAAGCTGGGCCTGGATGAGCAGGAGGGCCTTCCTGGGGGGCTAAGGGGAGCTCATGGCCTGGTCCAGCCAGATGGGCTGCCTGCCCTCCCGCAGCAGAGTCTGAAGGAGGAGCCCGGGGCTGAGGAGAGCAAGCAGGCGGGCCAAGGAGGGCAAGGCCTCAGTTCAGAGCAGCCGGCTGAGGCTCAGGGCCTGAGGGCTGGGCATTCAGAGCTCCCCCAGCCAGGTTCCCTGCCTGCTCCTGTCCCACACGACACACTGCAGGCTGAGGCTGAGGCAGCAGCCCCTGCTCCTGGGACACCGTCACCTCCAAGGGGCTCTCCCCCTCGGGGGGCTCAGCCTAGGGGTGCAGCAGGGCCCCAGCAGCCCATGGAAACGCTGCCCACCACGGCTGTGCTAGAAGCCCAACCTGGGCCTCCACCCACAGCTGCTCAAGCAGAGGGAGGACAAGGGCCGCTACAATCAGGGGGGCCAAGGGAAGAAAACGGGCCCGAAGACCTACAATCCAGGGCGCCAAGGGAAGAAAACAGGCCCGAAGACCTACAGTCCGGGGGGCCAAGGGAAGAAAACAGGCCCGAAGACCTACAGTCCGGGGGGCCAAGGGAAGAAAAGAGGTCCGAAGACCTACGATCTGGGGGGCCAAGGGAAGAAAACGGGCCCGAAGACCTACAATCTGGGGGGCCAAGGGAAGAAAACGGGCCCGAAGACCTACAATCTGGGGGGCCAAGGGAAGAAAACGGGCCCGAAGACCTACAATCCGGGGCGCCAAGGGAAGAAAACAGGCCCGAAGACCTACGATCTGGGGGGCCAAGGGAAGTAAACAGGCCCGAAGACCTACAGTCCGGGGCGCCAAGGGAAGAAAACAGGCCCGAAGACCTACGATCTGGGGGGCCAAGGGAAGAAAACAGGCCCGAAGACCTACAATCCGGGGGGCCAAGGGAAGAAAACAGGCCTGAAGACTCGAGAGCAGGCTCCAGGGAGACTGGGCTGACCCCATCCCCCGAGGACTCCATGGGCAGCGAGTGTCTAGCTGACCCTGATTACATCTTCCACATCATCTTCCTGGGAGACTCGAACGTGGGCAAAACATCCTTCTTGCACCTGCTCCACCAGAACACCTTCGCTGCTGGACTGACAGCTACTGTGGGTAAGGGCCATGGGGGAGGGCCCTGGGGGAGGGCCCTGGGGGAGGGCCCTGGGGGAGGGCCCCTGGGGGAGGGCCATGGGGGAGGGCCATGGCCAACAGGCTGGAGCAGGCCTGGAGGGAGCCATCCCTGGGGAAGCTGCAGGCTCCGTCCTGGCCAGAGGCCCTGCACTAGACAGTGTTTTATATGGGCATCCTCTTACTATTTTACTAATCATCTCTAATTACAGGTAATTTGCTTTTTCTGCATTGATCTGATTAGCTTATATTGTGCCACATCAACAAAGCACCCTGCAATTTAGGTGCAAGTGCTGGTTGATGGTGAAAACAAGCAAGTCCCACCCACATGGCCCAAGGCAGGCCCCTGCAGGGTGGCACTGGTTGGATGTGGTCATGACTAGCCCCAGGCCAGCCAGGCAAGCTCTGGCCGGAAGTTGCCTTGGGCAGGTGGAATGTTTTACACGGAATGTATTTGTAGAGTGTGGTAAATTAGGAACCTGGATGCCTGAGTTCAAATCTTGTTCTGCCACTTACTAGCCATATGGATTTGGACAAATTATTTACCTGAGACCCCAGATCCCCCTCTGCATAACGGGGACAACGGAAGTGCTGACTTCCCAGGGCGGTTGTAGGGATTAGCTCATAGTACACGGGAAGCTCTTAGAGTACTATCTGGCACGTAGCAGTGCTAATAAATATTAGTTATTTTTATTGTTATTATTGTAAGAAAGTATTTGATAGTGTCTCATTCAGTGGCTCCTGCCAAAGCTTCTTCTCCCTAAAAATACTGGGACATGTGGCCTCTTGCATGTTGTTTAGAAACACGGAAAGCAAGCTTGTGGGAATGAAGAGGAAACCGCTCAGAGATGAAGATGGGGTGAAGTACATCCTGTCAGTCAGGGTGCACGCTGACCGGGACCGGGGCCCACCTGTGGACAAATCACAGCCCACACGCAAGAGAGGCCCCAGGACAAGTTTTCAAACTTTTCTCTGCTTAAGAACCCTCACTAGTTAAAAATGCAGTGTCTTAGGGATGGGGAGCCCCTAGCAGACCTGGCACATGGGGGAGGGTTGCAGGGCCTGCGGGGCCACCGTTATTGATCACCTAAGCTACTGGTTACTAACCACCTACAATGCACCAGACATCTTACAAGAGTCCCCCCAAAACCGAGTCTCCCCTATTATTATGTAGTAAAATGTTTCCAGAAAATTCAAGCAAGAAATACACAGACTGCATTATTGAAAAACACAGGGCCAGGTGGCATCCAGTGCTGGCCAGCTGGGAGTACTTGAGATCCAGGTGTGTGATCCAAACCTGTCTCAGTCCCAGCTGCCGTTTTTGCCCCCAGGTGACTTCCATCCATCTGTCTTCATTGTCACTGGGGATGATTCTGGCTCCGCAGCCATGAACATTTCCCCACTCTGTGTCACTGTCCTCCACTCTCAGAGGATGAGAACTGTAGCCTGCCCTGGCCAGTTTGGCTCAGCGGTTAGAGCGTCGGCCTCGGGACAAAGGGTCGCAGGTTCAATTCTTGGTCAAGGGCACTTATCTCAGTTGCAGGTTCTACATGAGGGAGCAACCAATTGATGTGTCTCTCTCATATCGATGTTTCTCCCTCTCCTCCTCTCTCCCTTCCACTCTATCTAAAAATTAATGGAAAAATATCCTCGGGTGAGGATTAACAACAACAACAACAAAGAACGGTAGCCTGCCTGCATTTGAGAATAGGGCTGTGGGGGAGGATCAGAGCCAGAGCCAACTGAGTCATATCAAATGTGCATTTTTGCCTGGCTTTTCCGTATCTATCCCCGTTTTTCAGATGAGGGAAACAGAGGACTGAAGATCTGCTTCTGTTTCTTGCCCTAGCCAGGCCCTAGAGTTCATCCCCAGGGCCGTCTGACTTCCAAGCACCAGCCCCACACTGGAAATGTTACCCTTTTGGGTTCAGCATTTCTTTCTCCCTGAGGCTGCTCATGAAAAGGAGCCGATCCGCCCTGGCCAGTTTGGCTCAGCAGTTGGGAGCGTCAGCCTGTGGACCAGAGAGTCCCGGGTTCGGTTCCCGCTAGGGGCACGTACCAGAAAAGAAAAGGAGCCGATCCCTTGGGGAGGAGAAAACATTATACTCCTAATGGTTTACGTGTTATGTTGTAGCATGTTTTGGGGGGAGAGTGTGAGCACAGTTGGGTGGATTGAAGAGGGGGATGGGCAGGGAGGTGGAAAAGGAGTAATGAGGGAGGTATTCAATGCAAAGAATAATTGTTCATTGTTCACACGGTGGGAGCTTACGCTGAGGCTGGACTTTATCAGGGCGTCGGGTTCCTGCAGACCCCGAGTTTCCTCAGACCTTCAGGAAAGAGGGCAGTAAAGGGACGTGGCTGTTACAGACAAACTTCTCCACCACCTCCCTGGCTGCAGAACATGAGGGTGGGGGAGGCGGGCTATGATTCCAGCCACCCCCAGGGGCCAGCAGCAGGTGTTGTGGGGGTCTCTGCCAGCTCAAGGCTGATTGAAGACACCCCTTTCCTGAGCTGGCCTGGGCCGGTGGTGGGCTCTGCAGCCTCAGGGCTCCCTTAGGAAAGGGGGTGGGGATGAGGACAAAGAGGCCCTTTCCATCATCCCCACCCCACCTGATTTCCATGGGAAGTAGAGGCCAACAGGAAGATGCACCCCAAAGATTCCAAACCTCTGTGGGATTTCATGATTACCTCTGTATTTCCAGGAAGGCTCTGGAACCATGACCCCGGGGTTGAGGTTCAGAGAGATAGAATTAATAAGGATAATAAAAATCACCACCTCTCACTCTGGTTGGTGTGGCTCAGTGGTTCTAGAGTCAGCCGAGGACTGAAGGGTCTCGAGTTCGATTCCCGGTCAAGGGCATGTACCTGGGTTGCAGGTTCAATCCTTGGCCCCGGTCCGGGTCGTGTGGGAGGCAAACAATTGATGTGTCTCTCACATCGATGTTTTTCTCCCCCCTCCCCCTGCCCCTTGCCCTCCCTTCTACTCTATCTAAAAATCCATGGAAAGGTATCCTCAGGTGAGGATTAACAATAACCAAAAATCACCGCCTCTCAAGCCCGTCCTCCCTCCCAGCAACTGAGCTAAACTTTGGACATAAGTCATTTAATCTTCCCAATCACCCTGCAACGTGGGGCTTTTTAAACTGCCACCTTGCAGATGAGGAAGGAGGCTCAGAGAGGTGAAGCGACCTGCCGAGGTCACACAGCGGCACAGCGGCCGAGGGTGGACAGCACACAGCGCAGTGTGTCATCTCTGAAGCCAGCGCTCCATCCACCTCCCGGCTGCCTGCCTACCCGCTGTCTGGTTGAAGGGGAGGATGCACCCATAATTAGGATATGAAACGAGTATCATAAAAATAAAGTAATGAAACCTTTTCCTGAGTGGACTAAGGAATAAACATCGCTGTGCAGCTGGAAAGACAGATGTGTTCACAGAGCTGAAGACAACGCAAGCTTCCCTGCATTGGCCCGGTGCAGCGGGCAGGGAGCCCACGGGCTGGTGGTCAGGGAAGGCTTCTGGGAACACATGGACCCTTGACTGTGGATGGGATTTGGGGAGTGGAGGGAAGCCCAGCAGCCGGAGGTTTCCATTCCCTGAGGCCGGGGTTGGGGACAGGATGTGTAGGCGGCCTTGGCTAGAAGTCCTGAAGGTAACCGGAAAGTAGGCCTAACCTCTCTCTGTGTGTCCTAGGAGTGGATTTTCGGGTCAAAAACCTGCTGGTGGACAACAAGTGCTACGCGCTGCAGCTCTGGGACACAGCTGGCCAGGAGAGGTAAGGACACTCTACATTAGCAGCACCAGCAACCTGAGCGGAGCCTGGGGGCCAGCAGGTCAGGGGAGGAGGGATGAGTCAAGGCCCCGTGGGGAAGAGGATCGTCCCAACATGGCCCTCAGGGACAGCCACCCAATCACCTGTCCTTCCGAAAACACCGGTCTTCCACTTGCCAGTTAGGCAGCAGTGACCAGAACTTCTTTGACCCAGCAGTTCCATTTCAAGAAATTCACTCTTCTGAGAAACTCGTATATGACGATAATATGAAAGGGACCGAGACTGTTCATAACAACGTTTATATTACAAAACACCGGAAACAACCTAAACATCATCAATAGAGCCAGTGAGATAAGTCAAGGTGTATCCACACAACAGAATAGTATGAAGCCACAAAAAAGACTGAGGACCCTCATTATGTACCAACAGGGAAATACCCCCAAGACATTTTATTGACTAGAAAAAACAAAGTAGAGATTACCGAACATTAACGAGTACAGTGAGGGTTTTACCCTGTACATGTGTTAGCAGGGACAAAGGGTAGGTGCGTGTATGTGTGTATAGATATGTGTGTCTGCATATACATTTATGTATATTCATAAAATACCTCTGGAAAATATTTCAGAAACTGGTAACCCTGGTTGCCTCTGAGGAGGGGGACTGTGACTGCAGAATGGGTGTCGGAGACTTTTCACTGGGTGCCCCTTGGTACCTTTTGACATCTGAGCCATGAGAACTGTTACCTATTCAACAATAACTGCACTCTAAAAAGGAAAGTATATACACACTCTCTTTGGGAAGCAATGAGAAACAGGAAAGATCGCCCTGGCCGGTTTGGCTCAGCGGTTGGAGCGTCGGCCTGCGGTCCCGAGAGACCCGGGTTCGGTTCCCGCTAAAGGCACGTACCTCGGTTGCAGTTTGTCCCCGGCCCTGGTCGGTTGTGCGGGTGGCAGCCACTCGATGTGTCCCTTCACGTCAATGTTTCTTTCTCTCTCTCTGTTCCTCTCCCCCCCCTCCCACTCTACCTGAACAAAAAATGAAAAATATCCTCGGGTGAGGATAAAAAAAAAAAAAGAAAAGAAAAGAAACAGGAAAGATCGATTCTCCCACTTTGCCAACGGAGTGGCTGTGGCCTTGAGAGGCCCCGCCCCGGGACCCGCCCCCAGGCCTGGCCTCACGCAGGTTCCCGGGCAGGTACCACAGCATGACGCGGCAGCTGCTCCGCAAGGCTGATGGAGTGGTGCTCATGTACGATGTCACATGCCAAGAGAGCTTTGCCCACGTACGCTACTGGCTGGACTGTCTCCAGGTGAGCAGATGGTTGCTAAGGTTGGTCCTAGTTTTTGGAGTCAAAGAGGAACTGGTATCCTGCTCACTCTGACTTTTCTTCCAGGATTACAAATGATACAACAGAAACATAAATGACAAAACTCACTGAGGGCATGTGGCTGGAAGGGCTAGGGGTAGTACAAAGGAACCACAACCACACAGTACAGCCTCCAAAACAAACTACTTCCTTTATCCTATGAGCATTTCTTTCCTACACAGAGCAGCTCCGTGATGTCTTCTTTACACCTGGGGATAATGCAATTCCAGTACCACTCTAGGTGACAATTCCTTTGTCCACACATCTCTAGTTCTTTCCCCCATATACTTAATTGATATACATATGCTGAACTTCTGCAATATGTACTAGCATAGCAGAAGGATGTGAAATAAGACATATCATCTTTTTTCTATACGTTTCTAGTCTGGTTGAAGAGATGCAAAAGAAGTAGAATAAGGTAATATATAAGGGTGACTGGGCTGTGGTCAGACAAGACCCAACTATCCCACCCCAACTCTGTGACCCTGGACACATGACTTAGCCTCTCTGAACTTCCATTTTCCAACTTCTCTCATAGAGTTGTGAAGATTAACTGATATAATTGATTTCAGCACAGCACCTAGTATATAGTAAGCACTCAGTAAACTAAAGCTATTATTATTATTCATGAAACAATGAGGAAATGAGCCAAGGCTCCCTGGGTAACCAAGCACTGGGCTGTTGAGCACAGGCAGAAAGAGAGAGCCAGCCATGGGCAAAATCAATCCATGAAGACTTCTTGGGGGAGGTGCCTTTGAGGTTGGCCTTGGAAAATGGGCCATGCTTGCAGGCAGATAAAAGGGGCAGCCTCACTGCAGATGGAGGGGAGAGTCTTGTGATTAGAAGGGTGTGGAGTGAGTGTGACATGGAAAAGTGGGCGTGTGGGGTGGAGGAGTCACACTGCCAGCTTCCTGGAGGTCAAGGCCAGCTCCACCCAGGGCCTGGCTCACAGCGGGCACCCAGCGTGTGTGGCTGAGGGAATGTGTTCTGTGCGCAGGACTCCGGGTCCGATGGAGTAGCCATTCTTCTCTTGGGAAACAAGATGGACTGTGATGAGGAGCGGCGGGTGTCCACCGAGGCTGGGCAGAAACTGGCCCAGGTGAGCACGTGGGTCTCAGCCTCTCCCCGAGCCTGGACTGGGCAGACCCTTCCCTGGAGGGTAGTGAGTAGGTCACTCTGGTCTGGGCGACCAAGAAGGACTCATTGGCCATTTCTGCCCCTGCCCGGCCAAAGGCCAGGTCAGAGTGGACGGCAGCCTGGCCACCTCTGCCCCCCGCCACCCCAGCCTTGGACCCAAGCAGGAGGCTGTCATGGCGGGCATGGCAGTGAGCCCCACTGCTGAATTAGCAGATCCCCACCCAATGTCCTGACCTACATAAAAAATATCTTCAGAGTAAAAAGGTTTTAGATGCTTCACTTAAAATGCCCAATCAAATCTTAATTTTATCTCTGGTCTCTAATTAACATAACATTCCTTCTAATTTAATCTATTTTAAGACTCAAATTCTTCCCCAGGAAGATTAACATCAAAGGGCTCACCACCAGCGGGTACTATTTATTTATGAACAGAATTTGACCACATTTCAGAAAGTCTGGAAAACAATAAAGGAAAAGGAGAAAAGAGTCCACCCCTTGCCGCACCTCTGATACCCTCCTGGCATTTCACTTGGTATTTCCTTCCCATTTCTCTTCCCACTTCTCATAGCCCTGAGGTCGTCACTGCGGCGCCTGCTCGGTGGGAATGTTTTCCTCTTAAAAGTAGTAGCTCATCTCTTTGACATCGTAATTCCTCCTCTAGCAATTTATCCTAAAAGCAGCAGAAATAATAACCGGAGAATAACGTAATGGATGCCTGTGTACAATGTAGAACCAGAGGATGATGTTTACAGTAGTATTTATAAGGATAAACATTGGGCGGCAGTTGGCGGTTAAATCGCGGGCTCCTGTGAGGCCGGCATCTACCACTGAGGTCCTGGGAACACATGCAAGGGTGTGGAAGAAGTGTTCACACTACACTGTGAAGTCAGAAAAGCAGCTGCAAATCTGAGTACAGGGTAGGTTGGCCCCTAATGAGACTGCTGATATTAGACTGTTCAGGGACAAAACTGCAGTTTCATTGGCTTAACCTAGAATGACGTGTAGCCCCCACCCCCACACACACTAAAAGGGTTATATAACAGGATGGAAATATATATGCTGACGGGAGTGGTATATATTTTGTATTTAAAACAATTGTTTTCTTTATTGATATTAGAGAGAGAGAGGAAGGGAAAGAGAGAGAGAGATAGAAACATTAATGAGAGAGAACATTGATTGGCCGCCTCCTGCATGCCCCCAACTGGTGACCGGGCTCACAACCTGGGCACGTGCCCTGACCGGGAATTGATCTGACGACCTCTTGGTGCATGGGTCGATGCTCAACCACTGAGCCACACCAGCCGGGTTGTATCTTGAACTTTTTAATGCTATCTTTTCTAATATTTCCCCCCTTAAACATTAAAAAAAAACAAAAAAAAACATAACAAATGATTTAAAGATATCAAGGACATTTCTCCAAGTTGGGACACTGGCTTCCTTCCCACCATCACTCTGAATGTAGAATGTTTCCGGGATGTCATCTGTGACACCTTGGCCAGCCAGGGTGGAGGGGCAGTGGGCAGAGGGGCGAGGCAGGGGGACAAGGGGCTACGTGGAGATGGGGCTGCCTACCCTTTGGGGTTGGCCAGTCTTTTGGTGGGGGCTGCTGCCTGGACTCCGTGTCTCCCCAAGGCACCGTAGCTTGTCCGTCTGGTTTGCAGGAGATGGGCATCTCCTTTGAAGAGTGCAGCGCTGCCCTGGGTCACAACATCCTGGAGCCCATGGTGAACCTGGCCAGGTGAGCGCCACCCCGCCGCTTCCCACCCAGAGCCCTCCGGGCAGCCTTCAGCCCACTAGTGTGGGAAGTTCCTATGGAACACAGGGCTCAGCAGTGTAGGGACGGAGAGAGCACTGTGTGGAGAGTCTCCCGACTCCAGTTCCAGCAGTCCCATTCACTATATCACCTCCCCAAACACGTCCCCTCTCTGAGCCTCAGTTTTCTCATCGGTAAAGTGTTTCCAAACTTCTAGTGACTTCCACTGGATTTAGAATAAAATCCAAATGCCTCACAATGTCCTGCATGGTCTCCAGGGCCATCTCCCTGCATGTGCGTGCACAGGACATGCACACACACACACACACACACACCCCACATTCACTAAGCTTCAGCCACTCAGAGGGGCTCCCCTGACCACACCCCCTCCTACCACTGTTCTGGATCACAGGTCTCTCTGTCTATGTCCTTCAAAGCACTTCGGGACATATTGTAATTACACGTGCATTTGCCTGCCTCCTCCCTCCCTGGGCTGTAGATCCTAAAGGGCAGGGCCTGGAATAGTAGGTGCTCAATGAATGCATGGAATGAGTAAGAGGGAGGGGTATCAGATCGGTTGGTCTCTAAGCTCCTTCTCTGACAAAATGACTACAGTGATTTGCTAATCTGTAAACTTGTTTAGTCATGATGCCCTCTGGCAAAAACCTGCTCAATGACTTCCCTTTGCTTTAGGATAAAAGCCCAGGCTCTTTCCCCAGGCGCACTGAACCCTGAACGCCCGCCCGCGGTCGGGGCTTCTTTCTGCGCATTCCGTCCTCAGCTCTGGGACTCAGCAAAGTGTCCAGCACATAGTAAACACATTGTGAATGAGTGAACGTGCGCTTCTTTGACTTTCCCAAGCTTTCTCTTAACACTGAGCCTTTGCTCTCTGCCCGGGATGCACCCCCTTTCCTGCTAGCGAGCCCTTGTCCACGGCTGCGTCTCAGCCCGTCCACTGCCTGCTTCCTTTCTAATCCCTCCAGGACCTGGTGTGAAGTCCCCATTCCTGGGTCCTGATCAATCTGTCTCCTCTCTGCCTCTCTCGCTGCTCAAGGCCAAGACATGCTGGCTTCAGTGTCGTGATCAGAGTCCCTTGCACAGTGCCTGGCACATAGCAGGCTGGGAAGAATGACAGAAAAGGGACAGAAGCCAAAGTGTTTGTGGCCCCGTTTTTCTGGTGCCATGTGGAATGTAGGGCAGGGGCAGAGCAAGTAGGAGAGAGAAGCTCAGGGGTGCAGCCCTCCAGCCTCCCAGCTGCACCCACAGGCTCCCCCCTGTTGCCCCTGGGAGCTGAGAGAGGACTGAGGCCTGGGTGTGGTCGTGCAGGTCACTCAAGATGCAAGAAGACCGCCTGAAGGGCTCTCTGGTGGAGGTGGCCCCTGAGAGGCCGCCGAAGAAAGCCGGCTGCTGCTCCTGACCACCTGGCCTGGGGGACGCCACCCCGCTGCGTTTCCTGTTCCGCAGCTCCTGTCCCCCCGCCTGGACACAGCACCAGCAGAGGCCAGCGTGGGAGTTCAGGAGAATCCCCTCGGGGCAGGACTCGCTCGCGGGGCAGGGGCTGTGCTCTCTGGGGAAGGGCTTTGCTGAGTAAATAATCCTGGGGGGGGGGGGACTCTCTAAAGGAAGGGAAAGTCTAACAACTTAAGGAAAATACACCACAATATTGGCAACACATCTCTGGGTGGTAAAATTATAGGGTGAATGTGGGAGGGAGTGTTATTTTCCTTTTTATAAGTATTTGTATTTTCAGATCTACAATGACTGGGTATTCCTATATAGTCAGAAATAAAAATAACTGCTGAGGGGGAGGAAAGAGACTTTTCAAGGATCTTGCTTTGGTGCTGATTACTAATTGGTACCGCCTGTTAATGACAAAGCACTCTGTTCATTAACGTGGCCCCGCCGTCCTGTGCCGGGCGAAGCCTGTGAACTTGTCTCACACGTGTAGCTGTTTGCAGGCTTGGAGTTCCCTCCGGGAAGAACCCGATTCCCGGGGACAGCAGTGCTCTGATGGCCTGTCCGCCCTGTCTCCCTGAGCCCTGGCCCTTCCCCAAGGTCTGCCTCTAAGGGTTCACATTTGGTGACCCCCCCAACTCGTTCCAATGCCAGGTGCCCCCTGGTGCAGCCCTCTGCCCGGAGGTGTCAATCTCTGGATGCCCTCGAGGCACAGCTGGGGTGTGACAGGTGGGGGTCTGGGGAGCAGCTGGGGAAACTGGATTTGCTCACTCATGGGCTCTGTGGGCGTTCCCAGAATTGCACGACACTGGCCTCCTGCAAGGGTTTTCGGTGCCCTGGGGAGCTTGCTCTGAGAGACTAGAGATGGCTTCTGGCCGGTCTCCTGCCGCTGTGTTCACTGCAGATGTCTGTCCCGGCCTGGTGACCACAGCAATGTGCACCTCCCACTGCCGTCCGGTGTGTGCAGGGCACCGAGCGTGGCACTTGGTACTCATTCGGGTGACTTCTTCAGCTGAGTTAGAGGAAGCCCCAGTTTCATAGAGAGACAAGCAAAGACATGCAGAGAGATGCAGAGAGAGAGAAAGGAGAAAGCGGGAGGGCAGGAGACAGGACGGAGCCTTCCCACCTGTTGAATCCGTCTTCGCTCGTGGCCCCATCCCTCTGCTCGGTCCTACAAGGGATGCCTCGGTGGCAGTGAGCTCTCCGTCACTGGAGGCACACAAGCACAGCCAGGCACGAGGTGAGGTGGAGAAATGCAGGCATCAGAAGCCACCGAAGCCTGGTCCAGATGCCCTTACTGGGCCCCTTTTGACCTCTAGACTACGCAGGACCATGCCCGTGGCCCAGCCTGTTCTGTTCCTGGCCCCTCGCTGATTCTCTCTCCCCCAGTGTCTTCCCCTCCTGGATCCCCTCGGTCAGCCTGGCCTGCTCTGGGCAGTCTCCGGGCGATAGTGCTCAGAGAAAGACAGAAGAGGTGAGCTGTAGTGAGTGATCCCCGGCCCGGGGCAGGGGTGGGGCAGGTCCTGCTGAAGCTTTTGGCCCAGGGACCTGGCAGGCACCAACACCTCTGTCCTGGGGGTCAGTGAGTTAATGAAGCAGGTAGGGTGTGATTCCTGGGGCGGCTGGGAGAGCGGATAGAGCCCTGTCCTCTGGGGGACCCAGTATACAAGTGGCCCGGGGCCCGCCCCTCCCCTCTCAGCTCTGCCCCTTGTCAGGCAGCCAGCGAGGCTCCCCAGAGGTGGTGCTGGAGGGGACTGCACACCTGGCCAGAGCCTGGCTTTCTCTGTGCAGAGTCACAGGGTTCAAGTCAGCAAGCAGAGCCCAGGAACCTCGGAGCAGCATGAGGCAGGCGAGGAGACGGCAGGAGGGACTCAAGGTAGACTCCAGAGTGAACTTTGGGGCAAGAGGTGAGTTCTCAACACATGTCAGCCAAGGGGGATCAGGTCACAACTTAGCTTGAGGCTGATTAAGAAAAGGAGCGTGGAACGGGGTGATGGGGCTCAGGGTGTGGGGTGAGAGGGTGGGCGGGGGATACATGGAGCCTGGGCAGGGGTAGAGCTTTTTGGAACGGAGGGGGAGCAGGAGCAGAACACAGCCATCACTTACCAAGCACCTACTATGGGCCAAGCGCTGTTCTGAACACTTAACTGTACCATTTCATCCTCACATAAAGCCCATGAGACGGGGCCTGTTCCTAGCCCCGTTTTTACAGATGAAGAATGTGAGGCACAGAGGATTGAGTAACTTGTCCACAGGCACGTAACCAGCGGGGTTTGAACCCAGGCTCCAGCGCCCACTAGCTCAACCTATGGGAAGGGATGGTTGGACGGATGCTAGGGGAGCAGGTGGGTCCCTGAGCCTCTCCTTCCCTCTCCTCCCCTCCTCCCTCATCAGGCCCCGGTGGCAGGGCTGGGCCAGGTGGAAGGAATACCAAAGCAGTGACAAGTCCTGGGGGTGGGGAGGGATTGGGGCTGGTCTCTCTCTCCCTCCTTCCCTGGCACAAGTCTGGGAGCTGAGAAAGTGCTGGTGGCAGAACCCACCGAGGCCCCTCTCTGGTCTCTTCCCAGCTGTCCTCAGGCCTGAGGTCCTCAGGTCCCAGAGACCAAGCGGGTTCTTCAGGCAGGATCTGCAGAGGGGCTCAGGGGACCTCCAGGCCCGGCTCTGAGCCAGTTAGAGAGGGGTCTCCAGCCCTGTCCCCAGTGTGGGGGAAAGGGGATAGGAACTGGAATGAGGACCCCTCTGTTCTGCCTTGTTTGTTGCTGGATCCCCGGGACCTGGCTCAGGGTTAACACTCAGGAAATATTTATTCATTGAGTTAACAGGCAAGCCTTTCCCGACTAAAGGCGAGAGGCATCCATGTCTGCTCTTCAGGGTAGCAGGTGGAGACATTAGCCCCGGGGCTTGACCCGTCTCCCAGGCCGAGTCCTCTCAATCGGACCCCCCCCCCCCCCCCGCCCCAGCATGTGGCATGTGGGATGGAGTCGGGGTGAGGAGGAAGAGCTGACAACCAGCCACAGAGGGCAGTGGTTTCCACGCCGGCCTGCCCCGCAGAGCCGCCTGCCAAAGCCCAGACCAACTGAGTCGCGTCCCTAGGGTGGGACCCATGTGTTAGTATGTTTGAAACGCCTCAGATGAGTCTAATGTGCAGACAAATTTGGGAACCAGTGGTCTGGATTTGACCCCTTCTAAAGCCCTTTTGCATCCTCTTTCTTACTTGAACCTCAAATGAAAGTCTGCCTGTTTCAGCCCTGGCTGGTTGGCTGTTGACTGGGTGTCCTTCTGTGCACCAGGAGGTCCCGATTCAATCCCCACTCCGGGCACCTGCCTGGGCTTCGGGCTCAAGCCCCAGAAGGAGAATCAGTGTTTCTGTCTCTCTCTCTCTCCTTTCTTTCTCTTTAAAAATCAGTAAAACTAGCCCTGGCCGGTTTGGCTCAGCGGTTAGAGCGTCGGCCTGCGGTCCTGAGAGACCCGGGTTCGGTTCCCGCTAAGGGCACGTACTTCGGTTGCAGTTTGTCCCCGGCCCTGGTCGGTTGTGCGGGTGGCAACCACTCGATGTGTCCCTTCACATCGATGTTTCTTTCTCTCTCTCTGTTCCTCTCTCTCCCTCCCACTCTACCTGAACAAAAAATGGAAAAAAAATGTCCTTGGGTGAGGATAAAAAAAAAAAAAAATCAGTAAAAATATTTTTAAAATAAAATCTGCCTGTTTCACGGTCAGGGCAAAGTTTACTTAAAAAAAGAAAATGTACATCTATCTCTATATCCATGATATTCATTTATCAGATTCCATTTGTACTCAATGAAGAAATTTTAGAAATAAAAAATTAAAAAGAAAAAGGAAATTACCTGAATCTCGCCCTTTGGTGACACTTACTATTGACATCCGTTGTGTTTTCTTTGTTACCTCACTTCTTTACAGTTGAGGAAACTGAGGTAGAGAAGCATTAGGTGATTTTCCCAAGGTCATGGAGCACCAAGTAGCAGAGGCAGGACTTGAACCCAGGGTGCTCCAGAGCCTGTGCCTCCAGGTTGTGGCGAGGGGCTAATGCATGTCAGGGCATCTCCTGCACACGGGGTCTGTGAGCAGAGTGGGGCTCAGCAGGGGAGAGAGGGAGGCGGCCCCCGGACGGGTTTCCACGCTGCCCTTGTGCGTCCAGAGCAGAATGGAGCCCAGTGCCACGGTCCCCACCAGGCTCACAGCCACCCATGTGACTGCTCTGACTTGACTCTTTGGCCTCATCCTGCTGGTGCGGCTACTGGCCAATGGGCTCATGCTGTTGGTGGTGGCCGGAGTCCAAACCCCCACCCCCACATGCCGGTTCCTCACCCCAACAGCCACTACCTTCTCTGCCGGCCCTCCCCCAGCTGTCACACACAACCCTCTAACCCGATGCAGGAGCACAAATAACGTCAACCATGGAGCCGAGAGTCTGGGCCTGGGAATCTCTGAGCACCCTCCTTTCTGCTCTGTGGTTTCTCTTTATGACATGGCTGGGAGAGCCCTTTTGGAGGCCCTTCCTTCTCTTCAGAGTATCTGGAGGTTACCATCTCTCCTCCCCCATGTCTAGGCCTTCCTTCTGGCCTCCTGGGAGTAGGCCTCAGGCCTGCTTGTTGGTCTGAGAGATTGTCTTCATTGAAATTCCCAATACAACATGGTCTGCTTGGTATAGTGCTACACACACACACACACACACACACACACACACACACACTGACCCCAAGGTCAAAACCACTGTGTCGGACCAAGTCAAACTGGTCTCTACGGCAAAAACCACGGGGTTTTCTGAGAGGCACTCAGAGCGGGCCGTTTCCTGACATCCATGCCAGGGCCCCAGTGTCCCGTGGAACCATCTCGGGAAGGAGGCCAGGAGAGGGAGAGGAGTTACAGCGTTGAGCACAGTGAAGATGCTCTGGCCGCCTGAGGCAGTGGCTCAGCCTCAATCCTCCTCCCAGGGGTACTCCTCCCAGGGTACCTCCTCCCAGGAGTACTCCTCCCAGGGTACCTCCTCCCAGGGGTACTCCTCCCAGGGGTACTCCTCCCAGGGTACCTCCTCCCAGAGGTACTCCTCCCAGGGGTACCTCCTCCCAGGGGTACTCCTCCCAGGGGTACTCCTCCCAGGGTACCTCCTCCCAGGGGTACTCCTCCCAGGGGTACTCCTCCCAGGGTACCTCCTCCCAGGGGTACTCCTCCCAGGGGTACTCCTCCCAGGGGTACCTCCTCCCAGGGGTACTCCTCCCAGGGGTACCTCCTCCCAGGGGTACCTCCTCCCAGGGTACCTCCTCCCAGGGGTACCTCCTCCCAGGGGTACTCCTCCCAGGGGTACTCCTCCCAGGGGTACCTCCTCCAGAGTTCTCCCACAGGCGCCCGAGGGGAGGTAAAATGGGCCCCCGCTTATGGGAACTTCCCTCTT
Source organism: Molossus molossus (assembly GCF_014108415.1). Classification (NCBI taxonomy): domain Eukaryota; kingdom Metazoa; phylum Chordata; class Mammalia; order Chiroptera; family Molossidae; genus Molossus; species Molossus molossus. The sequence goes on from NW_023425402.1 coordinate 8,120,585, forward strand.
TCTGAACCGTGGCTCCACCCAGCTCCCACTCAAAGCAAGTCAGAGGGGCAGCTAATTACAGGGACAGCTAGGAATTAGCTAATTTACTACAAGATCCTAAGACGTAAACAAGTCCCAGACTTTGGTAGAATTAGTACCAAGTGTCTTGTGATGTGCAGGTCGGGAATGCTTTCTGGAGGCTTGAGAGCAGCCAGGTCCCCGATGGCCACAGTGATTTATGTGAAGAGGGACAAAGGGGCAAGTGGTGTTTGGTGTGTGCTGAAGTGCAGCAGGTCCTGTGCACGGCACACGCTTCACGTGGGCATGTCTACATGTCACTCCTCTGGCCACACAGTCATCCTGGGAGGGAGACGTGGCGGGGCCGCCGCACGGAGGAGCACTCCGGTGCCCACAGACCCTGGCCCTCCCTCTGGCTTGGCCTCGGGACCCCAGGGTGGTAGGAGGTCCTGCGCACAGCTGCAGAGCAAGGGTAGCTCCCTGAGGGTGCAGCCATGTGAGCGTGTCTCCAAATGTGAGCGAGCCCGGGCACTAACGTCAGTCAGTACTTGTTGAAAGATGAGCGAATGAGTGATCAAGTGCAATTAAGTGACCCACTGGCTTTATTTTATATATATATATATATATATATATATATATATATATATTAATTTCATTTTTTAAGATGGAACTAGTTTTGGGGAAGGGGACATGTTAACATCTAAATAAAGTTCTCATTTGTTTGTTTGTTTGTTTTTCCCACTTAAGAGAATAATCCGATCTTGTTACCTCTTTCACCTCCTCAGTGGCTGCTTGTTTCACTCGGACTCATGCCGAGGCCTTCCATAGCCTTCCAGGCCCATGCCTTCTGGATCCTCCAGCTCCCTGACCTAATCTACACTACCCCTTCCTAGTGCAGAGCCGAACACACCAGACTCCTGTTGTCCTCCAAACACACTAAGCTCCCACCTCAGGACCTTTGCACTTGCTGTTCCCTTTACTTGGAACTCTCTTGCCTCCCTCTCTCATTTCCTTCAGAATCAACTGCCACCTCCTCAGAGAGGCCCTCCGTGACCACCTCATCTAAAATACCACCCTGGCCCTGGCCAGTTTGGCTCAGCAGTTAAAGCATTGGCCTACAGTCCAGAGAGACCTGGGTTCGGTTCCCGCTAAGGGCGTGTACCTCGGTTGCAGTTTGTCCCCAGCCCTGGTTGGGTCGTGCGGGAGGCAGCCACTTGATGTGTCCCTTTCACGTCGATGTTTCTCTCCCTCTTTCCCTCCCACTCTATCTGAACAAAAAGTGGAAAAATGTCCTCGGGTGAGGATAAAATAAAATAAAATAAAATACCACCCTGTTACTCTCTCTTCTTATTCTAATTTCATTTTGTAACTTATCACACCTGAAACTATGTTGTTTATCTGTTTGTTCGTGTGCTTGCAGCATTTCCCCGTCTTATTTATGTCTGTTATCCATGTGGAGACAGGGTCAGTGCTTGATTCATTGTTGCATCCTAGTGCCTAATACAGACCCTGCACCTAGTAGTTGCTCAGTAAATCCAAACAAAAGAATGGAAGAAAGAGAGAGATGAGAACCTGGACAAACAGCAACCTCTGCACTTTTTTTCCCAGGAGAAAGGAAAACAAGGAACCTTAGTAAAAGAACCAAATTTACTTCAATTTAAGGCAAATTCCACACAGAGACTGTCTCAGACACAGGCACAGGACCAGACAGCATAAAAACACCACCATCATGCATGACAGGAAGGGAGTGGTGTCAGGAGCAGACAGGGTGGGGCCTGGTCTCCACCCATGCACAGGACGTTCAGTGGGCTGAGGAGCCCCATGCGGCAGAGGGACTGGCATGCATGGCCTGCCCCACGGGGTGAAGGCTGGGCAGCTGGGTGGGCCCAGGGGTGAAATCACCTTTCCCATGGCAGGAGCAGGAGCTTCTGCTCAGATGACAGCCCAAGGCTAAAGGACTAAGGTGACGATAGGATGGAACAGGGTGACCCTAGAGCCAAGACGGCCTGGGGTGAGAGGGTGCACTGGTGGGCAGTGGGATGGGGAAAGCTGGGCATGGGCTGAATGGACTCTCCGGGCATCAGAGCAGAAGGTAACCCCGGGACCATCTGGTCAACCCTCCTGTCTTACAGATGTGGAAGCCGAGACCCAGAAGGCCCTTGCTTGGGTCCCCAGAGCAGCCAGGGCTGCAGCCAGGGCTTGAACCCAGGGCTCCTGGTTCCTGTCCCTGTGGACAGAGGGGCAGTGAGGGAGTGCTGGGGTAGGGCTGCTCCTTGCCCAGCCTCTTTGTGGACAGCAAAGGCGTGGGCACCAAAGATCCTGGTGGCCTCTGGGGGACGGTGGGGGCTCCAGGGAGAGGCCTGTGGGTCTGTGTGTCGTCTGGGCCTGAGGGGCACCGCTCCTGGCCCTCGTGTGGCCTGGGTCCACCGTCACAGCCTCCCCTCCCTGCAGCTGTAGGGTCCCCGCTGCAGCAAGTGTCCCTGGGAGGTCGCATGTCCAGGCGTTCCTGCCAACCCACCAGCCTCATGGGGTTCCCAGGGACAGGGACAGGACAGATACTGGGGTGGGCCAGGGGCCAGGCAGAGGAGTAGACTGCAAGGAAGAGGATAGGGAGAAGGGGGCCTGGAGGAGGGAGGCCCAGCCCAGGCTTCAGGGCCATACAGGAGCAGATGGGACTGTCCAAGCGGGCGGAGGGGGACCCCAATCATCCTGATTGTTAAAACCTGCCTGGCTGGGTTAGAACCAAATGTCAGGGGAAAAAGAGAAGAGCAGGGGCCGAGAACCCCATCTCTACCACCTGTACCCCCCAACTCACTGGGTTTGGGCCGTAAGGGAAGCCAGGAAATTGGGAAGGAGTCTCCAGAGGCCCCGCCCTCTGCCAGCCTCCCAGGCACATGGGTTCCAAAGGCTAGACTGGGCAGACTGTAGGGTGGTCGAGGGACCCCGTGTACCCTTCTACTGGCCCCCTGGGCCCCAGCCACCCGCCGTGGGCCAGGCTCAGATGTGTGTGTTCAGGGGGAGGCAGGGGGTGTGCGGGCTGGAGACTGCGAGGGGGAGCCCGCCGGGGCCTCAGGTGGGGGGCTCGGGCGGATGCCCTTTGCCTTCATGTAGGACACCAGCTGGTCCGGGATTTCGGCCAGCACGTCTCGGGCCAGGCGCGCCATGCTCAGCACGTGGTTGCCCGTGCGGTCCACGTAGTCCCTGAAGGGCACGAACTGGCCGGCGGGGAAGGCAGGGTTAGGCAAGGTCTCTGCCTGGACCCCAGCCCCCAGATCGCTAGGCCTGATCTGGTCCCTCTCCTCCCAGCCTCCGCCCACTTGGATGCTCTGAGGAAACGTCATCACGTCTGTTGTTTCATTCACTCGAACACTTAGTGAGCACCTGGTCCACGCCAGGATGTGGCCCTGAACCGTCCTCAGTCTGAGGCCCGGCCCCAGGCACTTAGCAGGGTAGGAAATGCTGAACGAATCCCCTGGCTCCTGAAATCCAGCCCCCGGGAGCCTCCCTCCCCTCCCGGCAGAGGCCTCTCTGTCTCTTCCACCCTGCTGCTCCTCTTTCCTCAATCAGGCCCCCTGCTTCCTTCAGGGGTGCCCCCCGCCTCCAGGCCTTTGCCTACGCGGTCCCACCTCCAGACTGCCCTGCTCTGGTTGCTAGCCCCCCTCTGGTCTCCACACCTGGAACGACCCCTGCCCACCCCTAGTTTTTTTAATCTAGGGGGTACGGAGAATGTGTTTTTATTCCAAATCTCCTAAGCAGTAGGACTGTCTGCAGGGGATGCCGGGGGGGGGGGGGTGCTTGCTGAGGTGCCTCTGAGGCTGGACTGGACAGGGACGCCCTGAGGACCAGGACTTTCTGCTCACTACGTCTGCACCCTACAAGCAGCTGCTAAGACACCCGTTCAATGAGCCCAGCGGTGCAGCGACACTGAGGTCCCCTCCCCTCCAGGGCCCTGCCTGCTCACTGGGAAGGGGCCCAGCAGAAAACAGCAGAAGGTGCAAGTACCCAGGCTGGTGCTCTGGAGGAGACAGGAGGCCTGGCCGGGGGTGGGGGGGTGGTAACAACGGTGTTGGGGTGAGTCTTGGACATGGCTGAGACATTCCAGCCCAGAGACCACGAGACCTGAGGACTGACCCCTGTTCCCTCCTGCGGCGGCCAGGCCACTCGGGCTCCCCGCGCCTCCCTCCGGGGTCCTTTCCAGAAAAGCCCCAGCAGGGAGTGTGGAAGGGGCAGGCAGGGGCTGGGCTTCACCTGGACAATGTCCCGCTCAGCCAGCTTCCCCCGGGAGGAGATCCGTATGTCATCACCGTCCAGCTCCACCATGGCTGTGTGGGAAGGACGGGCGTGGGAATGGGGGGACAGTGGACATGCCCCCCAGTCCCAGGCCCATCCAGGGCAGAGACTGTCAGACCAGAACCCCATGTAAGCGATGGGGAAACTGAGGCCAGGAGACTGGAGGAGCCCACCCAGGTGAGTCTGTGCCCCAGCCCAGCTTCCGGCTCCCCCGCACCGGGCTCACAGGGTTGGAAGAGGGAGCAGTGACTGGGGGCCTCCTCTCCACACCCTGACACGCCGCCGTGCAAACAAACACCCAGACGCCCTGCCTGCCGACCCAGACAGTCCCCACGCCCAGTGTGAGTGCTCACTCTCTGGAACAGGGTCATTCTCAAGGGCCTGCAGCGTCTGGGGCAGCACGGGGGAGGAGGGGGACTCACCATCGAACTCCGCCTGGCCCACGCCGATGATGATGATGGACATGGGCAGTTTGGCAGCCTGTGAGACAGCAGGATATGGGGTGCTTGGGACCCAGCAAGGGGCCGGTTAGAAGGAAGAAGAGACCATGGATAGGGACAGAGGGTGGGTCAAAGAAGAAAGTCAGGAGGACAGGGAAGAAATGGAGGGGAGAAGAACAGACACACAGAGAAATGCAGGCAGGTGGGGAGAGGGAGAGAGGGCAGCTGCAGACACAGACCCGGGGACACAGAGGTCGGGCACCAGAGAGGAAGGGAGGCAGAGGGATCTGGGTCACAGGCCTGCTTCTGCCAGACACCCCATCCCCCTCTGCCCCGGGCCTCCATCATGTGGGACCCTTGTGTGTGGGCCTGGAGGGAAAGCCCTCTGTGGCTGGGCCCATACACGGAGACCACGGCGCAGCGGGAGCCAGGCTCCTGGAGCGCCCACACTCTGCCTGGCCAGACCAGGCTGAGGTCTCAGAGCCGGTTCATGAGGGAGCCGGAGGTGACTGGAGGGAGCGGCCCCTGTGTGGCTAAGAGGCGGGTGGGGAGCCAGGCCCGCCGATGCTGCGGCCAGAAGCCAGAATGGGCGGGAGAGGACCAACCAGGCCCAAGGTTTCCCTGAAGGATGGGAAAGCATGTCCCTCGGGTTCCGGGTCCCCCCACGAAGCTCACGTTGACGATGGCCTCCTTGGTCTGCGCCATGTCCGAGATGACCCCGTCGGTGATGATGAGCAGCACGGAGTACTGGGAGCCATCCTGCACCTCGGCCGCATTCCTGGGGTGGGGCGGGCAAGGTCTGTCTGGGCGGCTCTGGGCATGCCACCCCCCATACAAGGGCCCTTAACACCCTGGTGGGGACAGCTCTTGGACTGGAGGGGGTCTCTAGGGTCAGGGCTCCCTGAAAGGCAGGTCAGTGGGAAGAGACACTCCCTCCCACCTTCCTGAGGGAAGGTGTGGTCAACGCCTTGGCGGCTGCCGGGATGGGGGCCGCGGCCCAGCACCCACCTGGCCACGTGGGTGACCACCGGCGCGAAGTTGGTGGGGCCGTAGAGCTGCACGGTGCGCAGGCTGCGGTGGTAGGCCTCCAGGATGCCGTCGATGCCGCAGCACGAGGGGTTCTCCTGGTTGCCGTTCTGGGGCAGGGATGGGGAGGCTGAGCCCAGGCAGGAAGGGGGGTGGGAAGGTGGTGGCCGGGGTCAGTGGGAGAATAACCAGGTGGCGGAGGACAGCGGGCCTGGGCTCTTCTCCACTCTTCTCTGTAGGGGTGGGGCAGGGTGTGGGCCAGGGAGGGTCCGCCCTGAAGGGCAGTGCATGCTCTGGTGGGGGCCCGCCCCTGCTCCTCGCCCCACTCTACACCTGCTCAGACCAGCCCCCCGCCAGCTGGAAGATGACGGCAGGACCCAAGCAGCTCTGGAAGGGCCAGGGCTGCTCCATCCTCCCGTGTCCCGTACCCAGCACAGTGCTTGGCACCCACAGGCATGTGAGGGGCGTCACTGTGAGTGATCCAGTGACCGCCGCAGTGTCCCCAGCGCAGGGCAGGGAGGGAGAGAAGGCGGCCTGAGGAGTCACCCCCACAGGGCCCCCATCTCAGCACCCATTAGGGAATTCCCCGCAGTCGTCCACACCCAACCTACACCCCTCTATCCTCATTTCTGGGGCTTGAGGACTAGTGACGCCACACACCCACTCCACCTCCACGTGGTCTTGTCAGGAAGGAGGCCAGAGCCCACGGTGGGTGGCTTCAGACGTGGACGGGAGTGCTTGGTGAGCAGGGTGGGGAGCGGGTTTCTGGAGGCCCTGACACAAGACTCCCCATGCCGGGCAGGCAGCCCCCCAAGGCTGCGCCTGAGTCCCTGCACCCCACCCCAGCTCGTCATCCCTTCCCCCAGCGTGGTCAACCCTCAGCCCTTTCTCCAGGCCTCCTACCAGCGGGAACTCGTGGGACACCCTGCCGTCCGGGGGCAGCTTGGCCCCGAAGCCCAGGGCGGGGAACATCTTGTCACTGTCGTAGTGCTGGATGATCTCCCCGACGGCGGTCAGCGCCAGGGCGTAGGCGTTCAGCTGGTAGGGGCTCATGTAGTGCAGGGACGTGGACTGCGAGGGGTTCCCTGTGGCAGAGGACATGGAGCATTGCTGGCCTGCACACTCCAAGCCCCACGTCTTGCCTGCAGGACAACCCCTACCTGACCCCCGGCTGCGGCCTGCTCAGCACACCGGTGGGCCAGCACCATCTCTATCTGCAGGCAGCTCCGGGCCCCCCTCCTCCGCTCAGAACACTCCGAGGCTCCCCAAAGTCCTTACCAGGCCCCTACATGATCCGGTTACCTCCACCCTCATCTCCACCACCCTCCCTGTCACTCACTCAGCCCCCTAGGACTTGGGCAGTGGTGGTTCCCTCTGCTCCGGGACACTTTCCTGCAGATGTACACACGGCTCGCTCCCTCACCTCTGCGGTTGCTACTCCTGTCATCTCAGTGTGGTCTTCCCTGAGCAGTCCACCGGGAGTGACAACCTCCCAGTCCTCCCTCCCCCTCCCTCATCCACAGTCACCACTAACATTGTTCATATTGTACTTATTTATTAGTGAGAGGCAGGACAGCACAGTCTGCAGAGGTACCAGTCCTGTCTCTACCTGCTACTGGCTGTGTGATCGTGGGTAAGTTCCTTCGCCTCTCAGCCTCAGTCTCCTCCTCTGTAGAATGGGGATGATAACAGTCCCTACCTCATAGGATTGTTGAGAGGATTCAACAGGTGTTATGATGACTCTCCTCACTGTTATTGTCACTAAGGACCCTCCCAACTCTGGCATCCTGCCACTCTATCTATGATGCTAGGGGTTTCTGAAACACCTGTGGAGTAGGAGACCTGGGCATCGGATTGGCACAAACATGAGCATTGAGCACCACTAACAGGGGTCCAGACTCCAAAGCAGGTTGCGATGCTTCTAACAGTACAAAGTCTGGCCCTTGGAGACGCAGTCCCAGCCCAGTACTGGAGCAGGTCAGAGCGGGGAGGAGCCGGGGCAGCCCCAGCAAGCGGAGGACTGTGGCCCTGGGTGGTGTGGCTGCCCTCGCCCGCCCGGACCACAGCGCTCAGTCCCGACTCCGTTCCCCCGCCCGGGGCTGCACTGCAGAGGGTGTGGGATTCGATCCTGTGAGCAAGTGCCTGCTCCAGGGCCCTCCACGGCTCAGAGCGGCACTGTCCTATCCCCCCACCCCCACCCCAGGGGGAGACTAGGTGTCCTCAAGAGCAAGGCTGTGGCTCAGGGCCCAGATCTGATAGTGGCCGTGTTTCTGTCTTTGGCTCTCCAGGCCTAAGCACCTCTTCTTCAGTGAGGATGACCAGTCTGGGAGACCTGGCTGCCAGCTGGGGCCAACTGCCACCGCCCGGAAAGCCCTCCCTCCGCTCCCCCAGTCCAGCTCCCCTGCTCGTCCCCCGCTCACCATTGGAGGCCGTGAAGTCGATGGCCACTGTGAAGTTGATCTGGGTCCTAGAAGAAGGAGAACAGCAGGGCGGTGGGGAGGGTGAACAGCCTGGAGGGAGTGGGAACTCTGGCTCCACCGCGCCCCTGCCTGCCGGGTGCGTGGCCCTCCATCTGGAAAACTGGGACAGGCCCCCAGCCGCACCCTCCCCCAAGGCCTGCTGAGATCCGAGTCGAAGTGTGAGAGCTCACTGAGGATCCTGATGCCCTGTGCTGGCGAGAGATGGTCCTTAGTTATTTCTCTCCGAACCTGCCCCTGGGCCTACCTGAGGCCAGTGAAGTCTACTGAGTCCCACTTACTTCTGGCTCAAATTTGGAGTCAGATTCAGGGTTAAAACTTATTTGACAAATGAGAGAGACAAATAGACACTGTGCATCTACTGAGGGAAGAACAAAACGCCACCCATGAAGTTGTCTTGCCTCAAAATTGAACTTAACCTGACTGAGCCTCCAGGGCTACCTACCTAGTTGTTTACAGGAAATACAGGGGACAGAGGAGCATGTTCAACGACACCAGGGGGGGTTGGCCGGTGAACGCCAGTTGGGGAGAAGACCCGTGGACCAGCAGTAGCAGGATCACCTGGGGACTTAGAGGGCCCTAAGTGTCCTGCAGACCCACCGAATCTGAAGCCCTCTGTGGGTGTAGGAAGCTGTCTTAGCAAACGCTCCAGGTTCGAGGGCCCCAGGGTGGGGGTGGGGGTGGGCGCAGGGAACCAAGAGATGAAAAGAGAGTTGAGAGACCAGCCAACCAACCGCAGTGCAGGAGTGGGCAAAAGTAGGTCTGCAGTTGTAATACAAATAAACAATAATACAAGAATAAACTGTTTTGTGTTCTCATGACTGTAAACCTACTTTTGCCCATCCCTGTATATGGATCTTGTCTGGACTTTTGCTTCAAATAAGCCAATTAAAACACTTTATAACTCAACTGGAGAAATCTGAACACGGACTGGATATTCAGTATTAAGGAACTTCCAGTTTTTAGGTGTGACTGCGGTACTTGGTTATGTTTGACAAAGAAAGTCCTTGTATTTCAGAGATGCGCCCTGAAGTGTTCGGGGGAATGAACTCTGCCTGGGATTTGCTTCAAAATAATGGCGCGGAAGGGAGAGTGGGCAGAACAGACTGGCCGTGAGCGGGTAATTGTTGCATCTGGGTGAAGGGTACCTGGGGTGTATTATGCATACCTTCTCTCCACTTTGGCATGTGTTTGGGATTTTACCATAATAAAAAGGTTTTGAGGCTTCGGATTCAGGGTTGAGTTTGCTGAGGGTTTGGCTGTTCCAGGTTCTGTGCTGACAGAACAAAGCTGACAAGACATGAGCCCCGAGAAAGTCCGTCCGCTGGTTCCCGCAGTGAGTGAGCAGACACCAGGGGAGCTTATAAAAGGAAGATCTCAGGAATGCCAGTTCAGCTGGTGAGATGGGCCCAGAATCTGCTTCTTTAATGAACGTCCTCTGCCCTCATCTGGGATTCTGAGGGGGAAGTTCTGGGTTCACACTTGGGGAAACTCTGTTATGATGGTTCTAGGTTGGGGCCAAGGATGATGTAAGATGAGGCTGGGCTCACCTCACCTGCATTTAGCAGATGGTCCCTTTCAGATGGTCCCTATTAGAAACAACAATCCTGTCTCCACCTGAACACAGCTGAGCTGTTGCTCATGGACCCTTTGTCCCCTAGGAAGTGTGAAGGACGTGCAACCAAAGACGCAAGCCATCTGCTGGCCAGAGACGTTTCTCCCCACATTTCTTCATCCTCATCTGTTGTCTGGGGACAGAGCATCTAGCGGACCCTAAGCTCTGAGGGAGAAGGAGCCACAAGATGGCAAGAGCCTGGGTCCCTGAGTGAATGTATGGAGCATCCCCCAGCTCATCTCTGCCACCCCATGAATAAAAAATAAGCCATTTTTTGTACTAAGCCTTGAGGTTGGGGAATTATTTGTTATAGAATTTGACCAACCCTATACATCTGCTGTTCTTTGTCACCTTTTTAGTGTGGAATATAGACTGTATCTTTGTTAGAGGAAAGGAAACATTTGGAGGGGAAGAGCCCAGCTCCCTGGGCTGCCCTTGGGAGGGTGGTTCTGGTCTGCAAGACGATAGCCGAAGGACAGACAGGACTTCATTCTTAAGTAGTCTTCCCTGCTCTGGGTTCTGAAATGACTCAGGGAAGGAAGGGACTGGAAAGTGCGTACTTTTGTGGGAAAGTTCCTCCCTGAAGGCTCACCTCTCCTGCCTGAGGGCACAGCAGGGCAGAACACAGGCTGCTGAGCAACCGACTCCTTCTCGGATGTGAAGGAAGAGGTGCCCATACCCTAGGCACCCCCACTCCTCCAGGTGGGCCGGGGAGGGAGGTCAGGGAGGAGAGGATCCCTAGACAGATGTCTCCATCACTGCCTGCCTGGACACGCACGCCGGGCTCTCGATGCCTGGAGCCAGCCTCTCACGCAGGCTCTCCAGAGTGTGTGAAGAGAGGCATGGGGCGGGTGGAGGAGGGGAGGGCCAGGGCGGCTCCAGTGCCCGAACTTGCCCAACACGCCAGGCGCCAGCTTTGCGCAGCAGCCCGCCCACCTCTGAGGCTCCTTCTCCAGGAGACGTCACGGCACCCAGCCCTTTAACTCAGCAGTCCCCATCTGCGTCCCACCCCGCCTGGGCCAGTCATCACTGCGGAAGAAAGGCAGCATGTGGTGACAGGAGGCACCCTGCCACTAGCCCGGCATGTGGCCTCAGGAAAGCTATGTAAGATGGAGACCCTCCCCGCCCTGCCCACTGTGCTCTGTAAACTGGGGTCTTAAATAAATGAGAAGGACGAAGCGGATGAGGGTTGGTTGGAAATTACCAGCTACTATGACATGTAAGGGGTGGTTGCTTACTGGGTGGAGAACAGAGAGGTTTTGATGAGGGAAGGGAGCAAGGGCAGGGTGGGGAGTGGGCTCAGGAGGGGCAGGGCGTGGGGGCGGAGAGGCTCTGGGTGACTGCAGGGACGGTGTGCTCAGTGGCTAAAGGAGAGCTCCCAATCATGTCATGGGAGAGCGAGGGTGGCTGCCCAGGCCCTAACTTTTCCCTCTGCCCTGGAGAACCAGGCACCCAAGTGCCCACTTGGCTATGATGAACCTTTGGCAGCTGCCCTACCTGTCTCCTTTCCAGACAGGTGTAGTTACTCACCTGCCTGCACCTGTGGGCTCTTGGCTACCTACACTCTGACCTGGCACCTGTCCTTGGCAGAGTCAGGCTCTTTCTCCATGAGCTGTTGGCTGGAGCAACTGCCTTAGCCTGGATGCTAAAACCTCTGCTTCTTTCTGCTCCTTAAACCCATGTTTGACCACCTGCTGGGTCTGGGACCACTCCCTGGCTCATCTCCCGTTCCCTTCTGCCCCTCATATGGCCCTGATGACAACAGGCAAGTTAACCACAGCCCCAGAAGACCAGAGGTATCAGAAGCTCAGAGCAGGAAGGACTCTGAGAATTCACCAACCTCTCGTGTTCGCAGGAGGAAACCGATTCCCAGGGAGGAAAAGTGACCTGCCCAGAGGAATCCAGCAAATTCAGGGCAAAGAGGGCTCTAGAGCCTGGGCCTCATGACTCCTCAGGCAGGGCTCCTTCCTCCTCCCTGATCCCTTGGTACTCTGTCATGGAGTCCCTACCACCTCCAGGCCGCACCTGGGCACTAGGATCTGATGGGACCTGCTGGCCCGCATGGCCCAGGAACGCCCTCTGCAGCCGCTCAGGCTCCAGGGGCAGGCAGGGCTCCGGGCGCGTTGTCTGAACCCAGGCACGAGGGGCTGCCCAGACAGAGCCCAGGATCACAGACGTCAGCCAGGGCCTCAGAGGCCGGGGTGGGGCCAGAGCTGCTCATGCCCATGTTTGAGGCCCCTTCCCTCTCCCTGAGGCTGCCTCTCTTCTCACCCTCCTTTGATGTAGTCGAGAAATGTGCACTCCGACTCCACGGCAAAGGAGAGCAGCGTGACCTTCAAAAGAAAAGGGAGCGTGGTCAGCGGGGCGCCCTCAGCACGTGCCCGCCTGCACACATCCTCGCTGGGGCTCACAACAACCCTGTGCCGTGCGACCGGTGTTCCCGTTTTACCTCCAAGGAAACTGAGGCTCAAAAAGACAATGTGATGTGCACGAGGACACGCAGCATGTGGCCAAGGGAGAGGGAACCTGGCCTGTCTGACTCCAGAGCCTGCGCTCTTACCCTGGAAGGACCCCGTCTCTGTCACTGGAGCAGAGGCTCAGGCCAAGGGCACGAGCTTCCCGAAGTAGGCATGAGTGTGGAGCGTGGAGGGCGAGGGGGTCTTCCTGGCACAGTCCCGACGCCCTGCCACGCTGACGAGCTCCACAGCTCCACATCCCGCTGTTAATCCTGAACCGGCCCCTCTGGTCTGCACTTACCTGAAACCTTTTGTTGCCCCTCACCCCTCTGGTGTCTCTCAATCTCTGCCCTCAGACCTAGGACCCTCATAAGCAGCCTGTCCTTTCCCTGGAGGTTACTGACCGCACAGGACCCCCTCTTCCAAGCAGAGGCCTCGACCTATGCCCACTGGAGGCGCTGGCAGCAGCTTCGCCGAGACAGGCAGCTACCTGGCAGCTCGTTATAATGATGACAGGATCTCGGAGACAAGCCTGGCAGCCGAAACCAATTAAATGAGGCAGGACTGGGGCAGGGGACCTCTCCCCAGCATCACAGAACTCCACCCTAGGACTGGGGAGCTCCCTCCCGGTGTAGATTCAGCCACCTTTATCGACTCACGAGCTGGGCCAGGGGGGGCCTCCGCTTGACGAAGCCCTCGAGCCATCAGGTCTGCGTGCAGAGCTGGGCCTGAGACCCGCGCCCACTGGGGTTGCGGCGTTCAGCACCTGGACAAGCCTCCTTTCCCTGGAAATGGACTGTGGCAGTGCCTCTACCTTGACCATCATCAGACTCCTTGAGGAACTTTTAAACACCCTGCAGCCCCGGCGAGGCCCCCAAACCAATCACAACAGAGTTTCTGGGGGAGGGCCCTGGCCCTGGGCCTTTCTGTAGCTCCTCGCGTGAGTCTAACCTGTAGCCAGAGTTGAACCCTCATCCAGGACCTGGGAAGTAATTCCCTAACTTGCCTGACCATACGGATTCACCCAGGGACTTGCTACTCAAAGTGCGGTCCCTGGACCGGCACGGTCAGAATCTCCATGTTGCTGGTGAAAAACAGAACGGCGGAGTCCTGGAATTGTAACGAGATCCCCAGGAGATGCTGTGCAGTCAGTCTGTGCAGTCAGTGAAGTATGAGATGCACTAAACACAGATGGCTGGGCCCCAGCCTGGAACCTAGGGAACTGTCCTGGGCATTGGAATTTTAATAAACACACTAGACCCTGAGTGATTCTTCCTTAAGGCAAAGATTGGGAAATGCTGCAGCAAAGGAAAGTCAGAACCTGAGCCCAGTGTGTGACCTAAGACAAGTCAGGTCCCCTCTCCCTGGGCCTGTCTCTTTTCTTTTCTTTGCTGATCCTCATCTGAGGATATTTTTCCATTAAATTTTTTTTTTTTTTTTTTTTGAGAGTGGGAAGGAGGGAGAGGGAGAGAGAGAGAAACATCAATGTGAGAGAGACACATCAATTGGTTGCCTCCCACATGATCCTGACCGGGGCCAAGGATTGAACCTACAACCCAGGTATGTGCCCTTGACTGGGAATCGAACCTGAGACCCTTCAGTCTGGTGACTGACACTCTAACCACTGAGCCAAACCAACCAGGGCTGGGACTCAGTTTCCTTATCTCTAAAGTAAGAAAGCTGGATGAGATCAGTGGTTTTCAAACCTTTTATAAAAACTGTACATCCACTATTTCTCAGCTAGGGGTAGCTGCTGCCTCCCCTAGAGGCCTTGGGGAAGTAGGGGAGAATTCTGGGGGTCTCGCAATGACTGGGGCTCTACTGGCAGCTACTGGCTGAGGCCAGGGCGCTAAGCACCTCACAGTGCAGGGGGAAGTCCTGTGAGAGAAAGAACCATCCTGCCAGAGACAGCATGGCCCCTGGAGACACTGCGGCTTTGGACAAAGGAAACACAGGGTGGGCAAAGTGGGTTTGCAGTTGTGAGTATGCAAATCACAGGATTTATTCTTGTACTATCATTTATTAATGATTGTATTTCTTTCCATACGAACCACTGTAAACCTACTTTTGCCCTACCCTGTATTACTCCAAGCCCATCCGTGAAGCAGTTACAACCAGAGAAGGAGGTTAGGCCCCGTTGGGGAAGCGGCCTACTTTGCTGTCCATAGGCCTGCATCTCCATGTGTCTGTCATAGCCCCCCAGTGCAATCAGCAGGGTAGGGATGACTTATTGGCCCCCTTTTACAAGTGGAGAAAATGAGGGTCCTTAGAGGAACCCCAGGGCCCCTGACTATGGCCTCTTCTGGGTCTGGAGTTACAGTCAGCCTGACTCAAATTGCGAAGCTTGGCTGCATTAGCTGATGCCGCTATGGACCTCGAGCGGGGAGGGACATGAATGTATGAACTTGTTTGCACTGCAAAGATATTGGCTTCTTCTATAAATACAATGTGGGGTCTACCTCAGGGCCTTTGCACATGCTGATCCCTACTAGAATTCTCTTTCCCCAGTAGCCTCAATACTTGCTCCCTTCACCTTCTTGAATTTCTGCTCAAACGTCACATTCTCAGAGAAGATTTCTTTGACTACTCTATATAAAATAGTAGTTTTGTCCCTGGCATTCCTTATCTCTTTAGTTTACTTTTTTCCACAGCACTCATAACCACCCGACACACACCGGTATATGAATGTATATATACTTGTTTCCTGTTTCCTCCCACTAGAATATCAATGCCAGTAGGGCCAGATTTCCATCTGTTGAGTAAATGCATGAAGATCGGCCCCCAGCAGCCGCTGGGCCAGCGGGACCCCAGGGTGGTCGCGGCCAAGCAGGGGCGGTGCCCGCAGCAGCTTGGAGCTCTGAACTGAACTGGAGGGCTGCCCGCCGTCTCTACCACTTTCTAGTCTGCGGCCTCTGCTGAGTCACGTCCCGCCTGCAGTCTGGGTTCCCGCTCTCGAGACAAGGGGATGATAACAGCTGTTATTTCCCAAGGAAACAACCTGTGCAACGCACCGAACTTGGGAATTTCCCAGAGTTAGGGCCCAACAAGTGCTACACCTTTTCCTCTTCCTGCAGGAAGTCCCATGGGAGTTTCTCTGGGATTTGTCACTCTGTGTCACAGAGCCTGTGGTGATACAAAGCGTACATACTGCCTACACCCTGGGCGGTTGCTCCACAGCCCGGCCCCCTCCACCGACTCCCCAGGGCTGTTCCCACACCACAGGAACACGCGGACACCAGGCGTCCTGACACCAGACCAAGCTCGGGCCTCACGGTGGCTACTCACCGTGCCAGAATTCACATATTTCTTTTTCTTCATTTTCTTTTTCGGGTTTACCACCTGCAGGAAAAACCAGTTACAATAAGAAGGTTTCCAAACAGGTAGACTGGACCCCTGGGGCTCCCACCGGCCCCGGATGTGGCCCAGACCCTGGTAAGCAGAGTGGGCTGAGAACATGCAGGTTCCCAGGGAGGAGGGATCAGGGAGGTCTGTGAGAGACTGGCACTTGGATTTACGCAACTGGGTTCCCCGATTGGACCTAGTGTCCCATAAGCAAACACTCCAAGAATAACATTTATTTAACCTTCTTTCCCACTGCTCCCCAAACACACCCTCCACCCCATGCAGCCAGAGGAGGCTCGATGTTGCAAAGGGGCCCTGTCCATGCCTGCCCTGTGAGCCGGCGCGGCTGCTCCCGCACCCAGAACACACCCCCTCCGCCCCACCACCCCTCCTGCTCCTCCTTGGAGATCTAGCCTTAGGGCTCCCTGGGCCTGTGAGGCTCCCCTCCCACAACCGCCCTCACACCCCAGCTGGAACCTCCTTGACTGTTCTTAGCGCGCAGGCTTTCATTCCAAACCAGACTTGTCATCAGAGAATATACCACAGCGCTAGCTAGGCACACGGGAGGTGCTGAAAAACATTTCTCAGTGGGTTAACTCAGTGGTCTCAACCGGGGGCGATCCCTCCCCACCCCTGGAGGGATATCTGGAAATATTTCTGGTTGTAACAACCGGGGAGTAGGTAGAGACAAGGGATGCTGCTAAACATCCTACAACACCCAGGACAGCTCCCCGAAACAGTCACCAAGTGTGAGACACCAGCAGCGTCCCGGCTGTGACTCCTGGGCTGGCAGGGAGGACCACCCTGCCCTGCGAGCCCTCCACGGGGCTACCACAGCACGACATGTGTACTCTACCCCGAGCCTCACCAGCTCTTGTTTTCCACCTGACGTCTAGGCCCAACCCCTCCCTGAACCACTACCTAAACAAAGCAAGGCGATCCTCACACGCTCTGTCCTACTGTCCAGTGAACCCACCCCCTCCCTCTCCTGTTCTTCCTGCCGGGCAGCCAGCTGGTCTTCAGCACAGACCTCCTCTGCCTGAGTGACCCCTGATACTCACTTCTGGAGATAACGAAACTAAGGCACAGGGACACCCAGTGTTTTGCTTAAGGTCACACAGCTGGTCTACATAGTGACAAAATTAGAAACCAGGTTCTTACTTTCGGCCACCTTGGTAACAAATACAAACACATTCCGTCGCAAGTATTTACAGCGCGGGGTGTGGTGGGGGCACCAGTTCCTCTCCTCTGGAGTCTTTACTCCAGTTGGAGGAAGAGGACGCCTGCTCAGGACAGATGACAAGGGCCGCCAGGAACGGGGAGTCGGGAACGTGCAGTTGCTAGGAGGAAGGACCGGCCCAGCGGAGCCAGCGAAGGCTCCCGCACAGGAGGACTGAGCGCAGGTGCGGAGGGACAGGAGCATTTGGACATGGAGAAAGGGAGGGAGGCCTCCAGTCAGAGGCGTTACTGGGGGGAGCACATAACTGGGGTCCAGTTTAACTGCAGAACCACGGGGTGGAAGAGTAACTGGGCTGGCTGGAAGAGAACTCATGCCAATTTAAAGGTCTGAACATCAGGCAGTAGCCAGCAGGAAACTCTGGTGACCTCTGATCTCAGAGGGGACAGGATCACAGCAGGCTCCAGGATGCTGGGACCTGGTGGAGGTGAGTACAAGGGGATAAGGAGGGACATCCAGGGGCATGTCTGCCTGGTTCTGCCACCTCAAGGCTGTGTTATCTTAGGCAAGTCACTTAACTTCCCTGTGCCTCTGTTTCCTCATCTGTAAAATGGGAGTAAAAAGGATCCCACAGAAGGGCATGGGGATGCAATGGGTCAATACAAGTCAAGTTTAGGACAGGGTCTGGAACGTAGTAAGCACTATGTACGTATCGGCTGCTATTCCTTTTATTACTACTGCCTACTACCACCACTGCCACCAGCCTCGGCCACAGGTAACGAGGGCTCTGGGTGTTGGAACAGGTACTGAGCTATGGCAAAACAGCACTGCCAAGGCGTGACCACAGATCCTGCGCCCCGGGCATGGCTGTGGGGGCAGGAGAGAAGGGGGTTAGGGGTGACCAGGCAGACACAGAAGGAAGGACGTGCTGACGTTGGGCACAGGTGGGACGTTCAGGTGGGAGGGTCGGCAAGCTGTGCAGGTAGCCAGTGGGTCTGGAGAGGAGCCCAGAACCTCGAATCCTCCAGAGGCGAGAAAGCTGCCCAGAGGACACGGGGTTCACAGACACACTCATGGGCAACAGCCACACCGGTAAGGTGTTGAGAGGAGGGCACAGTTGCAGCTCTGATGCTGCACCGTGCCTCAGTTTCCCCACCTGTCCCAGGAGGGTGTGGAACTTTCAGAACTGAGTGCATCTCAAACTTTTACTCCAAAGCAGCCCTGCTAGCTGAGTAGAATAAGCGTGGACTCCTGGGGATCTGGGCGTCACCCAAAGACCTGGCCACAGCACATTTCTTTGAAGTCTTCTGTGCTGTCTTTAAATTAGCCAGTATTCCACATTTCCACTCTCTAATTATAACTGTTTTAATATAAAAGCAATGTTTTGTTCTCAGATCTTCATGCGAAGTGGCACTGAAGAGACGCCCTGTTTATCTTGAGGTTTCATGCACCCTCAGCATGCCCCACCCCCATGTGCCAGCCTCTGCCTCCCAAGGGGCTGCACAGTGAGGTTCCATGAGTGAGACCAGCGCCCCCTAGGGGTCAGGCCAGGAACCTCCCAACCCCTGGCTGGAGTTCTAACCCTGTTCCTCTCCCTCTCCTCACATCCGGAGTCCCTAGGGCCCTCAGGACCGATTTGGGGTCTGCTCTCCTGTACAAAGGTCATGGAGTGGTCCTGGTTGCCAGGAGCTGCTCTGGCTCTGGGGACACAACAGTAAGTGAGACACAGGCCGGCCCCAGGGCCAGCAGCTGTGAATGAAGCCATGGAGGCCGAGCTGGGTGCAGAGCCTCAGACAGCGGCACCACTGGGCTGAAGGCAGGGTGGGCAGAGCGGAGGGCAGGGGCCAGACCCTACGGGCCTCGTAGGCGTGTGACATGTGTGTCTACCTAAACAGGCCCACCGGTGCACACAGATTGCAGGTCACTGGGGCAAGGCGCCGTGTGAAGGAGCTCGGACTTTACCCCCTAGATAAATGGCCCTGTAGGATCTCAGCGAGGTGGGGCATCTTTCTGAATCTCCTCCCCCACCCCCTGTGAGAGCCAGGCTGAGGTGGCGGGTGGAAGTACTACCAAGTTTGGAGCTGGGCAGCAATGTGGTCAGGTGACCACTCTGGAGGTGCACTCAGGTTACCGCGTGGAGGACGGGACGAGGTGGGAAGGCCGTTACGGGCTGTTGCAAAGTCGCCGCTCAGTGGAGATGACCGTGGGGTGGGCGGGAATGAAGGGAACACATGTCAGAATATTTCATTGGCAGAAGAAGTAGGGTGCAGTCATGGATGGCGAGGGGCCACAGCTGTCAAGCACGGCTCCCCAGGTGCTGTGGCCCCATGATGACTGCATTTGGTTTGGGAAGGCCGGGTCCAAGGAGTGGCCAGCAGACAGCTGGGCATACAAGTTAGACACCCGGGGTGATGCCAGGGCCCAAGGTGAGGGTCTCTCCCGGCAGAGGCCTGTGCTGTCTGCAGGAGGACTGTTAGAAAGGCCTCCCGGGGACACCCCAGTGACACCCTGGCCCGCGGCCCATGTGGAGTTCCTTTTCTGCCTGATGGCATTTCAGCGTGGAGACAGCGCTTCTGCTTCCCAGAGCTGCCTTCGCTTGTCAATTACAAGGGCGCGGGGATCCCTGGCCAAGAAACAAGTCAATCGAACATTTCTGCTTTTGGCCTGAGAGACCGTGGCCTCTTCTGGTCTGTCAGGCCTCCTTAGAAGCCACACTCCCAGAGATCTGACCTCTTCCCTTCACTTCCCTAAAAATCTCCTTAAAGGAGGCCAGAGAAAGACAGAGCCTGCTTCTCTCTGCCGGGGTGGGCGGGGGTGGGGACAGACAGCCTTCCCTTTGTCCATGCAGAAAGCAAAACCATTAACTGTGAGGAATTCAACGAAACTCACCCACGCTCCACCTTCACAATGGCCTTGTTCAACTGAATTCAGTATGCGGCTGTCTGATAAGCACCTACTGTGTGCCCAGCAGCGGCTAGACCAACGTGAAGAGAGGCACGTCACCTGTCCCTGGGGAGCTTCCGTGGAGTCGGAACACAAGACCTGCCCACTCGGAACAGGGGTGCAGGTGCGGGAGGGGAGGCCTGGAAGGTTGGGATTCAGCGGTGGGCGTCAAAGCCAGCCCTTCAGCCTCACCAGCTGGGTGGCGGCTGTGCGAGGCTAGAGCCCGTTGGCAGGGTGGTTGCGCAACGGAAGCCTCCTGGCACACGGGACACGAGGAGACAGCCCTGCCGTCACGCTCACAAGAGCCACATCGTTCTAGGACCTCGTTCCATTCCCCGTGGGTGTGGAGAGTGGTCCAGGGGCTCAGGCAGGGTCACTCGGCTAGCGTGAGGTACAGTCAGGCTAGGAACCCCAGCAGCAACAAGGTGGGGAGCCCGCATGGGAGCAGGAGCTCAGCTAAGTGTGGAAGGTGGGAGGGCACCCCAGAGGGACAGCACACACCGGCAAAGGTGAGGCGGCAGAAACTGTCTTTCGGGGCAAACACTATTATCTCCAGAGAGACTGGGTGCCCTGTCCAAGGTTCTCCAGGTCTAAATAGAGGTGTCCCGACTCTGGTACCTGAGTCTCTCCTTCCAGAAAAGGCCCTGACACTGTTCTAATGGAAAGCAGAAGGCCATCTTGAACTCGGGATCTTGGTCGCAGGCCCGGAACCTTCTGATACTGTCCCCCACCTTCTGCCCCACCCCACCTCTATCCCCCCGCCTTGTTGAAAGTACTCTTTTGGGGTGCAGTGGAACTCAGTGATTCAGAGTCAGATCAGTCTAGGCTGTTTGCCTTTTGATTCTGCCGTCTACGGAAACTTGTCTTCCCTACCTTCTCTGAGACTCAGTCCCCGTAACTGTACAATGGGACACCACCACCCACCTCACAAGAAAACCTGCAAAAACCCTAGCCCTGCACATGGCTCCCTGTGGGCCTCGATGGCTGGGAGCCCCGTAGCATCGGAACAAACCCAGACTTCGGCGTTGGCTCCCTGTGGGCCTCGATGGCTGGGAGCCCCGTAGCATTGGAACAAACCCGGACTTCGGCGTCTGCCTCACCTCGTAGATGTTGAATTGGCTCTGTCCGCGGGCCAGCTCCCGGTAGCTGGTGGTGAACTCCCCAATGAAGTCGTGGCTGCAAAGAAAGGCAGCTGCTGGGCCCAGGAGGCCCGGGCTCTGCTTTGCCTCTGCCCACCGCCCACCCCACCCCTCACATCCCCAGGCTCCCAGTTCTGTGCGGGCCTCTTCTCCAGGGCACACGCCAGCAGGGAGGCTGGGGCCTTGGGAGGAGCCCAGTGTCACCCACGGAGCAAGAAACCCAACGGCCAAGTAGCAAAGAGCAGGGCCCAGAGAAGGGGACCCATTTCTACTTGGATTCTTGTTTGAATAAACCAGCAACAAAAGGTATTTTGGGGACAATAAGGAAAATTTGAAAATGAAATGAATATTAGAGGGTAGTCAAGAATTACTGCCAAAGTGTCAGGTGTGATAATGGTATTCCTAGTTATGCAAAAAATGCCCTTATTTTTCAGACATTCCCAATGAGATATTTAGAGATAAAAATGCCATGATGTCTATAATCTAAACGACATCAACAAAACATAGATAAAGCAAATACAGCAACGTGTAATACTTGTTAAATTCCGGTGATAGGCTTAAAAGTGTTCATTAAATGTGTATTTGACATTTTCCCAATAACATTTGTTGAAAGGATAATTAGCACTGTGTCCATCCAGGGCACCGAGGGTGTTTTCTGCAGTGTCTGCTCCTTCTGGGCTCTGCGTGTTCACAGCAAGAGCAGCCAAACCTCAGACAAAGCAGAACTGCCACCTGCCCTGTGGTTGGCTGCCTTTGAGGTCCCCGAGCTGGCCGGGAGTGCCTGCTGGAGGGGGCGCCCGGGACGGGCTGGGCCTCGCTGCAGTCCCCACTCCGTACCTGCAGCTCTCCACTGCAGGCTGTGAGCTCTCTGGGGGCTGTCCCCAGCTTTCTCCGGTAAAGGAGAAGAGGGAGCTCCGAGCCCTGGGCGGAAACATGAGGCCGCCTTGGTGTGGTGACAGAGGGCAGGAGCTTACCGGAGGACGGGGTTACCGGGGCAGTGGCGGCTCTGGCCGGCCTCTTTGGAAGGTCTAGACCTTCCTAATGCCGCGACCCTTTGGTATAGTTCCTCATGTTGTGGTGACCCCCAACCATAAAAGTATTTTCGTTGCTACTTCATAACTGTAATTTTGCTACTGTTAGGTCTTAGGCGACCCCTGTGAAAGGGTCATTCAACCCCCAAAGGGGTCGCGAGCCACAGGTTGAGAACCGCCGGTCTAGGGGAAGGCGAGCTCCCTGGCAGGGGCTTGGGCCTGAGAGCTGCTTGCGTTGCAACACCCTGTCCACAGGCTGCGAGGTACCAACGGAGATTAAGGGGTGTAAAGCCCTCTGCGATCCCCCTGCTCGTGCCACACAATGGAGGGGTCACAAAAGCCAGGGTGGCACATTTGGATTTGGTTCAACAGACAAGTAGGGGCCAGCGAGGCTTCGGAACGAAAGGTGTGAGAGCGCTTGTCCTCACCTGTGAACTCCCAGAGCCAGGCTCACCCGGGACACTCAGAAGGGAAGGCACTGGCCTCCCACAGCCCGAGTGGGAACCGCCCTCCCCCCGCCAGGCCCTGCCCGAGGCTCCTGGGTCGGTTCTCAGCAAAGCTGCCCCTTCCCGCTGCCTGAGCTCGGCTTCTGCAGCTCGGCCAGCCCACAGGCTTAGCCTCACACACAGAACAAGCCCACGAACGCTCAGGCGTCGCCTCCATCTACACCTTACAACAGGCGCGATGTAGAAAATCCAAAATCCTCCCAAACACGGGGAGAGTTTAGGCACTGGCTGGCCGCCGGGCAGCTGAGGAGGAGCCTCTGTGCCCTTTGCACCACGCCCTGCGAGACAGGGGTCGTCTGGGGCCAGCACAGCTGGCAGGGACCAGTCACGGGGCAGTGGATGTTCCACAGGAGAACCCGGGCCCCTTCACCCCCAGAGCTGCCACGAGTGGGGGCCAGGGCACAGCTCTCCCCACGTGAGGGCGGGGCCCAACCTCCCCAGGGCTGCCCCACCCCGCCCCCTTTGCCCTTCTGCCGGCTTACCTGCCATCTCGATCCCAGTCGTACACCTCCACCTTGATGGTCCTGTGAGGCAAAGGGCCGGTGGTGGGATGGGCTCGACCCAGCTCCCACGCGGCCTGAGGATGGGCCCTTCTCAGGCCCCCAGGCCTCCATGAGAGGCAGCAGCCCCAGAGACAAAGGAAATATCTTGAGGCCTTTTAGCAAAGGTCTTAGGGACAGAGGTGGCCCAGAGCTGTGTAGGGACTTCCTCGAGTTTCAGGGAGGGTTAGATATGGAAAAACAGCCTCAGACTTCAGTTCACCCGCCTTCTCCTTGGCCACCCTAGATGAGGCACAAGCCCTAGCATGAAGCCACACTGTGGACTTATCTGGGATGGGGCCATCGTAGTGAGGGGGGTGCTGCTCCCCAGATCTCAGGCCTAAACAGGGTGGGCTCTCCTGGGAGAAGTAACGAGACAGGAGGACTCCGGGGTCCACGGATCTGAGTGGGGGAGCCAGCCCTGCATGCCAGGGATGGGCCAGAGGCCGGGCCCAGGGAAGGCCCGCTGAGCCGTTCTATGCTAGGACTGGCTCCTGAGTGAGGGTGTAATTATCTTCACATTTTTGCCCGGCTGCTTTAATTAGTTTGTTTTGACTCCTGTGCCTGGGGCTGGGCTCTGGGAGCCCATTTTATTTTTAGCCCGTTTCCATGGCAACAGGCTAGCTGGACCAGAGGCGGAGGAAGGAGGTGGAAGGCTGCAGGTTAACCCTTGGTGCCAGTGGTCCTCCAGGGATGCCCAGGGATGGGGGAGCTGCCAGGGTCCCCCTGCAGGGTCAGGGTCTCGGGAGGTAGGAACTGCAAGGGAAGCGGGGCGGGGGGGGGGGTCCTCCAGCCTTCAGTTCTGAATGGGGCACGAGGAGGCGGCTGTCTGGGCCTGTTTTCCATTAACATATCATCTTGCCCGTCTCCCCGGGTCTCTGAGGACTCAGCCTCGGGGTTCTGGAACCCCAGAAGGAGGCGCTGTCTCCCTTCTCATGAGCCTCCACGAGGCGGGATGGGGCGGCATCAGGGCAGAAGGGGCTCCGGAATGAGGGAAGGCCCCCCAGGTCGTGCACCAGCTGCATTTTTGTTACTAAAATGCAAAAGGGGGCGGATATAGAAGCCCGCCATTTAACGAAATCCTTTAAATTCTTGTGAAAAGCAAAAAACAGTGTCTCTAAGATGAATGCCTGCAGGTGGGCTGGGGAGCCGGAGAGGCTGGTGTGGACATGGGTGCTGGGCCCCTAGCTGGGGACCTGGGCTGTCATCTGGCCTCTCTGAGCCCCAAGCCCCGCTTTAAAGCAGGGTCCTACCGTCCTTACAGAACAGCGGCAAAGACCAGTCGGTAAAGCCCGCCCGGCAAGCGGGTGGCTCTGTAAAACGTTCCCTTCTCTCCACTTTAGCATCAGCCATACTCGAGTGGTGTGTCATATGAAAGTCACTTAAATCAGGGACACCTGAGCCTGAGTACCAGCGCTCTGCAACTTCCGATTCCTGGAATGACAAGGCTGGAAGTGACCCGGGAGGCATCCGAGCCAGGCCCCCTGACAGATCACTGGGGAGCTTTTCAGACACACAGACCCCAGGCCCAGCTCTCAGCAGCTCGGGGCAGGGCCCAGTGCCTCTGCATGTTCCGGAGTGATAGCCTCCAGCTTCCTTTTCAGACGGGGAAACTGAGCCCCACGAGCACCCATTAACTTGCCCCGAGTCACACAGCTGGTGAGGGTCTGAGCCAGGACCCTGCCCCACAGTCTCCCAGTCCTTCCAGAGCCCTCCAGCCCTGCGGGGGACCTTCAGGGACCCCAGGAAGGAGTGTCTCTCCTCAGACCACTGACACCAGCCCCTCAGGCGGCCAGACCAGTGACAGCCGCATGCTCAGAAGCTATAGGAGGACCCTGGTCACAGCCACAGCCTTGGATGCCCAAAATATCACAGGGGAGATTTTTTAATAATCCCAAGATCATCGGGCCTGATTGCATTAGTGGTGCAGGCACAGGTAGTTTGGGAAGACCTGGTTGATTCTAATGTTCAGCCAGAGCCGCTGACCTCTGGTCCTCAGCCTTGATTGCACATTGGATTCCCTGGGGAGCTTAGCAATCCAGGGCTGCTGCCTCCCCCCGACACTCGGACTCAGAATCAGTGGGTCTGAGTGCACCTGGCAGGGGGATTGTTAAAAGCTCCTCAGGGGATTTGAACTTGCAGCTGAGGTGGAGACCACTGAGTGTGAGACTCCTGTGCCATGGAGGCTCCAGGGCCGGCCATGCAGCCTGGGGGTCCGATTAGCTCAGAGGCTGCACACTCCAGCCTTGGGGGAGAAGGAGGTGAGAGAAATGCTGCCCAGAGACAGGCAAGCCAGACACAGCTCTGAGTACCCTGTTGACAGCTCTGTCGCTGTCCAGCGCTGACTGGGATGCCCCACGTCACCTCACATGCCCCTTGTGGGCTGCAGGCCTTGGCTTCCAACCCCTTAGCACAGGCCCAACAACGGCTCACGTCGGACCCACTGTGGTTTCTGAGGACAGCACCCAAGAGAAGGGGCTCCTGGGTGTGGGGCAAGGACACGGGCCTCTGCTGCCCACAAAATGAACACCTTATTTAGCATGAAAGGCTCAGGCCATGGAGCCCCTAGTCGGAGAGGCAGTGGGGTGGGCAGGGGAGACTGCGGGCTCGGGTGGCAACCCCAGCTCTCCGGCTACTGCTGCGGCCTGAGCGACTGGCCTGCCCTCGGAGACTGCACGCCTCCGTGAAATGGGAAGTCAGCTACATCCTCCCCGGGTCAGCACAGGACACGTGTTGCTCTGTCCCACCTGAAACGCTCAAGCCTTTTCCCCGCTCCTGCTCCCGCAGCTCCCGTTCGCCACGAAATGTCAGGGGTTGTGTTTGCTTCGTTCACGGCTGCATCTGCGGATTCCGGAGCAGCGCCCAGCTAATGCTCGGCATGTGACAGGGGTGGTATTATTAAGCACCTGCCGGCTGGCTAACTACGTCTATCAGCTTGGTGACGTGGGCCGTGCAGTAGCAATGCCCTCCTTCCCCAGAATCACAGGGGGAGGCCCAGAGTGTGTGGTTTTCCCCAAGTCACACAGCTGGTCAGCAGCCACACCAGGCCGGGGCAGGAGCCAGTGTCCTGTAGGTCAGTGGACGCCTGGGGCCGGAGTGACAGAGCTGGGCTGAGCCTCAGC
Source organism: Molossus molossus (assembly GCF_014108415.1). Classification (NCBI taxonomy): domain Eukaryota; kingdom Metazoa; phylum Chordata; class Mammalia; order Chiroptera; family Molossidae; genus Molossus; species Molossus molossus. The sequence continues at coordinate 8,146,685 of NW_023425402.1, forward strand.
AGGACGGCAGGGCTGAGGGGCGAGGGGCTTCGGCAGAGATGCCTGGCTTCCCCCCCCCAGCTCACCAACCTGCCCGGGCTCCAGACCTGCCTCCTAATGAGCCTCTCCCAGGCTGGAGGACGTACATTTTGCTGCCGCTTACAAGTTCCCAGGGCTGACAGGCCCTGAGGGGTTCACACTAAACTGACAATCAGTTCAACATTCAGAGAGGCTTCAGGACAGAAGAGGAGCCGGGCCTCCCGGGGGCGAGGCTGGATGGCGGGCGGCACGGTGCGCCCGGGCTGCAGGGCGGACTTCTGTCTGAGTTCAGCCTCTGCAGCTGTGAGAGGGATGACGAGACACGTCTAACGAAGGTCACAGCGCTGGCCCGGCCCCTCCCGGCGCTCAGCGGGTTGTGGGGTTCAAAACAGAAGCAGCTGGTGCTTCCAGGGACAGACAGAATGTGATGTTTCAGAGATGTGACAGCCCCCAGCTCCCCCTCTGCCCTCTCCAGGCAAGGACCCAGCACCCTAACACCCTCTTAAAATCCACTCATTCAAGAGCAAGGTGTGAGTGAGTGACAGCAGCCCAACCAGGGGAATCTGGTTTAACGGGGACAAACCCTCAAGTCACAGAATGTTCAAGGAGAGAGCGCGGGCTTCGGGGAAGACAGGGGAAGTGCTTCTTGTCATCACCCCACATCACCCACTGGAGGGCTGGACGGGCCCTGACCTTGATGCTCAGCTGGGTCACTTGAGTTTGACCTTGTGTGGACTGGAGACACAGCCCACACAGGGGGACCCCAAACTACAGGGCCAGCCCAGAGGTATCTTCTGGAAAGAAGAAAGGTACCGTCTCCTTGCCCTGCCAAGTTACATAAACTCTGGTCCTCCCCTTTCCCATCTGTGAAGTGGGGGTGTCACCATGCCCACCTTCTAGGGTTGCTGTGAACTTTAATTCACAAATAAGATAATGTATTAAAACCACGTAGGACACAATTTGGCCCACACCCTAAAGACCCGGTGATCTTCACAAAGTGAACTGGCTTCCGCCCACCTTTCCCAGGAAACGGGCCTCTTGTGGCTCCCTGGCTGGGCCCCCCCGCCCTGGTTTTCACCACCGCAGCTGACACGTCCGTTTGAAGTCCCCTCTCAGCTCCCGGACCACGGTCCCCTCTTATCTCTCCTGCCATCTCCTCTTCTTCCTCCTGCTCCTGACCTGTGGCATCCCCCTCCCCGCAGGGCCTTGAGTACCCCTCCTCCGCCAGCCCCCTCCTGGGGGTCCCAGGCCTCTGTCCCACAGCCGCCCACTCTGGGTCCCTGTCACACTTCCCATTTCTGTCAGTGATACCATCTTCTTTTGTCCCCCAAGCTCCAAACCTAATGACCTCCCCGTCTCTGTCAGTCCCGTCTCCAGGCAGGTCTTCCTTCCCCTCCGTCCTGGGGCAGACCTGCCCGCGCCCTGGGCACGGCTCTCCCAGAGCCCCCTCCACACGCACCCACTCACACCCCAGCTCGGCCACTTGGCAACAGTGTCGGGGTCAAGAACGCAGATTCGAGAGCCACCCCAGTGTCCTTACCTGTGAAGTGAGCATAGTGTTAGGACCTTTTCCAGAAGAGGTACTAACTGTTGGGAGGATTCAGTTCGTTCATACACACAAATTAGCACGAAGTGCAATGGAGCGCTTGTGTTACGATCACCGTCTGTCTCCTGCCCTGGCCTGGGAGCAGCCTAAGAGGGAGGCTTGGGTCTGACCGCTCGGGGTGCCCACAGCACCCAGCACGGCGCTCTGTGCCTGGCTGGCATGGAAGACGGGCTGCTGGGTTCAACCAAATGCATCTGTGAGGCTTTAAAGAGGATCCTCCCTGCCCTGGCCGGTTTGGTTCAACGGTTAGAGCGTCGGCCTGCGGACCAGAGTCCCATGTTCGGTTCCCGCTAAGGGCACGTACCATGGTCGCAGTTTGTCTCCGGTCCCGGTTGGAGTCGTGTGGGTGGCAACCACTCGATGTGTCTCTCTCACGTCAATGTTTCTCTCTCTCTCTCACCCCCTCTCTCCCTCCTGCTCTATCTGAAGATAAATGCAAAAAAAAAAAAAAAAATGTCCTCAGGTGAGGATAAAAAAAAAAATAGAGGTGCTTCCCTCGTTTTCCTGCAAAAGCCCCCTCCCCCGCCCTGAGAGGGCTCCCAGACGCCTGCACCTCCCAAGTGGTTGCTGGGTACATGGGTCACCCCTAGGGCTCAGTGAGCGGCCTGCTCACCTTCACCCAGCCAGGCCCCCTTCATTCACACCGCTGTCACTCATGCCTGGTCCATCTACTTGTCTGTGGAGAAGGACCCCGGAGGGAGAGCCAGCTGGGCTCAGCCTGGGAGGGGAGATGGGAGCCTGCCTGGGTTTCTGGGTGACTTGCACTGTCCCCCCACAGCCTTACCTCCTCTAAGGGCTGAACAGTGAGCCCAGGCCTCTGAGCCTGGCTGCTCTCCTCACCATCCCAGACGAGCTGGATTCTAAGACCCTGGAAGTCCCTCCCCAGGGACGCAGAGTTGTGAGGGGTCAGCTGGACCGCCCCCCACAGCCTTGCAGCCTTCCCTGAGCCTCCTGTAGCCCTATGCTCCAACCACCCTGTCCTCCCATCCCCCACTCCAGAAGCCCGAGGACCTGCCCAGGCACGTAACTTGTGTCCGTTTGGCTAGAAGGCCTACTTTTGTCTCCAGTCACATCTTGCAATTACTTTGCTGTCTGATGCATTTGTGTGCACATCTGAGCTCCCTGTGGTCAGACTGTAAGCTCCCTGAAGATGGAAATGAGGCTACCTTCTCTTGAGCGGTGCACAGCTGGAGACGTAACGAGCATGTAGTAGGTGTTCATGACCACCTGAGGAATAGACTGTGGCTTTTCTGTCCCAACAAGAGGCAGGAAAAGGTGCCACCTTATCTTGTGGATCAGCAGCCTAACATGTTAGGAGATGGGGTTCCTGAAGGCGCCCCCACCCCACCACACAGAGCCTGTCAGTAGCCACTGGGAGCCGGGTCCCAGCAAGCCCATTCTGATGCCACCAGCCAGGATGCCTGTGTTCCTGTTCGAGTGGCCAGCAGAGGGCCAGCTTCCTCCAGGCTGGCGGGGCGGCGCTGCCTGCGGACCTGCCCGCCGCCCACCCGCTACAGCAACCGCCAGGGACCAGGCGGATTCTCACGACTCCACACAGACCAACACCACCTTACAGCTCCCGGGCACTTAGCACGATTTGTAATTATATGTTTCTGTGTGTGATCATTGGATTAATGGCTGCCTCCCCCACTGGATGTAAACCCCGCGAGGCTGGGTGAAGGGTGAAGACTGTGTTTTGTTCCCTGCTGACTTCCTAGCCTCTAGCGTAGGTACGGCGGGGAGTCCATAAACACTGAAGAAATGCTGAATTTGGTATTTTACACACACCAAAGCCTTCCTGTGTAGGCTGTGTCACGCGAACCTCACAGCAGCCCTATGGGGTAGGCAGACATTAAATACCCATTTTACAGATAAGGAAACTGAGAAAGGGCAGAAAGGGTAAAGATTTGCCCAGATTGACAGTACTTTTTAGTCACAGAGCTGATTAGAAACCAGGTGTATTCACACTCAAAATCTGCACTCAGGCGATGACGATGATGAGGCGATGACAATGATGATCTTACAGGTAATAACAGCAGGCTGTGTCACATCAGCAAGTTGCACAAGCTGTGTCCCACCCCTCACCCCCATGTATGGCGGCTTGCCGGGCAGAGAGTGTCTTAGCATCCTGACTCCCTGAATCCACCTGCCAAGAGCTGGGGCTGGTGGGGACCAGGCCTCCTCTGTGTTTCTAGAGCCCCGTCTGGCCCCCACCTGCCCCTCCAGAGGGAACAATGACAGGCTGCTGAGCTCCAGGCCAGGACACCCCAGCACCCATGAGGCTTCCCTGGAATCCCAGGCACCTCCCATCCCCCCAGCCTGGGGAGGTTCCCACCAGTGGGGATGTCTGACCGGAGGGAAGAGGTGGGGTGGGGGGAGGGCTGTGAGGAGATAAAGGCAGACACTGCCCAGGGAGGGCGGGGAGGGGCCGGTGGGGAGGCTCACGAGCCCCACCCTGTGCAGGGCCACCCATGCACAGCTCCAGGAGTCTCTGCTCACACTGAGGGGACCACCCACATCCACGTGAACCAGGCCCCCTGCACCTGTGCACAGGGAGGGACTTTTTCTCCGCTCACCGATCATAGTCCCCGTTGCAGAGGGCTCTCACAGGAATGGAGAAAGTTTGCCACACTGGATTTAGGGTGTTCTTCATGACCTCAGTCTTGTGGCAGATGGTGAACCTGGCAAAAAAGAAAGGGAAGGTTTCAGAACCCCGCCCAAGGGAGGTAGAATCCAGGTCAACTGTGGGACTAGCTGGCTAATCTCTACAGTTGCCAGAAACAGAAATTGTGGCTTTGTGAGGTGATGAGCTGACCGTCACTAGCAACATCCAGGTAGAAACTAGATGTCCACTTCCTGATGATGCTGCAGAGAGCATTCCTGGGGGAGGGGGGATGACGTCAGGAGAGGCAGGTTCTGGGCCCTCTCTGTGCGACCTTGAGCATGTCCCTCCCGCTCTGGGCCGCTGTTTCCAGGGAGTTGGCCACTATCAGATGACCTTCCACTGAGATCCACAGAAGAATCTGTGGATGGGCTTCAGGGATCTGTGAACCCCTGAAATTTTCAGTGAAGCTGGGTGTCTGGGCTTCATGTGCTTGCTGTTTTCCTGTCTGTCCCCCCAGATTTCCTTGTTCATGGCTCACCCCCTCACTTCCTTCAGGTGTCAGCTCTGTGATATGAGAGCCTGCTATGAGCGCCGTATCTAAAGCTGCCAGCCCCTGGCCCTGACCCCAACATCCCGAGTCCCTCCATGCTGGCTTTCCATCTCACCCGCCACCATTCGACAGTTGACATAGTCTGATTTTCTCCCTATTTATTGTATAGTCTGTCACAAGCATGGAAGTTTTGTGTTCTTTGGTCACTGGTATGTCTCTAGTGCCCCAAACAGTGCCGGGCACAGTTACTGTTCACTAAGTATTTTTTGGAATTAATTACTGAATAAGTGTATTTCTCAGAGAACACTATCCACAGCTTTCGCTGGCATTTCAGTGCAGAGAATGAAAGCCCCAGGCTGAGATGATCTCGAAGACCCTTCAGCTCTGAGTCCTGAGCTTGCTGTGCAAACTGAAAGTGCAGAATTGGCTTGTCCCATCCGGGCCCCAGGGCATCGGCCCTGCCCGCTCCCCACCCGGGCCTGCCCTGCCACATGGGGGCAGCGGAGCCGGTGTGCTGGGGCCACCTCCCTGAGATGTCCCAGCATCCATCCCAGCCTGGAAAGGTCACTCAGGGAGGTGCCTGGGCTCCGCCTATGCCCACACAGCCTGTGCCATTTCTTCTCTGGCAATTTTCAAGTCAAAATGTCATTTCTGTCACCAAGGCTCAGCGTTTCTCTTCTCCGCTCCTTCTCGCCCACCCGCTGGAGTGTAAGATACACGTGGGAGACCTCCCACCACACCCAGAGCTGCAGATGAGACGAAGGGGTCGGAGGAAGGAGGGGCCGCTGCCCATGGCTGGGGCAGGCCGAGAGCAGGAGGAGGAGGCTGGGTGGGCCGCGGAGGGGCAGGAGCACGAGGGGCAGGGACAGGAGGGAGGCTGGCACTGTGCAGAGGCCCTGACTGCTGAACCCCTAGAGTCACAGGGACCGGTGTGGCTCCTCCAGCCTCCTGGCCCCTTTGGACCCACTGCCTCCCCCGTCTCCTCTCCCTTGCCAGCCAAACGGCCTGCGCAGGTCTTCTAAGCTATCAGCTTGATGTCCTCCCTCTTGTTTTTCCTGAACCCTGTGTAGTCTGGTTTCCGCGTCAGACTCTGGCCTGAAGCCCCTTCTTCAAGTCCCTGCCCCACCAAATCCACAGGCCCTTCGACTCCCTGCGGTGCCCCGGGTCAGCTTGCCCTGGACTCGGTCCACCTGGACCCTCGCTCAGGGGATGGCACAGGAGTGCACTAACCAACAGTCCTGCAGGTGTGGCCTCCAGTCCCAGGGCCTCTACTACCAGCTGTGCCACCCCAGGCAAGTCACTCTCTCTCTCTGAGCTTCCCTCTCATTGTGAATGGGCGGAACCACAGGAGCTGCAGGCCCTGTTCTAATTACCCGTATTAACTCATTAGTCCCCACAGCAACCCTTGGAGAGCTGTGGGTCGGATCAGCCCCTCGGGCAGAGGTTAAGCTGCAGCCCAGGATGGCAGCCCGCAGCCCCACGTGAGGACTCACATCTGAACGAACTCAAATGAAATGGGACTGAAATGCGTTCCTCGGTCGCACTAGCCCCGTTTCCAGTGCTCCTTGTGCCTAACAGTGGCCACACTGGACAGCGAGATACAGAACATTCCCCTCGTCCCAGAAAGCTCCCCTGAGTGAGAGCCGCGCCTGAAGGTGACAGCACGGCTGGCAGCGCCGGCCCCCAGGCGGCGGCGACGGGAGCCCCCTGCTCTCACTCAGCCTTACTCCCAGAGGACTGGACTGAATGAGACACAGTAGGAGGTGCAGGCCAGGAGCACGGAGGGCGCTGGTGGATGCTCCTTCCCTGTCCCTCCTGGTGTGGCAGGCATGACATTTCACTCCCCGGGCCCCTCACTGGGCCCCTCACTGACCTCCTCCCATCTCCGGGGGGGGGGGTGTCTTCCAAGCCTTCCGCTCTCCTCTCTGCTCCTCGGGGTCACCTCCCTGCTCTCCCCAGTCAGCCTCTGCGGGAGCCTGCAGACTCGCCGCCTCTCGGGGCCCTGGGTGGTTTCTCCAGCTGCCCGGGACCCTCAGGGAGACACCCAGCCCGTGCTTCAGGTGAAACCAGCCCCCAGTAAGCTGCCACGGCGCCCCCGTCTGACCAGCTGGCACCTTCGACCCTCCAGTCCCCGCACTCCACGGCCAGAGAGGGGCTGTGACCAGGCCCCACCAAGTTTTGCCCACTGAGGTCTCCGCTGTCCTTTTGCCCCCGTGCCGCCCTCCCCCCCTGCACTCCACAGCACAGCTGCCAGGGCTCACCCCCCACGTGTCAGTCAGAGCCTCTCCCTCCTCCCCCCATCCATCCTACACATGCTCTGCAAGAAGAACGTTGGAAACACTCTGCAACACACCCCTTTCCTGCTCCCAAACCCACACCCTCCGCCCTCCTGGTCAGCCACCCGACCTGAGACCGCCGGTGTGACCCAGCGACGCCCCTCTGGAGGGACCTGGCTGGGCACTGCCGTGGGCACCGGGAACACCACTCAGGCCTTTCCCTCCATCCTTCAAATCAAGTCAAAATCAACAAGAATTATTTAAAGAAATTCTGCTGAGAGTCCTTTGGTGAGACAAAGAATCCTTTTGTTATGCAAATGATCGCACCTAATTTTCCTTGTTTTGTACGTTTAGATTTAAAAACCTTTTTTCCCTTGAACTGAAACACACCTCTTCCCTGCCGCTCCCTGGCCCTCAACACACACTCGCGCACACACACACACACACACACACTCACACATATACACACTCGCACACACACTCGCACACACACTCACACACGCATATCCAGAATCAAAGGGAACGTGGCGGAGGCCGTTCTGCCTCTGCTCCGGGCACACTTGCTTTGCACTGGCCTTTCCTCTAGCCTGTTATTCTTCCCTAAGCTTCCCCCTTGGACCCATTGGACCCATTTTCTTCCTCCTCTTCCAGCCCTGCTTCCCGTTCCCCTTCTGCAGCAGCGTTTTTCTAATTAACCTTCCTGGCCCCGTTACCTCCCGGTCCTACCGAACTCCATCTGTAAGTGGCCTCAGCCTCCCAGAACTCTGGTGCTTGAAGAGACCATAGAGACCACCTAATCCAACTGGTTTGTTTTACTGATGAGGAAACAGGCCCAGAGAGGGGCATCACTTGCCTGGGGTCACACAGTGGGCTGTGGGAAGGACCTAGGCCCCCAGACCTTCCACCTAGAATCTGTCCTTCTGTGTACACAGCTGACCTACATTTGCCAGTGTGTGTGTGCATGTGTGCGTGCGTGTGTTACTGTCACAGTGTGGGTGGCTTCTAGGGTAGGGACAGGAGAGGAGGAAATGGGGCTTCAAGGACGGTAGAGTTTTGAATGAAGCCTGCAGTGAAGTGTGGGGGAGTGGGGAGGGGTTCAGACTTGCCATGCTGGGGGTGCAGTAGTGGGGGGGCACATGTAGCAGTGGGGTGTTCAGAGGGCTGTGGGGGAGGGAGACTGGACGTGGACATATGGACTGATTTGTGTGGAAGAAGGCGGGGCTATCAGAGGGGCCCCTATTCTTGCACTTGCCCTGTTCCACCCACTCCCCTTACCTCCAGCACACCTGACACCCACCACGCTGAGCCCTCGCAGTGGCACTGCTGGCTCGGAGGCCGTTCCCAACCCCCACCAGCCTCCCCACGTGGCCAGGGCACCACTCTGGGTCCCTGCCTTCGCTAGAGCACCAGCAGGAGGTGGACCAAGCACCCTGCTGGCCGGTCGCCACAGCCCCTCCATCCCTGACCCTGGAAAGAGGGTGGCATGTTGCCAGGGAACTCACGTTCCATCCTCGTTGCTTCTGTAGAACACCAAGAACGGGTCGGACTTCCCGAAGAAATCTTTCTTGTCCAGCTTGTTGGCACAGAACTGCATTGTGGCCACATCCTGGCGGGAGAGGGGAGAGCGGAGCCGTGAGGCAGGAGCAGGCGGGAGGGCGCCCGGCCCGTGGAAACGCGGCGCCAGGGCCCTGGAGGCAGGATTCCGGCACCAGCGCTGGAAAGGGCAGCGGCTTCCACTGCCCTGCACGGGGCCAGGCCCTGGGCTGCACCTGCGAGGGTCTCATGCCACCTTCGAATGACCTCATTGGCAGGGCTAGCAGAGCCTCTGCTGTGAAGCAGGTAGATTCTGGAGAGAGCTGCCCCAGTTCCAGTCCTGGCTCTTTGTGACCTTGGGGAGGGAGGTGACCTCTTGGAGCCTCAGTTTCCCCTCTGTCACAGGGGGCCGATCATAGCACACACCCCCAGGGCTGTGTGAGGACTGAGAGCAGGTGTGCGAAGCGCTGTGCAGAGAGCGGGCAGTTGCGCCCACACGGCCAGCGTGGGTGCACACGATTCCACTGCTGGTCAACTGAGCGGCTTCGAGAGGTGAAATGACTAACCCAGGGGCACTGAGCTCGGCCCGCGCTCTGTCCAGTCACCGCGCCCCTCACACGTGTGTGGTTCCCAGAGCACGTGTGATTAGGCATCGCTTTCACACACAACTAAGTCTCTAAGGTGGATACAGCAGGACCACGAATCACCTCCTCAGCGAGGAGTCAGAGGCTCAGGGCCGGGAGGGACTTGCCCAGGTTCACCAGCGCAGCCTTGGGGTTCTGACTCCCCGGATCAGGTCACAGCCCCGCCTCACCCAACACTCAGCCAAGGGTATGAGAAGGTACTCAGGCCCTAGTTGGACCGCTGGACCTCTCCCCTCATGGTGCCCAGACCCTTAGCTCACTGTGGCCGAGGCACCAGGCAAAGATGCCTCCACCTCCTCCTCTCCACCCATTCTCCTGTGGCCTCTTCAACCTGAAAGCTTTGCGTCCTGACAAATCACCTGTCAACTGGCCAGAGCTCAGGGCTCTATCCTGTCACCCCGGGGCCTTCAGATAACTGCCCTAGAGGGAAGCCACCCAGCTTTCTCACGCCACCCCTCTGAGTGAAAAAGAGGATCTCTTGAAATCAGTGAGGACAGCCCAGTGAGGACACACTGGTGACAGAGATGACGATGCCGCCTCCCAGAGGCTTGAAGGATATGGTCGAAGGTTGGGGAGGGGTGGGTACGATATAAAGGATAGGAATATGGTCGCTGGAGCCAGGCTGCCTGCTTCAGCTCCATCCCTCACTGGCTGTGCGACCTAAGGCAAGTTACTCACCCTCTCTGTGCTGTTTCCTCACCTACAAAACGGGGTACTGGCAGTGCCTACCGCACATGCTTGTTGGGAAGGTGAAAGGAGTCAACGTGAGCACAGTGAGGGCAGCGCATGGCGCACATTAAGCGCCTGCAAGCGATTGCGATGATCTGACCACGTCTCCCCTCCCCCCAGCACGGTGTGTGGCCTCTGTCCCTGCCCCACCTCCATTTCCACCACCTCGCACACCTGCCTTCAAGGACATCCGACACCAGCACATACAGACATCCTTCCGTTCCTTCACTCATTCATTCATTCATTCAACAAACACTTATTAGTCACCACCTGTGTGGCCAGTCACTGAGCTCAGCGCTTTGCAGCCTTATCACAGTCAGCCCTCAAAACAGTCCTTCGTCACTGTTACAGCTGAGGGAGCTGGGGGTCAGAGAAGCTAAGGAACCTGCCCAAGGTCACCCGCTGAAAACCGGAAGAGCAGGAACTCAACGTGAATGAACTGATTTCATTTTTTTTTTTTTTTTTTTATCCTCACCCGAGGACACTTTTTCATTCTTTGTTCAGATAGAGCAGGAGGGAGAGAGAGAGAGAGAGAAACATCGATGTGAAAGGGACACATCGAGTGGCTGCCACCCACACGACCAACCAGGGCCGGGGACAAACTGCAACCGAGGTACATGCCCTTAGCGGGAACCGAACCCGGGTCTCTCCGGACCGCAGGCCGACGCTTTAACCGCTGAGCCAAACCGGCCAGGGCGAATGAACTGATTTCAAACTCAGGCCTCTTCCAGCAGCCCCTCTGCCTCGGAGAGAGCCCATCACAGTCCACAGGGCGCTGCCCGGCTCTCCTGGGCTCGGTGTGTCTGGGCAGGGAGGTGCTGGGCGCTGGGGACCTGGGACAGAAGGACCCCTGCAGGGAGGCTCTGGGGAGGGGCCCGCACACGGGGTGCCCAGGTAATGACGGCTTTACTCATGTCCCTCATCATCGCCCATCTGAGAGGGAGAAGGAGGCTCGTCTGGGGCTCCCGAGGCCTCAAGCCCAAGGAGTCCTAGAGCCGCCCACGAAATCTAGGACTTCAGCCCTGGAATAGGAGACTCGCTGGCTTATTGAGCACTTACTAGTGCAGAGCTCGGTAAATACGTTATTCTTCGTACACTATTTATGGACACCACTCATTGAGTCCTCGTAACAACTGTTCGAAGTGACTCACTCCTCTACCCTCCTCCTTCTATAGATGAGGAAACGGAGGCTTGTAGGGGTTGCCAGATGCCCGGGTCACACAGGGGGAACCCAGGCAGTCAGACCAGGACGCTCCCTCCCACCCTCCCAGAGAGATCCCCGGCTCCCGAAGCCCAGCTCCTGTCTCTCCCCGGGAGGAAGCGCCAACCCCACCCCACGCCGGGCGGGGGGAGCTCCACCCATGGCCTAGGAGAGGGAGGCAGCCTAGGACCTGTGACCCCGGGCCTGGCTCTCCCCAGGGAGGCCCCGAGGTGGCATTGGGAGACCCTGAGAGAGGAGTAGGCCCCACAGGAAGCCAGGATTCTGAGTTCTAGTTGGTCCCAGCAGTCCCTCCGGCCCTCTGAGCCTCAGCTTCCTCATCTGTGAAGTGACATGCTGAACAGGATGTCCGCCACTGTCCTTTAGAGCTGGGAGGCCAGTACTCAGGGGACAGTCTGGGAGCCCGAGACTCCTCCAGCCTCCCCAGGACACAGCTCTGTTGTGTCTCCAGATGTGACGCCCCCCATCTGGAGGTCACCTGAACGAACACTGGTGAACCACACACAACAACCTGCACTGTGAAATAAATACCGAAACAGGTGTCACAAAATCCAGGGGCAAAAGCTCTTGGTTTTGCTTCCTGGGAGAAGCCCGGGGCCCTGCAGACCAGGAAGAGGAGCAGGAATGTTAGAGAAACGAGTGCAGAACGGAGGAGAGCATGCTTCCAGGGCCCTTCCACGCTCCGCTGGCAGGGCCGCTGTCCCAGCGCCGCACCTGACACAGGACAGCACAAAGGAACCAAGGCCGCCTGCTTGGAACCCCAGCTCTGCCACTACCAGCTGAGCAGCTCTGATGTTCTGCTCTGATCGGTGGAGTATGGATGCCCGCTGTGAGCCAGCTGAGAAGACACAGGAGAGGACATATGGGAAGTGCCAGGCCCCGGTGCCTTGCCCAGAGCACCTGAAGAACAGGAGCCAACGCTGGCAGAGTGCCATCGGCCGCTGGGCTGACCCACATGAAACTGCCAACGTTCACGTGTCATTCATCTAGGCAAATGGCGAGGTAGTACGGCTCTACCTCCTGTATGCCAGGCACTACTGGCTCTTTTCATCCTCTCAACAACCCCAGGAGGTAGGTGTACCTGTCATTCCCCTTTCAACGATGAGCAAACTGAGGCACCGAGAGGTTGACACCCTGGAAGCCACACGGCCAGGAAGGAGAGAAGCGGGGACTGGAACAAGACAGTCTGGCTCCAGAGATTAATAACAGATTCCAGATGACGGACCCCGAATCATCAAGATAAGTTTAATTATGTTCTGTAGCCTCAGTTAGAGGAGTCAGAGAAGTGTGAAATCCATTTTAGAAAGACCTCCTCCGTGCAAACTAGTTAAAATGAAAATAAAATAAAAAGACTGGCTCCGAAACTCGGCTAACTGGAAAAATCCACCAGTGAGCCCACCTCATCATTTCCCTGCTGAGGACAAATCCACGCGGCGCTGCTGGGGGCTTATCTTGTTGCTCACCCTGATGGCCCCCCTAACACAACCTAGACCCGGAACAGCCCCCAAAGCCCATGATGAGCATCTGGGCTGTTGTGCTATGGTCGAGCCCATGGGGATAGACAGACCTTCAGGGAGATTTCTAGACTGAAACCAAGGCAAGCTTCCCCTCTAGTGGGTGCACACCCAGTGGGGAGTCCCCGAGGGTAGGACCCGGTTAGTTTTCTGGGGACTGTGCTTTTGAAGGTGGCTCTGACTTATGTCAACAATCATATAAACAAGGCTGCAACTGCTCCCCTTGAATGAGGGTTAGTGAGTGGGTCAAGCCTCGGTCTATGTGTGAGCCCAGGAAGAGGCTGGGGAAGGGGCAGCAAGAAGCCTGGGCCAGCAGGATTAGGAAGCAGAAATTCTGGCCGAAGATCAGTGGACCTGCTGGGTGACAGCCTCGCCCTGAGGGAGGGGCTGTCAGCACAGGAAATGCTGTTCCCAAACCAGAAGCCTCTCTGGGAACCAACTGCAGAGAAGATAAAGCACCTCCTGCAATATATAATTTCCTGCAATTTCTGCCTTTTCACCCTATCTTTTTAAAAAACATATTAAGTTCTTCTAAAACAGCAGGATTGCCTCAATTTGCATCTTTCCGCATGTTAATGAGGCTGCTTGAGAGACCGGAGCAAACAGCCTTTCTCGCCAGGGTGGCCTGGCCTACTCTAGCATGTTAGCCCTCCTGGACCCAGGAGAAGGCTGTGGAGGTCAGAGGTCAGGCCCAGAGGTCAGCACAGGGGCTGAAGGCTGGGAGAGGAAAGCAACACCCAGGAGGGAGAACAGAAGGCTGCTCTGGGCTGGGTCTTGCTGGCAGCCAAGGGCCAGCAAAGGAATAAGGCAAGTGCAAAATTTAATTTAGGGTGCCAAAAACCTCAGTAATCAAAATAAAGGTGTTAATGTGGTATTTAAAAAAATAAAAATTGATGATAAATAAAATATCAAAACTTTAAATAAAGCCATTTTACAAGTGAAGACACTCAGACACAGAAAGCTCCAGTAACTTGCCCATGGTCACACAGCTGGTGAGCAATGACATTTGGTCTGGATCCAGAGCCCAAGTTCTTCTTCTTTTTTTGGTACGTGCCCCTAGCGGGAACCGCACCTGGGACTCTGGTCCACAGGCCGATGCCCCAACCGCTGAGCCAAACCGGCCAGGGCTCTTCTTTTTTTTTTTTGTTTACAATTTTTATTAATTTATTTTTGTTACAGATGTTTCTCCTTTTTCCTCTCTCTCTTTTCTTTAATATGCTTTTTTATTAATTTTTTAGAGAGAGAGATAGAAACATCGAAGTGAGAGAGAAACATTGATTGGCTGCCTCCTGCACACCCCCTACTGGGGATCAAGCCTGCAACCCAGGCATGTGCCCTGACCAGGAATCCAACCTTGAGACTCTTTAGTCTGTATGTCAATACTCTAACCACAGAACAAAACTGGCCTGTGATATTGTCTTCTCTTTAAAGTTTGCTGGGCTTTCCTAAAATGAGAACATTGTCTTTTTTAGTCAGAAAAAAGGAAGACATTGATTAAATAGTAAAAGAACACCCTGGCCAGTTTTCTCAGTGGTTAGAGCATCAACCCACAAACTGAAGTCTTGGGTTTCTTTCCCGGTCATGGGCTCATACCTCAGTTATAGATTCAATATCTGTTGGGGGACGTGCAGAAGACAACCAATCGATGTGTCTCTCTCACATTGATGTTTCTCTCCCTCCCTCCCTCCCACTCTCTCTAAAAATTAATGAAAAAATATCCCCGGTTGAGGAGGAAGGAAGGAAGGAAGGAAGGAAGGAAGGAAGGAAGGAAGGAAGGGAGGGAGGGAGGGAGGGAGGGAGGGAGGGAGGGAGGGAGGAAGGAAGGAAGAAAACCATTAGCCACAACCCCCAAATTCAGCACTCCAGCAGTCCAGCAGGAGGGAACACAACCCAGACTTAGGATTGATTCTGTGAACAGTGACCCCTGGAAGGGCTTCTGCATTCAAAGAGGGGCCCAGAGCCCCAACCTGCCAGGATAAGACTGCAGAAACTAGAGACCAGGGTGCAGGTGTTCAGGGACATCAGCGAAGACCCCATTGACTGGAGTTCATTCGAACACTGATGGTGGGTGACACTGATCTAGGAGCCTGGGCCTGTCTTTACACATTGACTAATAAGCACATGGAGTTTAGGCTGGCTTTTCTCTGCCATCTGAATGACTGGCCAACTTTTCAAACAACTCAATCAATTGTGCACCTGCTGATTTGATCATTCAGGGCTGAAAACCCTAGACTGACCATTTCCCCTCCCACTCCTTGAGCCTGTGTCTGGGATATCAACCAAAATCCATCAACTAAAGTTCAAAAGAAAAATGGAACAATTCAGCTATGAGGATGTTCACTGCAGTATTAATTATATTGTTGCTTATAAGAGAATAGAGCCACGAATTATGAGCCATCCACACAATAAAGAAATAATATGCAGCTATTAAATACATGTTTTCCAAGAATATCTTATGACCTGGGAAAATAAATCTTGATACCATATTCTACTGATAAATAAAAAACAACTAGAAACCATATTCTACTAATATAAGGAAAAAACCATATACATATACATATACATATACATATACATATACATATACATATACCTAAACACCCAGAACATAGCCTTGGAGGCAAGGCATCAAATGTCAACCATGATTATCTCTGGGTGATCGTTTATTCTTTGTATCTTCCAACTTGTCCATTATGAACATTTTTTTAATTATTGTTAGCATCAGGAAAAACGCTTTGCTTTGTTTTCTTTCTTTCTTTTTAACTAGAGAAATGATTTCTAAAACCAAAAACTCATAAATGAAATTTTAAAAGGGTGATGGTTGAACGCTGGCCATTCACCATGTAGAAAGAACACTTATATCCGTGCCCTGCAGGCTTCTGAGTCTCAAAACCTTCACTGCATCCCTGACTTCATCTTACCTCCTTCTTCTTATCTTTCTCCCTTCCTCCTAGGGCTCTTCCCACATGGAGACACTGGCCCTCCCTGAGGTCTGTCTCTAGAACAATGAGAGTTCTGACTTTATCAGGATTCAAGGCTGCTAGGTCCCACAAAGCCTGGCCCCCATTCCCTCCTACACCCTCACCTCTCTGAGATCAGTCTCCTCACTGCCCCAGGGTCTTAGTACAGCTGTTGCTTTTGCCTGGACCCATCCATCTTCCCCCAGGGAGCTGCAAGGGTTCAGTCCCCACCTGTATGTATTTTGGCATTATATAGTGCTGTCCATGAATTTTCCTTCAAGACAGCAAAGAATGCTCCGCAGTATTCGTTATAAAAAAGAGGCGGTGTATCTGACAGGGCTGAGGACTACTGCTGTACTGTGGTTGCTGGTTGGCATTTCTGTCTCTCACACTAAATTGGAAACTCTGGGAGGGCGAGGACTGAGCCCAAGCATATTTGCTGAAATGAAATGAATAAATCCACGAGCAGGCTCTGAGAGGTGAGTCACACTCTCGCTGTGTGTGCAGGGACATGACTGGGAGGCACCGAGGACGTGCTCACTGGCCAGGAACCAAGGTTGGGGTGCCCTGCAGGCCTAGGGGGAGCTAAGGGTCCTGGAAGGTGAGAGCAAGGAGCTGCCTGCTCCCTACACCAGCAGCACCCCTGCCTCTCCGCAGAAGCCCACCACTTACCAGGCCTGCTAGGCCCGCTAAAGGCTATTGGCTCCACAAACACCGAAAACCCAGAGCTGTTCACGGACCGTGGAGGCCCATGGCGGCCCATGGCTTCACTGTGGGTGAGGATTCGGAGTCCAGGCCTGGGTAGAATCCTGCAGTCGTAGGCCCTTTCAACCTCTCGGCGTCTGTAAACTGGGGTCCCTCATACCTACCCAGCCCCCAGCCTGTGGTGGGAATCAAACAGACTGTAAACATGAGAATCCAGGTCAACTGTGAGGACTATGCAAACATCCGTCACTGTTACATAGAATAACAATAGTTTTACTGCTGAGCAGAATTAAATGGTGATTCGGGAGCTTAAACGCATCATTGTCAACATTAAGTATGACTGACTAGTATTTTGGAGCAAATGCTGATTGTTGGAACTTTCTTGGTGTTTGAATTCCAGATGAGCAGGGCTTTTCTGTAACCTATCGATGTGCGCTGGTGAGCACGCTGGTCACCCTGGAGTCCACTCTAACGCTCTGCTGGTCCTGCCCGCCCACGCCATCCCGCGATGCAGGAGGGTTTGTCTACTTCTGCAGAAAGTATTCACTTGGGCAGGAAGCTCTGCCTGGTGCAATCCCGTCTCTCCACTCCACCCTCTTCCTTTGATCCTCCCACTGAAGTCGGAGCTGGAACAACAGAGGCAAAGCCGCTCAGATGTAATTATTTTAATTCAGCCAGATGTTGGGAATTAGTCTCTTTTCCTCGCAAGTATTCTAGGGAAAGACAGAACTCAGCCAAAGATGGCCCAAAGAAAAGGAGCTGACAATCTCAGGGAAGGAGGGGACCTCACCCGCTGGAACAGCTTAAACCCAGGAAACTGCCATCCCTGGATGCAGCAAGGAGGGGGAGTAGGGAAGGAGGGGTGGGGGGCTAATAGGTATTAAATTCAGACTGTTCACCAATCCTGGAAAACTAGACCAATAACAGCACTCAGCATTTTCTGGAGCTTTAGAATTTCCAAAGCACTTTTACTTTTATGATCTTTAATTATAAACTAGGGAGGAAGTCACTGGCGGAGCTAGAAGCTTGAGGGCAAATGGAATTTAGGCTTCAATGAATTCAGCCTTTCCCAGGCACCCTGCAGAAGCCGGGCACCAGGCAGGCACAGCCCACCTCCTTTAATCCGCACAGCAACCCCCTGCGCCCCGCACGCAGGTGGAGAAGCCCAGGCTCAGGAAGCGTAGCCAGAAGCTCTCCCCTGCACGTGAGCTGCGCTCCGGCCTCGTCTGAACTCCAGTGGTGTCCAGAGTGTGAGCTGCACAGGTGCGGCTTCATCACCTGCTCTGTGCTGCCTGCTCACTCAGGTGCAGGTTTACGGCAGGTCCTCGTGAGCACCAGCTGCGCGCCAGCCCCCCCGGGTGTGGACATGGGGGGTTCAGCCGCTGTCAAATTCCTCCAGACCCACTAAGGGGAGCAGACCAGTAGAGAAACCAGACCAGCAGCGGTGCCGAGTTGATGTGGTTCTTGCTATACTGCCCTGTGCTACCCACTGTGTCTTCCTCTCCAACTGGAAGCCCCTGACGCAGTTTGGGACCTCACAGCCTCGTGGCTCAAGACCCGGGCTCTAGAACCAGACTGCCTGGGTTCAATCTCTTCTACGCCGTGGCCGTGTGACCTTGGGCATGTCACTTAACCTCTCTGTAAAATGAGGACCACAATACATTGGATATAATAATATATCATACTACCTGTTCCGTTACATAGTATAATACATCAGATAAACAACTTGATGCATGTAACCATTTAGCACAGTGTGTGGCTCAGAATAATCGCTCAGTTAATGCTGGCTAACAATTCAGACCTCCCTACCAATAGTTCTCAAAGTCTGGACCAGGAATCTCACCTCCCCCCCTCCCACCGGAAAGGGGGTCCATGAGGCCAAAATTATGTTCGTAATAATGTTAATAAGACATGGAGTTTTCCAGAAGTGACCCAACAGTGATGTCACAACAGACTGACTGCAGAAGCAGATACGAGAATGCAGTTCTTTTGTGTCGAGCCGGACATTAAAGAGATGTACAGAAATGTAAAACAAGGCCACTCTTTCACTAGATGACTTTTGTTGTGGAAAATATAGTTATTTTTCAAAAAAGATGTTATTATTTTAACCAATAATGGGGTAAACTAATTGTCATTTTAAAAAATATGTTTTTATTGATTTTTAGAGGGAGAGAGAGAGAGGAACATCGATGTGAGAGAGAAACTGATTGGTTGCCTCCTGCATGGCCCCTACTGGAGATCGAGCCTGCGACCTGGTCATGTGCCCTGACGGGGAATCAAACCAGCAGGGCAGGCAACCTCGTGGTGCATGGGACGACGCTCAACCACTGAGCCACATAGGCAGGGCTAACCTATTGTCATTTAAAAATAAATCTGTAATACTTTCAACAATAAATATTTAAAAAATAAAACAAAATACATCAATAAATATTTTTTTTTTTCAATTTTAAATAAATACTGATGGCTAACACATAATAGTTGCTCTGACCTTCCAGGAAGGTCAGAAAATCTTGTTTTCCCTCGTCACTTCCAGCCCCGCTAGCCTGAGCTGCAGGTGCGCGGGGGAAGCAGGGTCCCAGGTACCCCAGGCTTGAGCTCACCCGCTGCTGCGGCCTCCGCCTTCGCCTTTCTCCCCGGGGCCCGTCATGTCCCCACCTGTGGCTCCTAGTTAACTGAAGAGGCGTGCAGGCCTGATGGGCTGGGGAAAGGAGCCTGGGTTTTAAAATCAGGCTGACCTGGATTAGGATCCTGACTACCACTTCTCGTCCTTTACCAGATGACTTAGCCTCTCTGAGCCTCAATTTTCTCATCCACAAAATGGGACCAACAACAGTATCGGACTATTTTCAGGAGTAGTGATAACTTATGTAAAATGCTCATCGCCTGACAAATAAGAACTATATTTTATCATTAGTATCAGCCACCGGATCCCCTGAGCCCCTTCAGCTGTCCCCATCTGCTGCTTCCCCACACTCACACAGAAGAAGTAAAACGAAGGCTGCCTGGGATTGAGACTCTGCTTCCCAACACACACACACACACACACACACACACGCACAGGCACACGCACGCACGCACAGGCACAGGCAAACGCACGCACACACAGGCGCACACATGCATGCACAGGCACACACACACACAGGCACACACACGCACGCACAGGCGCACACACACACGCACAGGTACACACACATGCATGCAGACTCTCACACACGCGCCAACCACACGCCCTCACTCCCTCCCCCCCATGCAAGGTGTCACCCTACCCCACAGCTGAAAGTGAAAGATAACAACGAAATGCCAAGCGCCCAGGCACCAAGACTGAAAGGCCCCTCTGCTGCCAGTGCCGGTGCCAAGGCAGGCTTGGCTCAGGACCCGTGAGTGGTGCCACGAGGGCCTGCTGGGAGTGGAAGAGCCCTGGCGTGGGAGCCCAGCTCTGCTGCTGCCGGTGGGCGAGTCCTTCCCCTCTCTGGGCCTCGGCCAGCTGAAGCAGACAAGACCTTCACCTTCCAGCTCTGCTGTCAGAGTCCTAGGACAGTAAGACTGAGGCGCCCTGTCTTCCCATTCCCTCCAAGGACACACGTGGCCCCGGGGTCAGGGAGGCCAGCCTCCCCTCCATTCCACAGCACCCACCCAACCAGGTCCTGTCCTGGAGTCCCTCTGCCACTCACCCTGCAGTTGCTGAGCTCCTCAGCGGACAGGATGATGGTGCCACATTTCTTCCCTGGGACACCACTGGGAGAGGAGGAAAAGGAAGGATGGAGAGCCAGACAAAGACAGAGACAAAAGCCTGAACACTCCCTGAACCAGCCCTTGTCCCCCCCACCCCCACCACAGCGATCTGCCCCAGCCCCCGAGAAGACACAGTCCCCTGGAACACTGTGGCAGGGCGGCCTGGTGCACTGCTTTGGGGGCCAGGCCCCGGGCCTGGAGCTGCCCGCCCCTGCTCCCCGAGAGCCCACCAGGAAAGCAGCGTCTGCAGCGAAAGTCCGAGAATCGGAACAGCATCCAGACTCACCCGGAGGCTTCCAGACCAGTGGTTCTCAAACTTTCCATCCAAAGACCACTTCTGTGGGCAAAAGACCTTGTGGGCTAGCTACCCCACCCTATGCCCAGCTGACCCCAGAATCCCAGAACATTCCAGCCCTGAGCCGCTCAGATTCACCTCCCAGAGCAGCAACAGGGAGCAAAGCAGAAGGGCTGGGATACCCTGGGGGCAGCGAGCCCAGTCTCTCTCCCACGACTACCTCCCCGGAACACTTGGCTGAGCTCTCTCTCCTCCCAGAGAGATCCCAGCCAACCATGCAGCTCCTCGGGGAGGTGGACAGCAAGGACCTGAAGTTGGCCCCCCCCTGAGAATCCTTTCCGTAGGGCACGCCCCAGGTGGGGCTCCACCCAGGTGACCTGCACCACCTCTCCCCTTGTTCAGGAGGGATCCACCCCCCCAGGCACCAGCCCAGCCCACTCTGATGTTTGGGACTACCCAGGGGGTCCCAGTGCAGCCAGGGGCCACCGGAAGGTAGAAAATGTCAGGCTGTCCAGCAGCTGCATGACTTTGGGTTCGTTACTGCACCTCTCTGAGACTCAGTTTCCTTACCCATAAAATGGGTGTGATGATAGCATCCACTTTACTAACTAATATTCACACACAGCACCTGACACAGAAAAGGCCTTCAAGGAGCATCGTTCCCCTCCCTGCCCCTTCCCTTTACAATCGGACAAAGCTGATAAAGTCCAGCCCCAGCTTCAGGCCAGCCTCAGAGCCACGGCTGTCTGTGGAACACACTTTGAGAACTACTGATGGAGCTCTTCCCAGCACCAGTTTTCAGAGGGAGGGGCCTTCAAACAGATGAGGCAGGGGTGCAGGGGAGCCCATCCTGGGCCAGAGGGGCAGCCCAGATCTCTCCACATCAGGGGAGCAGGGGCCACATCTGGGGTTTCCCTGCCACTTGTCCTCTGAGACAGGGGCAGCTGAACTGAGTGCCCCAGAGCCCCTCCCTACCCGCTGTCTTGGAAGTAGAGATAAGATTTGTTTGACTAGGTGATAAAACCCTCACACCAAAGCTTCTCCATCTGGCCTCTCTTTGCTCTGGGCCCCTCTTCTGTTTCTGATCTTCTCTTCCCCTCTCCAGCCCTGCTCCCACCTGCTCAGCCTTCCTTTCTGTCTCTCTCCCTCCCTCTGGTCTTCCCTCCCTCCCTCTGTTTCTCTCTCTGACTCTGGCTCTTTCTAATTGCTGCTTCTCAGTTCCCTTGTAAAGCATCATGCACACCCTCCTGCGCTGTGAGCCTCCCTGGGTCCCCGCGCCCCCCCCAGCTGGTCTGGTGCAATCCAGCTGCTGGGACTCCAGCCCCTGGGAGCAAAGGCCAGCGGAGCTGTTACCCAGCTAAATGCTCATCTTCAGGGGCACCTCCAGGCTGGTCCCCGAAGCCCGTGCTCCTTCCCCTGCTGCCTGCTGGGGTGAGCACCCTCCCTCCAGCCAGGAGAGGACAGGGAAGGAGTGGGGAGGGTCTGCTGTCTACAACTGCATGCCGCCAAAAGCAGATGGTCAGCGCAGAGGCTGCCCCCAGCTGGTGAGCAAACGCAGAAAGGGGGGTCAGCTGAAGCCCCGAGGAGGAGGCTGACATCCAGCAGTGGGAGCCGGGGAGGAAGGGGGAGGAGATGAGGAGAAGGGAGGGAAAGAGGGAGAGAGGAGGGCGAGAGGTGAGAGGCAGGAGAAACCAGGCTAGAGAGAGGATGGGAAGGAAGAGTGCCCAGCCCCTCTGACTCCTGTTATCAGCCCCTACCTCTAGCCCCACCCTGCTCACCAAAGTCCCATGAGCCACTGGGGTTCCAGCCGGGATGGAGGCAGGGGCCAGCTGCAGAGGGACCCAAAGTGCCTGAGTCCTTGGGGAGGGAGCCAGAGCCCTCTCTGTCCTCGGACCAGGGCTGAATGCACAGTGGTGGAGTGGGGACTGGGCCGGGACTCAGGCCCTCTGCACAGCGGGCTGAATGTCTGAGGACGCCAGGGTGTCTGGTGACCTACCCGTTGGACACAGCCGGCATGGGTTTGCCCGTCCTGGAGTTCAGGCTGAATGCTCCGATCCTATGCAGAGAGGAAGAGAGAGCATGTCATGGTCCAAGTACCCCTATCCTCAGAGGCCGGGGTACTTGGCATCTGGATTCTTGGAGACAGGTTTCTGTTCTGGATCAAACACCAAAACAGGACCAAAAGCCACAGGTCGGGGAAGGAGAAGTCTTCTCCCCAAACTCTGTTGTAAAGTCCTGGGCAACTGTACCTCAGGGGTTCTCGAAGTGGGGTTCTGGGCCAGAAGCATCAGCACCCCTGGGAATGTGTTAGAAATGCACATTCTCAGGCCTCGCCCGGGACCCGAGGATCTGAACCTCGGGGTGAGCCCAGTGGGTGTGTAGCAGCCTCCAGGGGCTGCCCAGGCTGCCCAGTCAGAACCACGGCCCGGCCCTGGCGCCTCAGCGCACGGCCGCGGAGCGGAAACGCCGCGAGCAGCATGTGAGACCACAGAGGAAACCCTGCCCCCAGCAGGTGCCTGGCGAGCGGGAGCTGTTCACAGGCCGAGGAGTCAGCTGCACTTCGGCACGTGAAACCTTCGGGGGACAGAACTGCTCCCCCTACTTCAGCACCACCGGCGTCTCCACCAGCCCCCACAGTTAGATCTTGCTTGCCCTTGAAGTCTTGGCTTCCTACCCCATCTCCCACCTCACGTCTTCCTCAATCCCCCCAGGGGTGCCCTTCGCCAGAGGCGGGCCGGTGGGTAGTGACTCAGGGGCGTCTGACCCAGGCAGTTGGGAGCTGAGAGGGGCAGACTCACACTCACTGCTGAGATCCCACTTTCTATAAGCTTCAGAGCCCCCAAACCTGGGTTTGCTCCCTGTTCTTAATAAATGGTAGCTATTTTCTGTGAACCCAGAGGAAGTGACCTGTAGGGGGCAAGGAGGCTTTTCTGGGGGCCCTGAAGTTACCACACAATTACTGGGGGTTCAGAGACGAAGGCCTTGGAGAGACACCCCTACAAACATACTACAACAGGTTCTGCAGTTATTGATCAACGGGAGGGACAGCATCCAGTGTGAACCTGGCAGAAGCAGGTGGGGGCTGATGGCCAGCCCAGCCTGGTCCTCCTTTCCTGCCCACCCCGCCCGTGCCCCGAGCTCATCTCTCACTTAGGCTCTGCTCCTGGGGCTTTCTGAGACATAGGAACAAGAAAGGTCACCCCACCACCTGGCCAGCCCTGGCTGGTCCCTGAAGCCACCCTCAGACTTCACTGAGAAGCCTTGGACTCTTCATCCCAGAGCCTGCTCAGAATAGTGGCGTTCCCCTAACAGCACCTAAGGCCTTTGAATGCAGGCCATGGTGGTGGGGGGGGGGGTGCTCACCATACCCAGCGCTGGCCCCAGGGTGAACAATCCGAGGAATTCACTATATACGTAGAACCCTCCGTTCAAACAAACCCCAGCTCTCTCACTTCCTAGCTGTGTGGCCTTGGACAAATTACTTCCCCTCTCTGGGCTTTGGTTTCTTCTCCTCAATAAGGATAGGGATGAGGAACTAGTTAACATCTCAGGGCAGCAATATGGGGCTCCAATAACCAAGCCGGAGTCCCTCTAAACCAGTGGTTCTCAACCTTCCTAATGCCACGACCCTTTAATACAGTTCCTCATGTTGTGGTGACCCCCAACCATAAAATTATTTTCGTTGCTACTTCATAACTGTAATTTGCTACTGTTGTGTCTTAGGCGACCCTGTGAGAGTCTAAGGTAACTGGGGGGAGCCCTGCAAGAGGAGGGCGATGGGGTCTCCTGATGCCCTCCTCTGAGCCGGCCCTCAGCGCTGGGCGGGAAGTTGGCCCATCACTGAAGAAACAGCCCAGGCAGGCCCCTCTCCTCTACACTTACGTGAGGGGCTTCTCCAGGCGGCTCCCGGGGGACCCCACAATCTCTCCAAGGGTGCAGAAGGCCTGGCCCAGGAAATCCTGCATATCCAGGGTACAGAAAAGACCAGGGTCACCCACTCGCTCACAGCCGTCCCAGCTCCCCATCACCCCACCCTGGGAAGTGACAGGATCCCGCATCAGACACACTCTGTCACAGTGAAGCCCGAGGCTGACTCGGAGGCTGACACTTAGGAGACTTTCCAACTCCCGGGGCAGTCGCAGGTGCACTCACGTGTTTGGATAGGTCAGGGCTCTTTGAGTCGACGTCGTACCTGCAGGGAACACAGAGAGGTGCTGAAGGCCGCCAGGACACCTTGCCCAACCCAGTCTGGGTTAGGACCCCTGCACCCCAAAAGGCAGTCTCTGATCCCAGAAAAGCTGGGACAAAAGGAGAGGTCAATGGGGACCTCCCCATGCCCTGGGGAGAAAAGGGCTCCCAGAGGTGGAGCTAGAGTTGTCCCCAAGATCTTTCCTCACCCCCCCAGGTCAGGGGTCAGGTAACTGCTCAGCGCCCTCCCGCACTTAACTGAGAGCAATGGGGGGGTGCTTTGCTTCCTCTCCTCACCCCCCTTCCACCTCCTGATGAGGCTGGACTTCAGCTAATAGTCACTTTTCTTCCAGGCCAACCCCGGGCTTCCTCTAACCTCCCTGCCCCCACCTTCCCTGTTAGGGGACCTCTGCCCAATACAAGTCTTGCGACCCCCCCTCCCACCACTGCTTCCTCCCCAGCCTCGGCCTCAGCACCATCGTCCACTCACAGGTCAAAACGGAGGTTCTGCTTCTCCTCGAAGAAGTAATCCACGATGAACTTGCGCACGAAGTCGGGGTTGAGTGTGTTGTCGATGACTTCGGTCCGCCCGAACTACAAGAGGAGACGGGTCGTGGGCTCGGGCCAGGCTGGCGGGGTGGGGTGCACTGGGCTGGGAGCCCTCCGTCCTGGCCCGGGGAAGAATGGAAGCCATGCCTCTCCTGGCCCCGGCCCACCCCAGCAAGGCCAGAGCGCCTCCATCTAACATGGAAACCGTCCCCATTGCGGCTCCAGCTTTCCTCCTCCTGCCTCTGTCCAGGCTCTGCCCACGTTGAACTGGTCTGATGCATGGACCCCTGAGCAGGCGCCTCGCTTTCCCACCTCACTGCCGTTGCCTGGCCGCCTTCCACCTGGCTCCCCCTTCCCAGCCAGCGGCTTGTCCTTCGTTCCTTCATGGTTGAGGCCGCCTCCTCCAGGAAACCTTCCTGATTCCCTCAACCGGAGAGTTTCACTTCTCTCTGAACTCGTGTCTGCCCTTATGACCACCTCTTTCCCTGACTGATTCCAGTAGGTGTGGACGTGTTGGATGCCTCCACTGTAAATACGAGGGCAGAGACAGGGACGTGGGATCAGACCCGCCTTCGGGCATCCACACCCTTGTGTAATCCCTCCCCTTGAATGTGGGTTGGATCTAGTGACTCACTTCTAGTGAACAGACGAGAGCACAAGTCACTTCCAAGACTATGTGATAAAGCGCTGTGACTCCCGTCTCGGGCACCCCCTCTCCTGCTCTCTAGCTGGCTCCCCTCGATGAGGGCAGCTGCTGTGCTGTGAGCGGCCCTATGGAGAGGCCCATGTGGTGAGGAACTAGGGGTGGCCAACCCACCCCTAGGAATCGGAATCCTACCAACCATCCCCGACAACTCAGCAATGGACCCTGCCCCAGCCGAACCCTCTGATGACTGAGGCTCTGGCCAACACCCTTGACTTCGGCCTGTGAGGCAGAGGATCCCACAAAGCTGCACCCAGATTCACGACCCTACTGTTTCAGTGGCTAAGCTCTGGGCCAGTTTGTTACTCAGCAGTGGATAACTAACACACAGACTCAACTTTCTTGGTATCCCCTGGAGCATATACTCCAGAATTTTTCACACATCACACACTCAATAATTGAATCCCATTAACATCTCCCCCCCAATGACTTAGGGAATCAGAATCGCTTGGAGGGTTTGTTAAAACAGGTGCAGGCCTCACTCCCAGAGGGCGAGGCCTGAGAATCTGCATTTCTAACAACGCAGGTGATGCTGCCACTGCTGGTGCAGGGACATCCCTCTGAGAACCACTAGGCAGCGCTGTGGCACACGGGTCCCAAGTTGCCAGGAGTCTTCCATGCCTGAGAGGAGGGCAGTGTGGGCATGATTTCGTCAAAGCAGCTCTTACATCAATACACGGGCCATAGTTTGTGAGATTTTGTTTCAAAAAAAGGACACGGCTGCACATTAGAATCCCTGGGGAAGTGAGATATTGAAATGTACAAAAAGCAGATTACTGGGTGCTCCATTTCACATATTAGTCGCATGTCTGACTTCAGAGAGGTCTGCACCTTTCCTTGTCTTGCTTTACGACTCTGTAAACCGTAGAAGGCACAGAGTAATGCTAATGATTCTTGTTTGCAGAAATGCAAATACATTTCCTAAACTGGTATGCAATTGATTATTTGATTATTACCCTCTGGCTACTGACAGTTTTGCATCATTTTTTTTTTTTTTTTTAATCCTCACCGGAGGATATTTTCCCATTGATTTTCAGATAGAGTGGGAGGGAGGGAGAGAGAGAGAGACAGGTGTGAGAGCAACACAGGGACTGGCTGCCTCCCACACAACCCCAATCAGGGCCAGGGATCAAACCCCGACTGAGGTATGTGCCCTTGACCGAAACCGAACCTGAGACTCTTCCATCTGCGCTCCAACCGCCGAGCCAAACTGGCCAGGGCAGATCTGCATCTATTTATAAATTCATCTCAGCATTCCTGATTGTCCATATGTGTGTGTTATTTGAATTACAGTAAGTCCTCACTTAACGTCATTGAAAGGTTCTGCGACTTTAAGAGAAATGGTACATAATGAAAACAATTTTCCATAAGCTAATGGATATCAACAAGAGTTAATATATAATGGATCTAACAAAATGACGTTGAACAAAGGACCTTATTTGAGAACCTGCTACATTTGATCCAGTTGTAGTATCTGACTGGTTCCCTCATTAATTACTGAGTTAAATAAATATTTGCCATGTGTTCATTTTATATTTGTATGGAATTCATGATTTTACTTTTTAAAAAAATGTATCCTTTAATAGGAACTTAAAAAAAAAAATCCATGCTTGCCCTGGCTGGTTTGGCTCAGTGGTTAGAGCGTCGGCCTGTGGTCCAGAGAGACCTGGGTTCAGTTCCCGCTAAGGGCATGTGCCTCAGTTGCAGTTTGTCTCCGGCCCTGGCTGGGTCATGTGGGTGGCAACCACTTGATGTGTCCCTTTCATGTCGATGTTTCTCTCTCTCTCCCTCCCTCTCACTCTATCTGAACAAAGTATCGAAAAATGTCCTCGGGTGAGGATAAAAAAATAAAAAACATTCATGCTCAAGCCCCACCACAGAACAATTAAATCCAGATCTCAATGGGTGGGGCCTGACAAAGTTTCCTAGGTGACCCTAATGTACAGATGGAGCGGGGAACCAGTGATGGAGGAAGGAAGGAAGTGAACACTTACTGAGCTCCTGCTGATGCTCAGTAGATAAGTAGATCATTATCTTATTGGATTCTCACAAAGACCTTGTGAGTTATTAGCCATTTTACCAGTGAGAAAACTGAGAATCAGAGATGTTAAGTAACTTGCCTAAGGCCATACAGCTTGGCAGAGCTGGGATCTAAACCTAGGCATGTCTAACTCCAAAGCCCATTATACATCTTTTTTATTTTATCTAACGGGCAGGAGTCTTATGAAAATCAAATAAAGATGAGTTTTACTTCACATGTATTTGCAGACTGTGTGCAAGGCAGTGGGGAAGACTTGGAGTTGACTACGACTGGGTTCCGGCCCCACTCCTAAATTCAAGCAAAATCTTATCATGTATAATTCTCGTTCCAAATGAGTTCTTGCATTTTCCTCTCCTGATCTTTCTAATTCTTTTTTTTTTTTATCCTCACCTGAGGACATTTTTGCATTTATCTTCAGATAGAGTGGGAGGGACAGAGGGGGGAAGAGAGAGAAATATCAACGTGAAAGAGACACATCGACTGGTTGCCACCCACATGGCCCCAACCGGGGCGGGGACAAACTGCAACCGAGGTACATGCCCTTAGCAGGAACCAAACCCGGGACTGTGGTCCATGGGCCAACGACGCTCTAACTGCTGAGCCAAAGCGGCCAGGGCGTCTTTCTAATTCTTAATATTCCTGTCTTCAGACAAAAGGAAAATACCTTCTAATGGCAGAATCTTCCAGGTAAACACCCAGGTTCAAGAGAATCCTCTGTGCAGGACCGGCCCTGTCTCGTCCTTGGTGCATCGCCCTCTCCCCTCAAACAGCCTGGAGTCCCTCAGCAGGCCTGGGACGAACCCCAGCCCAGAAGGAGCAAGCATGCTCTTGTGCACTCCTCTCTCCCGCCGCCAGCAGAGATGCAGGGAAAACACCCATTAGGAAAGATGACAGCGCTGCTTTTAAAATGCCACTTGAAGCTTCAATAGAGGGGAATTCCCTAGAGACGGATCTCTGCTGGAGAAGAAAATGGAGTTCCCCTGGAAACAGGACAGGGAGGGGGACTCCAAGGGCCCCCAGCACCAGAGAGCAGGAAAGAGGCCAGTGAGCCAGGCGGGGCAGTGATGAATTGCCAGGACTCAGGGGTAATTAACATGTGCTCATCACCAAGGACTGTGAAATCCGCAACCCAGGGACTTACTAAAGATGTTTGATAGCCTTCATTACTCGGGCTAATAACAAAGAAACAACATGAGAAAACTTAGGGTTTACAAATCCAAGAAGCCCCCAGGTCCCTCTCAGGCACAATTTACATCCCTATTAATGATGGTAGGAATACAACTGAACTGATTTTCCAAAAACTCAGTGTGGCTGTATTTCATTCTACATAGAATGGTTGAAATTCCAAGTGGGAAGGGACTCGGAGCAATGCGGTATTAGCTGTGGGAAGCACATGTGTAAAGGACAAACACATGCTATGTGAATGTACAGAAAGATTTTTCCCATTAGGCAGACCTCACCCCCTGGACTTTAAGAATAGCAAGAACTAGCGGCCAGAGTTAATAGTTAACCATTATATTGTGTGGTTAACAATTGCATTGTACAGACCCGAAACTGCTTGCTCCCTCAGGCATAATGGCTAACTGCAGATATCTGCTTCTGTATGTGCTTGCTTGCTTGCTTGCAAACCTTCAGCCCAATTTCTTAACAGGGGCTAAGACAACTACATAAGCAACCCACCCTGAGCTCCGGGCTGCTCTCTCCTCTGCGTAGGATGGGACAGTCGCCGAGCTAATAAAGCTCTCTTAATTTGAACCCAGTTCGGAGTCTGAGTCTGGTCTGTCTCTTTGGTCTACAACACGTGGAGGCCTGTGATCTGACTGTGTACTTGGGGAAAAGGGAGGATGGGTGAACCCTCACCACCTGTCATTGGAGCAGAGCTAGCCTTGAACACTTTCAGCTCCCTAGAAATACTGCCCCTCCTTCTGGTCCTTTCTGAACCCCTCTGTCCACACTCCAGGGTCTGAGGATGGGGGGGACCAGGCACTGCTCACAGTCTGGGTCACAGGCCACCAAACACCAGGCACAGGAGTTCTCTGATCAACAACGCTGAAGAGAAGCCCCCAAATCTTTGTTTTACCAAGCGGTCTGATGCAGAGGGCTTGGGGTGGAGGGCAAGTGTGGTCTGGGTAGGCTGTGGTGTGTAACTGGGAAACAGGCTAGGCAACCAAGGAGGTGAGGGGGCCTCCCTGACCCCAGGGACCTGGGGCAGGCTCCCAGTGGGGAGAAAGAAAATACAAATGAGAAAGAGGCTGGAATTAGGGTATTATACCCCCTCTGAAAAGTTCACTATGTGTCCCTGGCAACAAAACCCAGTGGGTAAAGCCCCCGACATGCCACCAAAGATGCTCCCCAGGGCTCCTAAAACCTCATGACTGAGCCCCGAGAACATCAACTCAGCATTAAATACATGTCATCAGCTCCAGAGAGACCCTCAAAGGGGAGGTGGACTTGAAACTTCTTTGAGGACTAAATTAAATGGCTCCCAGGTGCTCTGCATCACAGGAATGGGGGTAGGAAGGCAGCTGTCCCTCCAAACTGCCCTGGGACGAGGGCCAGTGCAGGGCTGAGAGTGAGAACCCAGGCCAGGCAAGTCTCCCAACATCCATGTCAACTCATCGCAATGCCCAGAGCCAGGGTGGTAGAGGGGGCAGCCGGGCCAGGGGCCCAGGACCCCCACTGGCCACGGTCTGTTGCTTATTATCTACGTGAGACAACACAGGAACCCCTCAGGGGCTGCGTGTCCTCATCGCTCAAACAGAGCCGAGCATTCCTGATCCGGAGGAAGACAGGCGGGACGAGGAGCCCCGTGCCCGTGTCTGCTGCGCAGCGGCCTTCAGCACCCGTCATAACCCTCTCGTGGCCCTACTGCGTGCCAGACACCAAGGCTTTCCCATATATGAACGTGTTTAATCTTCACTCTTATGAGGCAGTACTATTATTATTCCCATTTTACAGATAAATTCACTAAGATAAAGCTCAGAGACATTGAGTGACTTGTCCAAGGTCACACAGCAAGTAGTTAGCGAGAGGATTTGAACCCAGGCAGATCTGGCTCCGAATCAGTAAGGAGTTTTAGTAGTCACTAACCAAGAAGATGTTAATGCTACGAATGAGGCTGGATCTCCATCCCTCCGGCAGCCCAAAATCTGAGTTTCTTCAGTGCTTACTGTCCCTCCCCCCTTGTGGACTCTCCTGGGGGGTCTGGATGGTTCTACAGGTCAGGTGGTACAGGTGAGTGACCCTGACCTATACCTGAGCTCACCACCATCCCATCTCCAACCTCTACAGACAGAGAGAGAGAGAGAGAGAGAGAGTGTCCTGGTTCTGCCTGTGATTTCCATAAACATTCATTGATTAACAAGTTGACCTACAACCTAGACCTAAAGATCTCAGAACTGGAAGGAACCAAATCCTCTCAACCAATGAGAAAAGAGTCAGGAAAGGGGTTTGGGGTGTTCTGACTGAGGTCGCACTGCTAACCAGGAAAAGTGCTGTGACCATCCTGAGCTCAGAGCAGTGCCCTGTCCTCCCAGAAGCCTGTCAACGTGGCTTCTTCCTTCCATCAAATCCTCCTCCTTCTGTTTTGTATCATGACTTCTCTTCAAAATGCTTCCACACACCCATGATCTCATTTAAAGCCCGCTAACCTGCGGGAGCTCACAGTATTGTCACCCCCACTTTACAGATGAGGAAACAGAGCTCCAGAGGTCAGAAGGGCCTCCCGGAGGCTCCCAGCAGCGAGGGAGGGGTCCAAGGCTCCCAGGGGTGACAGAGTCACTGTGGTCCCTGCCTCGGTACGGAGCAGGTGGCTCTGCATGCCCGAACAGTCTGAACGTCCCCTGCCTTAAGCAGCTCTTGCCTTTTTACAAATGACAGTTTTGGAGACCTCCTCCCAGCTGCAAAGCCCCCAGGGCCGCGCCGGCCGGGACAGGCAGGGCTGGCGGAGTGCTCTCTACCTCCACACTGCACACCCTTCCCCAGCTGGACACCCCTGTGATGTTCAGACATTACTGATGGCTCCTTCACCGGGGATTCTAAAAGTCCTGCTGCAGAGCCCAGCCCTGGCCCCTTGTGAATCTTGTTCACCGAGATTAAAATCAGAGGCCAGTCCTGGCCAGTTTGGCTCAGCAGTTGAGCGTTGGCCTGCGGACCAGAGAGTCCCGGGTTCGGTTCCCACTAGAGGCACGTACCACACACACACACACACACACACACACACACACACACACACACACATTAGAGGCCAGAAAGCAATCCAACCTAAACAGAAATAGGAAAAGGGAATGTATTGGCTCTAGGAACAGGTCCAGGGTGGGTGCCCAGGCCTGGGGATGAGGAGGGCCCAAGGTCTGGGCAGCTGGGAAGAGGGCCTGGGTTGCAGAGAGGGGCACAGAGGACCTGTTTCCATGCCAGGACCTGCCACCATCTTGGATCTGGGAAGTTCTCTCCGGTTCTCACACTGGAGGGGTCCAGGATTCTGTAGCCACAAAACCAGGCCCAGAGTGAGGAGGGAGCCGGCCTAAAGCCACACAGGGAGAACGTGACTTCTTGGCCTGCTGACCTCCCAGGCCACCCCCTGCTCTGTCAGGTCTCTTGGGTGAAGAAGGGCAGAGGTAAGTGAGGGACTGAGGTTCAAAGGCCTTCCCAGCGCCCAGGCCTGGACAGAGAAGGTTCCCTCTCTGGCCTCAGGCACCAGCAGCAGCCTGTGAAAATCTACCAAGTTTATAATGAAAGACTTCCTGCCTAAAAGCTTACTTCCTAATTAGCCATTGTTCAGATAATCCGTTAAATCATCCCAGCGCCTGGGGAAATAACCCTTTTACCAAAGAGCCTGGCTGCCAAGCTGCTAGCAAAACACTCACCACCAGTCTGTCCCCTGGTGGCTGGACCCTGAGCTTCGGGTCTGGCTGCAGCATGTAGGGGAAGGGGCCTGAGCAAGCCCCACCCTAACGGCACCCCTAAAGTTCTATAGCCCCTAACAAATGACCTCAGGATGCCTCAAATACCATCAGTGGTTCCGTTCTCCCGGTAAAGCACTGATTTCTCACTCAGAGATCCTCCCTCCCTCCCTCCCTCCCTCCCTCCCTCCCTCCCTCCTTTCTTTCTTTCTTTCTTTCTTTCTTTCTTTCTTTCTTTCTTTCTTTCCTTTCTTTCTCTCTCTCTCCATCTCTCTCTTTCCTTCTCTCTCTCTTTCTCTTATTCCTCACCCAAGGATATTGATTTTGGAGAGGAAGGGAGAAAGAGAAACATCGATGTGAGAGAGAAACATCAATCAGTTGCCTCCTGCACGCGCCCCAACCAGGGATCGAACCTGCAACCTAGGTACGTGCCCTGACCAAGAATCAAACCCACAACCTTTTGGATGGACGATGCTCCATCCAATGGAGCCACCCGGCCAGGGCTCACTCAGGGCTTCTTATAAGAAGAGCCATTATTGAACATATTCTACGAGCCAGGCACTTTACATGGATGAGCTCATCTAATCCTCACCACAGGCCCCTAAACCAAAGCACTTGCCAAAGAGCCCCAGCTGGGAAGGTGCAGCCCAGACTTGAACCCATCACCTTGACTTGGGAGCCCACGCTCTCAACAGCTCAGCCACACTGTGAAGTGCACCTGGACGCTAACACGGAGGAGTAAACAGACTGATCAGTCACCAGGGCCTGGCCTTGAACCTGGGGTTGACTAGGACAGCAGACTCCTTTCTCCAGATGAAATCTCGGGCTCCCATCTCATGTTACCTGGAACTAGCAAACACCTCTGGCAGAATGGGGGAAGGGCAGCAGGACTCACACACAGATTCACGGCTAGGCCCTGAGGCACCACATCAAACCTGGAGCATCAGACTGAAAGTCAGGCCGGGGCAGATGGGAGGGGCCCGGGGCTGGACCACAGCACACCCAGCTCTGCCGCTTTCTAGCCGAGTCACTGGGCAGAGCAAGACCCCTCCATGCCTCTGCTTCCTCGTCTGGGGTGTGGTGAGGGCCTGGGGGCATAAGGTGCTGCTGATGTGGAGACGGCACAGGGCAGTAGGAATGTCCCTTGTCCTATGGCAGGAGCCGCAGCACAGGGGACAGAGCCTGGCCCAGCTGTCTGACTGTAGCACATAAGTGTAATATTTGCAAGTATTGGGTATAGCCAGGCACTGTGCTGAGTGATTCTGTCACTTAGTCCCCGACAGCCCAATGAGCAGGCCTTGGGGTGCTAGTTTACTGGTGGAAACCAAGGCTCAGAGAGGTTCAGGGAAGCGGCAGAATGAGGATTTGCAGGCACACGTGACAGTGCCTCACTGTGTCAAAGCAGCTTCTAAAGTCCCAGCCTGAAGAGCAGGTGCCCAGGACCCATTAGCTCCCCAAGCCCGGCCTTGGTCTCGGACTTCCAGCTCCTGGCAGGGAGTCAGGGCCCTGAAAATTCAGAGCAAAGACCCCGAACGGCTGCCCAAGGGACTCAAGGCTAAAGAGGGGCCATTCTTTGCAGGGACAACTCCTCTCTGCAGAACGGGGAGAGTCCGAAAGCCAACCCCGTGCTCTGCTTGGAGTCCACCTCCTGAGAAGTCCACCTCCTCCTCTTGCTCTGGGCTTTAGCAATAACATCAATCCACTCAGTACTTTAAGTCTTTTGATTAAAATCTATGTCACATGGCTGGGGCCAGGTCCTGTGTTGTTCATTGGGGATCCCAAACTGGACTCACGGCCTGACGGGCAGAGGATCATTTTATTTCAAACTCTTGGCCATTGGACAAACTGGATCCTCACTGCCCTTGCGCACAGTCTCATCCCAGAACATCCACAAGCCCACAAACGACATGTCCTTCTACTTCTGCCTTTCCCGCTGCAACCCACACCACACAGTGGCCAGAGGTGTCTTTCTGCAACACAAACTAGGCTGTATCACCCCCCTGCTCAAACCCTCAAATAGCTTCGCGTCGAACTCAGAGCAGCATCTGAGCTCCTACATGGCCGATGAAGCCCTGCAGGAGTGCCCCTGCCAACCTCTGTGACCGCTGCCCCTGCCACTCTCTGTGTCCACATCACCCACTGTCTTCATTATTCACACCACTCAAACTACGCTGGCCTGCTTCTTCTTTTTAAACCCTCGCCCGAGGG
The DNA here is from genome assembly GCF_014108415.1 of Molossus molossus. NCBI lineage: Eukaryota > Metazoa > Chordata > Mammalia > Chiroptera > Molossidae > Molossus > Molossus molossus. The sequence goes on from NW_023425402.1 coordinate 8,181,661, forward strand.
TATTTTTCCATTTATCTTCAGATAGAGTGGGAGGGAAAGAGAGAGAGAGAGAGAGGAGAGAGAGAAACATTGATGTAAGAGAGACACATTGACTGTCCGCCTCCCGCACAACCCCAACCAGGACCAGGGACCAAACTACAACCAAGGTACGTGCCCTTGACTGGAATCGAACCTGCAACTCTGGTCTGAGGGCTGACACTCTAACCACTGAGCAAAACTGGCCAGGGCCCTACTGGCCTTTTTCCTGTTCTGGGTCGTGAGCTTGTTCCCACCTCGTGGCACCACTCAGGACTCAACTCCAGTGGCTCAGAAGGGCCTCCCTCAACCTCCCCAACTAATCAGCCCCTTCTACCTGGTCACTCTCTGTCCCATCACACTTTTCCACAGCACGTGTCAGTCAGCACCTGAAATCATGCGGTGTTTTTGCCGATTACACTAAGCCTCTCCAGAGAGGGACTCGGTCTGTCTTATTCCCCACTATGTGCCTGGATCAGTGTGTGGCATGTACTAGGTGCTCAATAAATGTCTGTTCACTGACTTCTGAAAATGTGGTCAAATCTCTTTGGAAACTGTGATTAAATCTAACACTTTGTACTCCCAACAGGATTCCCAGTGGGGCGCCGCCTCCCTCCACCCCTCTGGGCCGCAGTTAGATTGAGTCGCTGCCGGCTCAGGGGCACACGGGCGCATTCTCCCCTCCAGGCTTTGCTCGGAGCCCATTCCTGCAATGCCACTTCTCTCTCCCGCCATCCCTCAAGGGCCCTTCCCCAGGGAGCCTCCCCAGCCCTCCGAATCTCTCCCTGCTGTGAGGTGCTGAGATCACCTCTAGACTACTAGGGTGGCTCTTGTCTGAAACTTGGGGCTTCTTAGAGGACCTGTTCTAATACACTTATCAAGATGAAGAAAATGAATCTTTTAAATCCTTCCATGTCTGGGTCTGGTCTTCCCAGCTCCCCATAAGGTCTCTGAGGGCAGGGAACGCCCTGCTTTGCACCCTGGAGGATACCAGAGTGTCTTGTCCAAGTTACTTCTCTTGGCCTCCACGCTCCTGTCTACAGGATGGGTTACCTGAGATAAGTGTGTGCCTGGTACTTGTCTGCACCCACAGCCCATCAATGAGACTGTCAACAAGCACTCTCTTACCAAGTGCCTACCTGGCTCCTCCAGCTCCTATGTTACCTCTAATCCTTACAGCCCAGCAGGTAAATATTGCTAGTTGCCCACTTCACATGTAGGACACTGAGGCTCAGAGAGGGTAAGTGTCTAGTACAAGGTCACACAGCTCTAAGTACTGAGGTCCTGACACAAAGCCTGGTCTGTCTGACTCCCAAGAACTGCCCAAGACACCACTGTCCTCTGGTTCAATAGGGAGAAAACCTGGTTTCCTGTGTCGCCCAGGGCCAGTTTCTTTGCCCTCTGGGTCTGGGGATAATCTGTACCTGGCCACAGAGGTGTCAGGATTTGAGACGAGGAGTTGGACATGCGGCACATGGCAGGCACTCAGTAAAGGATACCTGTCGTACGCAGATGTTCTGAACACCTTGGTTGACTCTGATTCTCAGATTCTTTTTTTTTTTTTATCCTCACTCGAGGACATTTTTCCATTTTTTGTTCAGATAGAGTGGGAGGGAGAGAGAGAGAGAAACATCGACGTGAAAGGGACACATCGAGTGGTTGCCACCCGCACAACCCAACCAGGGCTGGAGACAAACTGCAACCAAGGTAACTGCCCTCAGCGGGAACCGAACCCGGGTCTCTCTGGACCCTAGGCCAAAGCTCTAACCGCTGAGCCAAACCGGCCAGGGCACTTCTCCGATCCTTAAACAGTGGGAGTGTGGAGAGCCATCCTGGCTGCTGGGAGAGGGCGTGGGGGCCCGGAGAGCGCTGAGGACGGAGCAGAGCCGGGAAGGCCTGGCCGCCGCGGGGGCACTTCCTCTGGAGGAACAGAGCGGGCAGGGAGTCCGCCGGCCTGTCGGTGCAGCGAGGGAAGAAGGCAGGTAGCAGGCCAGGAGGTAGGGTGCGGAAAGCTGGGGTCAAATAGTTTGGGTTTTGTTTTATTGCTTATAATCTATTACTTTAAGTTATTAAAAAATTTCTTTTTTCTTTATTAATTTTTAGAGTGAGAAGAAGGGAGAGGAAGAGAGAGAGAGAAACATCGATGAGAGAGAACATGGATTGGCCGCCTCCTGCATGCCCCCCACTGGGGATCGGGGCCACAACCTGGGCATGTGCCCTGACTGGGAATCGAACCGGAGACCTCTTGGTGCATAGGTCAAAGCTCAACCACTGAGCCACACCAGCCAGGCTTCAGTTATATTTTAAAATGAGTTTCATCCATCCTAGGCGTGGGAGTTGCATTTGAAAGGCGCTAACTAGGTGGCTCACCTCAGAGGCATGCGCTCATGGGCACGGAGAGCCCTACTAACAGGGATGCCAGCAATGATCGCTCACAGCCCACAGGAAGGTGTGGAGAGACACGGAGGTTAGAAGGGTCGAACAAACACTTCAGCGGGGCATGAGCATCCGAGGGCACCAACACCCTCACGCCCTGGAGAGGGTCTGGGCTCCCCACGAGCAGAGGCTGGGGTGGCCTGACCCTCCCCGACGCTGGAGCCGCGTCCCAGGCCTGCTGCAGCGAGCTTCCAGCAAGAGGCAGGCCCTGGGACTCCGCGGAGCTTGTGAGGACAGGAGCTGGGGCCACATGCTCATTAGCCTAGAGTCTGACCCATCTGTTAGATAACACGAAACTGCCAACAGTTTCAAACTGCGGATCCACGTGGTTCAGCCTAACGTGCCGGTGCACGTGGCACAAATCAGCCCAGTCCTGCTTCAGTGGCCGCGAGGCCCAGGGTCCAGTCCGGGGCAGGGCTGTGCCTGTACCACCTCTGACTGTGGGTGGTGCTGGCATCTGCCCTAAAGGCCCAGCAGCTGTGGACAGCCAACAGGTCGATGGCTCGTGCCGTGGGCCAATCCCACCTGCTCACGGCCACTGCGGCATCACCATGAGCCAGCAGAGCGCCAGCAGGGCGGACCAGTGGCACCTCGCCTGTGGCCATTCTGAGGGTATCCGGGTGGGAAAGGTCTGACACCAGGCTCAGAAGCTGATGTTTCATCTAAGAGGCTCGGGGACGAGGTGAATCCCTGAGCTGTGGTCTGAGAGCCGCTGGAACCAAGGAAAAGCCCGTTTCTGTTCTGCAGGAACTGAAGGGGAGAGAAGGGACCCTGCCTGCCAGGGGTGAGTGTGGGGGGACCTTCAGAGCCAGAGCAGGGAGCACGGTGGGGGTCTGGAGGGGGCAGGAGCCAGAAAGGCCATCACTGAGAGGCAAGGTCTCGCGGGCAGGCTGAGAGGGATGCCCCAAACAACCCGGGGGGGGGGGGGAGCACAAAGGCACCGCAGCGGCAGGGAAACGGGGTCTTGCAGTAGCAGCAGCCACCATCCTGGCGGCCGGCGTGCCCACGTGCAGGGCTCTGCTGGGCACAGCACAGCGATCACGGTTCCTGGAAGAGCCCTGATGAGAGACCCTCCCCACACGGGTGGGGATCCTTCCCTTCCAGCCCGTCTTCCTGGAGCCCTCAGTCCTCGGACTCGGGTTTTACAGCAGTACTCAGGATGCTGGCTGTCATCTGTCCCCGCGAGGACAGGCTTGGTGCAGGTCACAGGACTCCAAACGGCCTCTTCCACGGTGGCGGAGCACCCAAGTCCTCAAGCTGGGCGACATCCATTGCAACTGAGAGTTCTGGGCATTTTCTTAGTCTTCCCAAGAAGGTCTCCTAACCCCCTTGACAGGCGAGTACACTGAGACTTGGAGAAAGGAAATACCTCCCCCAGGCCACATAGTCGGTAACTATCAGAACTGGGATGGGAGCGCAGGGGTTTGGACATCAAGTTAGGACGAGGCATCTGATTCTTATTCACGATGTCCTTAGGCCATTCACCAGATGGAGAAACATGGGGTGGGTTATAACAAGTTATGTAGATGCTATGTGGCTGAACAGCACACCCCAAAGGTCAGTCCAGTGGAGGACCCCAGCACGCCAGCCCGCTCAGCTGCTCACCGTCTGTGCCAGTGGCAACTGCTGGCCCAGGCCCCGGAGACAGAACCAAGACGCGGATGCAGGATCGTAGTTCAACACGATCTTCGCAGACCGCACGAGAGACTGAATCCACCACATGACCCGTAATGGAGATAGATGTAAAACCACACTTAGATTCAGAAACTCCATTTCCAGGTCTGAGCTGAGGGAACCCTTTGTGAAGAGCAGCTCATGTGAGAAAGACACAGGAGCCCCAGACTCAACACGAAGTCGAAGTCAAGGGTCACAGAGGCCGGCAGAGTAACAGACAGCATGGACTTTGGGTAACCCTGGGAGAGACAGAGTGCAGACCCAGGCAGGAGCGTGACCGTCTAGTTTGAGCCCCTGTGAGGAAGGAGCCAGCCCATGATGCTTTGGGCTGGACGAGTGGACGGCACAGGACACACACTTGGGGAAGGACACTGAAGAACGATGTGTGGCCCTGGCCAGGTGGCTCAGTGGGTTGGAGCATCATCCTGTACACCAAAAGGTTGCGGGTTCAATTCCTGGTCAGGGCACATACCCAGGTTTTGGTTTCCATTCCTGGTTGGGGCACAGATGGGAGGCAACTGATCCATGCTTCTCTCTCCCATCAATGTTCCTTTCTCTCTCTCTCTCTCTCTCTCTCTCAAATTAGTAAACATATTGTTGGGTGATAATTAAAAGTAAACAATGAACGTGTGTTCCGGGAGGGAGGCGGTGGTAAATGGCCAAGAGACAGTGACATGAACAGGAACTACTGATAGAAATGGTCACATTCGAAGTCTGCCCAAAAGCAAGCTAACAGGGCCCACGAGCAGTCTTCAAACATTGAGGGAAAAGACACGTGGAAGAGAAAGTCAGCTTAACGTCGTGCCTCTAAGAAGGGCAGAATTAGGAACAAGTGGAACTGTGCCCTCTATTTGTAACCATTACTTCTACAACGTCATGTTTTAGGAAAGCACTTTCCCGTGAACCTCTCTGTGCTTCAGTTTCCTCCTCCGTGAAATGGGGCCAATAGCAGGAATAATGAATAACAGCAACGCTCCTTCACAGGGGTGCGGCGAGGACTCGGCGGTTGCTGTGGGGGCGCCCAGAGCAGAGCCTGGCACAGCACTGTCACCCAGCGTATTCTATCGGCACCACCACTGCTGCCATCGTTACCTCCCCGAACTGCAAGGGAGCTCTGCTGGTTGTAAACCGTGTCTGGTCCCCCTTGGTGTCCCAGCATCCTCCCTGTCACACAGTAGGTGCCCAACACATGCTCATTGAATCAAAGTTATGTGAAGGCACATATCAAGGTGCTCCGAGGATATTATTACAAAGATTTAGCAATGAACCATCATCCCCAGCTGGTGTGAAAATGTTCAATGGGCTGAGGTTGCTCAGAAACAGACTGAGTCCTCGGGCAGGGATGTGCGGACGGGCGTGCGGTTGGGGCCACGTGCCCTGCAAGCGGTATGGGTCGGTCAGCAGGCCATCCAGAGATTCAGGATACCCATCTCCTCCTTTCCAAAGGGCCCTCAGCCAGGACACCTGGCAAAGGAAGGGCAAGGACCCCCCCCAAAACACACACACACTTTTCAAATGGGAAACCAAGGGGCATTCCCTAATATGTCCCTCTTGTCACTGAGAGCATTTCCGAGACCCTTCCCACCTGGCCAACCTCTTCCCCGGGACATGCAGAGGCCCAGACAGCCTGGATGCACAGAGTGCTCGATTTCCTGGGCTACAATCATATCTCGAGTCGATTTTCATAAAATGCAGTGACAGATTTAGGTGCTGGGAAGATGGCGCTTTCTCGGAAGGCATTAAAATGACCTAAACGGTTCAAATCAGCTGAAATCCAGCAGCTGGGGGCTTTCATTCTTCTGCGGCCTGTGCAAACCCAGGTCTGGGCCCTGCCAGGTGCTGCTGGGCCTGCGCCGACTCCCTCTGGTCACAGGATGCCTGTCTCTCCCTGAAGGTTCCGCTAACAATGTTTTGCGGTGAACTAGCAGGTGCGGTGGCACTGGTCTCTGTGTGCTCTTAGAGGCCGTCTTCCCAGAGAAGCTCTTCGCCCAGCGACCTGAAGATGAATACCAGAGGACTTGGATCTCAGCTAAAGGACAGTATTCCAGCTACTGAGCTATCCGCAAGTGGACCTTGTGAAAATCATGATCTTCTCCGAAAAGGTTTTTCTTGTGTGAAAAATGAACTTTTGCCCAGTCATCCTCTGAATTATCAGAAAAATATTTCCAGCTCAACCAAGATAAAATGAAATTTTCTACACTGAGAAACATCCAGGGTCTGTTTGCTGCACTAAAATTGCACATGGAATTCAAGGCAGTGCAACAGGTTCAGCGTCTTCCATTTCTTCCATGCTCAAACCTTTCGCTGGATATTTTGAGGGGTAGTGATGAGACTATTGGATTTGAAGATATTCTTAATGACCCATCACAAAGTGAACTAATGGGAGAACCACACTTGATGGTGGAACATAAACTTGGTTTACTGTAACGCAGTATGCTGACCACAGAAATGGATGGGCGACATCTTGTTTATAGTCATCTTTTTACTATCATTTTATGTGTACAACAGTAAACGTACTGACACGTGTGCATTGTTGCCTAAGTATTATCAGCATTTGAAATTATTTGGGTCTTTGGTTTATGACCATGTGACAATTGAAAGTGCTAGAGATGGTTTTTAAATTCCTGGTTTATATTAAAACAATAGTCTTTTAGGTCTTTAAAAAAAAAAAAAAAAAAGGCAGTCTTCCCTCCAGGACCAGTTCCAGGGAGATGGATCCTGATTTTTCTTTAAATTCTCCATTTCTGAATTGGAAAAGAAGTAGGACCTCAATCTGTTTGAGTGCATCTTCTCTTCTCCAAAACAGCTAGAAGCCTGCACACTAGGGGTACTGTTGGGGCCCAGGGCAGGCCACCCCCAAATTCCCCATAATGACATATTGACAACTGGGAATTGAAGTCCCTTGACAAGTGGCCCGCGCAAGAGGGGCACACCGACCCGCCCTTGTCTCCCTGATGCAGGGAGCCGTCCCGGCCCAGAAGCTAACGCCTGGCGGCAGGGGGCTGACAGCCGCCCTCATCACTAGGGTTAAGGAATCCAGAAACCTCATCTAAGCAAAGCGCTTCCTCCTTCACTAGTTTACTCCCCAAGCCCAAGCTTTGTTTAGATTCCTCAGTGACGAGCACTCAAACCTGAATGTCCTGCCCAGTCATTTCCTCACAAATGGATTGCCCCTTTGCCTAAAAAGTATAAAAAGATGGCTGGTTCACCATTCGGAGAACATCGGCATTCATGGTCTCCCGTGCACACCTATCAAGTCGGTTTTTCTCCTAGTAATCTGGTCTCGGGTCAATTGTATTGTTAGTTCAAGAACTCAAGGAGCGGGGAGAGGGGGGCTCTCTCCTCCCAACAGTGCACGGGCTGAGCTCTGCCCTGTCAGCCCCGAAGGCTGGGCGTGGTGCTGACGCCTCTCAGAAACAAGGTCAGTCTCCTTGATCTCTGGGGATCCTCCTGCTCTGAATTCTGACCCCATGACCCCACCTGTCTTCAGACTAACAGTTGCCTTTTCCTGTCTCTCGCCAGCCCACAGCCTGGGTGCCAGCCTCGCTCATCTGCTCGCTGTTGTTCCGGTGTCTCCACTTGCCCCTCTGGATCCACGCCTGCCTTCTCACCCTGCTCTGTGTCCAGGAGGCTGGCCGGCGTGGACCACATCCGCACCCCCACCCCAGGTCTTCCAGTGGGCTCCACCACAGACGGACAGGAGGTTCCCTGGGCTGACCACGTCCCTCCACTGAGGGCTCCTGCTCCTGTCTGGAAGGCCCCTTACCTCCTCAGACTTCCCACTGTCGCCAGCCTCATGACTCATGACCCCCCACTGGTTCTCCTAAAACCCACCCACTGCTTTATTCACTTAGTTATTTAATCCACCCGAGGACACTTTTGCATTCATCTTCAGACAGAGCAGAAGGGAGAGAGGGAGGAAGAGAGAGAAAGACACATCAACTGGCTGCCACCCACGTGACCCCAACCGGGGCCAGGGACAAACTGCAACCGAGACACATGAGCAGGAACCAAACCTGGGTCTCTCTGGACCACGGGCTGACGCTCTAACCACTGAGCCAAACTGAACAGGACCCACCCACTGCTTTATAAATAGCCCCTTATTACATCTGTCCCCCCACCACCAAGAACCTAGACTGACAGGCTCATTTCTGCACCTTAGCTGGTGCCACAATCTCTGCCACTGGGCCTGGTGCCGCGTCCCCGGTCTCACTGACACCCAGCTCCCCCAGTAGGCACTCGCTCAGCACTGGGGTCGAGCACCCCTATTCGGCCCCCTGAGGCCCACTCTGCCCCCTCATAGAATGTGGCTGAGAGGGAAGATACCTGGAGCTCCCTCTGACCCACATCCTCCTCTTCCCCACCTCCTGCACCCTTAGCCCGAGGGCTCTGTTTAGTCAAATTCCATTTTAAAAAATCCAATGAGCTATTAACCAGCTGTCACCGTCTCTCTGAACTCCATGCTCCTCGCTGCTGCCTCTCCTGTTAGGACCATTCGTGCGTGTGACTCCCCTTCCAGGCTGCAAACCCCGCTCCAGCTGGTGCTCTGTTCTTCTCACCGGCTCCCTCTCCCTGCCACCCGCGCCCAGTTTGTTGCCTGGCACCCCATAAATGCCTCCTATGGCAAATATTGACAGGCTGCAGCCCGCAAGGCGAACGCTCTGGATGGTGCTGTACAATATTTACCGAGCAGGGACAACGCCCCAGGCACGTCACACCTCATCTTGTTTCATCCCCACCCCAGGCCTGCAAGACAGGTGTTATCCCCATGTTACATATGTGGAAACTGAGGCACAGGCGGGTGAAGCAACTTGCCCCAGGCCCCACGTCCAGAAAGGGCTGGAGCCAGGATTGAGCACAGGTGTGGCAGCTGGCACAGCCTCCCTCTCCTCTTCCCACCCTGCGGCCGTGCCAACAGTCGGGACCCAGACCCACCTGGGGACACGTCTCAACTACAGAAGGCAGCCCCTGGTGAGCAGTGCTGGCTGAAGGGCCTCTCCACACCTTCCGGAATGAATCGCTAAGGCATTAGCACATTCCTGCTTTCTATGAAGCGTAGCCAAAAGGCCTCAAAAGTAATTAGTTCATTTAAGTAGGCTAAATGTTTCCCCAGCAATCTGGTGTAGCTTTAATTGGCATGGAGTCTTGGAGAGAGTAAAAAAGTAAACTTTAGCCCAGACCCTTTGCAGGTGTTTCCCATACATTTTATGGATCAGATTCACTCCCTTTGGCCACTTGCTCCTGCCAGGCCTGGCGGGCCAGGGAGCAGGGCAGGAGGTGCCCTGGCCGTCCGCCCGCGAGGAGGAGGAGGTCGGGACACAGCCGGAAGCGCTGCAGCTGTACTGGCTGTTCTCACTCCTGTCGCCCCGGCCCCCAGGCTCTGGGCGGGGCTCCCGCCAGGCTAAGGAGTCGGATTTGACTCAAAGCAGAGGGGAGTCTGAAGATTTGTGGGTGGGGGTTCACCTAACTGAATGCTCACGTTCCTCAGAACCACGGGACGGCTGCTGTGGGTGGGACACCGGGCTAGATGCTGTCCCCGTGGTTCTCAGGCCACGGAGATCTCGCTGGGCCTGCACTTCTCCTGTCTCCCCTCAGACTGGGCTCCCTGAGGACGGGTTTACCGTCACCACCAGTTTCCTCCTCAACTGCAGGGACCAGACGCCCCACTCCGCACACCTCGCTACCCTCCTCTGGGGCGCAGACGCTGCAGCTACAGACAGCAGGTGGGCCGTCTCCAGAGTCAGATGAACAAGCAGACTACAATCGGGGACAGTCGTGGTTCTGCTTGGGGAAGGGGCTCAGCCTACCTCCCTCCACTGCTTGTTCTCCATTCCTTGAGTATACATGACGCACACTGTGGGGAGAGGAACAAAGGTTAGCACGCCAGGCAGGCCTAGAGGAAGGTGGTTCCCAGATGAGGGCCCTGGAGGGGCCGGGGCCTTGGAGGGTCTGGCCTGGGTAGCAGTGTTGGGTCTGGGGGCATTGCCAGCTTAGCGAAGGGGGCCTAGGACATCGGCGTGTCTTGGAGGAGTGCCCTTTGGGAAGGGGTCAGGGTCCATTCCATTAGCATCTAGGTCTGAGCAAGTGTGAAGTGTGAGGCAGCCTGGCAGGCGGGCACGATGGAGGGCCTGCCGGCAGAGGTGAGCATCCGGACGCAAACCATCCCTCTCGGGCCCAAGGCAGCCTCAGAAGGCCTGTTAACTATCATCAGCCTCCCTGCACTGTCGGGCCAACTGAGGCTCAGAGGAGGCCAATGACCTGTTTGAGGTCACATACTTGAATGGCATTTCTCCAGGCAAGGACCCTGGACTACAAAAACAGTGCTCGTTCCCCCAGACCACAGCCAACTGGGCTCTCAGATGCACTGGTTTCCCTGGGACTGAAAACTTCAGGCCCAGACACCCTGACCCAACCGGACCCACAGGGTTGTGTTGAGGCTTCACAAGTACGGGGGCTGGGAAGGGCCAGCTGCCCAGGTTCTTTCTGCACAGTATTCATGGAACTGCCTCAGGGCGCCCACTGCCCCTGGCACGGACTGAGCGCCCAGTAGGAGATCAAGCTTGGCCACCGCGACCTGTCACAATGGGGTTGCTGTTGTTACTGTTATTATTGTCAGGGCAGGACTTACGTGGGTCGGACTTGGAAAACATGTCTTTGTCCAAAAGGTTCCTGAAAGAAGGAGAGAGAGCAGGAGTTAGCAGAGCCCAAGAAAGGAGGCTCTCGGGGGACTCAGGCCTTTCCTGAGACCCCAGGCTGTTTATTTGGCACTTGCTCCTGCCAGGAGCCCACAGGGTGGACACTGGAGGGTCCTCAGCTCAGCTTCCGAAGGAGTGCAGCTCCGGACCTCTCCCCCACCTCCTGACCATCCTGCAGCTCCGGACCTCTCCCCCCACCATCCTGCAGCTCCAGACCTCTCCCCCCACCATCCTGCAGCTCCGGACCTCTCCCCCCACCATCCTGCAGCTCCCGACCTCTCCCCCCACCATCCTGCAGCTCCCAACCTCTCCTCCCACCATCCTGCAGCTCCCGACCTCTCCCCCCACCATCCTGCAGCTCCCGAACCCTCACCCCACCATCCTGCAGTTCCCGACCCCTCACCCCACCATTGCCACACTCATGCTGGTACCCTGGATTCCACAGCCCCCACTCTTGGGCCAAATCTCTATTTGCCCAATGTCTTAGCCTGTTGCAGAAATTCTCCTCTTACCATGTGTCTGTTTCTCGAAAAATAAAATCAAGCCATCAGAACGTATCCATCCAGTGTCCGTTCTCTCAGAGCTTTACTTGCCAACAGTTTATCCCATCACCTCATCTGTGCTGATGGATTCATGAATTATACCTCCCAGGGGCTGCAGACTCATTTGGTCAAGGCCACAGCTAACACATGGCCCTGGTAATCAGACTTGCAACATTCAGCGAGGTGATGGACACCATGTTTGGGGACTTAGAGGTCTTTAACAGGTGTGAGCCCCCTGCCTGCCCCTGCAGTCACAGCTCTGGCCCATTGGACTGCGTGATGGGTCAGGCACTGTGCTAAGTGTCCTGTAAAGAGTAGCCCCCAATTCTCACACTGCCCTCCGAGGTCAGTGCTGGGGAGACCAGGCAAGGGTCTGCCCTGCACACGTGGTGTCCCTCCAGCTCTCTGAGCTGTTTCCTCCTCTGCACGTTGCAGACAACAGTGCCAGCCTGGAAGGCTGCGAAAGCCCTGCGCTGCCCCGCCCCCCGCTCCTGCGTACCCCTGGCTTCCTCCTGCTCTCCCCAGGGCGTTCCTTCTCTGGCAGGTGGGCTGCAAGTACGGGGACGTTTATGTGCACAGGGCAGCCTTCCAACAGCGACGGGCAGGAGTTAGAGAATAATTACCAGCTTCCTTACTCCCCTCTGCAGTCAACCCCCTGAGGCTGCTCCAGTCTCCCAGGGGGGCCCCGTGGGACGCAGCCCCAGGACACCTATTCATTAAAGACCAGAGTTGACTGGGCAAAGGCTCCCCACATGCCCCATCCCTGAAGGAGCTCCCTATGGGCCCCTCCTCCCTGCTCCAGCTGCTCCCCACCCCCACTCCCTTCCTATAGTGCCCTGAATTAAGCTGTGTCCTGGCCAGCCCTCAGCCCTGTCCCGACGCCCTCCAGATGACCTCTCACCTTTCCCCTCCCACTCCCACACTCCCCCAGGGCCTTTGTGCCCCTTGAGCCCCTTCCCCAGAGAGGAGATGGGTCTGTGTGGCTTCCTGTTAGCTAACTCCAAAGGTCAGAGCTGGAAGGAGCTGCACACCTTCTCCTGAGGAGGGCGCCCGGGGCCCAGGGAGGGGCCAGGCCCACAGCAAGCTGTGGCAGAGCCACAAAGGCCTGGAGATCTTACACTGAGTCACCATCGCCAAAGCCATCGGACGTGACAGCTTGTCTGGGCAGCCTGACCCCACATTCAACTCAGTCGCCCATCACCCCGTCCGGACTTGGGAGCCAAAGGCCTACTGACAGGCAGATAGACACACAGATGCAGTAGCAATTTGGCGTGAGCACGTGAGCACGTGGCGTCCCCTGCTGCCTGGGAAGGCCCCAGATGATGCCCATGAATCACCCAGCTGCAGTCCCCAGGCAGATTTCCAGAGATGTCTCTGAGAGATTCCCCAAATCCACATCCTCTACTCCATTCTCTTCATTCGGGGGGGCTTCCCCGCAATGGCACACAACCCCTCTGCTAGCCGCCCCCACCCCTCCACCACACCTGCTTCCAGCCAGCTGTCACTCTGGAAACCATCTGATAAACCTCCCAGCCCCCGCAGTGAGCATCAGAGGAAACTATAGGACTGGAGGGGCTGCAGGTAAGACGCCACTGTATACGTGCTCATCCACACCGAGGCAGCTGACCTGTGCCTGGGTTGACCTGCCCTCCTGCAGAGAGCTAGGCTTGGAGGCAAGAGCGTCTGTCTTGCTTTTAACAAAGAACAACGTGCCTTAGCACCAAAGATGACTCTACAGTGGTGGAACCTGAGGCCCAGTGAGGAGCTGGGAAGTAAGAAAGAGGGTTGGGAGGCGGGACTTCTCTGCTAAAGCAAGTGCTAGGCTTCTCTCTGGATGCTGTAAAGAACTTCTATAATTACATAAAATCCTAGAATGGTCAAGCTGCAAGGGGCCTCAGAGGTCGCCTTGTCCAATTCCTTTATAAATCAGGAATGTGAGACTCAGAGAGAAGGCAAGTGACTTCTCCAAGGTCTGGGTCCCCTCCAAGTCTGGGTCCAGAACTCAGACTTAGTCATGTCTAGGCTAGTAAGAAAGAGAGTGAGATCCTGGCTTTCAGCCTGGGCGTGCGTGTGGTGTGTGTGTGTGAGTGTGTGTGTGCGTGTGCGTGTATTGTGTGTGTGTTGTGGGTGTGTGAGTGTGTGCGTGTGCTGTGTGTGTGTTGTGGGTGTGTGTATTGTGTGTGTGTTGTGGGTGTGTGTGTGCGTGTGTGTGTGCGTGTGAGTGTGTGTGTTGTGGGTGTGTTGTGGGTGTGTGAGTGTATTGTGTGTGTGTTGTGGGTGTGTGAGTGTGTGCGTGTGCTGTGTGTGTTGTGGGTGTGTGTATTGTGTGTGTGTTGTGGGTGTGTGTGTGCATGTGTGTGTGCGTGTGAGTGTGTGTGTTGTGGGTGTGTTGTGGGTGTGTGAGTGTGTGCGTGTGCTGTGTGTGTGCTGTGGGTGTGTGAATGTGTGTGTGTGAGTGTGTGTGTGTGTTGTGGGTGTGTGAGTGTGTGTGTGTGTTGTGGGTGTGTGTGTGCGTGTGAGTGTGTGTGTGTTGTGGGTGTGTTGTGGGTGTGTGAGTGTGTGCGTGTGCTGTGTGTGTGTTGTGGGTGTGTGAGTGTGTGTATTGTGTGTGTTGTGGGTGTGTGAGTGTGTGCGTGTGTTGTGGGTGTGTTGTGGGTGTGTGAGTGTGTGCGTGTGCTGTGTGTGTTGTGGGTGTGTGAGTGTGTGTGTGTGAGCGTGTGTGTGTGTTGTGGGTGTGTGAGTGTGTGCGTGTGCTGTGTGTGTGTTGTGGGTGTGTGAGTGTGTGCGTGAGTGTGTGTGTTGTGAGTGTGTTGTGGGTGTGTAAGTGTGTGTGTGTGCTGGGTGTGTGTTGTGGGTGTGTGAGTGTGTGCGTGTGCTGTGTGAGTGTGTGAGAGAGAGAGCGCACACCAGCTTTATCTTCACAGAGAAGCAGACAGGCTTTTCTTAGCTCTGCCCGCCCTCCCAGCTGGGCAAGAGGCTCACAGCCGTACTAAGAAACAGAATCCAGCCAACTAGCTTTGGTGGCTCCCTGCCCAGTGACCTCAGGTCTCTCACTGCACCCTGGGGCATGGGTCATCCTGGCCACGAACTCAAGGGCAATGCCAACCCTCTTCCCTCCATGCTGCTGAGATCATGCTTACATCCTTCCAGACCCACTCCCATCCTTCCTCCTTGATCTTGCCTTTCCTGAACAGACACTGACCAAAGGCATTTCCTCTCCCTGCTGAGCTCTCTCTGGCCTGGAGTGTGCAACCCTCCGATTCGTACCCAGTGCACCCTGGGCAGCAAAAGCAGGGGTGCCTCTGTCTCTCACACTGGCTCCTTCAGGACAGGGACCCCGCCTGTGTGCCGGGCAGCCCAGCACCTGGCCCAGAGCAGGAGCCTGGCAAATTAGATGGCTGAAGGCGACCAAAGCAATGGGTGAGCGGGGTCCTCGTCTCCTCACCGGCACGGCGCCTGGGCATGCTCACAGCAGGCCCCGATGCTTCCTCTTAGCTAGAGAGCCTACTGGTTAAGCGCATGGGCTACAGTCAGACATGTTGGGTCCATAGCCCAGACCTGGACAAGTTCCTTGCCTTCCTTGTACCTCAGTTTCCCCATCTGTAAAGCGAAGCTAATCTCAGTTCCTCCCTCAGGACTGCTGTGGACCCAGCAGCTCTCAACCAATGAGGACTGTCAGATGGGTCTGTCATCATGGGCCAGGCCAGAGCAGTCTCTCCCACGGTGGGTGACAAAGGAGAGACAGGATGGGTGACATGGCACCTCCACCCTCACCAGTCCAAGGAAGCCCACCCCCGACACACGCACTTCCAATGCCCTGCTGTGAAGTGTGAGTTGAATGCCCCACGGGTGAGGGCCACCCCACCACCCAGCCTCAGGCTTCCCCTCGGCCTCCCTTCCTTGAGGACCCCTGCTCCTCTGCCTGGTCCCGGCACCCTCCACGTCTCTGACCCTCGCCGCGTCCACACTTGCCCCACCTGTGCCTCACCTCGGCTGCCTGTCCCCCTGGCCTTGAGAAGCAGCTTCACCCCTGCACAGTGGGCCTCTCACTTCTTGGGACTCGCCCCTTCTCCCACTTATAAGACGGATTCTTGGGCCCCATTCCTGGAGTTTGACTTTGTAGGTCTGGGCAGGGCCCCAGAAGCCATGTTTAAAGAACACACACACACACACACACACACACACACACACACACACGGTTTCCAATAACAGTGGTCGATACCACACGTCAGGACACCGGGTCTTAGGGCCTCGGCCTCACCCACTGCGACAGCGTACTCATGCGTGGCTCGTGAAGGCTCTCACATGGGTCTCACGCTGATCCCCTGGGGACTCAGAGAGGGTGAGGGACTTGCCCACAGGCACACAGCCAGTAGGAGCCAGGGGAGTGGAAACCAGGTTTCCCACCGCCGAGCAGGGCCCGAACCACAAGGGCACAGACAGGCTGGCCCTAAGTGCTTTTTCTCCACATTCTGTCTTTGGAGAGCTCACAGAGACATTTTTTCCAACAGGCAAATGTATTTTTCCCCCAAAGAGCATCAAATCCTTCAACTGTCTGCTCAGCAGCCTGGAAACTGGCTTCTTTTGTTCTTCAAATCAAGGCCAGGGAAGCAGGGCTCCGGGCCCCTTTCCTGTCCACTCTCCCCCAAGGAGCCGCTTCCAGTTCAGTGGCAGCGCGGGAATGACCGAGACCGGGTGCTGAGGCCAGCGGTCTCCACGCCCAGCCAGGGGGGCACGGGGAGGCTGACATGGGAGCTCCTGGCTGGTGCCGGGGGGGGGGGGGGAGGGCAAGGGCAGCAACTCCCATCTGGAGATTAAAAATGTTGAGAGTACAAGCTGTCAGAGAGAGGAAGAGAATCCTGTCCTCGGGGAGCCCTGTCTGAGGGGGACACGGCCCCGTCCTCAGGGAGCCCCGTCTGAGGGGACACATTTGTTCCTGAGTGAGCTGGGGGTCCCCCGCCCTCACCCCGTCTCCTCCGAGAAGGCCCGCGCGGCGGCCCGGACGAGAAGGAAACCCGGCAGGAGCGCCCACCCCACGCCCCGACCGGAGTCTTCACAGGCCCTGAAATGTGGCAGGTTGCTCCCGGGGTGCATGCTTTTGGAGGGCATCCATCATCTTCCCGAAGAGGTTCATTAGGCTGAAGCAGTTAAGAAAACACGATTTATCTTCTTTCCTCAGCACCCCCCAACCTCTGACAGAAGGTGGGGTGTGGAGAGCAGAGACCTGCAGCTTCACGGCTGGTCCCAAACCCAGCTCTGCCTCCTACTAGCTGTAATGGCCTCACTAGCCTCTTTGTGCCTCAGTGTCCCCACCGGTACAGTAGGGGGCAGTCCTCTCCCGGGGTTCTGGGTGCACGGTGCCCAGCACATGGCAGAGCTGCCAGGGCCTGGCATCCAGTAAGCGCGCACTGAAGGCCTGTGGACAATGCGGCGGCTGCTGGTGGCGCCCCAAGCTCTCCGCCGCGGGGCTGGAGCGGGACCTCGGGCGCTGGCACGCCCCTGCCCACCACTCCCATCTGACGGAGTGGCCCTCCTTGAGGACAGCTGACGGGACAGGTGCGCCACCATCAGGGAGAAGCAAGAGCCGCGAGGAGGCCCACAGAGACCCCTGAGCCTGAGGGGCCACCAGCAACACCCCACTTCTCTATGGAGCAGTTCGGCACCAAGCGCCGGCCAACCCCCAGGCAGGCCAAGGGGATGGGAGGGGAATGACAAAGCCTGCACCACACGCTCTGCTGGGTACTTACTCTGTGACACCCTGCGCACCCCATCAGTGCCAGCGGGCAGCCGTCACCCCATGCTACAGGACAGGCAGCTGGGCCGAGAGCTGTGCCTGGTGTCACAGAGCTTGCAAGGCGGCGCCCGGAACTCTGGAGCCCGGGCCCATCTGGACACGTCACAGGGAGCGTCTGCATTTCCAGAGCCCGGGGTCCCCCAAAGCCCTCCCAGCCAGAGCTCCTCACGCCTCCCACTTTCCGTTTCTTGGCCCCAGCCTCGTCGGGGCTGCTCCCACAGGAGCAACGGAAGGGAACTGGGGGCTCTCCATCTCCTCCTGCCCTGCTCCCCATCCTCACAGGCGGAGGTGATCCAGGCAAGGCTCTGAAGGAGCTGGGGTGACAGGAACCCTGGCACCCAGACCCTGGCACTTGCCCATCTCCCTTTTCAGATCCCATCCTCGCCCGTGTGCGCCGTCTCCCTGCCGATTTCCTCATCAAGGTCTAAAAAGCAGTTTCCAAGTGGCTTAGAGAGTGCTCCTTCCCGGGCTATTTGCATTTTATCATTATTAATTATTGTAATAATTGTCCTTCCCATGCTGCGTGACCAGGGAAGAGAGTCCCGGCTCTGGCTGGCCTCACAGGCATCCAAGCTGGAATCTCTACACATGGTAATTCTGTGACCCTGGACAATCTACTTTGCCTCAGTTTCCCCATCTGTGCATAGGATCACATATGGGCCTTGCACAGTTATTGTGAAGCCAAGCGTTTAAAATAGCAATGTAAGAAGCATGCTCAAGTCCTCTCTCCCTGTGCCCACCCCATTCATCAAGTCCTTAAGGTTTCTACGTCAAAATCACATCCCAAATCTGCCCGCTCTTCCTCACGCCACCCTCAGCATCACCTCTCACTTGGATGCTGCAGTGGACTCCTGCCTAGCAATGCGCTCCAGTCCCTCCCTCACCAGTCAATTCTCTCAGAGTACCTCGAGGAAATGTTTAGAAGGCCAATCAGATCACATGACTCCTGTTTAACCTACCCCCAACTGCCATTAGAATAATAAATCATCCTTAGCAAGGGCCACAGGCCATGATCTGCACCTCTACTCCATTTCCTCTCTGACCTCAACCTCCTCCACTCCTCCCTGGGTATTCCAACTGCTCTAGCCACACTAGCCTCCCTGCAGTTTTGCAAGTATACCAAGCTCTTTTCTGCCACTGGGCCTTTGCACTTGCTGTTCTATCTGAATCACCCTCTCTCCAGATCCTCCCCCAAATGGATTTCTCACTCATTGGCTCTCAGCTCAATATCACCTGCCCATCCTGTCTAAAGCATCCCCAACAACCACAAACTTATTTGCAGAACACATATCTCTATCAGACATTATCTAACAAAAAATGTGTTTATTTGTTTATATTCCCTACCACCAACACCAATGTGAGTTCTATGAGAGAAGAGAGTTTGTCTCTCTTGTTCACCACTATGTCCTCGGCATTTCGAACTGTGCTGGGCACAAAGAAGCCTCTCAATAGCAAATGAGAATTAGTATCAATTATCGAATGAATGCATGTGTCAGTAGTGATCAGTTATTAGTACCTATCATCACTTTGAGATTAGTTAGCACATTCCACTGTACATAAGACTTCACAAATACATTCTCTTGTCTTCATAACAATCCTACAGGATGTTAACAGAACCAGTATTTCCCTCATTTTACAGATGGAGAGACTGAGGTTAGAGAACTTAAATGACCTGGCCAAGGTTTCAGAGAAGGTAAGTCAGGAATTGTGTTGACTTTCAGTGTCCTGCCCAGAAGAGATAAAGCCCTCTTATTGGGACTTTCGGGCATTACGCTAGGCCAGCAGAGGTGAGTGACATTAGGGGACAGAGGCACCTTGCAATGTTTTGACATCACACTAAATCTTTTCTTCTTGCTCAGGAAATTGACAGGAAGAGAAGTAGTCAGGGGACCAGCTAAGTTGTGTTTGGATAATCAGTCAGTCACCTAACACTGGCTGTCCACTGGCTGCAGGAAAAAACAAGGAGCCAGTCCTCAGGGCCCAACCCTAGGCCCCGTGTCCCCAGGAGCTCAAGGAACCTATGTGTCACCTGGAATGCCTATGTGTCACGCCTCCTTGTGGCAGAGTCCATGGCTGCCTAACGTCAAGCATTCCTCATTCTTTCTGCCAACAGAATCCACACTGGTTCGGGTATCTGATGGAGACACCCAGAAGTCAGAGTTCTTGTTGCTGCTGACTCAATTGTGTACTCCCCAAAATGTATACATTTAAATGTGGTGGTATTTGGAGATGAGGCCTTTGGAAGGAAATTAAGGTCATCTGAGGTCATAAGGGTGGGATTACGATGGGATAAGTGTCCATAAAAAGACACACTAAAATCTGGCCAGTGTGGCTCAGTGGTTGAGCACTGACCCATGCACCAAGAGGTCGCCAGTTCGATTCCCGGTCAGGGCACATGCCCAGGTTGTGGGCCTGATCCCCAGTGGGGGGGCATGCAGGATGGGTCCAATCGATGTTTCTGTCTCTCTCTCCCTCTCCCTTTAAAAATCAATAAAGAAAAAAAAATTTTTTAAATACACCACAGAGCTTGCTCTCTGTCTCCTTCTCTGCCATGTGAGAACGTAGCAAGAAGACGGCCATCTGCCCTGGCCTGTTTGGCTCAGCGGTTAGAGCGTTGGCCTGCGGTACGGAGAGACCCGGGTTCGGTTCCCGCTAAGGGCACATACTTCGGTTGCGGTTTGTCCCCGGCCCTGGTTGGTCGTGCGGGTGGCAGCCACTCGATGTGTCCCTTTCACATCGATGTTTCTCTCTCTCTCTCTCCCTCCCACTCTATCTGTACAAAAAAATGGAAAAATGTCCTCAGGTGAGGATAAAAAAAAAAAAGAAGACGGCCATCTGAAACCAGGAAGAAAGTCTTCACCAGAACCTGAGCATGCTGGCAACCAAGTCTACCCATCTTGGCCTTCCGTTCTCAAGAACGGTGATAAATAAATGTCTGTTGTTCAAGCCACCCAGTCTATGCTATTTGGTTATGGCAGCCCAAGCTGAATAATACAGTAGTCTAAGGTTGTACAGGAGACCCACTTTGGCCATTGAAACAAAAGAAGAAATCTGCTGAGAGATTTTAGAAGGGACTGTATTTTCCAGAAAAAAGAATTTTTCAAAGCGAGGCCTCAGCCCCATGCCTTGCTTCCTGCCTCTGGTGTGGCTGTGGTGCCCGCAACAGGCAGCCATTGAACAGTAACGAGGCCACCATCTGGATAATGGCAGAATACAGAGACAGTTGGGTCCTTGATGGCGAAGTGAGTTGATAAAGCAGCAGATAACCTACCTCCAGACTCACTGTGATCTGAGAAAAATAAATGTATTTAGGGTTTGAATCACTATCGAACTTTCTGTTACCTGTGGCTTAAGTATTCCTAACTGAACCTGACCTCTCTGTGCCCCATAGCTTCACAGCCTCATTCCTCTCCCCTCCTCCCCACCCTCCCTTCCCAGCGGTAAGTCACCTCGGCACTGGCCTTGGGTCTGAGCAGGGAGAGCTGGGGACTGGGAAAGGAGAGATGGTAAGCTACCACCACGTGGTCGGAGGTATGGAAGGCTGGCTGCCATCCCATAACCCTCTGAGGCCCCTGTCGTGATCCTCATGGAGACCCCACTTCCGGTCTCAAAACGCCCTCAGAAGCTTTGGAGTTTGAGGAAATGGAATTTGAAACCCCTTTCCAAAATGTACTAAATGTGTAACCTTGTCAGGTCCCTCAACTTCTCTGAGCCCTGATTTCCTAATCAGCAAAAAGGGAAAGTTCTACCTACCTCACAGGACTGTTGCAAGGTTAGAAGGATACAGTAATGTTGGAGGGAGCACTCTAAGGTGGTCCCTAGACTCCCGGCCCCTGGTGTACGAACCTGCAGAATCCCCTCCCCTGAGTGTGGGTGGGACCCGGGAATATGATGAGATGCTCACTCCTGCGACTACTGTTACTTTATATAAGACGCTGTCACCACGGAGCGGGGAGAGGCTCTCCTGCTGGCTCTGGAGAAGTGAGCTGTCATGATGGGAGAGGCCCACGTGGCTAGGACCTGAGGGCCTCTAGGAGCTGAGCCACCCCGATCCAACAAGCAGCAAGAAAGCAGGACTTTCATCTTACAGCTGCAAGAAACTGAATTCTGCCAACACCTAAATGAGCTTGGCTTGGACCCCAAGCCTCCGATGAGATCACAGCCCCTGCAGGTACCTTGATTTCAACCTGGGGGGACCCTGAGCAGAGATGCCAGCTGGACCATGCCTGGGCATATGACCTACAGAAACTGTGGGATAATAAATGGCTGTTGTTTTAAGCTGCTAGGTTTGTGGTAATTCGTTACACAGGAATGGAAAACTAATATAATAATCTCAGTTTGGACCAAATTGCCATTTGACTAGGTCAAAAAGTGTTGCGTACAGGCGGTTGCACGTGGTTCAGCCCCATACAGATGTGAAGCGCCTAGCACGTAGTAAGCACTCAGTAAAGCCACTGTTAGTATTCCCCTGGCTCCACTAAAGCCTGCCCTGGCTAGTCAGTGGCTCACTGACCTCTTTTTCCCGGGACTGGCTTTGACAGTGCCTGCTGCCCCGGCCCTCCTTCCCCGGAGCGCCTCCCCTGCCTGTCAGATGAAAGCCTTCAGGGCCCATTCGCACTCCTTCTCCGAGGCCCAGGGACAGCTCCGAGCCTGACTGCCTCTCCTGCCCCAGGGAAGCAAAACACCAACCGGAACCGACAGCAGAAAACAACATCTCTGGGGCAGAGGCAACAGCTGCCCAGCAGCCCCAGGCCAGCCGCCAGCCGGCGGGGAGAGGGTAGCTGCTTGAGAGATTCCAGCAGGGCTGAGCAAGGCCTGCCTCTGACCGCACCCCCTCGCCTTCTCTGGGGTCGGGAGCCCCACCATGTGGAAGCGAGCTTTGCCTCTTCCAGCAGGATCCTGTGGGGAAGTGCAAAGGTTTCCTGTTACATAAAAAATGCAAATCGCTCTTTCTAAGCAGCAGGCTGGTCCTGATCGGTGCATCGAATGACGCATAGAAACTAGGAAAATAGTGCGACCCTTGGGGAATGGGACACTGGACAGGTGAGTTTTGACTGGGTCTGCATGGAGGCTAACCGAGTCAGGAAAGGTCTGGAACAGACCACCAGAGGAAAGAGAGGCTGCGGCTCACACTCTCTACAGTGTCTGCTGGTATGTGGTTCCATAAACCATCTACCCTACTCACTCAGAATCTCCAAATGTTAAATACATGTCAATAAAGCTGGGGGGGTGGGGGGTAAGAATCTCTACGTGGATCAGATCTTCAGGACCCACACAGAACCTGGGACTCAACTAAAGAGACAGATCTGTATTTACTTTCAGGTGTCAAATAACAGGCAACGTACATTACATTCATACAACCCTCCTAGCCATGATGAGGATTATTAGACTTCCTTTAAAGGTGAGGAAACTGAAGCTGAGTAGTTTACCCAATGTCACAGGGATAGAACTGGGATTTGAACCCAGGAAGACAGATCCCATAGCTCATGTTCTTAACCACTGAGCAAAACAACCAGGCACTTTATGATCTTTGGTCCTAAGTTCACCCAAGTCAGTAAAAAACAATTATTTGGGAGTGAACTATTGATCAGCCCAAGAGATACCCTACCTACAACAGAGGCCGGAACACGTCCATCACAGTGTCATCCGCCTTCTGCAGAGGCTTGGTTGGGCCCGTGCTGTGGTCCTAGCTGAGGCTCAGACGTGCCCCTGTACCAGGCAGCTCTGCTCAGCTGGGAGAGCCCTGGGATGGCGGGCAGGTGCTTGGGTCCTTCCCCAGGCAAGAGCAGGGAGCTTCTAGAACTGCAGAGGTGGCAGGGATCTTCCCAAGGAGCAGAGAGGGAAGGGGACTGGCCCCCAGTTCCCTGAAACACCGGCCTCCCTCGATCCCAGCTATTCATTCTGAAGCTCCCTGGGGTTCTTACCCCACCAACACCTCTGCCTGCCCTAGATGCTCAGGGCAGGGGCACCCCATAGCCTTCTCCTGGGGCCCAGGCAGTGCTGACCACGGGAGGCAGGGAGGAGGACTTGACTCTCATTAATAGGTGACTGTGGAGTGTAGAATATACTAGAGAAAACCAGTCTGTGCAGCTCTCCCTCCTCCCCATCCTCCTCCTTTCCTCCCCACCTCCTCTTTCTTCTAGAACCTGGATAGTTGGACCTGGTTGAGGAAAAGAGATGGATTTACAATTTCAAGCTCACCTATATTTTTTTCAGGCCTCCCTTCTGTCCCAGATGATTCCCCCTCCTCACTCCTTCCTCCCAAAACCCACTTTCCACCCCCAGGCTTTCAGGAAAGCAGGAACAGAGCCCGGGCAGGCCCCTCAGACCGCTGGATCATGTGTCCTGAGAGGGAATGGATCCCAGGGTTGATCCCAGGTACACCCCCATGATCTCAAATGCATCCCTAGGTCCCTTTCAGGCAAAAAGTCTGACACCTCTACTTCCAGAGAGCAAACAGGAGGGACCAAGCATTGCGGCCTTACAATAAACATTGTAGCTAGTTATTGAGCACCAACTGTGTGCCAAACAAGTGCCAAGTAGTGCACTGGGAGCTTCGTAATCCTCTATTCCTGTAAGTTAATTCCTCCAACAGTGTTGTCGAGCACCTGCTATGATGTGCCAGCCACTTGTACAAGCACATGAGCGACCTCGGCAAATGAGGTTCCTCATTGTTTGCACTTGAAATGGGGGGAACCTAGGCTGAAAGTCAGCCACAAGTGCTGGCGCAGATTCCGTTTCAAGGTGTCTGCCCCCAAAGCCACAATGCCATGTGCCCTCTGCCTCCTCCCCTCTCCACTGGAGTAGAGGCTTCGTAGATCTGAGTCAGGATGGATCTCTGCCCTCAAATGCTTAGCTAGTTGCTTTGGGGGAGGAGGGATCAAGTCCACACACCTGAGCTGTCTTCAGAGGCTGAGTGCTCTCAGTATGTAAATGACCCCATGGCCCAGGCTGAGTACTCAGGACCCAGGGGACACAGAAGACAGTGATTCGGGTTGGGTCTCTCATGGGTGAGAAGGAGGGCTGGAAGTGGGGGCACGAGGCCAGGCTTTTCAGGGTGCAGGGCATGAACTGGCAGAGATGGAGGAGGGGTGAACTCTGGATGGGGCATGGGTTGTTCATGGGCTTGGCGGTGGGAGGATCCTGAGACAGCTCTGAGAGGCATGACTGAAGGCTGGAGGGGAGTCAGGCACAGGGACGTGTGACTTGCTGGAGGAGGGAGGGCGGGCTGTGGCAGCTGCTGGTGGCTGAGGAGGTGAGACTGGAGCTACTAGGCCATCAGGATTCTCCAGCAGAGTAATGGCAAGATGCAAATGGCGCTGGGGGGTAATTCTGACAGCATTGTGTGTGGGACTGGGACAGACATGAGATTTATCACCGGAGCCTGGCTTAGGGGGTGCAGCTATGTTTGACATCAACCCTCACTCTCACTCACCCTCAATCCCCCACCAATCCCTCCCTCTCTCACCGCCCCACCCCCACCCCCACCCCCAGGGCCCAGGTCCTCTGGCTCTATTTGCACCTACCCACTGCCCGGAATACAGGGGTGGGTGGGCCATGAGGCTAGGTAAAGGGTCTGACCAAAGAGGGTGGGGTGGGTGATTTGGAACGATGGCACAGCCAGGACTTGAGTCATTTGGGGCAAGGGGATGGCATCTCAAGGGACCTATGCCTGGGCCACAGTGCCCCTCACAGTTCCAGCAAGGAAGTGACCCTAGGCCAGCCACAATGTGACTGCACTAGGGAAAAGTACCCCCATCTCCACCTGCACTCCCTTACTACCTGGGGCAGCCTTCCCCTCAGATAGGAGAACCTGGCAGAGACCCAGCTCTGAGATGAAGTTACCCCCAAAGCCTGTGTGACACGACAGGATTTTAGGGTAGAAGCCCACAGAAACACCCTCCGCCTCCCCTGCTGGACTCAATTACACACGCAATGTTATAGTCCTTTGGCTTAAGATTTTGTACCCAAGTTATTGTTTTTTTAATGGTATCATTTACAATTGTTGTCAGTTACCCACACCTCTGTGAATGAATGAGCCAATATGATCCTTTTCCAAGAGTCAGTTTTGTTGATGGAGGTGAAGACAGGCGTTAGAATCCTGGGGTCTGAGACGGTGGGGGGGCGGGGGAGAAGAGGGTGGGAGTACTGGGGCAAAGGAGGGGGAAGAAGAGAGAAAAGGAGGACAAGAAGGCAGGGGTTGGGCACACCTGGGAGGGATGGTGTGCCCCTGCCCCAAATAACTCAAGTCCTGGCTGCGCCGTCGTTCCAAATCACAGCCGATCACTCACTTCTAGATTTGGGGAGGAGTTGATCAGAAATAACCTGTTCGAAGACCCGGGTATAGTCTTTCGCTCCCTCCCTCTCCCCACTCGGACGCCTGGACCCCTGTTCCTGTGTCTTCATATCTCCTAGCAGCGACAGCACCGAGAGCAAACTTTCGGGAATACGACCCCAAGCCTGGCTTCCATTCCACCGTCGCCACCCGCGGCTGGCAGGGGCTCTTGCTGGACAGGAGGGGATTGGGGAGGGGGAGGCGTCCTGGAATCGAGAACACGGGCCACGGGGCGGGACAGGGGAACCCGGCCAGCGGGCGGCTCACCTGCAGGACACGGTGATCTCCACCTTGGTGGCTGGGATGCTGCCCGCCAAGGAGTCGAACTCGCTCAGCGACGTCATGTCCTCGGGCTGCTCCATCGCCCACCGCGCCCCCCACCCCAAATTAGTCAACCCCTGCGCTATTCACGCCTTCGTGGGAGCAACTGAAACCCTGGGCTCTCCCCCAACTCCGGAGCCAAGGCTGGGCGGCAAAGGGAGGAGAGAGAGGAGCTTGAAGAGGGGGCGTGGGAAGTGAGGGAGGGAAGGGGGGCGGAGGGAGCGGGGGACGAGGATCTGGGGGGTGGGGTAAGGGGGTCGCAACGAGGAGGCTGGGGGCCTAACGGACAGGGGCGAGACGCCCAGGGAGCTGGGGCGCAGCGGGGCGAGGCGGAGGGGCGCGGGGCGAGGGCGCCGGGAGGGACGCGTGCAGATTCGGGCGGGGGCAGAAGGGGTGCAGGAGAGAAAGGGGGCGTGGGGGGCCAGAGGGGCGCAGGCAGCGGGGGTGGCCGGACGCCGGCAGCTTGGAGCCCGGAGCGCTGGGCTAACCGCCTCTTGCTGGGTCTCGGCGCGGGCGGCGGCGGGGCTGGGGACGCGGCAGCGAGCGCCACCTCCTCCGCTCGGGCTCCGACTCCGGGGCGCCGGGGCTGCGGGAAAATCAAATCTGCCAGAAGCCGCCGCCTCCTGCCACCGGGCCGGGCTGCTTGCGGGGCGGTGAGCGCCGGAGGGGGCGCCCGCAGGGGCCGGGGCGGGGCCGCGGGCGGGGTCTGCGCGCTGGGCTGAGTGTCTGTGAGCGTGTCTGTGTGTGCGCGCGTGGCAGGCGTGGGGACGCGGCTCCAGATGCTGGGAGCCTGGGGGTGACAGCCTGAGATGGTCGGGTCAGTGCGCATCTCCAGCTGCGCCGGCCCCCCACCCACTCGAGGGGTCTCCACCCACGGGGGAAGGATACGAATGTGCGGGCCAAGAGGCACCTGTTTGAGAAAGGTCTAAACGGGGCGCGGCGGGGGGGACATACGCAAAAGAGAAAGAACCCACACACACCCAGAGGGTTGGGGAGTTCTCTGCAGCGGGTGCCCCCACCGCGAGGGGGCGGGTCTCAGTCCAGAAGCGGACTCCGCCTCTTCTGGGGACGCGTATGGGGGCGACCCCAGAGCCCCGGGGAGCTGCCTCGGTGTTCTAGTGAGGGCCCTTAGGCCTAGGAGGGTCGGTGCCTGGGCTCGCCCCAATCGCTTCTGGCGCCTGCCGGGCCTGGCCACGCCGAGTCAGCCACGTGAGCCACGCGCCAGCGCCCTCCCCAACCATGGCCCGTCGTGAGCACAAGGCTGAGCCAGCCCCCGGGTCTAGAATCTTCCTCCACCACACTGAGAGGGCAGCCTGAGCTCCCTGGGCTTCTAAGCCACCAGCACAGAGTAGGCGCCTGCTGTGCGGAGGCTCTGATCCCGGCGAGGGGGGACACTGAGGCACCTCTCAGGAGGCCCCACCCCTCCCCAGCTCATCCTGACGGGCCTGGGGTCACAGCGCCGTGGCAATTTCCGGGGCTGAGCCTGTGGACTCGCCTCCAGAGAATCCTCCGCAGCCCCTCCTTAGCCTGGGCCTAAGCTTTGCTGAGATGGAGCCTCCTCCTCTGAGCCCCCGCGGAGCCCTTGGCACGCGCACCTCTGTGCCGGGGGAGGGGCCGGGGAGTCCAGGAACCCAGGCTGGACCCCGAAAAGCCACGCCCCTGGGGTCCTGTCTTTAGCCCCTGAGTCTTAACTGGTTGGTGGAGATTCTGTTTGAAGTCAATTCCCGGAACATCAAATACAGCCAAAGTCAAAGATAAATATAAGAACACATTCCTTGGACTGAGTTAAGTGTTTTCCTTTTACCCATGGCACGGTATGGGCTGGACTAGGTTCTGCCACCTGGGACCGGCAGCAAGGGGCAGAGGCTCTGGCATTCCCGGGGCAGTGGGGCACAACTGGGTGGGAAGGCCCCCTAGGATTTGGGCCGGAGGCCCACTGTACATGGAGAACAATTTGGGCCTCCTCTCCTGAGGGATACAAAACCAGACTTGGAACTATGCCCTTCACACCTCATCCCCATAGACCTGTCCTAGACCCTGCTCCAAACATACTTGTGGGACGCGTTCCTCATTCATTCCACTGGCATTTATTTACTGAGTATCTGCTGTGTTCTCGGCCTGTGCTAGGGCCACTTGGGAAACTTCTTTGAGAACGATGATAATCACCATTATATTTTCAAAGAGCTTACCCTGGACCAGACACCATACTTAATATTTTTAAAAGATATTATTCACATATCATAAAATTCACTATTTCAAAGTGTACAGTTCAGTGGGTTTTAGTATGCACAGTTAAATTCTCAAAATAAGTATAGGTATAAGGTATTATTATCTACATTTAAAAAGTAAGGTAGCTAGCGCCTAGAGAGGTTAGGTAGCTTGACCATGATCACACAACTGGGAACTTGGCAGAGTGAGAATTTGGACCCCGGCTGTTGAGACCAAAGCCTGACTCTGAACAAAAGACTTGAGTGCCTCTTTAGATGGGGCCAGGTAATGGAGCATCATAAAAGCCATCTATGACCTGAGGCCCTGTTCGGGGTGGGGTGGGGGGGCAATAATAGGGAGCCATTGCAGGTTGTTCAGCAGGTGAGTGGCGAAATTGAAATTCTACTATGTAACCTTGTAATATGACAGCATCTAGAGTAGCAGCCCCTAGGTCTCTTTCTAGAGTGGTTCTGGACATGTCTCTTTCTCTCCAGTACCTCTCGGTCATTGCATTTCCACGGCTGGCTCTTTGGCAAAAAACAGAGTAAAGACAGGAAAAGAGCAGGAAGTGTCTCCAAAGAGTTCCCAGGCTAGCGGGTGCCCAGGACACACATGCAGGCCGGCCCCAGTGCAGCGTGGATGCTGTGGAGGCGTTAAGAGCCTCAGGATAGAGAAGCATGACCAGTGACTCTGCTCCAGGAGTGGGAACAAGGGAGGGTCAGGGGGAACCGCTAAAAGGAGGTGAGATTGAGGACATCGAAGATGATGTCTGTTTGGTTCCCCTACAAGCAGACCCTGAGAGAGAGGTTTGAAGGTGAGTAGTTTATTTGGGACACTAAGGACATGCTATGTGGGGAGTGTGGAGGTGAGACAGGGAAGGCAGCCACTAGGTGGTTATCAAGCCAGTTGTCACTATGGGTGACCAGGGCTCAACCCCACCAAGGAGGAGAATGCACCTCAAACCAGCCAGCCAGAGGGGGCAGGGGGCAGGGTGTACAACTGAAGTCAGTCACTGGCTCAGTGGCCGAGGGCTGCTTCTGGAGGGAGTTAATGCCCTGGCACTTCTGGCCTGACCGGAGTGGCCATGCAGGCTCCAGAAGCCGGAGAACACTTCAGGTAGAGACACTCAGGCACCGGCAGCTGGATGTGGGACTCAAGTGCACGGAGGAGGCAAAGGTTAGGGCATCGACCGGAGAGCAGCCGCCCCAGATGGTGGCCTTCTGCCTGGAGGACAAGGCCGAGCAGTCACCCTGGCAGAGAACCAGTATGACTGAGGGCCAGAGAGCTGTGTTTGGGGACCCTGGTGTGGCTGGAGCCCCCGGTGAGGTCCAGAGGGAGAATAGGAGGCCAAGAGGAGAGGGACGATGAGGGGCCAGAGGCCTCGGCCTCCTGCGGGCACAAAGGCTTCTCAGAAGGGGGCAGCGAAGGAGGGCTGGTCTGAAAGATACTCCCCAACCACATGGCCAACCAGTGAGCCCCAGAACACAAAACCTGCTGACCAGGCCCAGGGCAAAATGCTTACAGTTCTTGCCCAAATGAACTGCTCATGGTTTGAATGCAGCCCATGGGTGTTGCCATTGGGTGGGACATTTCTCCTTTGAGGGCTATAACTGAGGCCACCTGTGATGTCCAGCGGCCAGATTAGAAGTAACCACGGCCCTGGGCCACCCCACCAAGTAACTAACACTGTCCCTCTGATTAAGAACTGTGCGCACGGAATGGCCCATGCCCAGATGTGGAATAATCAGCATCAGCGTTTTGCCTTTGCCATCCAAGACTGCAAACATGCTCTCATCTGACCTAATCGTGGTGTTAATGACAGCAGAGCAATTTTGAGAGGCAGCTCGCAGCATTGATAAGGAGAGGAAAAGCACCACCAGCTTCGGAGGCAGGCTCCTCACACGGAGGCGGCTGTGCCCTCCCCGCCGAGGCGCCCTGTCAACGCTGCCTTCGCGTCCTCCTGTTTGAGGCTGGGGATGGTCGGTGGACAGGAGCACAGAAGAGCAGGGCTGCAACTTAGAACGAACTAGGAAAAGGTGTTCTTGACTCTGGGTGAATGCAACCTGTGGAGCAGAGAGCAGGCTGTAACGGAGCCTCCGCTGACTCCCTTGGCAGGCGTCCTTGTGCAGTGAACGCCCGGCACCACCATACATGGCGCCCTGGAGAGAGAAGAAAGACAGAGGGCATGGCAGGAACCCGAAACCACTGTGATAGTAGGAAGTAGGTGCGATGCGGTGTCTGATTCCATCCATTAATAGAAATGGTAGAAGGGGCTTGGCTGGAGACTATCTAGGTTCAACCTGTTCTGTCAGTAAAAAGCTTAGAGAGGGGAGCGATGCATTCAAGATCACATGACGCTCCCCTTGATGAGATACTCCACTAATAACAGCAAGGTCAGGTACCCAAGAGCAGTGAGGACCTGGCTGAGGTGTGGGGAGAAGCCATAGTCTTCCTTTGGGTAGAGGAAGAGGCAACAGCCAACCACAGGGCTCTCCACACACCCAGCCCCTTCCTCCTGGAGGGTGGCAGATGCCCCATCATCCCACAGAACCCATGCCGCCCCTCCCTTCCTTTCTCCCAGATCGCAGCGCCAGCCAGCTCGGTCCACGTTCATCTGGGTAAAGGGCAGCCCCAGGGCCCTCCCGAGAGTCCGGCAGCCTTTCCTGCTTCTGGGATCCCCCCTCCCCCCCTCTCCTGCCCTGGCATCCGTCTGCAGCCCCATGGGCACGGGCTTCCTCTCTCACTTCTCATGCCCTCCTTTTCCTTCCAGCCACTCATGCTTTTCCAAGAGGGAGGCCTCCCTGCCCTGCCAGTCCAGCTACTGAAATCTTCACACTGACCAGGGGATCCGCTTGAACAGTCGGGTGGTGGCACTCCTCTGCCCGAGACCGTCCACTGGCGCCCTCCCGCGGTCTCCCTGACCTCTCCTACTCAATCATGTCTTTCTCTGGCGCCACTGGCCCCACTCCAGCCATGCTGGCCTTGTGGGCCCTGTAGGCTCCGGTCTCAGGGCCTTTGTACCTGCCGTTCCCTTAGCCTGGAACACTTGCCTCTTGGTCCCTCAGGTCCCTGCCCACATGCCCCCTCTGACCACACCACCTACCACGGTGTCTCATTACTCTCGTCCTGATCCTCCTCCATTTTTCCTCATATAGTATCCTTGTCTGTCTCCCCACTGGAAACCAGGTTTATGCAAGTGAGGATTTCTTGTTCACTGTGCATTCCCAGTTCCTAAGGCAGTGCCCGGCACATAACAGGTTCTCGTTTGTCAAAGAGCTAAATGAAAAGTCCATCTGGAAACATGGACTCCTTCATAACCACCCTTCAGGCAGGGCCCGAGTCCCCGTCCTGCTGAATGTCTCATCCAGCTTTTCATCCAACAAACATTTATTGAGCATCTGTTATGAATTCAGTTGTTGAATTGTTTGACAACTATCAGATCAAGAATCTCTGAGCCCCTTGGCCAGGACCACAGAGGAGGGAAGGGATTCTTATAAATGTATTTTGTTTCCTGAGAACCTCCCACGTAATAACAGCAGAGAGGATTTGACATCCATCACAAACTTAATCCTCAGAGTAAGTCCATTTGACAAACTGCTCCTCTGTGCCCTGAGCTTTGCTGGGTCATCGCTGGGCACGGAGAGGAGGGAGAACCAGTCTCCCCGAGCTCTGTCCAGGGGAGCTGGAGAACTGGCTTTGAGTTTATCTTCTAGGAATATGTAGAACAATGGGCATCGTCCGCCCCACCTTGTAGATAAGGAAACTAAAGTGTAAAGCAGTTCAGCACCTAGCCCAGGCTCACGCAGGTGAGCGGCAGCGACGGGATGCAGACCTGTGGGTGCCTGACACCTTGCTGCCTCCTCCAGTCCTCGCTCAGGGCTGTACGGGAGCCTGTGTCTGCCAGCACCACCCAGGCCCGGTGCTCACAAGTCCACAGGCCCAGTCCGGCACCCCGCGATCTGTGCTCAGGGCCTGGATCTTCACTTCTCACAGCGTCCAACACAGACATCAGAGCCTGCCACCCCCACCCCCGCCCGCCTTGAACCCCGTATGAGCTGGGAACTGTTAGCTGTGGCATCAGAAACCTCAGTGCTGCCGAGGACTTTAAGGTAATCCAACTCACCTCGATTTTATAGATCTGCAAACTGGTCCTAAACAGGGGAAGACATTCGCCTGGGGTTATTTTGCTGAGCGGCAGCAACTACAGATAAAAGCAAATGGCAGCTCTGATTAAAATCAGTCTTCTGGATCCTTCTCTCATTGTAGCTCTTTCAAGGGATGGGTCCCCTTAAATTTCTGCTGACTGATAAATGCCCATGTGCCACCTCTGGGCCTTCCACAACGAGGGTCGCGGCGACTCTACACCCCCCCACCCCCGGGCCTTTACACCCCACAGGCTCAGCCACACGGGCTGTCCTGGCCTTTCCTCTCCATTTCCTCACCGCCGGGCCCCAGTCCTCCCCACCCACCATCTCTTCCCGGAAGCCAGCCTGGATTCTCCCAATCTGGCTGTTTCTCCTTCCGCTGAGCCCCCCAAACACTTCTTTTAGGTTGATTTTTGTTCTCCTCTTCCCCCTGCAGGGGTGGGCCCTGGGGACCTTGGTCCTCGAAGCCTGGCCTTGCCCAGCCTCAGACCTCCTCTCTTTTCGCTGGACTTAATTACATCTGAATACATTACCCCAGTCAGCCAGCCTGCTCTTGGGCCTCCTGAACTCTCTCTCCTCTCCATATAATCCCATTTCCTCTTGTTTGAGCATCTTGGGAAATAGAGACCGAGTCCTCACATTTCTCCAGGAGCTTAAAAGCCCAGTGTCCCACCAACACGCTTGTGCCTTCTGGTCGGCCTGCTCAGGCCTGGATGCGGAAGGACCGGATGTCACCCCTCATTCCTCCGCTCCACAGCGCTGTGAGGCCTCAGCCGCAACTCCGCCCCTCCCCACCTCAGGCTAACGGGTGGAGTTGGGGCTGTCATTTCACCCCAGCCCTCAGATTCTGTCACCACTGCTCCTTAGCATCTCCCTTGGCTATACCTGCACTGCGCAGCCTGAAAAGCCACTGTGGGTGAAGCATTTTTGTTTTTTAATCCTCACCTGAGGACATGTTTGTGTTTGTTTTTTAATCCTTACCCCAGGATTCTTTCCCCCCATTTATCTAGAGTGGGAGGGAGCGAGGGAGGGGGAGAGAGAGAGAGAGAGAGAGAGAACATCAATGTGAGAGGGACACATCGACTGGTTGTCTCCCGCACAACCCTGACCAAGGCGGAGGACCCAACTGCAACCGAGATACATGCCCTTGACCTGTATTGAACCCACAACTCTGTTGAGCCAAACTGGCCAGGGCACGAGGACATGTTTTTATTGATATTTTTAGACAGGAAGGGGAAAGAGAGAGGAGGGGAGAAACATCGATCAGTTGCTTCCTGTACGCGCCCCAACTGGGGATCAAACCTGCAACCTAGGTATGTGCCCTGACTGGGAATCGAACCCGCAACCTTTTGGTATAGGGGATGAGGTTCTAACTGAGCCACCTGGCCAGGGCTGAAACATTTTCTTAGGCTCTAAAATCATTTTCTTTTCTTTTTTTTTTTGTTTTTTATCCTCACCTGAGGACATTTTTCCATTTTTTACTCAGATAGAGCGGGAAGGAGAGAGAGGAAGAGAGAGAAACATCGATGTGAAAGGGACACATCGAGTGGCCGCCACCTGCACGACCAACCAGGGCCGGGGACAAACTGCAGCCAAGGTACGTGCCCTTAGTGGGAACCGAACCCAGGTCTCTGTGGACCGCAGGCTGACGCTCTAACCACTGAGCAAACCGGCCAGGGCTCTAAAATCATTTTCATGCCAAGCTGCCTGCATCTGCCTGCCTGGCTGCTGAGGAAAATGGAAACGCACGCAAAACGCTACCAGCCTGGCTTTTGCAGAAGCTCAAGTCCCGGCGTCCCCGCCCCTGGAGCTCGCCTGCATCTCCAGCTGCCTGCAGTGCCCTCCCTGGGCTTTATTAACTCTGGGTCCTGCAGTGGAATGGGGAGCTCATCAGACACACTTCACATGTTGCGTCCTCTACCCCTGGCTAAGAAAAGTTGCCCTGATTACGAGAAGTATGTGTTCCCGGTTCCCTGATAATTCTATCAGGAGCCAGGGCGAGGCTCAGGTGTCAGGCTTCGGGAGCTGTGGCTGACGGCTGACGGGGTCTCCGAGAATGCCTGCCCGCCTGCCTGGGGGCAAGAGGCCCAGTGCCGGTGTCCTACATTCATGCTGTGACCTCAAACCCCTCCTTGCGTCTCTGCTCCTTGGGTTCCCCCAGCTTTAAAAATGGGGATAATAACACCCATACCACCATCCCCTCCAAGTGGGTATGAGATGAGGACGTGCTGGGAGTTACCTGGAAGAAAAATACCATCAGGAAATTGTCCAAGTTTAGACCAGAGGGACCCCTCTGGTCTGGGCCCCTCACTGACAGATAGAATTGAGATGTGGGGAAGGTTGTCAAGGTCACACGGTAATCTGGCTTGTAAACCAGTTTCCATATTTTTTGAGGTGGAGGAGAGAGTAAAGAATGGTAAGGAGCCCTGGCCAGTTTGGCTCAGCGGTCAGAGCGTCGGCCCATGGACCAATGAGTTGCGGGTTCGATTCTGGTCAAGGGCATGTACCTTGGTTGCAGTTCGTCCCTGGCCCTGGTGGGGTCGTGCGGGAGGCAATCAGTCGATGTGGCTCTATCACATCGATGTTTCTCTCTTCCTCTCTCTCCCTCCCTCCCACTCTATCTAATGATAAAGGAAAAAAATATCCTCGAGTGAGGAATAAAAAAAGAATGGTAAGGAAACCATCCTCGTGGGAGTTTAGGGTATGACAGAGAGCGAGAGCAGACCCCAAGCTCAAAGCTCAGCCCTGCCACGCGGAGCCTTCATGAAACAGACTCGTCTCTGAAATGGACATTGTGCGCCCTGTTCACAGGCCCTCAGAGAGGACTAAATGGAACAGACATAAAGCCCTGGCACCTGGTATGTTCCCCAATCTCAAGTTCCTTCCCTTTTCTTGTTTTATCTTTAATAGCATCACAAATGCTTTCAAAAAGGAAGGCACAGAGGAAACGTTTGCTCTTAGAGCTGAATGTTGCCAAAAACACAATGTGCACCTCAGATTCCCATTCCCTCGGGGCCTTTTCTTATACAGTGAATGTGAAAAGGCCATTTTCCCGTCAGTGTAATGAGGAAGCAGAAATAGTGCTTCCCCTCCCCCGCTGCCTCTGCTGCGCGGCCTCCTCACAGGTACCGGCCGGCTCGCAGCTTTTAACGGAGCTGCGGCCAGATCCTCACGGAGAGGAAAGTGATTTCCATGCGATTCGCTGAGTGGTGAGGCTAATACAGTTATGATCCAATAAACACACTGATTAGGGTAATTTGTGCTCCTTCCTCCTCCCTCCCTCCCTCCCTGCTGCTGGGCCCGGGCAGGCCTGGTGCAGGCTCTGCTTGAAAGGACCGTGGAGACAGCCCGGCGGGGGCTCCCAGCCAGCCTCGGCCTGGGGACGCTCCAGGCCGGAGCAGTGGGTTTGACCGCCCAGCCTGTGGGGCAGGAGGTTCGGTTCTACCCCTGCCCTGCCGGCAGATCATTTCCTGTCTCTGCGCCTCATCGTCTACCTGTGTGTGTCAAAGGAGATAAAAGGGCTGAACTTAGGATCAGAAGCTCCCAGTTCATGTCCTCGTCCTGCCTTTTACTGGCCACGCAACCCAGGGCCCTGCTATGGCATCCAGTCTTCACTCTGTACGAGGCTTTGTGCTACTTGTTTTTGGTCCTCAGTTTGCTCATCTGCAAATGGGCATAATAATGCCAACCTCAGAGGTTGGTTTGGAGAATTAAGACAAGAATATATATATATAAGAGGGTTCCACGAACCACGGAACAGAGAAAGGGCAACAATAACTTTTTGTTTTCTTCTGAGTTTCCTTCTGGCTGACTTGCTCTGAAAATATTTGCTGTCGCTGGGCATAACAGAGGAAGTCCAAATTTACTTGTCGAATAAAGGAATTCAACTGTAAAGTGGAATAGTAAGCGGCTTAGAGGGACTTGTCCCTGTGATGTGGTGTGCTACAGAATCAGGCCTCACAAGGGCTCATCCCGCCTTACCTGAGTGGAGGCTGCTCCTCCATCCAGTCCAGTCCGCAGGAAAGGGGGCGGTCGGCCTTGCGACAGAGAGCACCTCCTTGGCCGGTTCAGTGCCAGGCTGATTTCTCAATTCTGGCTCCTCGCAGTCTGAGTAGTGGCTGGCTTTCTACCTCCAAGGGGTGGCAGCCTGGCTAGAATCATGGACGGCATCCGTAGACTTCTGCCTTTCGAAGAAGCTGTGAGGCCAAACTGTATTCACAGTGGCCTCTAGTGGCAAATTTCCAAAATACCATACTAAATGGAAACTTGGCAGCTGAAAGAATCATCTCAGAATGACCTAGATTTAGAAATGTAGGGTTAGAAAGGACCTGGTTCTGATCTTTGCTTGATGTACCAGGAAACGAAGTCCCAGAGGTAAAGCGACTCGCCCAAGATGGCACCAAAGCCTTGCCTCTCTGTCCACAAACCTGGCCCCAAACTGGCCACCTGTGGTTTCAGATGCAGCCGGCGATCATGAATTCCCATTAGGAAGAACAGAGGACCCAATTTCCAAATCAGACCAAGCCAGCCTTAGAGTGAGACCCTAACTTGTGCTCTTGACACTTGGCTTCTCTTATCTATAAACAAATGTTGCTAAAAGATTCTCCTACCCCCCATCTTGATATTTACCTGAAGAATTGTAATCTACCCTATAGCAATGGGGCTCTAAGGCCATGAAGTGATTTGTAGGCAGTAAACTCCACTTCAACAAATGTGCTTTTCAATGTTTCCTCCTCCACCCATTGCGAGAATGTAGTGCCAGAAGGGGCCACGGCTCAGATTGGCTTGAGGATGTGGGAATAGGAATCCTTCCACTTGTGCAGGGGAAGCTATTTTGACATATTCTGGAGACGCAATCCAAAAATAAATCAAGCTGAGGAATTCCAGAGGGCTTAGTGGAGAGGCTTTGCTGCCATACCAGCTGAAGCCTGGGCATGAAGACTTGGGGTAAAATTATTTCTGCAGGTGGATCTCAATCTTTTCCTGACAGGGAACAATTTTTTATTTGATTCATTCAGCAGTAACTTTGTTGTTGTTTTTTTATCCTCACCCGAGGACATTTTTTCGTTTTTTGTTCAGATAGAGTGGGAGGGGGAAAGAGAGAGAGATACATCGACGTGAAAGCGACACATCGAGTGGTTGCCACCTGCACAATCCAACAAGGGCTAGGGACAAACTGCAACCGAGGTATGTGCCCTTAGCGGGAACCAAACCCGGTCTCTCTGGACCGCAGGCCGACACTCTAACCGCTGAGCCAAACCGGCGAGGGCTCAGCAGTAACTTTGAAGACTTGCATAAGGTTCTGGGGGACTCAGAGAGGGGAATAAGACAAAGTCTTTGCTCTCGGAGGGGGATCCAGGGGGAGGGAGAGGTATGCAAGGTCAGGCTGCTCATGTTGGGATACAGAGGGAGAGGTACACGTGGTAGCTTCAAGGGCCACTGGGAATAACAATCGCTGTTTTCTTTAAAAATTTTTTTTTTCTTTATTGATTTTAGAGGGAGAGGGAGATAGAAACATCGATGAGAGAGAACATCGACTGGCTGCCTCCTGCAGGCCCCCACTGGGGATCAGGCCCACAACCTGGGCATGTGCCCTGACCGGGAATCGAACCGGCGACCCCTTGGTGCATGGGTCGACGCTCAATCACAGAGCCACACTGGCCGGGCTATAGTCACTGTTTTCTAAATGCTGGTCCCTGTTCTAACTCATTTAATCTTCACAATAGCCATATGAGGTTAGGCCCATTATCTCCATTTTATGGTTTAGGAAACAAAGGAACAGAGGCTGGCATCGGAACCCCAGCAGGCCAGTTCCAGAGCCCTTCTCCTTCATTGTCACCATTGCTGATATCTCCCCTGCATTTTCTGTAATGTCTGCTAACCATACCATCTTACCCACTGGGGCACGCACACAGGACCTGGTGCCCACGACGCACTGAAGTGGGAGCGGAAGGCGGAAGGCCACGGATCCTTAGAGCTCCATTTAGCAGCCAAAGCCGAAAGCTGGTGGAGCTCATCCAGGCTTTGACTCTTTCCACTCTTCCAAGACCACCCCTGCTCTAGGGGAGGGTCCGGTTGTGGTCCCCACTGCCCCATGCTCTTAGGAACCATCCCCCAATTTCATGTTGGACAAACGTGACCTCTAGGCTCTCACTACTCAAGAGTGTGGTGTCTGAACGAGCCGTCACCACCTCCTGGGAGCTGCTAGGAACATGCTCTCCTCTCCGGAGGGTGCTGGAGCCTGACCCGCTCTCGCAGGCTCCCCAGTGACTCCTGCGTGGTGTGGTGTGAGAAGCCCTGGGCTAGGGCCCTGGGGACATGCTTTCTATAGTCTGGGTGCCAAACTTCTTCCCCATCGGACACTTGTTTGAAGGTTTCTTTCATTGGCTTGTTTACACATAACATCAAGCAGTCTCCGAAGAAAGTCTGTAATCTCCTACCCTTCCCCCCGAAGCTGCATTTCTCCCTTCCCTTGATTAGCTCCGGCAGCCCCACAACCTGTTCTCACTAATGTCCGATATAAACTCATCCTTGCCTTCTCATAAACCATCCTCACCTCAATCTGAGACGTGACTGGAATGGGCTCTCTGTGCCCCGCACACCCCCTCCTGAGCCTTCTCCTAACTGTACTTACCCTTCCTGGGAGTGTGTGAATACTCACAGGACAAAAGGATTAACCAGGATTCCTTTAAAACAGGCTCTCTTTACACAGAAACAGAAATGTCTACATCTCTGGCTAACTGGAAGAATCTCTAGAAATTGTGAAATAATTCAAATTTCATTCTTTGAGGTCACATCCTTTATGAAAACTGGTTCACGCTCACGGGCGATCCCGGCATGTCTGGTGCACCCCAGAAACAAGGCACTGTGCCTGTGCCTCGCTCTTCCCAGGTTACTCCCGCCTCTGCTCCTCCTCGAGGCTGCCACAATCGGCTCCCGCCGCGCCCCACTTGGGTGGAAGTGGGTTTTCAGGACTATAATCCTGGGAGGTAACTGGATGAGTGTCTTATTCCTTGCTCCTAGAGGTGGATCCAATGTGTCTGCCCAGTTCAAGCTGAAAGAAACGTATTCTAATTTCCCAGAATAGTACTTTGTACCCCCAAAGTGTGTCTGGTAAGTTACAAAGTCATTTACAGTTTGTTGTTGGGTTTTCCTTTTTTCGTTGAGAGAAAAAAGCATGGAGAAAGGCTGAACGTGGGGAACACTCGGGACTAGAACCTTGGTTGCCATTCCAGGGAGTAAATCACCATGCCCAAAGCGCACAGAGGGAGAAGCAACACGCCTCTCTTCAGTCAAGGAGCTAACAGCACTACGCGTCTCTGCGCCCATGGCCACAGGCAGGTGTGTCTCTTACAAGTCTGAGGGATGGCTCAGGTCTCTCAGCACGTCTGCCTGGTTCGTCTAGGGAATCCCCTCACTCAGACATACTCATCAAGATCCCTTAACTTCTTTCTTTGGTTCTGCCTTTTTAAAGTCGACCAGCTGTTGAATGGGAGAAGTCCATGGAGATCACAAAGGTAAAATGATGTGAAATCTTCAGAGGAGCCCTAAAATACTACTTGAGATGGTTCAGGGGTTAAAATGACTCACAGAACCTTATATAATATTTAAAATCAGACCACAGCAAACATTTCAACCATCAGTGGCATTTTATTTAGGAAATTTCTATGTATTACATAGATATCAACTTCCTTTTTCTCATAACACCCTCTAAAAAAATCAGAAAGATTAAAAAGAAAAAAAAAACCTTAACATATAAAACCTCTTAATTTCTCTAAAGTCTTAGGGTTAAAAAACACTCAAGTGGTACTTCTCCTTTATGAGAAGGAGAATCACAGTCTGTTCCTGTGCTCACCAGTTTCCTACTCCATCCTGGGGAAAAAATGGTCAATGCTTCTGCATCCTTTTAATAAATTCGTTTCTTAATTATTACACATTATCATTCCCCACTCGACACCTTCTTGGAAACTTGATTGTTGGATGCAGTTTTCATTTGGCAGAAACCCAATGTGGCTTTGCGTGGGCTGTCTTGGTGTCAGAAACAGCAGTGTTGATGTTCTGGTTTTGAGAGGGAAAATAGAGAGAGACGCAGACATTCCCGGGAAGAACAAATGTAGGAGACTGAAACAGGGTGTGTGCAGAGTTCAGAAGGCTGATAGACGCTACTCGGTTTTGAATTCTGTGGCCGTCAGCCACCACACGCTGCAGTGTAGGCCAGAATACAAATCTTCGCAGAAAGAAGTGTGGTTGGGTACTGAGAACTGATGGAGTTGGCTTCATTTTGTCCCAAGTGTACCAGAGCAGATACACACAAGGAGCAGTAGGGGCCGTCTGAGTGAGAGGAACCTGCGTATGATCATGTATGGGCATTTCTGCGAATGCTCTGTCAACCTAGGCTCAGGGAGAAGTGAGAAGAAGCATCCTATTAAAATACACTTCCATCTCTAACTCACTCAAGCCCCCAGGCCTCCTTAGCTCCATGATTTGCAAGGCAAAAATGAAGTTCAGAGTTATGTGTCATTCTAGGTCATCTGGAAGCCATCTCAGAAGACCTGCTGTGCCCCAGAGAGCAGCAGGACTACCCAGAAGGGTAGGCCTTGATGATCTTCACATCATCCACAGGGCGGTCCTGGGAGTTTGTTTCCACCATTCCTACTCGGTTCACCATTCCTATACCCTGGCACACCCGGCCAAAAATGGTGTGTTTGCCGTCAAGCCACTGGGTGGGAGCGAGGGTCACAAAGAACTGGCTGCCGTTGGTATCTGGCCCTGCATTGGCCATTGCTAGAATTCCAGCCCCTGGTGGGAAAAAAATAAGAGAAAGAGTATGACTAACCCCCACGGCTCCGATCTGGAGCTGCTACTACACCACTGTAGGGATGAAAATAACCCAGACTTCGTTCTGGCCTCTATCAACGACCACCCCGCCCAGACAACCTCCCTCAGGGCGGGCTCTCGTCCTTGCAGAGGACATCGCCTGCACCACCTGGTGACCTTGTCTTCACCTACTCCCCAGTCTCTGTCCATGATGATCTTCATTAATCACTGGACCATGTTCCCAAATCCCCTAAAAAATCCAGCAAGGTGTCCCGCTTCTTTGAGGAAGCTTCTGTTTTCCTGTAGTTTATGAGAGCAACATTCAACAAGCAGAGTCTAGAACACTCAGACCAGCCTCTGATCGCTCAGCTCCCCGAGGGAGGCACCACTTCTCTAATCCTCAGGCTCTCCGGGGCTGCACCTGGGCAGCTACACAGCACCACGCCACCATGTCAGGCATTCACCTTGAATCTCAGCCAAAAGAATGAACTTTCAAAACCCACTCTCCCTTCCCATCCGGTCCAGCCAGAGGATATACTTACCCGTGAATTTCAAGTCTGGATGAAGTTCATCTTCAAACTGCTTGCCATAGATAGATGCACCACCGCGACCTGCCGCATTAGAAGACGAGAAACCAGTCAGCCAGTCCCCACGTCCCCTCTCAGCGAGGACTGCGGCCCGGGTCAAAGGGTTTTCAGAGAACAAGGAGAAGGCAGCGAGCCTGCCATATGCAACCACACAGCCCGCCGCAGAATCAAACACAGACACAGCACAGTCAGTCACTGGTGTCGTTCAGGTGAGACATTTCTTCTCAAAATAACACCAAGAGTGTTTCTTTCATTTATTGAAGTAATACATGTTCACTGTCAAAAATATAGAAAACAGCCCGGCCGGTGTGGCTAAGTGGATTGAGTGTCGGCCCACAGACTGGTTCGATTCCCGGTCAGGGCACATGCTCAGGTTGCGGACTCGATCCCCAGTGGGGGGTGTGCAGAAGGCAGCTGATTGATGTTTCTCTCTCACATCAATGTTTCTTTCTCTCTCCCCCCTCCCTCTCTCTCTAAAAAAAATCAATAAAAACAGATTTTTTTTTAAATGTAGAAAACACAAAATATTATCAAAAGAACATTCACGTGCCACCATTCATAGTTTGATGTGTTAAGATGTTTCTTAATTTTTTAGCGCTTTTCTGAGTATTTTAGACAGCAGTGCCACAAGCCCGAACCCTGTTGCCCATCACAGACTGCTAATCAGTCAGCATTCTTCCCTGCTGAGCTGAGATCTGCCTCTGAATCCTTAGCAACCCAGAACTCCTGGCAGCCATTTTTAATGGCTCAGAGACGGCACAAGAACTGAAAGCTATTTGCTGTCCTCAGCCTAATGGAGGAAAATAAAATTCATTTAACGCGAAGTCATCTAGCTTAAGGAGAAACAGGGACAGTGGTAAGTGGCAACGTGGCAGGAAGGGAGGCAGTGTATAGGAAGGAGACTATGAAGAAACATGGCAATGGGATATTTGCTAGCAACACCACCACCACAAGGTATTTATTTATATTATGTCCACAAGAGCTTGGTGCTATGCTGGATGCCCAGGTTTCATTGTTAGAGCAACATGGTATGTCCACTTATTTAGTCAACCATGTGCCT
This sequence comes from Molossus molossus, assembly GCF_014108415.1. Classification (NCBI taxonomy): domain Eukaryota; kingdom Metazoa; phylum Chordata; class Mammalia; order Chiroptera; family Molossidae; genus Molossus; species Molossus molossus. The sequence continues at coordinate 8,224,290 of NW_023425402.1, forward strand.
TGTTGAAGGACTTTGGTTTCTCCAAGTTGACCAGCCGAGACAATGCACCTGGAACAAACTGAACCCTGGATTTACCAGCTCCCTCTGCTTGCCTGGCAGCCAGAAAACAGCCCAGACACAGGGAGCTCACCTCCTTTAACACAGCCTGCTGTGCGGGTAGCATGTCAAAGCACATGTCCACCCTGGAGGCCCCTGGCCTGGGCTGTGGTGTTTCCATGGCAAAAATCCTCTGCTTTGCCTTTTAGGACGCTCAGCCACAGGGAGCCTGTCACCGCCCCCGCTTCTTTGCACAGAGGAATGGGGGTGAATCCTAAGGACTCAGAGGAAACCTCCCACCTGGCCCAGGCCACCGATTCCTCTGGAAAATTACTGAACACCCAACTATGTAAAAATTCACTCTAAACATTCTAACCTGCCAGTATACCTCCAAACAGCAATTATGTAACCAGTATGTTCCCTCCGACTACAGAGTGGCGGTTCCTGTCAGTCTGGCTGGGAGGGGCGGTTGGGGCCGAGGACGAGAGCAGGGGGCGCTGGCAGCACGCAGGACGAGCCCTACACCCCGGCCTTAGTGCGCCGCCGAGGGTGAAGTTCAGGAGAGCACTGTCCACCCTGGGGCTGGGCCCGGCAGTGTGATCCTGCCTGCTGAGGTGCCAGAATGAAACCTCAAGGCCACTGGAACCGTCACACAAATGGCACGGCAAACAAGGAGAGGATGCAGGAGCCGCGGATGAAGCCCGGGGTGTTCGGCGATCCGAAGGAGACAAAGGGCACGGAGGCCCCTTCTCATGCGGCAGAGTTTGACCGACCACAACTAGTTCCGGCCTCTGCAGCGCGTTCCCTCAAGATGCGCTATCTTTTCATAACCTAATTCGACTCAGAAGGGTTTGTAGCGAAATGTCATCAAGACAAATAATTCCAATCAAAACATTCCGTTGGGCATGTGGACCAGGGGAGTGCTGGGGGGGGGGGGGGGGTGCATGACTACAGAGCTCTCTGGTACAGAGCAGGCTACGCGGAGTTAAGATCACTACACACGGATGAGGTCCAAGGCTGCGTCCAAACCATGCTTCGTGCCCAGTCTAGTGCAGACACAACAGAGACAGGCACAGACCCTCTTCCCAACTCTGCCTCTCCAAGTTCTCTTCTGTCTTCCCCTTTCAACATTTACTCAATGTATTTAATATTTCAGACATACAAAAAGACAAATACAACAACTATCCACCTTCCCCTTAAGAAATAAGGTGTGGCAAACCCGTCCAAGACCCCATGCACACACACCCTGCACCCCTCCCCACGCCCCATTCTCCCAAGAGCTAAACTGCTTCGAAAAGACACATTTCCTTCTCAGGTAACCACCATTCCAACCAGGAGTTTGTGATTTCCATGCAGTTTCTTGTTTATTACATACATATGCATCGCCCTTCTGCATGTTTTCAGGTTTACAGAAACGTACTCTTCTGAAGTGAGCTTTTTCCTGTCCCCACTGTTGGTCACCTACTCTGTTCCACGCGGCTCCCCGGAGTCCTCACTGCACTGTATGAGGACACAACCCTATTTTCTCTCATGCCGAGGGTTCTCTAGGAACTCCCGATGTCTCGCTACTATAAGCCATGCTGTAGTAACCATTCTTTTACCGTCCGCAAACAAGTGCAGGCGTCTCCGGGACTCTACCTCACTGGGGACATACATGCAGGGCCACACCTGACAATTTCACCATGACCAGATTTTCCAGATGTCTCCCTGTGTGACCCCCCCCCCCCCCAGTGCTCACTCTTTCTCTCACTGCTCCAGGTCCTCTCGCAGACCTTCTAACACTTGTCAGTCTAACAGGTGTCAGATCTCTTCTGTTTTAACCTGTTTCTCTGAAGCTGTGCATGACTTCATGTTTATTGGCCATTTGGCTTTCCTTCTCTATGAACAGCCACTTTTCTTATTGAGTGGTTTGACATTTTAAAATTTATCCTTTTTCAGTTAATGCTTTTGCAAATACCTTCTTCCAGTTGACTCTTTTCACTTTTTTATGAGGTCTTCTGATGCACAGAAGTTTTTGCAGTTGAAATTCCTTAATCTTTTCCTTTATGATCTGTGCTTTCTTAAAAAAAAAAACAAAAAAAAACCTTCCTTTATCCCCAAGATTCCTCAAATGTCTTTTCTTCTTCCTCCTGTTCACTGACTGTGAAGACCTCTCAAGACAAACTGGAGTGGCATCTAATACATGGAGAGTGGTCTCTTACCTTGGTGCTACTTGTCCCCACCACTGCCACGCCATAGCTGATAAGACCACAGATTAATATCCAGCCCCAAAACAGCCACAGGTGGGCCCGCCAGTGACCCATAAGGAGACTGGCCAAATCAATCAAAAGCCTTTCTTCTGGTAAGAGAACCTCTAACAGACACTGCAGGTCAGCTGTCCTCTGAGCACTTCTAACACCCTCTCCATGGCCTGCCTCAACCTTAGAGACAAGGAAGGCAGGTACTGACTAGATGCTTTTGCAGCAAGCAGTGGCCAGATGACCCAGTTCTGACTTACTGATATACACAGAAGCCTGCTGACCAGCAGAGCTTCTGGGAAAGCTATAGCTCTCCTGATAAAAAGGGACAAACGCACTCCTTAGTGTTTCATCCACAGCCCCTTCTCCATCTTCCTTCTTCCAAAGCAGAGGTGACATCAAGAGCAGCAGCAGCCTTCTTGCAACCATAAGACAAGTTTGAGATCAAAAGCCATGGCACTAACAGTGGTGGAGTGGAAACACACAGCAAGCCTGGGTCCCTCATAGCTGTGCTGGGCAGCTGAACCAATGCCTGCAACCGCTTACCTCTACACATTCTGTTACACCAGAAAAACAAAAGTTCTCTTTGTTTAAGTCATTACTGCTTAGTTTTCTGTTACCTGTAGCCAAAGCATCCCAAACTGATACAATCACACTGTTAGTAACAGTAGGAAGAGAGAACTGACTCCTGGAGCTGCTGTTAGAAAAACCTGGGCAAATGCCAAACACCACCTCTAACATGGGAAACAATAATGCTACAGATCTCCAAGAAGTTTTGCAGTTCCTAAAATATTCTCACCTGCCTCTGGGGTCAAGAGATCCAAATTTCTGTTCCAACTCCACCATTTACTAGCTCTGTAACTTTAAGCAAGATACTTACCCCCTCTAAGCCTGTTTCCTTGAATGCAAAACCCTGTCTCATAGGATTGTTAGAATTAAATGAGATAATGCACAGAAACATGCAGTATGTACACGAAGCAGTAGAAGTATCTGCAATGATGAGTTTCCTTTAACTGAGATAACCTGAGCATTTTCTGTGAGAAGCAACTGCAGGTTGTGATTCTGGGTTTATTCCAGTGCCTCTGTCCTCAAACCTCCATCATTCCCTTGCTGCTCCTTGCTCTTTGTGAATAACTTTCCTTATTTCACTGAGAAAAAGGCTCACACCACCAAATCCACTTCCCTTCCTTCCTCCATTATTAATACAGTATGAATAAATCGTTCATTTAACTATCTCACCACCACAAACCACTCACCTTCAAGGAACTTTGCAACTACAATTTCCCCCTCTCCTATATAAATTTTTCTTTCTAGTGGGTGATTCCATCAGCATAATAACATGCTATGGCCTGGATAGTTTTGCTCAGTGATTAGAGCGTCGGCCTGAGGACCAAAGGGTCTCGGGTTCTATACCCAGTCAAGGGCACATACCTGGGTTGCAGGTTCCATCCTGGCCCCAATCTCGTGTCGTGCAGGAGGCAACCAATCGATGCATCTCTCTCACATCAATGTTTCTTTTCTCTCTCCCCCCCTCTATCTAAAAACTCAATGGAAAAATATCCTTCACTGAGGATTAACAAAAAGCTAAACAAAACATGGTATGAATATTTCCCAGATTAACCAAAAACAAAAAAACATGGTATGAATATTTCCCATACATGCTTCTATTGATTTTAGAGAGAGGACAGGAGAGGGAGAGAGAGACAGAAGCATCGATGAGAGAGGAACATCCATCGGCTGTCGCTGCACACCCCCTACTGGGGATAGAGCTCACAACCTGGGCATGTGCCCTGACCAGGAATTGAACCAGTGACCTCCTGGTGCATGGGATGACGTTCAACCAACTCAGCCACACCAACTGGGCACTATTTCCCATCTTAAAAAAACAAACAGCCCTGGCTGGTTTGCTAAGTGGTTAGAGCATCGGCCCATGGACCAAAGAATTGCAGGTTCGATTCCAGTCAAGGGCATGTACCTTGGTTGCAGTTTGGTCTCCAGCTCTGGTGGGGATCGAGCGGGAAGCAACTAATTGTTGTGTCTCTTTCACCTCTTCCCCCCACCCCCACTCTATCTGAAGATAAATGAAAAAATATCCTCGGGTGAGGATTGAAAAAACAAATTCCATGTCCTAGCATCTCCCTATATTTTTTGCATCTCATTCACAGAAAAACTCCTCAAAAAAGCTGTAGAAGCCAGGCCGGTTTTTCCCAGTGGTTAGAGCGTTGGCCAGTGGACCAAAGAGTCGCAGATTCAATTCCGGTCGAGGGCACATACCTCGGTTGTGGTTCGGTCCCCAGCCCTGGTCGGGGTCGTGTGGGAGGCAACCAATTGATGTCTCTCTCACATTGATCTTTCTTTCTTTCTCTCTCTCCCACTCTAACTGAAGATAAAGGGGAAAAAAATATCCTTGGGTGAGGATTAAAAAAAAAAAAGCTATAGATACTTGATGTCTCCACCTCCTCTCCTGCCTCTTGGATGCTCTTTCAGACTTTTGCCTTCACCACTCCAATGAAACGGCTTTTGTCAAGGTCATCAGTGACCGCCATGTCCTTAAACCCAATGGCCAATCCTCAGGCCTCACCTTGTTTGATCCATTAGCAGTATGATAGTTAATTCACCCTTCTTGAAACCCCACCTTACTGGTGGCTCCTCCTTTTTCTCTGCTGGCACGTTCTGCTTTTCCGCTTTCCTTTCACAGGTGTTAGACCTGCACTGACGTGTGAAGACCTTTCCAACCCCCACTCCCTCACCCCTTTATCTTTCACAGGGCTTACCCCCACAAAGCTCTTTAATGTCTAACTCTGTTTTGGCATCTGCTTCCCAGAGGACTAGAACCCATAGAACTACTATCACCCTAGTCCAAACTACAAGTTCTAGTTTCGACAACAAAAGCATCCAATTGGTCTTCTTGTTCCCAGCCTTGCCTCCCCTTGTCTGCACCAGTCTACTGTCCACCAAGGCCAGAGGGATCCTTTTATTTATTTATTTACTTATTTATTTATTTAATTTTTAAAAGGAGGTAGATTTTATTTAAAAAAATTTTTTCCCTTTATTGATTTTAGAGAGAGAGGAGAGGAAGAGAGAGAGAGAGAGAGAGAGATAGAAACATCAATGATAGAGAATACCGACTGGCCGCTTCCTGCATGCCCCCCACTGGGGATCTGGCCCACAACCTGGGTATATGCCCTGACCGGGAATTGAACCAGCGACCATGGTTCATGGGTCAATGCTCAACCACTGAGCCACACTGGCTGGGCAGAGGGACCCTTTTAAAACAAGTCACATTGTGGCAGTCCTCTGCTCATAATCCTCCAGTGATATTTCATCAGACTTAGGACAAAACCCAAAGTCTTCACCACAACTTACAAGACGCTCCATGATCAGGGACTCTGCTACTCTTCGAAGCCATCTCCTGTCACTCTTCCCTCATGCACCTGCTCCAGTCTCACCGTCCTCGATGCTGCTGCTTGCTAAGCACTCTCCAGCCTAAGGCCTCTGATCCCTGTTCCCTCTGGAGTCCTTGCTCCTGACAGCCTCATGGCTCACTACTTCACTTTATTTAGAACTCTGCTCACATGCCAGGTTATCAGAGAGGGCTTCCCTAGTCACACTATCCAGAACAGCACCTCCCGCACTCCCTATCCCAGTGGTTCTCAGCCAGGGATGAGTCTGCCCCCCGGAGAATCAGACAATATGTGGGAACATTTTTAGTTGACACACTGAAGGATTCTACTGATATCTAGCGGGTACAGCTAAACATCCTACAATGCATAGGACAACCCCAAACAACAAAGAATTATCTTGCCCCAAATGTCAATAGTGCCAAGGTCGCAAATCCCTGCTCTATCCCCTTATACATTATTTCTTCTATATCATGTGTCATGACCTGACAGTATATTATGCACTTATCTGTTCATTGTCTGTCTCTCCCACTAGAATGAAAATGCCATAAGGGCTTTCTTATTCCCTATTGTATCCTCAGCTCTTAGAACAATGCCTGGACCATGGTAGAAGTCTAACAAACATTTGTTAAATAAACTAGGATATTTTTCCCATTGATTTAGAGAGTGGGAGGGAGGGAAGGAGAGGGAAAGAGACATCGGTTGGCTGCCTCCTGCACATACCCCAACCGGGGCTGGGGATCGAACCCGCAACCCAGGTACATGCCCTTGACATGGAATTGAACCTGTGACCCTTTGGTCTGCAGGCCGAAGCTCTAACTGCTGAGCCACACCAGCCAGGGCAATAAAAACCCTTTTTTGAGCTCCCACTGCGTCAAGCCTGTGCTAACCATTTAATGAAGATCAGCTCATTTACTGCTCACAACCACCTCATGAGGCATATATAACCACACTCCCCATCATAGTTGACAAGTCTCAGCAAGGTTACATTAACTAGTTTATACTTAATGAGTATTCCTTCCCTGGCCGGTTTGGTCAGTGGTTGGAGCATCCGCCTGTGGACCAGAGAGTCCCGGGTTCGGTTCCCACTAGGGGCACATACCAAAAATAAATAAATAAATAAGTAGATTAAATGAATGAATGAATGAATGAATGTTTCTGTGAGGCCAGGATTCAACCTCACGCCTACCAGGCCATAGACCCTGCAGTTTACCCCCACACTACACTACCTTGCCATATCCTATGCTGGATTAAATTTCCCACATAGTTTTCTTATCCCAGACTTAAGAGTTCCAAATGGTCCCTGGATGATGATAGATCAAATCTGAACTCGTTTGGGGGGATCTCCATGAACTGGCCCTATGCTGTCTCTTACGACTCTGTGTACTCTGCCCCAACCTGCTCCTTTATTGTCCCCTAAACATGCCATTCAGGGGCCTTAGAAATCGCATCTTATGCATTTGTCCTGAGTGTGAAGAGGTGGCTGGGTTGTGTCACAGAGCTGGCCCAGCGGGTGAGATGTGACACCTGGGGTGGTCGGCTCTCCTCCACCCTACATGCCTGTCACTCGTGTGTCCATTCTGTACTCATTCTTCTTCCCAAATCCAAAATGCCCTTCCCTGTCCTCCCACAAGTTAAAATTCTACATTCCTTCAGGGCCTACATCAAAGTATGTCCCCTACCCATTCTAATCCCACTCCACTGTACTTTTTCTCTTATTAATTACTCCAACCTATGTTATATAATAATCCATAGCATACCACACCATTCATTTGCATATTGATTATATTACTTTCTAGATATTTCTTTTTTTCTCCTTGGGGGTCTGACCCCATTTATTCATATCCATACAAAACAGGGTCTTATGCAGATCAGCATTAAAAAATTATGTGCTTAACAATGGTCCTCAAACAAAACGATGACATTTTAGGCGCAGAGAACCGGCGGAAGTGAAATCAGCAGATTTTCACCCGGCGAGCGCTCAGGTCTTCCAGTGAACTAGCCAGACGGCCCACGCAGCCATCACTGCGGATGTCCCAACGCACAAAGCAGTGGCCACAATCACTGCACGCCTTCCCCACCGCCCGGGCCACGGCCTATTGTTTTCTGAGGAAGCCCTCAAACCTGGGGCGCTGTGTGGGCCCAGGATCTGCTCCACGATCCAGCCCCAGGTGCCAGGCTGGAGCCGCCCCTGAAGTCGCGGCCCCCGCGGAGGGGGCTCTCGAAAGCTTCGGTCGCAGCAGCGGTAGCAGCCTGGGGCAGGCTGCAGGCGAGCACCAGGGGCAGCAGAAGGCCCACGCCACCCTGGGGGCCCCTAGGGGCGAGGGAGGCGGGCCCAGGGGGGAATCGCCTCTTCCTCCTCTCCACCACAAGCGACCGTGCGCACCCCCATACCTCCCACCTCGGCCCAAGGCCGAAACCCTAGATATTTCTTATAATGAATATACTGTCTTCCTGGCAGGGCAAGGAGTCCTACAAGGAAAAGAAAGCTGCCTTGGCTTCTGCCCTGGCCGAATGGCTCAGTTGGTTGGAGCATTGCTTGTACACCAAAAGGTTGTGGGGAAGAGAATAAGGAGGGAAATGATGGGTAAATTTCTTTAGTGTTGGCTTCTCTCTGTTGAGATTTGGAAAAACATTTGACAAGGTCCCCAGGTAACAGCACCCAGGCTGCAGGTTCAATCCTGGTCAGGGCACGTATGGGAGGCAATCGATCGATGTTTCTCTCTCTCAAATAAATAAAAACATATCCTCGGGTGAGGATTAAGAAAGAAGAAAGAAGGAAAAAAAAATGCCTTGGTTTTTAATGCTTAAGTATCCGTCACAGGCCTTAGAATAGCACAAGATACCCAGCAGACTCCTAGTAAATATTCACCAAATGAGTAAAATTAACAATGAGCTTGCTGTTAAACATGTTACATTTCAGGTGTTCCTGGGGCAAGAGGAGAGATGAAATCCCAGTGAGGGAGACGCACAGCATAATCAGCATACTCACTGCAATCAGGCAGCCAGTGAGCACCGTGAGGCCAAGTAGGAGCAGAAGCAAAAGGGCTCGATAGGATGTCATGTCTTACAGGGAGAAGTTGGTAGAAACAGAGAAAAGACACTCAGAGGGCTAAGTAGAGCCAGCATAAAGTTATTACAATAAAGGAAATTTAAAAGAAGAAAAATGGTTTCAAATGAAGCAGGAAGTCAAAGGGTATTTGAATTGCAAAAACACCTGGAAAAGACATCAGAGAGATGCTGGAAAGAATCAGTTCATCAGGCTGAGGACAGTCGGGATGGAGTGGTAACTTCCACTTGCTGAAGAGCCCAAGATGCCAAATGCTGAGCACCTGAAATCCTCAGCAAAAGTGTGCCAGCTAATCAGCTGGCAGTTCACACCAGCGACCTGGGAGAACCTAACTCATTTACCTTCAACCACAGACCGGCCAGCAGGCTGAGCTCATTCGTTCATTTTACTTGAGGCTGGATGCAATTATTTAGAAATCTTTTCGGTGATTCAATTTCATTAAACTTATAACATGGAAATGTGACATTATGGAGGGTTGAGAACAACTACAGAAACACAGAGAAGCTCTGGCATGAGCAACTCACATCTGAGTCACTTCCCATTCTTTCATCTTAATCATCGACTCTCAGTTCACTGCTGTTAGGAATGAGAAGTTTGCCTCATAACAACAATGGAAGAGAGAAGACAACAGGAAAGAAGGGTATCACTGTGCAGGCAGGACACTTTTAGATAAAGAATATGGACTCTTCCTCCCCCAATACCTGATGAAGCAAACACAAAAAATTCTAATTTAAAGAGCAAAAACTTCACTAGCATCAACCAAATAAGAAAAAGGAAACAAATGTACTCCAAAAATTCTGAAGTCAGCCAAGGAAAGAAACAGATTTGTCTGCTTGCACTCTGTCAAAGTTGTAATCAGGAAAGAAGAGTATCACCCAGAGAATCCTCACAAATACCCTCCATTAAAAAAAAAAAAAAAAAATCCTCACTGGAGGATATTTTCCCATTGATTTTTTTTTTTTTTTTAATAGAGAGTAAAAAGGGAAGGGGGTGGGGGACATCAATTAGAAAGAGTCACATCAATTGGCTGCTTCCCACACGTGCCCAGACTGGGGCAGAGGATCGAACCTGTAACCCAGGACATGCCCTTGACCGGAAATCGAACTCACAACCCTTCAGGCTGACGCTCTAACCACTGAGCCACAACAGCCAAGGCAATAACCTACAGTTTGAGAAGTCAACAGAGGAAGTGGGTGAGTAGCCCTGAAAAAGTTAAAGAGAGGGCTGTACACACCATAGGTGCTCAGGAGTGGCAGGGTGGGCTACCTGCACTGGCCACCTTAGGGGGTGAATGGGGGGCCCCCAGGTTTCTGGGCCACCTCAGGAACTCAGTCTGGGAGAAAATGTAATCCAAGAATGGCTTTTCCGTGGCTGTCTCAAGCTACTGATGCTTCAGTAAAAATAGGTTCGAAGACAAGGTAATACATCAACAGAATAGAGAAAAAATTGCCGAGCTAAGGAAACAGATTTAGAACCAAATGACACCAATACAGCACTAATAAATAAATCAGAGCAGGAAATAACAGACTAGACATGACTAAAATTGAATAAGGGACAGAATAAAGGTGTGAGATTATTTCACTGGATGCAGGGAAAAAAAATGGAAAAATATCATCTCAGGCTCTCAAAAGAAATGTGATAGATATGGAAGGCAAAGGTGATGAAACAAAGAATTCATTTCCCGAAATAGAAAATCCAATAAGTATAACAGAAAATATTCATAAACTCAAGTTTAAAAAAAATTCCCTTACTTGAAGGAAGAAATAAATTTGATCTCAATACAGTCCAAAGCCATGATGGAAATCAGAAGGTGATGGAACAGAATTGTCTAGAAAGATCTGAGGGAATAAGTGTAGCCCAAGAATAGCATACCTGGTTCATGGTCTTTTTCAAGTATAAATAAGGGCAGCAGGCAGAAATTCTCAAACACGATTGAGTTCAAAAATATAACAGCCTCTAGCCCTTGCAATAAAAACCACTTGACGAGAAATTCTGCCTGCTAGCACCTGTGGACAGAAAAGCCTAGTGGTGAGCACTGAACCTTCACCGTCACTGAAGGAATCAAGGGTATAGAATGGAAAACCCTGGTCGTCGTGGTTAGAGCGGCAGCCCGTGCACTGAAGGGTGTCAGGTTTGATTCCCAATCAAGGGCGTGTGCCTGCATTACAGGTTCAATCCCCACCCCCACCCCGTTGGGGTGGGTGCGGGTGGCAACCAATCAATGTGTCCCTCGAACCACCGTTTCTGTTTCTCTCTCTTTCTCTGCCCCTCCTGTCCTCCTTCCCTTCTACTCTCTCTAAAAATCAATGAAAAAAAATATCCTCGGGTGAGAATTAACAACAACAAAAAAATGTAAACTCTGACAAGGAAAAACAAAACAAAAACTTGGAATGAGGAAGGGAGATAACTGAAAATATATAAATTGGTCTCTATTCCCAATTCTTGGCTCCTAAAACCCCTGTAAATTCCTGAGTGATAAGAACACTGGGAGCATCTTTGGATCCTGATGGGGGCTGGTCACCAGGAAGCACAAGCCATGACTAGAAGCTTGGGATTTGCAGCTCCCCAGGTACCACCACCACCACTTCTCCAGAGAGGGGAGAGAGCCCTGGAAATAAAGTTAACTGATCAAGCCTACATGAGGAAAACTCCAATCCCAACAGTACAGGATTCGGAGAGCTTCCAGGTGGGCGAACACATCTACACCAGGAGGTGTCCCTGCCACTGCCGCAGGGACAGAAGCTCTGGCATCGGGATCCTCCAAGACCTCGTCCTATGCACCTTTTCATCTGTATCCTTGACCACTGTCCTTCACTTCAACAAAGGGGTAAATGTGTTTCCCTGAGTTCTGTGAGCCACTCTGGGGCGGGGGTGTGTGTGTGTGTCATTGGACCCTCCCATCTATAGCTAGTTGGTCAGAAGCACTTGTACCTGGGCTTGGGACTGTTGTCTGAAGTGAGAGAGAGAGAGAGAGAGAGAGAGAGAGAGAGAGAGAGTGTGTGTGTGTGTGTGTGTGTGTCAGGGGGTAGTCTTCTGAGACTGAGCCTTTAACCTGTGGGATATGATGCTATCTCCAGTTAGAAAGTGTCAGAACTGAGTTAAATTGTAGGACACCTAGCTGGTGTTGCAAAGAAGTGCTTGTTGTGAGGAAAACCTTCATACATTTGGTGACCATAAGTATCAGAGAGAAGTGTTCTATGTAAGTATGTAAAAGTAAAGGAGAAACACAGGAGAGAACTCTCTTTTTCCCAATACAAGGAGGTATGCAAAATTGAGTTTTTCCTAAACAAAAGGGATGGATAGAAATGTAAGTACTAATTGCCTCATCTCTCATAGCAGGAAGTCAATTTTTCTGTTAAATATATACAGAATTAAATACAGTGCTTTTTGTGTAAAAAAACAATAGCATGCAGGACACAGCCTTTCCATTTAGCTATTCACCCACCCATCTTTTTAACTAGGTGTGTGAAAAAAAAGGTGTCTAGAATAATGGCCACCAAACATTAACACTGATCATTTCTGACCACTGGGATATTGGGGAAATAGTTAATGGTGGTTAGAAATCTTTAGGAGGCATACATATTAATGATTTTGTATTCTTATTTTTTCTACTTTCCTATACAGTCTATATTTTGCAACGTGCCCACATATGTTGAAAAAATGGAGTGCCCTGGTCCTAAAGGACAAAAGAAGAATGAGACTGAGAAAAGACTGCCAGAGAGAACCACGCTATTTAAAGGTAAAAGATCAGGAACAGGAATCGGCGGAAAGAAAATGCAGACTGAGTAGTGGCCCTTCAAACTAACAAATGTTATTAGCATTTCACTAATAAATCCCATATATTTTTTTATTATTATTATTTTTTAATTCTCAGCTGAGGACATACTTAGAGAGAGGAAGGGAGAAAGAGAAACTGCAATGTGAGAGCTCCCCAACTGGGGATCAAACCCACAATGCAGGTATGTGCCCTGACCTGCAATCCCACGGGCAACCCTTTGGTGCACAGGACGACCCTCAACAAACTAAGCCACTACTGCCAGGCACTAATAGATCCCATTTAATGATGGCAACTCTCACCCTGGCTGGGTTTGCTCAGTGGTTAGAGCGTAAATCTGTAGACCCGAGTTTCGGGTTCAGTTCTGGTCAAGGGCATGTACCTTGGTTTCAATTCAGTCCCCGGCCCTGGTCAGGGTAGTGTGCTAGGCAACCAGTTGATGTGTCTCTCACTTTGACGTTTCTCTTTCTCCCACACTATCTGAAGATAAATGGGAAAATATCCTCGGGTGAGGATTTAAAAAATAAATAAATGACGGTACTTCCAAATTCATACCTCCATCCCCAACCTTTCCATATTCCATTACTTATTCAAAACCTCTACTTAATGTGTCCAAAACCAAAACCAAATTCTTAATCTTCCCCCCGCAAACATCTTCTTTCTTAGCCTTCCCCACTTCACTAAATTCAAGTCAAAAACTTAGAAGTCATCCTTCATCATCTTTTTCTCACACACCCACCCATCCCCTAATCCCAGCAATGTCATTGGCTATATTACTATCAAAACATAACCTCGACCCAGTCACTTCTCACCATCTCAACTACTGGCCTCATCTAACCATGTATTTCTAGACTAGATGACTACAGACTAGACTCTAACAGGTTCCCAGTTCTCACTCTTGCCCCTATGTCTGTTCTCCAAACAGCAGCCAGAGCAATCTTTTTAATTATTATTTTTTAATCCTCACATGAGGATACGTTTCCATTTATCTTCTTTATCTTCAGATAGAGTTGGGGGGGGGGGAGAAAGAGAGAAAGAGAGAGAGAGAGAGAGACAGACACCCAACCAGGCCAGGGACCAAACCACAACTAAAGTACGTGCCCTTGACTGGAATCAAACCCTCGACTCTTTGGTCCGCAGGCCGATGCTCTAACCACTGAACCAAACTGGCCAGGGCCAGAATGATCTTTTTAAAGCATATGTCACATTGCCCTGGCCAGTTTGGCTCAGCAATTAGAGCATCGACCCTCAGACCAAAGTCTCAGGTTTGATTCCAGTCAAGGGCATGCACTTCAGTTGCAGTTCAATCCCTGGTTTGGGTCGTGTGGGAGGCAACCGATCAATGTGCTCCCCCCCCCATTCTGTCTGAAGATAAATGGAAAAAATATCCTCGGGTGAGAATTTAAATAAAATAAAATAAAGCATACATCACATCACATCATTCCTTTGCTTAAAACTTTGTAATGGCTCCCATCTTATTCAGAATAAAACCCAGTCTCTACATGCCCTACAAATCCTACATGGACTCCTGCCTCAGGGCCTCTGGGCCTGCTCTTCCCTCCAGTCATAAGGTTCATTCCCTCACTTCATGCAGATCTCTGCTCCATTAATAACCTACTAAGAGAGGACTTCCCTGACCTTTCCATTAAAATCACATCCCCACATCTGTTTTCTGCTTTATTGAGAGCAAGATGTTTTCTTTGTTCATGGCTATATCCAAGAGCTTAGAGAAATATGTGACACAAAGCAGGTATTCACTATTAGTTAAATGAACGAATTAATCAAATAACTCAGTAATCTATTTTTCTCAAACACTGCAAATGTCTTTTTTTTTTACTTCTGATTATCAGACTACTCTATATATTACTATAATTCAGGCAAATATTATTTGCGCTTAGTAAGCAATACATGGAAGTTATGAGAAACTCTATAAAGCCCAGGAGTCCAGATTAGTTTCTGGTGAAGTCCCCATGTGTGTGTCTGCGGGACAGTGTGTGCTGGAGAGGGCGGGATAGCCACCAGAATCACTAACCCAGTCCCTGGTATGTAGAAGAGAGCCCTGGCTACCATACAGCAGTTACAACAGAATAAAACTTCAGAAAATAATGTTGGCTTAACTGTACCTGTCCCTGTTGGGTCACCTCCCTGGATCATGAAGTCTTTGATGATTCTGTGGAATTTGGTGCCATTGTAGTAACCTCGACGAGACAGCTCAGCAAAGTTCTTACAGGTCTTTGGAGCGTGCTTCCAGTACAGTTCCAGCACAATGATCCCCATGCTGCAGGAGGAAAATGGTAGAGTTCCAGTCAAGAACAACGTCACAGCCCTGGCCGGTTTGGCTCAGCGGTTAAGAGCGTCGGCCTGCGATCCAGAGAGACCGGGGTTTGGTTCCCCCTAAGGGCACGTACCTCGGTTGCAGTTTGCCCCCGGCCCTGGTTGGGTCATGCGGTGGCAACCACTCGATGTGTCCCTTTCACATCGATGTTTCTCTCTCTCTCTCTCTCTCTCTTCCTCCCACTCTCTCTGAACAAAAAAATGGAAAAATGTCCTCGAGTGCGGATTAAAAAAAAAAAAAAAAAGAACAAGATCACAGCACATAGGAATGATGTGGAACTGCTCCAGGACTCTTCATTTTCAAGCTTGTAAGTCGTGGAATTGGATAAACATCAAATTTCATGCTCAGCAAAGGAAAACAATACAAGGCAAATAACATCAACACAGTCATCTCTTCTGAGTAAACATGCAGGGTTTCTGATACTTCTTTTAAGTAACGTAACTGTGGACAACTAGAAATTGTAACATCATATATATATAAAAACACTGATCATCAGAAATTAATATAACCACCCTGCCAGTTTGGCTCAGCAGTTAGAGTGTCAGCCCACAGACCAGAGAGTCCCGGGTTTGGTTCCTGCTAAGGGCATGTACCTCAGTTGCAGTCTGTCCTCAGCCCTAGCTGGGGTCATGTGGGTGGCAGCCACTTGATGTGTCTCTCTCACATCGATGTTTCTCTCTCTCTCTCTCTTCCTCCCGCTCTATCTGATGATAAATGTAAAAATGTGCTTGGGTGAGGGAAAAAAAAGAAATTAATATACCCAACCCCTAAATTGGGGGCAGGGGGACTTTACACTTAATTTGTAAATTTTTTTAAAGAGATAATTAAAATATTAGGAATTCATTATTTATTTATACATGCATAAGTTTCTGGGTGAGGGGTGGAAACTAAGTGAATGGGAGATAGGAAGGTTTTCAATGAATATCTTTTTTAAACTATATATATATATATATATATATATATATATATATATTTTTTATCCTCACCCGAGGATATTTTTCCATTTTTTGTACAGATAGAGTGGGAGGGAGAGAGAGGAAGGGAGAGAGAGAGAGAAACATCGACGTGAAGGGACACATCGAGTGGCTGCCACCCGCACGACCAACCAGGGCCGGGGACAAACTGCAACCGAAGTATGTGCCCTTAGCAGGAACCGAACCCGGGTCTCTCTAGACCGCAGGCCGACGCTCTAACCGCTGAGCCAAACTGGCCAGGGCTAAACTATATATTTTTGAACCATGTAAATATATACCTATTAACAAAAAATTTTAATGGAAAATAAGGTACAGCTTGTGTGTATTTAGAAAGGGCTGCAACAAAGGCAAAACGTGATTATTTCAAGTCTTTACACCTATCCAATGTGATGAACTGAAGTACTGCTAAGGAAAAGGAAGAAGGAAAAGACGTAGGCCAGGGGCCTTCCCCTCTCCATCACTCACCTAGACTTGAAACTCCAAGAATGTGAGAAATGAGTCAATTCTGGATGGCCTGAATACCCAGGGCCAAGCACAGTGTAAGTAAGCACTCTGTAAATGCTGTAGATAGGTTCTTGGAAACTGTGACGTTTAGCACAAGAATATATAAAGAACCAATTTTACCACAGGCTAACTGATACAAACAAGAGTTAAGTTCCTGTGGCATACTTCTAATCATAAAAACATCACCAAACTTCTAAATAAAGACCCAAACACTTCTAATCTTTTACATTGAAATAAATGTGAGCTATGCATACACTTAAGAAAGACTAACAAAAAGACTAATAAAAACAAGTTAAGATAATTATTTTCCAACCTGCTTATTCCAGGTCAGGATCTGGGGTGGCTGGAGCCTTATCCCAGAATCTCAGGGCAAAAGGCGGGAACCAAATCTGGACACCCTTCCTCAGAGCACACTCACACACATGCCCACACTCAGACTGGGACAATGTAGACATGCTAATTCACCTAGCGTGCACATCTTTGGGATGTGGGAGGAATTTGGACTACCTGGAAAAAAACAGTGCAGACATGGGGAGAACATGGAAACTCCAGAGACAGTGGCCTTCTAAGGGAAGGACATTAAAACAAAACTTTATTCGAGGACCTGCTGTAAACGTGGTATGTGCCAGAACACAGCTTTCTACTGGCAACTCATCTTTCACACTGCTATTATTCAACACAGATTAATAATTACTCTGTGCAAGGCACAGTTCTAGGTGCTTTTCTCTTCATGAAGCTTACATTCTGGTGGATTTTTTTTTTAAATACAGGTAATAACTTTAGAATGGCAATTAGAAAGTACCTATACAATTTTGAAATGGGCATACTTTTTTACAGCAATTTCAACTTCTAAGTATCCAGTCTATGGAAAAATGTACTTAAGTGCTTAAGAATACAATATGTACTAGGATATTCATTCCATTATTTGTCATAACTAAAAACAAGAAGCAATTTGGATGCCCTTCATAGAGGGAATGACTAAAATATGAGACATCCATACTGTGAAAGGCTGCATACATTAGTGAAAGAAAGGTAAATTACAGGAAAAAACATAAATACAATATGATCATATGATCTTATTTTTGTTAAAGGATAGAACATAAAAGAGATGTTTATGTGTACATAGAAAAAGGTCTGAAAGATCATTCAACAAACTACTAAAAGTCTTTTTTACAGGAGGGGTGGCTTTCACTGCTTATTCTATACACTTCTACACTGCTTGAACTTAAATTTCGATTTACTTTGTAGTTTTTAAAAAGTGTTAACAGGTGAGTTCAGAAATTACTTTCAAGTTGGTGCCTGAAGCAGAATTTTGCCAAATAAGATAGGGAAAATGGCCTGGGAGCAAAAGCAGCATCAGAGAGAACTGTGCTCTGGTGGAAAGCAGCACAGGCAGGAACAGAAAGAAGGCAGAGAGATGGTAGATGGTGGCTGGACCCTGGCTACCGGTGGGGCAATGGCAGATGTAGCCAGAGAGGTAGAAAAAGTCCAGATGAAAAAAATCACCTTGAATGTCAGACTACAAAGTTTTAATTTTATAGTGTTGTAGCAGTAAGAAATCTTTTGCAGTGCCTCTCAACCTTCCTAACGCCGCAACCCTTTTAATACAGTTCCTCATGTCGTATGTCGGCGGACCCGCCTGGAGACATAGAGGAGCCGTGTCTCGGAAAATATGTTTTCCGATGGTCTTAGGCGACCCCTGTGAAAGGGTCCTTCGACTCCCAAAGGGGTCGCGACCCCCAGTTGAGGACCGCTGAGTCTTACGGAAATGTGTCCTATTTTGGAAAGATCACTCTGAACTTTTTCCAAAGTGGCAATGGAATGAATGAGGCCAAGGAACCTAGCAGGTGAGGCTGGCATACCAGGCTCTAAAGGAGGTTCCCATACTTACTTAGCTGTGTGGCTTTGGTCAAGCCATTTAATCTGTAAGTTCTGGCATTTCCCTGCTAAAATTGGAGGAGAGAAGGTGCAATAATACCTACATGGTTTGAGTTGCTAGGAGGATTAAACTAAATGTAATGCTTTGCACCTGGGGCACAGCACTAGCTGGTTGGCGCTCAATGTGATTACATTTGATAGGAGGGGAAACGTGTTTCTTCTTGTGTTCTCCTAACAATTGTAGAGCTTACGACGTTACAACTGTACTACTTATCCCGTTAATATTTACATAGCTGTCTCCTCCAGTATACTGTGAAGTCCTAAATGCACGGCTGTGTTTCGTCCATCCCTGTATCTTCAGACGCCAGATCCTACGTCCTTGGCTTGAATGAATGGATGAATGAACGGGGGGGGACAACCAGGCAGCCATCGCTAAGGTCTCAGCGAGGCGGTGCGGAGCTCGGACGCCCGCGGCGACGGGGCACGCTCAGCCTCACGGCCGCCGCTCCACGAGAGCCCGCCGGGAGCCCAGCCCGCCGGGAACCCAGCTCGGGCTCCGTGTCGCCTCGGCCAGCCCGCCCCAGAGGCACGACCCCCTCACCTGGTCTCCAAGTATACGTTGGGCGGCTGCCAGGAGTCCGGGGGGATGGCCGCCATAGCGAAGCCGGCGGACTTTCTCCAGCAATTGCTACTTCCGGCGTCGATTCGCTGGGGACCCGCCGGCGCAGCGCACACTTCCGGCACCGCGGTTCAACCCTTGCGAAGCCAAGATTTAGGGAGCTGAGAAAAAGAAGAGGAAGGATCCCACCTCCAAGGCCGGAAAGCTGGGGTGCGAGGCGAAAACAGTCTGGTCTCAAGGGCAGAAGAAAGTGCATGCACCTTTGGCGGGGGTTCCCAGGGGAGCTACCGCGCCACTCCACGGACGCTCTGATTGGCTCGTTTAGGCGTGGGAGGCGGGAACAACCAACAAATAAGCACTGCGGTTGGAGTTTTGGTCTAACTTTCAATCCCAAGAATTTCCTAGTCCCACAGAAAAACTGGGACCGGAAGGAGAGGAACGGAATGAAAGGGTATAGTCCGGCAGGTGTGGCTCAGTGGTTGAGAGTCCAGCCAGGCACCGAGAGGTCTCCGGTTTGATTCCTGGTCAGGGCACATGCCCAGGTTGTGGGCCCGATCCCCAGTGGGGGGCATGCAGGAGGTGGCCAATGATGTTATCTCTCATGGATATTTCTCTTGCTGGCTCTCCCTCTCATTTTCTCTCTCTGTAAAATCAATAAAGGGGAAAAATAAGTAAATTAAAAAAAAAAAAAAAAGGCGTATAGAGGTGAGAGTTGCCAGCAACTAGCTTTGATAAGGCTCTGTACAATTAACATAGCACTCACACTTTATTATTGTTATTCTCATTTTTCAGATGTGAAAACTGAGACTCAGCAGTTCGCTGACTTGTTTGTCCATAGGCATTACATCAGATCCAAGCCTCCAAACTCCTAAGGCCGAGAATCTGGGGGGAAAGGGAAGGGCCTGGAAGAAAATGAGAGATAAGGAAAGGAGAGACAGTGGAATGAAGATCAAAGGGATGAGGGTTAGAACAAGGCCTAGAGTGACCTGCAGGGACAGATGGTGCCCCAAGGTTGTTAGGGGGGGTTGTTCAGGAACAAAGGTGGAGAAGCAAAGTAGAGGCACTGCGAGGAAGTTTGGATGGAGGACAAGAAAGAAATGGGGGGAATAAACTTATATAGCAAATGCTATGCACACTACTTAATGATGATGGCTAAAGGAATGCTTATTTTGTGCCAGCATGGAGCTAAGCACTATTGTGTACTTTCACATTGTTAAACTCAAACACAAATGAAGACCAGACTTGAAAATTCCCTGAGCAGACAAAACAGTTTAGTCACACAAGCAAAACATAGGCCAGTTCTTGTTAATGCCTGTGAAAATTATAAACAGAACTTAAACTGTTCCCCAGATGTGATCTAACCACTTTTAACCCATTTTCTATCAGTAGGAAAATTCTAATTTTATAACCAGTCACTGTGAAGAATAAACAGCCATTATCTCCTCACTATGTAAGCAGCTTTATAACAACGTATCTCTGAGCCTCATCCCATGTTCGGTTTGAGTGCTCCCAGTTTGCAAACTGGGTGTTTTTTGTGCACAGTAAATTTTTGCTAATTATTATTCCAGTGATTCAGTGGCTTTTTTCTCATTATTTCTGAACTTTTGACAACACTTAATCTTCAAAACCCCATGAGGTACATATTGTTACTCTTTTTTATGTTGAGGAAACAGATTAATAACTTGCTCAAAGTACCAAAGCTTTGAGCCTCTGCTCTTAACTACAGTGCAATCCTAGTTTCCTTCATTGTCAACAGGGAATGTAAATATCAGGTTGTAAATATCAAACTAGACAGCGAGCTCTGTGAGTGAGACCTGGGCCTCCTGCATCTCTGTGCCTTACAGAGTACTGAGCATAGAGTGCTCAGGTTTTGCTGAATTAATGATGGACATAACACAATGTCTTAGTCCTGGCTCCTGTGGCCCAGTTGGTTGGGTATCTGTCTCAAGCACCAAAAGGTGGCTGGTTTGATTCCCAGCCATGGCACCTGTTGGGGTTGTGGGCTGGATCCCCAGTAGGGGGCATGCATGAGGCAGCCCATCAATGATTCACTCTCATGTGATGTTTTTCTCTTCCTCTCTCTCTGAAAAAAATCAATAAGAATACTAAAATGAAACAAAACAAAAACCAATGTTTTAAACTGATGAATGCTGTGCTAATGTAAGATATAATTAATTTACATTTCCCATGGTGTTGTGTTCATGCCCTCTTTGTGTTCCTTGAGCTGGAAGGAAAGTCTTTATTATTGGTCCATTCTGTCTGTCGTTACGAGTTGCTTTTTTCTGGACCCTTTGTAGTCTCTTACTATGTATTTTGGGAGGCTTAGAGCACAGTGAGGATGCTTCGGGAGTTTACATAAGAATAAGACAGTGTTCTGCTGTCTCATTCCAAAATATTTCCTCAGGAGGCTCAAGAGAACAATGGGTGTCAGTGACTTCAGGAAGGAGTTGACAAAGAAGCCTGGATTTGTTTTCTGCATTATAACTAATAGTTCACATTAAATTAGTCAGAATAGTTCACACTAAATTAGAGAACTATTAAATTTAATAGTTCACATTAAATTTACTTCATTGATTCTTTAAGCTTACTGAATCTTCTGAATAAATGTCCTTTAATTTAAAAAAATACATAAATTTTTACAGAAGCATCATTTTTCAGGCTGGAAACCTAATAATCATCCTTTCTGATTTCTCTAAGGGTCACATCATCAAGACCTGTCAATTCTTTTTCCAAAGCAGAGGCTCAAAGCTTTGGTACTTTGAGCAAGTTATTAATCTGTTTCCTCAACATAAAAAAGAATAACAATATGTACCTCATGGGGTTTTGAAGATTAAGTGTTGTCAAAAGTTCAGAAATAATGGGGAAAAAAACCCCTGAATCACTGAAATAATAATTAGCAAAAATTTACTGTGCACAAAAAACACCCAGTTTGCAAACTGGGAGCACTCCAAAGATCCCCAAATTATATCCCCTCCTTCCCACTCCCACTTCTGTTTCAGACCTTCAAAACCAGGATTATTTCAGAAGCCCCCTAGCTGGGTTCCCTGCCGCTGGATTTCCCCCCACTAATCCAACCTACACACACACACAGCAGCCAAAGCCTTCCTCCGAAATGTCTTGTATTATGTCACTTTGCCATGAAATGTAAAGTAGTTTCCCTCTGCCTGTTACAGTCCCATACCTCTTGGCCTGGGATTGAAGGCCCTTCATTGGCCCCCTCACTGACTTCTCCAGCCTGATTTCCTCCTGTTTTATCCATGATTTAAATGTGCCACCAACATTCCCACTCCCAGGCTTTGCCCAGGCTGTTCTCTTTCCTTGCAATGCTTCCCAAACCTCGCCCATGCCTTTGTCCCAGCTCCTTCAGAAAACCTCTCTCCTCTTTCTGTCTACAGTAGACTCTTTCTCCTTCTCTCTTCTTGGTCTTTAATTCTGTGCTGCTTTCCATTGTTGTCTAACTGCTTGTGTTAGATTCTCTTCTCTCCAAGTAGAATTTAAGAGCCTGTGTTCGGGCCCATGTCTTGGTTCACTTCAGTTCTGCACTCACACAGGCCCCGTTCCACACCAGGACCTGAACAGGAATCTCAGTTGCTGAGCATAGCTATGGCACCAACCCACAAACAAGCAGTTCTGTTACACAGGGTGCTGTTACTTGGGGACCTTGTCAAATGTTTTTCCAAATCTCAACAGAGAGAAGCCAACACTAAAGAAATGAAATTTAGCCCTGGCCAGTTTGGCTCAGCGGTTAGAGCGGCGGCCTGCGGTTCGGAGAGACCAGGGTTCGGTTCCCGCCAAGGGCGCATACCTCGGTTGCAGTTTGTCCCCGGCCCTGGTTGGGTCGTGCGGGTGGCAGCCACTCGATGTGTCCCTTTCACGTTGATGTTTCTCTCTCTCTCTCTTCCTCTCTCTCCCTCCCACCATGTCTGAACAAAAAATGGAAAAATGTCCTCAGGTGAGGATAAAAAAAAATGAAATTTACCCATCATTTCCTTCCTTATTCTCTTCCCCAAACCAGCTTCTCCTCTCATATCTTTGACTCCTCACACTCCCTCAGCAACATCCTCCCACACATTACAGGTTACCAACCACTGTCACGCTCATGATCTTCTCTCCGTCTACACTGACCAGGTTTTGCAGTGGAAAGCTGCGAGTGGCTAACAGAAGGAAGCAACCAGCTTCCGAGCCCCCCAGGATTTATTGTGTCCTGGAACCCGAACCTTCCCCTGCTGTCTTCTCCTGAGCCTTTTCTACTACCAGCAGCCTTTCTGATCTGTTTTACCTGGGAAATGTTTCTTAAGTGGATTCTCATTCTCACATTCCCTTTACCTAGACCATCAAAGTTGTTTTTCCCTTGAACTTTCCAAAGTTAATTTTCCCTTTTCTGATCTTAGCCTTCATCCTCCACTGGAGGTATGTGTCCATAGCAGAGCTCTGATCATGTCATACTCCTGCTCAAAACCTTCAGTGGCTTCCCACTGCCCACAGGGTCAAGTCCTAGCATCCAAGGCCTTCCTGGCTATGCCAAAGTGATCTTTAAAGATTGTTTTTTTCTTCTATAAGTAGTCTTGGCCTCAGCCAGATTGACATTCCAGGCTTCCAGGATGTGCTGGTTGCCTTGGCCGGTTTTGCTCAGCGGTTAGAGCGTCAGCCTGCGGTCCAGACAGAATGTGCTGGTCTTCCCTTCTTCTGAACCTTCTCACTCCTATACCTTGTGCCTGAAATGTTCATTCTCAGGTTCCAATGTCCGAATCCTCAAAGGCCATCTCCAAGCTCACTTTCCCCCTAAATTTTTTCCTGGCACATCTACCAGCCACTAGGCACTAAGGAAGTTAGAGATGGGTCACATGCACTGTGCCCAGCCCAAAGGAACTCAGTTTCTAGGAGAGGCAGACAGTGAAACAAACACACAGCTACAGGATAGTGAAGCGGGGGCTGTAATAAGGACGTGCACGTGCTTCCTGAGCCCTGGCCGTTCCAGGGCTGGCTTGGGGGAGTCAGAGGTTTCTCTGGGAGTGATAACCTGAGCTGAGATCTGGACAATGCTGAAGCCAGGAGAGGTTTCTTAGAAGATCTGGAGCATGATAAAGAGCTTGGGAAGTCAGAGATTGTTTCTCAGGCTATCCTGGAGCTGCGTGGGATCTTGGAACTTGATTCTGAGGGCAATAGGGACCCATGAAATGACAAAATCATATTTGTACACTGGAAGTGTCACTCAGGCTGTGGTATGGAGAGTGACAGGAAGGGCCAGATTTTTAGGACATCTGGACTCCCAGAGCACTTTTTTTTTTTTTAATCCTCACCTGAGGATATATTTTTTATTTATTTTCTGGTAGAGTGGGAGGGAGAAAGAAGGAGAGAAAGAGAGAGAAACATCGATGTGAGAGGGTCACATCGACCGGCTGCCTCCTGCATGATCCTGACCAGGGCTGGGGACAAACCGCAACCAAGGTACGTGCCCCTGACCCGAATCGAACCCTCGAACCCGCGACTCTTTGAGATGCTTTACCGGTGAGCCAAACCGGCCAGGGCCCAGAGCACATTTTTTTAAAGTAAAAATTTTAATTTAAGTATGATATACATCCAGAAAAGTGGACAGATACTGAGACAGTTCAATTAATTATTACAGAATAAACCCACCTGTGTAACCTCCGTGAAATTAAAAAAAAAAATGTTTCCAGCTCCACAGAAGCAACCCCATCAGTCAGTAGCCCTCCCCATCCCCCAAAGGTAACTAGCCACTTCTCATGTATGTAACCTCAGCAAGCTAACCTTTCCATAAACCTCAGCTTGGTCGGTATGAGGACAAATACGGGGCTACTTATGTTATAGGGTTGTTGAGGCGGTTTCACGACTATAAAGTGCTTAGTAATGTCTGGCACAGAGTAAACTCAAAAAATATTGAGGCTTGGCGAGTGTGGTTCGGTTGGTTGGAGCATGTCCCAAACACCCGACGGTGGGGGTTCAATTCCCGGTCAGGGCATATGCCCGGGTTGCGGGTTCGATCCCCCGTTAGGTTGCTTGCGAGAGGCAACCGGTTGATGTTTCTCTCTCACATCAATATTTCTCTCTCTCTCTCTCTCTCAATTTTTTAAAAATTGAGTGGGATGTGTGTAAATGAATTCCGTTTGCTGGTCTTTCCTCTTTCAGACAAGGAGCTCCGAGATGAGGGCCTGCCCTCCGTATTGCTCCCACACCCAGCCCTAATGCCTGTCCCGCTCCCTGGTGTGCAGTGGGGGCTCCGGGAGCGCTCGTTGAATGAATCCGCTCAGGTACGCAGGCTGCGTTAGCGCAGGGGAGGTGCTAGCGCACCGTGACCAAGGCCGAGGAGCACTGAGGGAGAACTGAACACCAGGGGGAGCAAGAACCCGTGCTCTCCAGATCTCGCGAGAGGACCCGCGTGCACGCTGACGTCGCGCGTTCTGTGTTTGGCGAAGCGCGGCCGGGGAGAAGCAGCTACTCTAGGGCGTGCGGCCTCGCCTGTAGCGTGGGAGTCGCTTCCGGGTTACGCGCCCGGAAGCAGGAAGTTATCGGCTTCTTTTTCTCGCCCGGCGGCTGCTGTCCCCGAGGCGGGAGGAGCCCAGGGGGCGCGGGCCCCGCATGTGAGTGACTGGGGCCCGAGGCCGGGAGGGGGAGATCGCTCCGTGACAGTGTCGCCGCCGCGCCCGTCTGTGACATCCTCGCGCAGCCCCTCCCCTGCCGCTCCAGTCCTGTGTAGCCCCTTCGCTGACCTCTTTTCTGAGCCTCTGCAGTTTTGCAGACTGACAGCAACCCCCCCGCAACTCCCCCGGGGTCGACTCCCTTAAGATCTCTCCCCCGCTTTCCTCGGTTGTCCCGGGGAGAGCAACGCGAGGTCGACCCTGCTTGAGCTTGTGTCCCAGGCATCACAGCAGTGCCCAAAACATGAGAGGTGCCAGCGAAGTTTAGGTGTCACTGCCCTTGGACAGATATTTTTGTATATTGACATTAGGTTCTCAAAGCCTCTACGAAACATTTTTCTAGTTGTTAAAAGGGGATTTGTTTTTTAATGTGGACTTGGTGTGTGATAATCATGGTATCTCGGATTTCAGAAAGGAATGTGATTTGGTTCATTGACCTGAATAAATAAGCTATTTGTAGTCGTCTTTTAGTGCAGAGAAATTCGCCTTTTTCGTGTTCCATAGTATTTGAAGGCCAGTAACCATACAAGCTACACTTTCTGGCCTAAGAGCCCACATAGCCTTGGTATTCACGAATATATTTCTTTTGTGATCACTTTATGATAGAGACTACTCTGAGATATTATGACTTTATCTGGTTGCTCATTTGGTTGTTCCCATGGTGGAATCTTATGTGAACATCTCTCCCATAATAAATTTGTGTGAGTTTGAGTTATCACAATTTCCCTCTAAGTAACAACATGCCTTAACCTAAATTCAACTTTGAAATTTTGAGGGCTCTAATATAAAATATAAAATAATATTTTCCCTCCCATCTTCTAAGTTCTGGTTGAGCTAATAATCAGATTAACAGGAGAAAATACAAATTTTCATGGGTATGTACAGGGGATTCACATAAGCGTGAAATTCCCAAAGACAGGCAACATTGGTGCATTTGTCATTTTGGACAAAGGAGAAGTGGGGGGTGGAATCTTAGATTTCAGAAGTGAGAATGAGTGATTTGCAGGTAATTGAAGAAGAGTGCAACATAGATGGCGGGTAAATTTTTGCTAGGCAACCCAGAAACAATGGAGTCTTCCTGAAGCAAGTTTTTCCATCTGAATCTCTTAGGGCAAGAAAGCCAGGAAGAATCAAAGGTATTTTGAGTCTTTTCTTGATAACCAACTTAAAATTAATATCCCAAAAGGCATCTTTAGGATGGCAAAACTTGGTCTCCTAAACTACATGAAGTTCACATAGCCCAGCTTGAATACCAGAGAGAGGCCATTTTTGTCCTGTTAGGCCAGGACAAAAATGCTTTGGGCCTAAATAATTTTCAGGACCCAGTTTGAGCCCCTATTCCTCCACAGCTGCTTTACAACACCATAGAAAATGTTCAAGTATAAGGTTCCTGACCTGCTCACGTAAACCATTGGGCTAATGTATTTTTTTAAGTAGAACAATGAAAAGTAAAATAAAGAGCCCTGGCTGGTTTGGCTTAGCAATTAGGGCTTTGGCTTGTGGACCAAAGGGTCAAGGGTTCGATTCCTAGTCAAGGGCAGGTACCTGGGTTGCAGGTTCGATCTCTGGCCTGGCCAAGATCATGCAGGATGCAACCAATCTATGTGTCTCTCTCATGTTGATGTTTCTACCCCCACCTTCTCCACTCTATCTAAAAAAAAATTAATGGAAATAATATCCTCTGGTGAGGATGAGCAACAACAACAAAAAAAAGTAAAATGAAAAGACCATTAATTACACTGAATTAGTTTGGGAACAGAATAATCACTTTAGGTCATGGAACTCTGATCAAGTTCCATGTCTCTTAGGTGAATTTGCATGTCTGTTAGTTTCTTGTGTTGTTGTTTCTATTTCTGCTTTCAAGAAACAATTTAGTATGAGAGGGAGGTAATAGATACAATACAAAGTGATAGAGTTATGTTTAAGGTTCAAAGTTCAAAAGGTTTAAAAATCAGGTTTGGAAGAGAGTTCAGTCATTGGACAAAGCACTGGAGGCTAGGCTTTGTAGGCAGAGGAAATTATGTGTATAGAAGCAAAAAAATATCCATGGGAGAGATGTTTGGGGCCTTAACTGCCATTAGTACAGAACTAAAGAAGAGATGAATGTGAAAACTGCAGGAGATAGAATTGAGGATTTAGTGACTGGTCCATTGGTGGGGATGAGGAAGGTGGAGAAGTTATAAATTTGGAGAACTGGTGTTTCCATTAATTAAGAAAAGGAATGTAGCAGGAGAAGTCAGTTGCAGGAGGAAAATACTAAGTCAAGTTAATGGACACATTACATACAAGGGACTATAGGAAATTTGGGGTTTGAGTTTGGGAGAGAGTTCTAGACTGGAGAAGAGATTTGGGACTCAATAATAGCTAGTTTTTAAAGTCATGGAGGGACAAAGGGAAAGGGGACAGGAGGAGGGTGGGAGTGGGGAGGAGGGGATCAATAGGGGAAAAAGGAGGGACATCTGTAATACATTCAACAATAAAGATAAGTTAGAAAAAATAAAGCCTTGGAGGGAATGAGAAGGTCAAGGACAACTGTGATGAATGCTGACATTCAGGGACATAGACTCTGGGAATAGAACAGGAGAATTATGCCAGGGTTTGGGAGCACTCGATGGAGAGATAACGGGTAGCCATGGCAGCTGCTGCGGAGAGGTCAGGTAAGTTGATAACTGAAAAAACGTCCTTTGGACTTGGCATGTAGAGAGCCATTGATGACCTTAGTGAAAGCAATATCAGTGATGTGAGGGGGACAGAAATATGATTTCAACAGGTTAATAAATGAATGGAGATCTGAGAAATAGGAAGATGAGGTAATGCTCTCTTTTTTTGAGGGGCTTGGCTCCAGAAGGAGGGAAAATGCATGCACTGGAAATCTAGAGAGGAAGGATTATTATTTTTTAAATAGTAGAAACTGGAAAAAGTGATAGAAGCAGGTAGAGATAAATTTAAAGCTCCTGCTTTAAATAGGTCAATGTCATAAAAGAAAAAGAAGCCAGAATCTGTTCTAGGTTTAAGTAGACCAAAGGGACACAGCAGCTAACTGATATGTGACACATTGGTTGGCTCCTAGATTTCTAGAAAGCAATATGGCCTTTTTGAAAGAAATTTGACTATGGACTGGATATTAGGTAACATTAGAGAATTATTAATTTTAACAGGTATGATAATGATGCCTAACGTTTTATATAATAATGTCCTTACTCTTCGGAGATGCGTGCTGAAACATTTAGAAATGATTTTGTGATGTGTTGCAACTAACTTTTAAATGGTTCTGGTAAAAACAGAGACATACAGAAAGCAAATATGGTGAAGTGTTAATGGTGAATCTAAGGATATATAGATATTCGTTGTACTATTTCAGTTTTTCTGGAGGGTTGAAATGTTCAACATAAAAAATTGGGAGAATAATGTAAGAGGCATATTTTCAGAGAGTGGAGAAAGTACTACACTCTTCAAATCTTATTGGGCAGAGATGACCAGAAAGGGACCATTAGATTCAAGTGATGATAAGAGTGAGAAAAAGAAGAATTCTCTCAATTGTAAATTTTAAATACTTATTGTAATTTTTAATTGCTACTCTTTTAAGTTATGTTTTATCAATTATTTTTTCTTTAATATGTGTGTTATTTCTTAGTGGTTTGTATTACCATCCAAAGACCACATTTTTTCCCCCTGTAGTAGAATGTATCTCCAATTAATGGGAATCATTGGGCAAAATAGAATGGATTATATTGGACAAAATAAAATGGATTAGCATACTAATAGCTAGCATAATACTAAAGAATTTAGTAGGGGAACAACAAAATTTAGTATTACTCTGGATATTGTTCCCATTGTTGAAGATTGTGACATATTTAGATGGGCTTTTGAAACTTTATTTCTCAACTATAGTGTTTCCCCTTTTGTGTTTTAACTAGTATTGCCTCTTAGAGTTGCCTAGCTGGCACATCTGTTTAGTTTGACAAGCTGAGAACCTCCGGGATGATATCACATCAGTATTTAGGACACCTTTATATCACTAGAGGAATTAAACAGGGCAAAGGAGAGGTTTGCATTTAATCTGACTTCTTAATCTGTTTTCTGCTTTAAACAAACATTTTTATTGCTAAGTTCCATCAGAGTCATTCTGTTATGCCTCTGTGCTGTTTTTCCTAGACTGAGACCCAGAAGGAATGGTGGAGAACCTTACATCAGAGCTGTCAGTTTCTTCCCCCTGTTCTTGAAGCATTCCTTCAGAAGGGACAGCCCCCTGGCTTCCCTCCTCCAGGCCTCTGTTGAAAGGAGGATTGTGCATCCTCAACACTCTTAACATTTTGAGTAGGACAGTTCCTTGTTGTAGAGTCTGTCCTGTGCATTGTAGGATGTCTAGCCTTTGCCCACTAGATGCCAGAAGTACCCCCTCAGTTTTGACAATGAAAAATATCCTCAGACATCACAAAAATGTAGCCTGGGGAATGGAATCACCCCAGGCTGAGAACTGTTCTACAGCAGTGTCTCGTAATTGGGAGTGTGCCTCTGGTCAGCAGGGAAGAGGTTTGAAAACTTCTAGGGTCCCTCTCCCAGAAGTTCTGACAATTCAGCATATCCGGGGTGGTGCATGTGTGATCCTTTGATTTTTGTGATGCTGCCAGTGACCCTGCCTGTGCCCTTGCAGGTATAAGGCACTGGTAAGAGTCAAACTCACTCATCGGAACTTCCATCTGTGGCAAAGCTCATTTCTGCCAGAGTTGGACCTTTCTGGAGGCAAAGGAATTGTCATCAAGCCTCAGTTGATTTCATTCAGTCCCCTCAGACTTGATGCTTAGCCATGACTTTGTGTTTGATTTTTTTAAATATGTTTGTTGTTGTTGTTAATCCTTACCTGAGGATATCTTTCCCATTGATTTTTAGAGAGAGTGAGGGTGGAGGGAGAGAGCCATAGATGTGAGAGAGACACATCAATTGGTTGCCTCCCACATATGCCCCAACCAGGGCTAGGGATCAAACCTGCAACCCAGGTACAGGCCCTTGACTGGGACTCAAACCCACCACCCTTCAGTGTGCGGGCCAGTGCCCTAACCACACTGGCCAGGGCTAATTTTTTTTTAAGGGACATAATTTTATTTTTATACAAATTCTTGTGTCTGAAGACTGACTTTCACTAGATCTCAGGAAGGGAGCTGCTCTGAAAGTATGAAAATCTGACCTAAAGAGACAAGATTTGTATTGTTTAATTAACATCATATCCACTAGATGCCAGTAGTACCCCTCAAATGTGACAATAAAAAATGTCTCTAGACTTTCTAAATGTCCACCGGGGGGCAGAATTGCACCTGGTTGAGAACCACTGACCTAATGGAAGGCAAAAGAAGGCCTTATTATCAAGATCCCTATGTGCTCTTAGACATTTTACTAAATTATCAGTAACAACCTTTCTGATAACGGGAGCTGTGTTAGAATATCAGGGAAGAAGGATGTATAGCTTGTAGAAACATATTCAGTATTGTATTGTGTACTTGAATGACAAAAAAACTATTGCTTTTGCAATTTATTTTTAATTTATTTATTTTATCCTCACCCGAGGTTTTTCCATTTTTTTTTGTTCAGATAGAGTGGGAGGGAGAAAGAGAGAAACATCGACGTGAAAGGGACACATCGAGTGGTTGTCACCCGCACAACCCAACCAGGGCCAGGGACAAACTGCAACTGAGGTACATGCCCTTAGTGGGAACCGAACCCGGGTCTTTCTGGACTGCAGGCCGACGTTCTCACCGCTAAGCCAAACCAGCCAGGGCTGCAATTTATTTTTAATTTAATTTTTTTATTGTTGAAAGTATTAAGATGTCCCCCTTTTTCCCCCCATTGACCCCCTTCTTCCTGCCCTCCCCCCCCCGCCTTCCCCAGCCTAATGTCTGTGTCAGTTGGTTGTGCATATATTCATATAAGTTCTTAGGTTTCTCTTCTACCCCCTCTTACCCCCACTCCCGCCTCGCTCTGAGGTTTGTCAGTCTGTTCCCATTTCCAAGATTCTGGGTCTCTTTTGCTCGACAGCTTAATTTGTTCATTATGTTCCACAAATAAGTGAGATCATGTGGTACTTGTCTTTCTCTGACTGGCTTATTTCACTTAGCATAATATTCTCCAGGTCCCTCCGTGTCGTCTCAAATGGTAAGAGATCTCTCTTTCTTACAGCTGCATAGTACTCCATTGTGTATTTGTACCACAGCTTTTTTATCCACTCATCTACTGATGGGCACTTGGGCTGTTTCCAGATCTTAGTGATTGTAAATAGTGCTGCTATGAACACAAGGTGTATATATTCTTCCTGATTGGTGTTTCAGGCTTCTTCGGATATATTCCAAGAAGTGGAATTCCTGGGTCAAATGGCAGTTCCATTTTTAATTTAATGAGGAGACACCATATTGTTGAAAAACAGTTATCAAAAATGGTGATAGTTGGTCCTCCTTTAAGCCTCACCGGCACTCTGTCCCCTTCACGATTCTCCTAAGGGTGCACCAATATGATGTCTTCTGCCTGAGGATTCCTACATGTGTCCTACTTCCCAACACTTCAAAATTCAAAATTTTTCACTGGATTTTTTTCTAGAATTTCCTCTGCTCTCTGTTCTGGTCCTCTACTGAGTTTTAATGGATTTTGACTAGGTATTGTTGGATTATTTATTGTAGTGTGCTTAAATGAAAATTATTCCTGCTTGCTTGCTTAGAATTATCTTTGTTAATTTAATGGGGGAAATCTATCTCTGGAATCAAACAGAGATGTGAAAAATATTGTAATATGTTGTCACTTTATTCTTTTTCCAGGAATCATTGGTAGTTGATCACTTTCCAGGTCTCAGCCACTCAGTTGTGATAATCAGGGGACACGGTGTTGTGGCTTCGGAACTGCCAGCTCAGAATAGGAAAATACTTGGTAAGGGAGGCAGCATGCAAAAGGTTAAAGGCACTAACCCTGAAGTCATACTTGGGTTCACATCCTGGGGTGTAATGAAACCTTTCTGACCTTTAGTTTCAACATCTGTGAAATGAGATTAATCACACCTACCTTATGGGATTGCTGTGATGATTTACTGAGCTAATGTTCCTAGAGTGCTTAGCACAGTGTCTGGCACCTGGGATGGCGTAACTGGAAATGGTAATGTAGGAATGCAATTGGACATGAATCTTTAGTTTCTAATGAATTGAATTTGTTCTACTTCCTGAAGTGTTCATACACTTAAAAATTTTAGAGCTAGAGGAGATTTTAAAAACCTTCTAGTTCAATTCTCTTACTTTTTGGATAAGGAAATAGACCAAGTAACTTAGCAGAATCATGGCAATGTAGTGTAATAAATGCCACAACAGGGCAAGTTCAAGATCTGTAAGTATATATTTTTAAAACATCTTTCTTTATATGTAATGTATATGCCATGAAGTTCACCCACTTAAAATGCACACTTCATTGGTTTTTAGTTTATTCACAAAGTTGTGCGGCCATCACCACAATTTAAGTTTAGACCATTCTCGTCACCCTAGAAAGACCCCTGTATCTATTCACAGTCATTTCCCATTCCTCCCCACTCCCTCTTCTAGATCACTAACTAACCTGCTTTGTGTCTGTATCGATTGGCTTATTTTTCACTTTTCATATAAATGCAGTCATATAATATGTGGTCTTTTATGAGAGTCTTCTTTCACTTAACATAATGTTTTCAAATTTTATCTGTGTTGTAGCATGTGCCAGTACTTCATTTCTTTTTATTATCCAACAATATTTCGTTGTGTGGATATGCCACACTTTACCCACCCATTCCACAGTTCATAGACATTTGGATTGCTTCCATTTTTGAGCTGCTTGAACATTTGTGTGCAAGTTTTTGTGTGAATATATTTTAAATTTTCTTGGGGTCATACTTAAAAGTGGAAGTGCTGAGTCATTTGGTAACTCTGTTTAAGTTTTTGAGGAACTGCCAAACTATTTTCCATACAGCTGGACCATTTTACATTCCCAGCTGTGTATGAGGGTTCCAATTGCTCAGCATCTTTGCCAACACTTGTTATTATCTGACTTATTAAATATAGCCATCCCAGTAGGTGTGGAGTGGTATCTTATTGTGGTTTTGATTTGTATTTCCCTGATGGCTAATGATGCTGAATGTCTTTCATGAGTTTATTGGCCATTTGTATGTATATCTTCTTCGGAGAAATGTTTATTCAAATCTTTTGTTCATTTTCTAATTGGGTTGTCTTTTTCTTATTCTAAGAATTTTTTATGTACCTGAGCACAAATATTTTCCCCTGTTCTGTGGGTTGTTGTTTCACTTTCTTAATAGTATCATTTGTAGTACCAAGATGGTTAATTTTGACATATTCCAATTTATCTTTTCTTTTGCTGGTCATGTTTTTGATGCCATATCTAAGAAGATATTGCCTAATCCAGTGTCAAGATTTTCCTCTGTTTCCTTTTAAGAATTTAATAGTTTTAGCTGTTAAGTTTAGGCCTTAGATCGATTTTGAGTTAATTTTTGTGTAAGATAGAGGGAAGGGCCCAACTTTATTCTTTTACATGTGAATATCTAGTTGTCCCAGGACCATTGTTGAAAATATACATTTTTTTAAAAATATATGATTTTATTGATTTTAGAGAGAAAGGAAGGGAAAGGGAGAGAGAGAGAAACGTCACTGTAAGAAGGAAGCATCTATTGGTTGCCTCCCAAACATACCCCAACGGGATTGAGCCCACAACATGGGCACATGCCCTGACTGGGAATTGAACTGGAAACCTATCGGTGCACAGGAAGATGCTCTGCCAACTGAGCCACACTGGCCAGGGCAAAAATATGTATTTTTAAATAAAGTTTACCCCATACTTTTATCTAAATCTTGAAATGTGGAGGTCTATATGGCCTTAAAGAAAAAAACACTTTGAGCAAGAGCAGAGAGTTTGAGAAAAGGATGTATCCCCTTTAGTGAGTGGGGTTCCTCCTTCCCTCTCCCAGTTCCTCAGAGTCTAGATGACCAGCCATTAGAGGTCTGAGTCTGATCTGGCTTGGGGCCCTGGTACGAGCATTCATTAAAAGCTCTCTCTGTGTGGCTCAGTTGGTTGAGCATCTTTCCATACACTGATAGACTGCTGGTTCAATTCCTGGTCAGGGCTCATACCTGGGTTGTGGCCTCGATCCCTGGTTGGGGTGAGTACGGGAGGCATCCAGTATTTGCTTCTCTTACATTGATGTTTCTCTCTCTCTCCCTTTTCCTTCCTCTCTTTAACTGATCAATTAAAAAAATTTTTTTTAAAAAGCTCTCTCTCTAGGTGATCCTAATGTGCAGGCATGCTTCAGCACTAGTGAGCTAAAAGGCTTCTAGTCCCAAAGAGGACCAAACAGGAGTCATTAGGAGGCACTGCTGGAAGAGAGTGCTGAGGTGTGCTGGCTTGTGGCATTTCAGGCCTCCTTGTCCCTGCTGGACCTGCATGACTGTTGTCCTCTGCTCTACAGGTAGCAGCACCTTCTTACTGAAAAATAAAGTTTACCCGTCAATAGTTTTAGAGATTAGAAGCATTTTGGGGATGAAGTATGTGAAATAAGAAGACCTTCTGCATTCATTCATTCATTTATTTATAGAGAGAGTGGAAGGGAGGGAGGGTCGGGGAGAGAGAGAGAGAGAAACATATATATGAGAGAGACACATTGACTTTGCTGTTGGGGATTGAATCTGCAACCCAGGTACGTGCCCTGACCGGGAATCAAACCTGCAGCCCTTCAGTCCACAGGCCAGCGCTCTAACCACTGAGCAACATGGGCCAGGATGGACCTTCTGCATTAAAAAAAAAAATAGAAGGAGCAGAAATCCTCAACCACTGTTTTTCTTTTATAAATGAAGAAAAAGATTAATGTTCAGTAACAAAAACACTTTTTGAAAATAACTAATTTTATTTCACAAATGATACAGAGAGAATTTTGCTTGCCATTTTTAATCCTTGACTATATAGCCACCATGAAACCATTTGTCTTAAAAATAATCATGAGGATAAATTGGATCTTGAAATTAGTTATAGATTGTAGGTCTTTTAAGTGTGTAAAATACAAATGAAATGCCCTTTATTGTCTAAAATTGTATTTGTGGAAATCGGGAGACCTGCAGCCTGCAAGGTCTGAAGAGTTCCCCATGCCGTGATCTTTGTGTTGCCTGAAATTCTTGCTCTGCCAGGAACAAAGCGAATCAGCATGTTCCTCACAGTAAATCTTGACTTCAGTGATCGGTTCCTCATCTTGTGTTGCTAAAAAGTCTGATAAGGAGAAAATTCTGAGATGTTCTAAATTAAATTACAGCGGCTGGGCAGCCAGAGACTGAAAGAAAAAATTGGTAGTCTGCTATTGCCTGAGGGCCAGCTAACAAAAGACTACTCACATTCCTTCCATTGCCTGTTGGAATTTGGGTTTAATTTCCAGGTGGCTGCTTGCACAGATTATTTTTGCCAGGCAACCATGACGGTCCAGGAGCCTCTTCTTGTTTTCGGGCTGCTGCTACAGCCACTCTACATGTGTCTTCATGTGTAATTGGCCACTGTCCCAGAGCTGGCCCCCTACACCCCTTTGCCCACTGTTAATGTAAATTTCTTTCAGACCACCTCTTCTTCCTTTCCCCTGCTTGATGTGTAGAAACACTCGCAAAACTCTGGGAGGGTGGACATGTGTCTTTCCTACCTAGCCTTGCTGCTGGGGGTTTAAACTCCATGCCCAAGACCGGCCTTTTTGGAGGGCATTTTTGTCTCAGTAAAACTTACTTGCAAAAAGACTTTCAGCCTTGAAAGGTTTTTTTTGTTTGTTTGTTTTGCAGGTCCATCTGGTACAAATGCAAAGAAATAACTGATGAACAACATTCTTCATATTCTATTTCTTGATTTTAGTAAATTACCAATAGCAGAGTTTTTGTGACAGGTTTCAGAAGTCACTTTGGATGGCACTAGTGTTTCAGAGTCCCATTAGGGATTTATGGTGCATAGACCAGTGCTCCTCAAAGTGTTTGGATCCACTGCTGGTCTGTAAACCGTTTGTTACTAACGGTGTACACTTAAACGCTTGTGTAGCAAGTTGACATTGTCTCATATAGTCATTGTGTTTTACAATAGTATTGTCCTGCCCTGGCCAGTTTGGCTTAGTGGTTGGAGTATCTGTAGGGTTTCAGGTTTGATTCTGGTCAAGGGCACATACCTGGGTTGTGGGTTTGATCTCAGGCCCTGGTTGGGGTCATGTGGGAGGCAACCAATTGATGTGTCTCTCTCATGTTGGTTTCTCTCTCCCTCCCTCCCACTCGCTGTAAAAATCAATGGAAAAATATATTTGGGTGAGGATTAACAACCACAAAGGAAGTATTGGCATGTTGGCCTGCAGTGGATTGGGAAAAGCACAAAATTATTCTTCCCCATGGATGGTCAAGAAGTACTGTTCTAAAGCAATTAGCTTTGAGGAGGAAGAACTTTAAAGAAACCATCTTTTTTTTCTTACATTTATTTTCTCTCTCTCAGGGATTTTGCATTGGAAGACATGGATCTTGCTGCCAATGAGATCAGCATTTATGACAAACTTTCAGAGACTGTTGATTTGGTGAGAAAGACAGGCCATCAATGTGGCATGTCAGAGAAGGCAATTGAAAAGTTTGTCAGACAGCTGCTGGAAAAGAATGAACCTCAGAGGGGCCCACCCCAGTATCCTCTCCTTATAGCTGTGTATAAGGTAAAAATGTGTTCTGACTTGGAAAAACTTAGAGCACAAATCCTTCAGCTTTCTCTCCAAATACCCCTATGACTGATTCCACCATTGAACCTTGGTTTTTCTATGAATAAGTTGGCTTTCCCTCTTGTTGCCATGTGTTACTAGGAAATTTGACTATTTTGTTAACTGTCCTAGATGAAAGCTGTGTATTTGTATTTCAACTGTATTTGTGTGTATATTTTTAATGGTGGACATACCTCCTGGTCCTATGATAGCAGTTTGGTGAGTCTTGCAGTCAAACTTGAAATGCTTTCAGAAGTGAATATAAATGGCTTGTTTATGAAAACAAGCACATACCCAGGTTGCGGGTTTGTTCTTAAAGCACATTGGAAATAGTAGACAAGGCCTGTTATTTTCTTGTCATAAAAGAATTTTGTTTGCTGAGATAATTACTAACCATTTTCCTGTCTTTCCTTGTAGATCCTCGCAACCCTGGGATTAATCTTGCTCACTGCCTACTTTGTGATTCAACCTTTCAGCCCATTACAGCCTGAACCAGTACTTTCTGGAGCTCACACCTGGCGCTCACTCATCCATCACATCCGGCTGATGTCCTTACCCATTACCAAGAAGTATATGCCAGAAAATAAGGGAGGTCCTCTGCATGGGGGTGATGAAGACAGATCATTTCCAGGTATATGCTGCATTTACTACTGATGAGATACAGCCTTCTTGACAATATATGATGGGAAAGGAAATAACATTTATTGATATGTAATGAGAGATACTTTTCCTATATTGTCTTATTTAATTCAATCCCCGCTATAACTCTGTGGGATAGGTTTTATTTTCCCCATTTTACAGATGGAGAAACTAAGGGTCAGAGAGATTAAGAAACTTGCCCAAAAAACACATCTCATGGAGCCCAATTCAAACTCTGATTCCAAAACACATGTTTTAGGGCTGTTTTCATTCATAGGAAGGATTTGAATGTATCTCTTCTACCTTTTTCTCTCCTGTGATCTGAATCCATAGTAGATATTTTAATAAGTAGCTATAGGTTTATTGAAAGTATCTGAGTTCAGCTTCTTTTTTTAAAAAAAATTTTTTTTCTTTATTGATTTTAGAGAAGGAGGGAGAGAGAGATGGAAAGAAACATCGATGAGCGAGAACATCGATTGGCTACCTCCTGCATGCCCCCCACTGGGGACTGGGCCCACAACCTGGGCATGTGTTCTGACTGGGAATTGAACTGGCAGCCTCTTGGTGCATAGGTCGATGCTCAACCACTGCGCCACACAGGCCAGGCTAGCTTGCTCTTAACCAATCCCCTTAACAGTCCTTAGCCGTGGGCTGGGTTTCTGTCTAGGAAGCTCTCGCTCTTTCAATTTGTCTTTTCTCTCTGTTTCACAGTGCACTTATTTAGTGCTCCTAAGTGTGTACTTTTGCCAGTACATTGAATTTAAAAAACATTTAAATTTGGTAAAGTGCCTCAGTGGCAGCATAGGAATTGCTAGTGTGACAGACATTTTGAGGAGTTTTCTTTGAGAGTAATGAAACGTGGTAAGACTTGAAATTTACTCTTTGAGAAAGACTAGAAGGACATTCTTTGGGGATATTACTGTCTTTGGTGGTGTTAATCATATTTGCCCATATGAAGGGATGTGTAAATTAATATCACAAATGGATTATATAATTTTTGTGTAACCATGTTCTGAAAACTTTAGAACCCAGCATAATTGTTTAGGAAATATGTTTTCTCTTTTTTTATTATTATTATTTTTTTCTTTTCTTTTTTATCCTCACCTGAGGATATTTTTGCATTTATCTTCAGATAGAGCAGGAGGGAAAGGGGGGGGAGAGAGAGACACACACACATCCACTGGCTGCCACCCACACTACCCCAAACGGGGCCGGGGACAAACTGCAACCGAAGTACATGTCTTTAGTGGAAACTGAACCTGGGACTCTCTGGTCCGTGGGCTGATGCTCTAATCGCTGAGCCAAACTGGCCAGGGCTATTTTATTTATTTTTTTATTTATCTTTATTATTAAATGTATTACAGATATCCCTCCTTTCCCCCCCCCCCCTTGATCCCTTCCTCCCCACTCCCACCCCACTCCTACCTTCCCCACAATATTGTCTGTGTCTACTGGTTATGTATGTGTGCTTATAAATTTTTTGGTTTATCTCTCGCACCCCCCCTTCCCTTTGAGGTTTGTCAGTCTAACAACCAATTTGTACTTCTTAATCCCTTCATCTTTTTCACCCAACCCCCTCTCCCATCTGGCAGCCAATAAAAAGTTCTGTGTATCTATGAGTCTGTTTCTGTTCTGCTTGCTCATTTTCTTCCTAGATTCATTTGTTGATAGATATGTATTTATTGTTCATATTTTTTTTTATCTTCTTCTTCAAGAAGACCCATCAACATTTCATATAATACTGGTTTGCTGGTGATGAACTCCTTTAACTTTTTCTTGTCTGGGAAACTCTTGATATGTTCATCGATTCTAAATGATAGCTTTGCAGGATAGAGTAATCTTGGTTGTAGGTCCTTGCTTTTCATCACTTTCCTGCACTCCCTTCTGGCCTGCAAAGTTTCTTTTGAGAAATTGGCTGACAGCCTTATGGGGGCTCTGTTGTAAGCAACTAACTGCTTTCTCTTGATGCTTTTAAGATTCTCTTTTTGTCTTTAACCTTTTGCATTTTGATGTTGATGTGTCTTGGTGTGGACCTCTTTGGATTCATCTTGTTTGGGACTCTGTGTTTCCTGGACTTGTATGTCTGCTTCCTTCACCAAGTTAGGGACGTTTTCTGTCATTATTTTTTCAAATAGGTTTTCAATTTCTTGCTCTTTCTCTTCTCCTTTTGGCACTCCCATGATACGCTTGAAGTTGTCCCAGAGGCTCCTTAAACTATCCTAATTTTTTTGGATTTTTTTTTTCTTTTTGCTGTTCTGATTGGGTGTTTTTTGCTTCCTTATATTTTAAATCGATGGTCTGCTTCTTGGCTTCACCTACTCTACTATTGCTTCCCTGTAAATTATTCTTTATTTCAGTTAGTGTATCCATTTCTGACTGGTCCTTTATTATGTTCTTGAGGTCCTCACTAAGTTCCTTGACGTTCTCATGAGGTTCCTTCACATTCTCACTAAGTTCATTGAGTGCCCTTATAAGCAGTGTTTTGAACTCTGCATCTGTTAGATTGCTTATCTCCATTTCGTTTAGTTCTTTTCCTGGAGGGTTTTTTTTTTAATTTGGGACATTTTTTAAAATTTGGTTTCTTTGTCTTTTCATTTTGGCTGCCTCCCTATGCTTGTTTCTATGCATTAGGTAGAGTTGCTGTGTCTCCTAGGCTTCATAGGGTGGCCTATTGTAGTAGGTGTCCTGTAGGGTCCAGTGATACAGCCCCCCTGGTAACCCAGCTGGGCCCTTAAGGTGCACCCTTCATATGGAATTTACACCCTTCTGTTGTAATTGAATCTTGATTGCTGTTGGCAATCAAGAGGGACTTATTCAGGCTGATCAGCTGTAAGGACTGGCTGTGCCCACTATCCAACGACCTCTGATTACTTTGGATGATCAGCTGTGCAGGGGCCCACCACACAGAGCAAGACTTAATTCAGCAGGGCTCTGGTACCCACTGATTCCACACATTGATCGTGTGTCACTTGTGGAGGTGGTTGGATGGTGGTGCTTTGATGTGGTCTGAAGCTGTCCACTGGGTGTGCTGGCTCTGGGACAAGGTCAGCCACTGCCTGTGTTCTACCCAGGGCCACCAGGCATAAGCTACAAAGCGATCCACTGATGGCTGCTTCTTGTGCTGGGCTTGGAGGTGCCCAGCAAAAGCCACGTTGTGAACCAAGGCTGGTCCTTCTAGTGCCAGGCCTGGGGCCACTTAGTGAGAGGTATGGGGCTTGTTGTGGCCAGATGCTGCTTGTTTGATAGAATTTAGGAAAATCTCAAATATGTTTTCTCTTCAGAAAAAGTTTACTAGTTGAAGCTAAGCTTTATAATCATAATGCCAGTCTTTTTTTCCCCCCAATCCTCAGCCAAGGATATATTTTTTAAATTGACTTAGAGAGGAAGGGAGCGAGAGAAACATCGTTGCCTCCCACACGCACCCTGACCAGGGATCAAACCCACAACCTGGGTATGTGCCTTGACTGGGAATCGAACTCGTGACCCTTTGATACATGGGACGATGATCCAAACAACTGGGCCACACGGGCCAGAGCAATAATCAACACCAATCTTTAAGCAAAGACCTAATCAGTCATAAAAATCATCACTTGGCTTGAGTCTCCTTTGCAAGCTTTTGTTGTACACTTGAGGAAATCACAGAAAGATTTCCAAAATTATATCAAAATCAGAGGAAGGGAACATCATAAATCAAAAACTCAGCCTCATGAGTATTTTTTTTAATTAGCTCATATGTTTAGAACTTTTAATTCCAAATATAACTTCCTGTATTTATTAGGAAGGTTGTTTTTGAAAAGTAATCAACAAAGCAAAAAAAAAAAAAAAAAGTTTCTAACTCCTATCAGAAAGTTCCAGAGCATGTGGGAAGGAGGCAGAGAGTCACGTCAGTCAGGCCGCTGTTCTTCAGACGCCCAGGCTCCTGGAAGGCATCTCCTGCTCTTTGGAACATGAGGTGAAGTCGGTG
Organism: Molossus molossus; assembly: GCF_014108415.1. Lineage (NCBI taxonomy): Eukaryota > Metazoa > Chordata > Mammalia > Chiroptera > Molossidae > Molossus > Molossus molossus. The sequence continues at coordinate 8,266,130 of NW_023425402.1, forward strand.
GTTTTTAGGACCAGGGTGATTAATGGCAGTTTCTTTCTTTCTTTCTATCCTATAAAGTAAATCTCCATAGACGATTGCGTTAAGAAATAGTAGTCAGTGGGCAGTGATTGCTCATTTTCTAAATTAGAATTAAAAAATTCAAAAAATGTTAGCATCTTGTCAGCAAGCCTGATTTTTTTGGTCCACTCCAAATAAATATTTTGCCTTGCAGATGGAAATAAAATGAGTCCTTGGAGCTCAGTTATAAAAAGAGAGCATTGAAAGGGTGTGGTTTTAGCTCTTAAATGTTGTTGATTCTATTCAAGGGCTGCTTTTAATTGTGATGTGGATAGTGATGCACTGTATTTTCCTGTGTGATAATTCCGGGAAGCTGTAGACATGTAAAGCTAACGGCATTTGCATAGCATTTGGAAGGAAACTTACGAATGCAGCACGATATAAGGGATAAATATAAATATACTGGAGAGCCCTGGCTGGTTTGGCTCAGTGGTTAGAGTGTGGACCCAAGGACCAAAGAGTTGCCGATTCGATTCTGGTCAAGGGCACGTACCTCAGTTGCAGTTTGGTCCCGACCCTGATCAAGGTCACGTAGGAGGCAACCAATCAATGTGTCTCTCTCACATCAATGTCCCCCCCGCCCCCTTCCTCCCGCCCAACTCTTTCTGAAAATAGATGGAAAAAATATCCTTGGGTGAGGATTTTTTTTTTTTTTTTTTAATCCTCACCCGAGGACATTTTTCCATTTTGTTCAGGTAGAGTGGGAGGGAGAGAGAGGAACAGAGAGAGAGAGAGAGAAACATCGATGTGAAAGGAGCACATTGAGTGGCTGCCACCCACACAACTGACCAGGGCCGGGGACAAACTGCAACCGAGGTACGTGCCCTTAGCGGGAACCGAACCCGGGCCTCTCAGGACCGCAGGCCGACGCTCTAACCGCTGAGCCAAACCGGCCAGGGCGGGTGAGGATTTTTATAAAAAGAAAAAGAGCCCTGGCCAGTTTGGCTCAGAGGTGGGAGGGTCAGCCCAGGAACCAATGAGTCAGGGGTTCGATTCCAGTCAAGGGCACATACCTCAGTTACTGGTCGTCCCCGGCCCTGGTCAGGTCGTGCAGAAGGCAACCAGTCGATGTGGCTCTATCACATCGATGTTTCTCTCTGTCTCTGTCTCTCTCCCTCCCTCCCACTCTATAAAAAAAAAAAGAAAAAGAAACATATTGGGGAGTATTAATTTAGGAGGGCCAGAAAAGTAAAAAAGTTAATTTGTTCTTCCTAATTTCATGGTACCAAAAAACAACTGCCTTTCTGTTTGGATTACTTAGCAGCGCCTTTAAAGTAGATGTGCCCAGCTGGTGCGGCTCAGTGGTAGAGCATCGACCTATGCACCAAGAGGTCGCTGATTCGATTCCCGGTCAGGTGGGGGGCATGCAGGAGGCGGCCAATCGATGTTCTCTCTCATCAATATTTCTATCTCTCTCTCTCTAATATCAATAAAAAAATTTTTTTCAAATAAAGTAGATGTAGAGGCCTTTGTGTGCTGATAGCGCTCTCGCAAGCATAGTGAACGCAAGCATAAAACCCGCAGGACTTTCTGTAAGAAATGTGGCAGGCATCAACCCCACAAAGTAACACAGTATAAAAAGGGCAAGGATTCTCTGTATGTGCAGGGCATACAGGAAGCAGAGTGTCTATGGTGGGCAGACTACGCTGATTTTCCACAAAAAGACTGAAACTACAAAGAAGATCGTGCTGAGGCTTGCATGTGTTGAGCCCAGCTGCAGATCGAAGAGAATGCTGGCTCTTAAGAGATGCAAACATTTTGAACTGGGAGAAGATAAGAAGAGAAAGGGCCAAGTGATCCGCTTCTAAGCTTCATATTTTGTCTTATGTGACAATAAAATCAGGAGGATATGTTCACATTAAAAAAAAAAAAATGGATGTAGAGGGATAATGCTGTGGGAAGCCCTGGAGTGTATTGTTTCCTTAAGGGCTGGCCTGTCGAGCAGTCCCCAGGGTCATCTGACACTCCTTGTGAATGATGGAGGGCAACGGAAGCTGTGATGATGTACCAAGGCACCACCAGCAAAGGTAGTAGGTTTACTCCTGGCCACTGGTAGTTTTTTCCTCTTGACTCCTCTTGAACAGAAGCATCTGAAGTGAGGTTCTTTTTCTAGGTTTCAGCCTGGGGCAGGAAAGCCTGCCCCTAAATCTGCTTGAGTAGCATGAAGTGAGCCTGTAGTGAGCCATATCAACATCCCTCATTGCCGCAGGAAGTAAACAAGCTGCCACTTATTTAGTACTTAGCAGATGCCACGCCCTGTGCAAAGGCTTTCCATACATTGGCTCATCTTTACAACATCCCTATGAGGTCGATTCTGGTTTTATGTCTGTTTTGCAGATGAAGATGCTGAGGTACAGTGAGATTAAGTCACTTGCCCAAGGTCCCAGGGCTGGTTAAGTAGTGAAACCATGATTTGAACACAGGCAGCCCATCTTCAGAGTTTGAGTGCTTAACTTGTAGTGTGAGTAGTTTGTAGCTACACAGCACCTAAAGAATAAGAGTTAAGTTTGATTTGGGAGTTCTATGCTCTCTCCCCGGAGTCACCAGATGCTTTCTCTCTCAGCTCCCAAGTCCCTGAAGAAAAGGTTCTTTCCTGGCTGGTACGAGTCCAAAAATAAGCAGTCCTCTAAGCTGTTGATCTCTTAGAATTTTTCTGAACTAGTCTTTTCCTAGGCATTCAGCCCAGCTCATTCGCCTTCCTGTCTTCGCCATCATAGGTAATATTTAACTTATTGTTTGACTTAATCTTTTTACTTACCCATAGTTTTCCCGTCACGTTCTTAGTTCCTCCCTGCCCCTCACCTTATACCTTTATGTCCACTTTGACCCTGCCAGCGGCCGTCCTGTTGGCTTCCACCCTTCCATGGAATCATTGAGTCTTAGAGATAAAAAGCAACTTTTTAAAAAGGTACTGATGTAGTACACACCACCACTTAATAAAGAGGATGTTGAGGCCGGAGAGGTGAAATAACTTCTTACCCAGCTAAAAGTGGCAAACTGGCACTTGAACCTTAGTCACTTAACCCCAGTGTAGCATTCTTTCCATCACACCACACACACTGCCTGCTGTCTCCGCCCAGCCAAGCCAGATTCCAGCATGTTAGGTTCAATTATTTTGTTTATTTTGGGCATTTAAATTATAATACTTTTTTATATCGAGGAGGCCTAGGGTTGTTCTCACATACAAGGAGAAGGTGCATCTCTATCGGCATTGCATAACTACATAACTTCAAGGGAAGGTTGAAACATCAAGGAGTGTTGGGAATAGCAGATCATTCATTGACTTAGAACTGAGCATCTAATCAGACTTAGAATCCAGGCCAGTGCCCAAGATGAAACACTTGGACCTCAGGCAATGCCTTACTCTTATTTTCAAATAAAAGAATAAGGCACTGCTTGAGGTGGTAATACCAGCTCTGTCAAACATTACTGTGTATCAGGCACTGTGCCATATATTTTCTCAGTCTTCACAACAGTCATTTCTTTTTTAAAATATGCCTTTTATTGATTTGAGAGAGAGAGAGGAAAAGAGAGGGAGAGAGAGAGAAACATCAATTAGCTGCCTCCCACACGTATCCCGACCAGGGATCGAACCCGCAACCTGGGCATGTGCCCTGGCTGGGAATCAGACGAGCGACCTTCTGGTGCACAGGATGATGCTCAACAAACTGAACCACACCAGTCAGGGCTCCATGTTTATTTCAAAGATGAGGAAACTGATGTGCCAATGGGATTGACTAATTTACCTAGAGTCTCACATTTAGAGACATTTTTATACAAGAAGGACTCGTGAAAATAGATGAACTCTGTGGTTTGGAATGGTTCAAATGCATTGCTTTCTAAAGGCAAGACTGTCAGCAAAAGGATTTCTTGGGTTCCTTCCATCCCTACCATGATGAAAATGGCTCTGGGTATGCTGCTGCTCGTGCAGGGACCAGGCCAAGGGTGCCGTCATCATCGGCACTTCATCCCTGCCTCATGCCCAGGCTTCTAGGAGAGGTGCTAAGCAAAATGAGCTGCTGCAGAGTAGCCTGATCAAATACTGAGCACACACCAGTAACGTTGCAGAAACTCAGTGGTGGGCCTTGTAGGCTTTTATTGGGTATATTTGTAATATAAGAAATCTCCAAGTTCTATTTATTTAGAGGTTTTTTCCATATTCAGACTACTCATTTTTTTTTTTTTATCCTCACCCGAGGATATTTTTCCATTTTTTGTACAGATAGAGTGGGAGGGAGAGAGAGGAAGAGAGAGAGTATGAGAGAAACATCGACGTGAAGGGACACATCGAGTGGCTGCCACCCGCACGACCAACCAGGGCCGGGGACAAACTGCAACCGAGGTACGTGCCCTTAGCGGGAACCGAACCCGGGTCTCTCCGGACCGCAGGCCGACGCTCTAACCGCTGAGCAAAACCAGCCAGGGCTTCAGACTACTCATTTGCTTTGTCTCCCCATGGACTTAATTCTAATGTGAAAGCTTCTAAAAAGTCAAAGTCCCTTCCTTCCTCCTTCCTTCCTTCCTTCCTTCCTTCCTTCCTTCCTTCCTTCCTTCCTTCCTTCCTTCCTTCCTTTTTCTCTCATTCATTCATTCATTCATTCATTCATTCATTCATTCATTCATTCAATAAGTGTGTATTGAAACCCCATTGTATGCCAGGCACTGTTCTCAACAGAGCAGTGATCAAAACAGACAATCCTCCTGCTCTGGTGGAGCTAGTCTTGGCTTTGTGCCTTTCTTCCCTATCCTCTTTACCCAGAGGGAGTTTTTTGTCCTGGAAAGTTTTTTTTCACTTTTCTCCAGGTTAATAATTCGCATAAAAGGACTCTCCACTCAGAATTTCAGGGCATGTTATGGTTGTCCATAGCGAGCCAGCCTAAGTGCATTTTCTTTATAAACAACTCTCAGGCACCAGGAAGCCTCCTGACAGGCCTTGGCCACCACTCTGCAGAATGCCCAGTTGCAAGGAAGGCCAGGAGGTTACTGTTTCTGCCTTTCTTAATTTTTAGGCCATGTTTTGTCTCAGAAATTGTTTTTGATATCTCAAACTGAAATGATTCCATCTCAAACTGGTGTGAATTTGGAATAGAGGTCATGAGTTTTATTGAACTCTTACATGTAGCATTTCACTCATCTGTCATATATTATTATTTATTTATTTACTTTTTGTTAATCTCACCAGAAGATATTTTCCCATTGATTTTTAGATTAAGTGGGAGGGAGTCAGGGAAAGAGGGAGAGAGAGAAACATCTATGTGTACACATCGATTGGTTGCCTGTCACATGTGCCCCAGTCCAGGGCTGGGGATCAAACCTGCAACTGAGGGAGGGTGTCTGGGAGGGGAAAGGAGAAACATCTGTAACAAAAATTAATTAATTAATTAAAAAACAACAACCCTGCAACCCAGGTACATGCGCTTGACTAGGAATTGAACCCATGACCCTTTGGTGTTTAGGCTAACACTCTAACCACTGAGTCAAACTGGCCAGGGTGTGTCCTCTTTTCTTATAAGATTGGATTTAGGGCTCATCCTACTTCACTGTGACCGTACCTTAATTAATTACATCTGTAAAACCCTATTTCTAAAATGGTTACATTCTGAGGTTCCAGAAGGGCATGAATTTTGGAGGGACACTATTCAACTCAGTATACACATTTCTCAGGATTTCATATTATTTCATTCTGTGACTATTCCATAATTAAACAGTTTCTAGTGTGTTTGTTTTTGGCTATTATAGAAAATGCACCTGGGATATTTATAAACACTTATCTTTATATATATACACTAGTATTTCTGTAAGAGAGAGTCTCAGAAGTAGACTAGCTGGATCAAAGGGCATGCACAGTTTTGTGGGGTTTTTTCATCAGTTTTTTTAATCTTTATTGTTGAATGTATTACAGATGTTCCTCATTTTTCCCTCATTGACCCCCTCTCCACCCCACTCCTGCCCCCCTCCTGCCTTTTCCCACACTGTTGTCTGTGTTCATTGGTTATGCATGTAAGTTCTTTGGTTTATTTCTTCCCACCCCCTCAACCGCCTTCCCTTTGAGGTTTGTAAGTCTAGCAACCAATTTGTACTTCTTTTTTTTTTTTTTTTTTTATCCTCACCTGAGGACATTTCTCCATTTTTTGTTCAGGTAGAGTGGGAGGGAGAGAGAGGAACAGAGAGAAACATCGATGTGAAAGGAACACATCGAGTGGCTGCCACCTGCACGACCAACCAGGGCCGGGGACAAACTGCAACCGAGGTACATGCCCTTAGCGGGAACCGAACCCGGGTCTTTCCAGACCGCAGGCCGACGCTCTAACCGCTGAGCCAAACCGGCCAGGGCCCAATTTGTACTTCTTAATCCCTTCACCTTTTTCACCCATTCCTCCAACCCCCCTCCCATCTGGCAACCAACAAAATGTTCTCTGTATCTATGAGAATGTTTCTGTTCTACCTGTTCATTTTGTTTGTAGATTCCATTGTCGATAGATATGTATTCATTGCCGTTTTGTTTGTTAATATATTTTATCTTTTTCTTCAAAAAGACCCTTCATCATTTCATATAATAACGGTTTGGTGGTGATGAACTCCTTTAACTTTTTCTTGTCTGGGGAACTCTTTATATGGCCATCGATTATAAATGACAGCTTTGCAGGATAGAGTAATCTTGGTTGTAGGTTCTTGCTTTTCATCACTCTGAATATTTCTTGCCACTCCCTTCTCGCCTGCAAAATTTCTTTTGAGAAATCAGCTGACAGACTTATGGGAGCTCCCTTGTAGGTAACCAACTGCTTTTCTCTTGCTCCTTTTAAGATTCTCTCTTTGTCTTGAGCCTTTTGCATTTTGATGATGATGTGTCTTGGTGTGGGTCTCTTGGGGTTCATCTTGTTTAGGACTCTCTGTGCTTTCTGGACTTGTATATCTGTTTCCTTCACCAAGTTAAGGAATTTTTCTGCCATTATTGTTTCAAACAGGTTTTCGATTTCTTGTTCTCTCTCTTCTCCTTCTGGCACCCCCAAGATGCGAATGTTGGCACGCTTGAAGTTGTCCAAGAGGCTCCTTACACTAGCCTCATTTTTTTGGATTCTTTTTTCTTTTTGCTATTCTGATTGGGTGTTTTTTGCTTCCTTATATTTCAAATCGATGGTTTGCTTCTTGGCTTTACCTACTCTACTATTGAATCTGTGTAAATTATTCTTTATTTCAGTTAGTGCCTCCTTCATTTCTGACTGGTCCTTTTTTATGCTCTTGAGCCCCTCACTGAGGTTGCCAAGGTTCTCACTAAGTTCATGAGCATCCTTATAAGCAATATTTTGAACTCAGCATCTGTTAGGTTGTTTATCTCCATTTCACTTAGTTCTTTCCTGGGGTTTTGTTCTGTTCTTTCATTTGGGACCTGTTTCTTTGTCTCCTCATTTTGGCTGCCTCCCTGTGTTTGTTTCTATGTGTTACTTAACGGGAGGTGTGGGCCTAGCTGAGACCAGATGCTGCTTGTTTGAAAGAATTTAGGAAAACCTGAAGCAGGATCCAAGACAGGCCAATCCTATGGTTAAGCAACTGGCAACAGCTTGGGTGGGCCTGAAAGTGGGTGGGGCGGGGCCTCATGGAGTCACCAGGGCGGGGCAACCAGTGTGAGCCAGGTTGCTGGAGTCCCAGGTGTGGCGGCTGTCTGCCGCCCCAGGGGACGGCTCACCAAAGGAACAGGGTCTCTGACAGCACATTTGTCCCGGAGAAAGCCGCCTCCCAAGCCCTCGCTCCAATGCCAAACAGCTCAGTTCTTCCCTGTATGTCTCTGGTGCCCCTTGAGCTGCCTCCCCTCCAAGCTCAGAGGGAGTGAGTCCAGTAAGTCCGTGCGCGGGCCCTTTAAGAGGCACTGCCTGGGGCTTCAGCTGCCTCAGCCTCCCTGAGGCTCAGTTCCCGCTGGTTTTTCCAGCCAGAAGTTATGGGGATTCTCTGCCTGGCACTGGAACCCTGAGTGAGGTGCCTGGTGTGGAACGGGGACCCCTCAGTCCTCAGGGAGGACCTTTCCAGCCGGTGTCGCTCCTGATTTTTATCTGACACACGTGGGTGTGGGACCAGCCCGTCCGCCTCCGCCCCTCCTACCAGTCTCGATGTGGCTGCTGCTTTAATTTTGTAGTTGTAGGACTGCCATTCAGCTTGATTTCAGGCGGTTTTGAATGATGGTTGTTCTGTAGTTTAGTTGTAACTTTGATGTGGTTGTGGGAGGACGCGATACCGCGTTTACCTACGCCACCTTCTTGACTGGAAGCTCCACAGTTTAAATTTTAATAAATAATAACTACCAAATTGTCTTCATAAAACTTGCATATGTTGACCATCAACACTGGATAGTGTCATTGTTTTGCCAATTAGAAAACAAGAATGGTAGCTCATTTTAAGTTACATTTCTTTGATTATTAGTGGTGTTGGATGTCTTTTCATATGTCTTACAGGTCATTTATATTTATTTTTCTGTGGATTATGTGTTCATATTCTTTGCCCATTTTTTTTTTTTTTTTATCAAAGAGGAATTCATTATGTATTAGAGAAATTAATTCTTCACTTCTCATGCAAATACTGTTTGAATCTCTTCATTTATTTCTTTGTGGTACCTTGGCATCTTGGTTTATGCCTTACTTAAGAAGCCTTTTTTGCTTCCAAAATTATAAAAATGATTTCATATTTCCTTTAATTATTTTATTATTTTTAAGATTTTTTTCCCTCCATTTATAGCTTTAATTTATCTAAAGTTTATTTCAGTGTATAGTGAAAGGCAGGGATTAAACTTTATTTTCTTCCAAATAGATAGCTGCTGTTCCAGTATAATTTACTGAATCCATCCTTTCTTCAGTGAATTAAGATTGATGTTTATCATGAATTAAATATTCATATATATTTTTTCTGGATCTCTTGCCACATTATTTATTCTGTTTTATTAAGCTTTTTTATCTGTTTCTTTATGAGAACATGTAGTCAGTTCTCATTATGTGCTGTGGTTATGTCCTGTAAAAGCCCTGCAAACAGTGAATTCCTGACTACTGACCCATTGCCCCTGGGGAAGTAAGAGTGAGGGTCCTGAAAGCCTCTGGCCACGTCATCATCAGCTGATCAATAGGTGACCTTGTTTCATGTATGTTTCTGTTTAAAGACACCTTATTTTATAGTATTGACTCAGTGACAGTGAACTCAGTCAACAGCACTATAACTCATGTCTGAACGAAGTTTGTCTAACACATGTATTTTCTTTCTAAGGCACATCACAGCCTGTACTTAGGGTCACTAAAAAGTACTTTAGCACTTGGCTCGCAGGACTTTTGTTTTATTATTACAAACTATTTTTTAGAGCAGTTTTAGGTTCACAACAAAATTGAGTAGAAGGTACAGAGAGTTCCCCTGTCTCCCCTCTCCTCACAAATGCACAGTCTCCCTTGGGGGCTATTTTAAACAGCAAAATCACTGACAGAAATGCAGAAAATATGGCACTAAATAGACAGTGAAAAGGACATTTGTTTATAGCAGGAGAGGTGAGACAGAAAGGCCGAGCGAGGCCTGGTTCTGCCTCAGCTGGGGTCGCTGCTCTGCTCGTGAGTGGACGACTCTGGAGCACTGGAGTATTGCTTGGGTTACAAATGCACTTTAGGGAGTAGGCAGTAGGAACCTCAAATGCCAAGGATTGACTGTACTGCTTTAATTATAGTAGCTTTACAAAATGCAACATATTTTTACACCTGGAAAAACCATTTCCTCTTAATTTTTCATTTTCAAGAGTTTATTTTCTACAACTCTTAGGATTCAGTAACAGAAAGACAAATAATCCAATTAAAACGGGCAAAAGATTTGAATTGACATTTTTCCAAAAAAGTTATACAGACAACTAATACGCATACGAGGAGATGCTCAACATCAGTAGCCATCATGGAGATGCAGACCAAAACCACAATGAGAAGGCGCTTCATGCACACGAGGATGGCTACAACACAGTGATAGACAATCAGAAGTGTTGGCTAGAATGTGGAGAAATTGGAACCCTCATCCACTGTTGATGGGAGTGTAAAACAGCACAGCTGCTTTGGAACACAGTTTGGCAGTTCTTCACGAAGTTAAACACAGAGTTAGCAAATGACCTAGTAATTCCACTCCTAGGTGTGTACACAAGAGAACTGAAAACATATGCCCACCCAAAAACTTGCACGCAAATGTTCATAGGAACATTATTCATAATAGCCCCCAAGTAGAAATAGTCCACATGTTCAGCAACTTATGAATGAATGAATAAAATGTAGTATATCCATGTACTGGATGTAGTAGAAAAGAATGAAGAACTGATACGTGCTATAACATGGATGAACCTTGAAAACATTATGCTAAGTTAAAGAAGTCAGACACAAAAGCCCATATCTGAAATACCAGAAGAGGCAAATCCATGCTGAGGGCTGGCAGGAGAGGAGTTGGAATGGGAGGAGACTGCTAAGAGCATCAGGGTTTCTTTTTAGGTTATGAAATGTTTTAAACTGAGATGATGGTGCTGGTTATATAACTCTATGAATATACTAAAAACCACTTAATCATACACTTTGAATTTTATGGTATGTGAATTAATCTCAATAAAACTGTTTTTCAATGTAATTATCGACACAGGAAAAGCTAAATAGTGCCCTTTCCCTCCAGTCCTGCCCTCCTCATGCCCAAAATGTCATGATAAATCTTCAGGTCTTCTCTGTCTTCTGTGTCGCTGCTCCCTCAGGGGAGGACTCTTGGGCAGTGTCACCACACAGGTGTTCTGGGTAGTGCTGCTTAGATCTGTAGACCGGGGCATCCCTGCCCCTGGAATCTCCTTTCTTCCCAAGCCCATTGCCTCAGTTTAGATTCATTATATTTCACCTCTCATCACAACACAACCCTGCCCACCCCCACCCCCCAAAAAAGGGGACAAAAACAAAATGCAACCAGGTCTTCCTCTTCCCAGTCTCTGTCTGTCTGAACCGCAGGCCTACACTCTAACCGCTGAGCCAAACCGGCCAGGACCCCAGTCTCTCTTCAAGGACACCCTAGTCACAACTCAGCATAACCCTCCTGAAGCATCAGGAAACCCCTGTCAAAGGCCGCTGATGGATCCTTGTTTAGCTCCCAGTAGAGTCCTCAGTGCACCTAGCCCTGGGAGCCTCATCACAGTGTCCTCGGAGCACTGCTCCCCCCGCCCCAGCCACCTGCTCCCTCTGCCCTCCCCTGCTCCGGGGCCTTGCTGATTCCTGTCGCCTCTTGCTCTCAGTGTGCTCCGCTGAGAAATGAGGACAGTGATGCCCCTTCAGTAATTATGTGTAAACAGTAAACCATACAGCACGTGAAAGTGACCTGCATGGGGCCTGGCGGTTAGCACATCCGTCCCTTCTCCTGCCTCCCTCACAGTGCTTTGGAAACGGAAACGCTACGTAATTACAACACGTTGTTATGATATGTGTGCCTCATTGTATGTCCATTACCCCGAGTTCTTGTATTTTGGCAAGAAGTTACCATATTTGGCCTCTAATAAGGAACATTTAAAAATATTCCAGAAGAAACAAAACTACACCTGCAGCCTCAGAGGGCCACTGAAACAGGCGCCACTACAGGGTTTCCAGCTGCCCCGGAGGCTGGCAGTGAGCAGTGCGCGGAGAGGTCCCTCTCGGCAGGGTGCAGTAGTCCCCTGCGTGGCACTCTGCCCACAGGCTGAGACGGGTGGGGAGGGTAGGTGGCAGCTGCCTTGAGGAATCCCAGGTTCTGTCTGCCAGAAATGGAGGATGCTCAGGTGAGAATAAACACAGGCTTCCCCTGATAGAGTTTCCTACACCCTAGTACTGCTGCTGTAAAAAAAACAAGGACAAAGTCCTTGTTGCTGGCTACAGTAATATTCTGTGGTCAAGAGTCAGTTTCCAAGTGTGTTTATTGATTTAACGAATTGACTTCTGCCCTGCTCTTGTGACTCAGTGGTTGAGCATCAACCCATGCACCAAGAAGTTGTTGGTTCAGTTCCTGGTCAGGGCACATGCCCAGGTTGTGGGCCGAATCCCCAGTGGGGGGCGTGTAGGAGGCAGCCAATCGATGTTCTTGCTCATTAATACCTCTATCTGTCTCCCTCTAAAAAATCAATAAAGAAAAAAAAATTTTTTTTAATCCTCACCCAAGGACATTTTTCTGTTTATCTTCAGATAGCATGGAAGGGAGGAAGAGAGAGAAGCATCGATGTGAGAGAGACACATGGACTGGTTGCCTCCCACATGACCTGACCAGGGCCGGGAACAAACCACAACTGAGGTACGTGCCTTTGACCAGAATCAAACTCATGACTGTTTGGCCAACCGCTGAGGCAAACCGGCCAGGGCAAGAAAATTTACTGAAAAATGAAAGAATTGACTTCACATTTTAGCCACATTTTGTTTTCTGTTGTCTTTTGTTCTAGGCTCTCTCCTGGTTTGGTTTCCATTGGGTTTTAATCAGAAACCATCTGGTGAAACATTTTGGATTCAAATTAGAGCTTATCACAAACACATATCTCAGAGAACACACATAAAACCCAGAGTGGAACAAAAAGAAAACAAGAAATAGTGCAGTGACATTGTAAACAGCAGCATGCCAGAGGGAAGGAATGGAGGGAACTTGAGAAGGGCTGTGTAGAAGCAGAGCCAGCCCCTCAGACAGGGACCGACCAGGGACTGACCAGGGACCAACCACTAACTTCTGGGTCAGGGTGGGCAGTCTTCCTTTTCTCACCCGCCTGCAGCCTTTGGGGGTAGAAACCATAGGTGGTAGCCCCTACTCCCTCTGAGCTGCGGTAGAGCGTCGTCCCTGGGCAGATACAACTCACTTTACTCCGCAGATGGGCTCCTGGAAAGTCCTGTCTCCTCTCCACCCCTTTTCTCTGCACCCTTTTCTCACTCTTCCTTCCCAGAGACATCCTGGCCTCCACTTGGGCTTATGAACTAGGGCCTGGGCACATACCCAGAGTGTTGGAGAAGCACGCAGCGGGACTCATCCCTGATGGTGGGAACCCCCTTTATGCCTGCCCCTCCCCCATGTGCTGTAGCCGGTTCAGACACTCGGGCCACAGGTTAGAAAGTGGTGGAAGAGCCCTGGCCGGTTTGGCTCAGCGGTTAGAGCGTCCGCCTGCGGTCCGGAGAGACCCGGGTTCGGTTCCCGCTAAGGGCGCGTACCTCGGTTGCAGTTTGTCCCCGGCCCTGGTTGGTCGTGCGGGTGGCAGCCACTCGATGTGTCCCTTTCACATCGATGTTTCCCTCTCTCTCCCTCCTACTCTGTCTGTACAAAAAAATGGAAAAATGTCCTCGGATGAGGATTAAAAAAAAAAGAAAGTGGTGGAAGAACCACATCTCCAGTCCCAGGTCACTGTCTTCTCTCGCTGTTCCACTTCACTTGTCGACTTGACATAGGAAATATGTGTACATGTCAAAAAATATTTTCCATGAAGTGTAGAAGAGTCTGCAGAGAAAAGGACCTTTCCTTCCCACCCTGTCCCCTGGGCGCTCTGCTCCCTCCTCAGAGTTGACTATTACGTATGCACCTTTTCAGAGGTCACCAGTGCTTGTCTTTGTTGGCTTTCAAAGGCATTGATATAGCTTTCCTCTTTGCTTCATTGCTGGGACTGCAGGATTAACTTGTGTTCTTCCTGTGTCTGCTTCCTCTGTCTCCCTTCCTTGCTCAGATTTTGACCCCTGGTGGACAAATGACCGTGAGCAGAATGAGTCGGACCCCATCCCTGCCAACTGCACAGGTTGTGCCCAGAAATTACCCCTCAAGGTAGTGCTCCTGGAAGAGGCCCCAAAGGAATTTGAGAGACTCCATCCTCTGGTGATCAAGGTGAGCGAGAAGCCTGATTCTCCCACTGACTACTCATTTAATGGCCAGACACCATCAAGCTCTGTGACATTCCTGGTCGTAATTCTGTGTTGTTTTGCTTTGCATTTGTTCTCGGCCTTGCCAGACGGAGCAGCCCCTGCTGTCTGAGGAGCTTCAGCATTTTTTGTGCCAGTACCCGGAGGCCACAGAAGGCTTCACGGAAGGGTTTTTCGCCAAGTGGTGGCGCTGCTTTCCTCACCGGTGGTTCCCGTTTCCTTATCCTTGGTGAGTGTGGAAAGGGGGCAGACCAAACGCTGTGCAGCACCCCGTTCAAGTCCAGTGATGCTCAGGCGCTCACTGGACAAACGAGTGATGAGATAAAGGGACGAGTGGAAGAAGTGTGTCAGGAGGAGTGCCACCATGGGTGGACACCAAGGTGCCTGATCGATTCATAATTTATACCTAAGTAGTTGTCAGCATTGTGTTTATGCAGCACGGTCCTGAGCGTTGCGGGCTGAGACAGAGCTCGAAGACCGGAGGAGACACTCGCTCCTCGGTGCTTTCTGTGCCGGCAGCGCGCCTTGGTGCTTAGTGTCTGCTGCTCAGTGGTGACGCTCGGATAGCTCTGGGAAGTAGGAATTATCATTGTCATTTCTCAGATCAGAAAAAGTGGGAATCAGAGCGACTTAGTACTTTGCTTCAGGTCACCCAGCCAGGATTGAAACTCAGACCTGTGTCCCGTAGAAGACATGGCCCATTTCTTGGCGTGCTCTCTAGAAAGAAAAGGAAAGCCAGTGTCCATCTAGAAACATCCAAAGGGGACTAAGATTGCTTTTTCAGGCTTTTTGTTGGATAATTACTGGGTGCTTCTGCCTTTCTTTAAATTTGCTATTTCTTTACGTGATCAAAGACTCAGTGTAACGAGCTGGTCAGGCTTCCCACCGCATGTCCCTCCGCCCCGGGAGAAGGATCATGACTTTCGCTGCCTCCTCCTCCCTTGGTCTCTTCTCCCACTTGGCTTGTTATTGCTTCAGTCTCTTTTGCAAGACAGAATGAATGGATTGTTTCCTTCCTTCTTCTATATGTTGTTTTAGCTGGATTATATAAACACCCACCCACATGGACCGATCCATGGATCAGCACGACTGTTCTTCATGGACCTGATACTTAAGATATCGCCCTGATATTTCCCCTCTTCACCCTCCGCCCACAGCTTTCCCACCCTCGCCCAGCCCTCTTAGTCATGGGGGCTGGCTCGCCCAGTTTAATTACTTTTTTCTCTTCCAAACTTTTACAGGAGAAGACCTCTGAACAGATCTCACGTTTTACGTGAGCTTTTTCCTGTTTTCACCTACCTCCCATTTCCAAAAGATGCATCCTTGAAAAAGTGCTTCCTTCTTCAACCAGAACCTATTGTGGGGAGTAAGGTAGGAAATTTTGACAGGACTTAGAGCCAGAACTTTCCTCATTTGGGGACCTGGGCCAGGGTCTTCCCTGCACATGCACTTAGAGGGCGAGTTGAAGGGACACCCACATGATCCAAGGTTCTGGCCTGCTGTTGGCAGCCGGAGGCCCACAGCGGCTGCTCTGTTCTGAAGGCGTGCTTATGGGAAGTCTGGCTGCCCTGCCAGGTGACCTCGTACAAGCCACTTCTGCATTCAAGTATATAGAATCCTGAGCTTTGAAGGGGCCTGAGCATGCAGTTAGTCTGACTTCTTTACCTCAAAGTAGAAAGCAGGCAAACTATAAATGAGTCGTATATAAATGAATAGTCCAATTTACTCATTTTGTAGGTAAGGAAACTGAGCCCCAGAGAGATGAAATGATCTGCCCAAGGACACAGCAAGTTAATAGGAGGGCTCTCCCCACTCGCACTCCCAGGTTGGCTTTCCCCAGAAATAAAGGAGGAACTTCAGGCAGAGAACTGGAAAAGCAAAAGGCTTGGGAGCATGCAGAGGTTTGGGGACTAAATGGTTGACAGGCACATGCCCGAGGCAGGCAGCCCAGATAAAGTGGCTGCTTTTCACCCCAGCCCAGGGCCAAGTGCCCAGCCCCTGCATCCCGTCCCCACTGCAGCCAGGGCCTCGGCTGCTGTCTGTGACTGTTCGCTTCTCTGGATGGCTCTTGTTGAGTCTCATTCCTGAGGAAGGTTTTGGAGACTGAATTGGTTTGAAAGAATTAAAATCATGAATTTTTACTTTGTAAAAAAATTAAATTTCCCAAAGTAGGATCCCTATCAGCTCTGGTTTGTGTCTTCAGCCTTCTGATACTATTGGCTCCAAATTTGCTGAATCGTGTTAAAGGAATTTCAAAGCCTAGAAAAACAGTCGTTGTGTCTAGAAGCAGAACTTGTGTCTGCCAGCAGGAGGGTGGGAGTGCTGGGCTCTTCTCGGAGTTTGAAGACGTTTTCCTGCTGTCATTGGCCAGAGCTCGGGCCTAGAATGATTTCATCTTCATACTGAGGATATGATTCTGGGCGAGGGCCTTTATCTTGATCTTGGTTTTCCCACTTGAATCTGAAGTTAATTTTACCAGCCCGCTTAACAGGGACACAAGGAGCCCAGCCAGAGGGGTAAACACGGAGCTGCTCAGCCGCCTGTCGCAGTCATCTTGTTGTGATTCTCAGAGATGTTTTGGGAAGAGGAGTGACCCAAATAGGCAAGCATCCTGAGAGTCTGGTTTCTTGGAGCATCTGTTCCCCACCCTGGCCCAAGTTCTCCACAGCCTGTTACTCCACCCTGTTGTCCATGTCCCTGGGTCCTGGTAAAGTCACATGTCTGTGAGCCCAGGGTCCGGGAGGCAGCCTTGGGGTACAGAGGTAGGGATTCAGTTGTTAAGAGGCACTGGGGGAAGGGCGAGGGGCCCCTGTACCCACTCCACATTGTTGCCCGACTGGCCTGCTGCAGCCTGTTGTCTGTGTCTTCCCCTCCTGGGTGTGGGGGAGCGCGGTCCTGCCCCCTCTCAGGTGTATTTGAAAAGAAATACATCCCCTTGGTTCTGGTCTTCGGAGATTTTTTCCCCCAGACTGCAGATGTCAGGGCTTCTGCTGGTGCCAGTCAGTTGCAGGCAGCTCATGACATCAGTCCTCCCTAGTCCTCCTGTCACCGCAGCAACAGTTGAAATGGCTCTAGTGTGACCATGAATCAGAGTCATGGCCAGGGATGTGGGAGCAACAGAGAGACCAGGCTTGGGGACAGGAGAAGATGGGGCCAAACCTGGGACTCTGGAGACCCCCATGGCGAAGAGAAAAGCAGGACGTGGTCCCCCGAGTCAGACTTCTGGTTCCTGCTTTATGTGGGCAAATAAAGGTTTTCTGGATGGGCAGGGGCTGGGAGGGGAGGCTTAGGTTCCCTCTCACCATCTAGGTAGGAAGAGAAGCCTTAATAAGATCAGCATCTCAGTTTGTCCCTGCCCCTGCCCCAGCCCAGCCGGGGTCCCAGCTGTGCCTGGCACACAGCAGGTTGCACTTCATGCCTGTGGGTGGCTGAGTGCTCCCTCCGCAGTGCAGCCACGGCCTCTGCAGGTGCGTATCCTGGTTGTCTCCTTGGTTTTCAAACCAGAGGCCAGTCTCACTGCCAGCAGCTTTCGGTCAGCAGCATGACGAGCCTGCTCACCTGGCTCTGGCCAGCAAGTGTAAACTGGGACTTGCCGCTCCCCGAGTCTCATCAGAACCCTGGCAGTAAGAAGGAGTATTCCATGGAACATTGGCCAAAGGATATGTAGCCATCTATTAGTTTAAAAGTCTGGATCAAACTGGACCCTCAGAAGACTGTGTTCGTAGACCAACATGTTTTGGCCTTTGCTAGACTTTTGTTAAATTGCAGTTAGATGTTTTGCCTTCTTCCTACTTTGAAGCTGTGGCTAGAAATAGTTGTGAATGATGAAGCTTGTGCCAGTTCTGCTGTAGGCTGCTGTTGAGGCTGTCACCCACTTCCTTACACAGTGTCTCTTTGGAAACCATTAGGAGAGATCTTTACCCTGGTCTCAGTACTGGGAGATGCCATGCTTTGGAGAAACTAGTTTGATTTTGTCTTTTGGATGTAATTGTGAATTATATTTTGGTTCTTTTTTCCTTTTTGCTCAGGCTGCTGAGAAACTCAGAGCCAAATGTGTGTGGCTGTTTGTGTATTAATCTCCCACGCCCCTGGGTCTTATTTTGTTTTCCTTTTCTCCCCCCCATGTTTCCTCCAGATGCACAGGATGCACGACCTGTTCACCGTTGGCAGCGGTGAGGCCATGCTGCAGCTCATCCCGCCCTTCCAGTGCCGGCGACACTGCCACTCCGTGGCGATGCCCCTGGAGCCGGGCGATATTGGTAAGTGGGGCCCAAGGAGGGCAAGGTCCGCCCCGGCATCTTTTTAGCTTTTAACTCAAAAAATATTGTAATAATTAAGTATTGCTTTCACAGAGGTCAATTAAATAGAGTAAAAAATAGCAGTTTTTTAGTTAACAGAGTCAATATTTATGCTTAGATGGAAGAACTAATAAGAAAATGTGGCAGAGAGAAATGTCTTATTATACATACATTTGGAACATGTGTCTGAATTAGAGAGTATTGTGGCAAATACTTAGAGCAATCTTTTATTTTACAGATGAGGAGATTGAGATCCAGAGAGGAGAGGTGACCATTCCAGGGCCCCCCACCATCAGTTAAGCAGAGAAAGTGTCAAGTCAGGGGAGGGACATTCCAGAGTCAAGGAAACCCCTTTCTTGTGCCCATTTTGCTAATGAAACAATGAAAACAGCCACACAAGGAAACATGACTTCCCATGTGGGTCCCTCAGCCAGGTCAGAGCCTCACAGTCATGACTCACCCTTGGCTCCACGATTTCCCAACTGTGACTCGTTCTGTGCATTAGATTCTAAAAATCAGTTCCAGAAAAACAGGTTTAAATCAGCTGCTGTCAGTAGCAATCAGTGTGACTTGAGAGTTTTCTTGGCAGAAGCAAATAAATCAGCGAGCATCCCCATGGCCTGCCTTGTTCTTCTGCCTCACAGAACCCAGGGCAGGCCTGCCCTTGGCAGAGCCCAGACTGGTTTTTCCATGGATTTCCTTTAGTTTACCTATTCTGAAAACCCCAATCCTTAGAAACCTCTCACCTCATTTGGAGAAAGGGTGCAGGCTGCAAACCGTGCCAAGGTTGAGTCCAAGTTACATAACTTTTATTTCAGTTTAGAAATGAAAAAATACAAATGCACAAATGAAGCATTGACTGAGAATGGAGTGCAGCTGGCCTGGCCCTTGAGCATCACTGCAGAAAAGAAGATTCCTGTGTAGAAATGGTTCCGAACCTGTTTTCCATAGTGGAGTGACCCTTTCCTGAGGCGTGGCCACGGCGAAGCCTGTATGGCATTTGGGGTTGGGAGATTGTCATTGTGCATGAACGAGTTTCTGTCTTATGTTCTACAAACGCCTGACAGTTCAGACAACTACACAGACACCTTAGTTATCCAAATTCCAGGTTTCCACTCCCAGAAGCATCTCGGATGCCAATTGACAGAACTAGGGGAAAAGAAGGAAAGGGGTGACTAGCAGTGATCAGAGAAGCTTTGGCTCCAGAGTCTGGTGACCTGAAGTCCAGAGCCCGGTGCCTGCTGAGCTGGGGCTGGCCGGCCTGCGGACTGGGAGGAGAGGAGCCCTGTGCTTGGCAGTGCCCACGAAAGGCCAGCCAGGAGTGTGGAGAAGGGACAGGAGACAAGAGAACATGAGGAGGAGGGCCAGCCTGGGAGGGGCCGGGGAGAACAGCGGGCACCTGAGCAGTGGCAGGAGCAGAAGCTGCCTCAGTTACAAATGAGCAGGAGAGCAGACGACAGCGGAGGTGGATCTTCAGTGGTTGGAGGACAGATGGCACCTCGAGCACCTCAGGGACCCTTAAGAATGGCGGTGTGACAAGCAAGCTTTGTGATCTTTGACAACATAAGTATTGTCCTGTGAAGGTCGAGGGGGAGGGGACAAGGTTATAGACCACCAGAAACCTGTGATCAGGGCATTTTCAAGAATGATGTAGGGGTCGGGGCTGGTGAGCCCGTGCATCTGCTGGGATTGTTCAGTCACTGCTCAGTGACCTTTCTTGACTCACCAGGCAGAGGCTAAATTCTAGTCGGTGCTCTCCATTTAAAGATGAGTAGGTACATCATACTCGAGACAATTTTACCAAGAGATTATTGAAGTGGTAAAGGTTTTACGTTTACCTTTCTAGCCCACTCAGATGCTACAGATTAGTGTTTCCTAAACAGTTCTTCAGACCATTCATGACCCTCCGGATGGGAACTGGAGCCCATTGGAAAGGCCCTGCAGATCAGGCGCCTTGGGTCAGTTGACTTAGGGAGATACCTGTCTTGTCCATACACAGTGCACATTAGTGTACAAAAGGCTCTGTAAAACCTTCGAGAAACCTAGTGTTTCTCAAACTTAGTTGGCCACAGAACACTGGACTATCCTCCAGGCCGCTGTTTGCAGAACACAATTTAGGAAATGCTGTGTTGGGTCAGTCTGGATGTTCTATGCTAATGCCGTGTTGTAGATAACCTCAGGAACACTGGCTAGGGGTCCCGCTCCCCCTCAAAACCCATCCTGCCTTCTGGCTGGAAAGGATGCGATCACTCTGGGAGTTGATACCCAGCACAAGCCCGTACAGCACATCCTGCCTTTGTAGACCTGCCGGGTTGTAATTCGGGTACCCAGGTGAGGGGCGCTGGTGAAGCGCTTGGTTCAGGGGCTCGTGTTAGATGTCAGGCTGCAGAGAAGACTGATAGTAACTGGGAACATTTGTGCCAGGAAGAGCTAAGACCTTCAGGGCAAAATGTGCCTGGCTTTGCAGGTGTGTCCTGAGCGCATCTCCCACAGACCCGCCTGGCTCATGCCCACAGGGTGCCCCGTCCCTGACATTCACATGCTTTCCTGTTGCTGTTTCCCTCCAAGGCTATGCTGCTGCCGCCCACTGGAAGGTCTACATTATAGCCAGAGGTGTCCAGCCTCTGATCACCTGCGATGCAACCACCCTGTCAGAACAATAGGAAACAACTGTGTAGAGGAACAGCTTGGGGAGCTGAAGACCAGACTGAAAGACGGAAATAATTAAAAAAAAAAAAAATGAAACCACTTTCCAGGGGTCGTTACTTGGTTCCCCGCCCCGTGCATGCGAATGTGAGCCAGCTTTGAGCCAGGCTGAGGGCCGGAGCCCGGCCCTTCGGCTGCTCAGCCAGGACTTGGCCAGTACCTGTCTGTGAGAGACTGAGCGCCTCCAGGTCTTCTGGCCCCGCAGGCTTGAGGATGTGCTTCAGGCAAGGAACAGAGTGGTGCCTTCCCTCACGTGCACGGCCTGGCCCCCTCTGCTGCCCCTGGCCACGGAGAAGGCAGCCAGCGTCTGACCGGCACCATCCTTCGGCAGGTGGGCCTGCGTGTCCCGTCTTCCTGGCCACACCACCCTGTGCTTTTCCAGGAAAGCCATGGCTGATTGAAGAAGGCCTTTCTGTTTACCAAGCAGAATGGAATCTAGAACCACTGAAAAAAGATCAAATAACCTCAAATTGCACTCAAGAACTGAACTTCTTTCCCAGCATCTGTGGCTCGTGGAGTATCAGTGATGCCAGGCTGGAGCCTGCTTGTAATTGAAATGGTTACTCCTAAGTAATACTTTTCTCCACTTTGTCTTTTGTTCTCCCCACCGCCCCCGCTCCTTCCCTTCTCCTGGGCTGTCTGGCTGGTTCTCAGCACTTCGGCTCCTGGCCCCTCCCTTGGCTGGGCCAGGGCCCCGTCCTGCCGAGGCAGCAGTTTCTGTCAGCTGAGTTGCTTTGACCAAGTGTCTTCAGGAGGAATGAGCTAGATGCTGGCTGGGGAGAGGGCACCTCCCCGGGTTTGATCTTTAGGGTCTGACTTTCTGCAGGGAAGATGTTTTACAGATGTGTGGAGCTGATGTTGTAATGTAGTTGGGGAAGGAACTCCAGACCCCAAGCGTCTGCCAGCTGGGTGTGCAACTGTGTGATCCTCTGTCTTAAGATGATCTCTCTTTTTGTATGGAAACAAGGTGAGGTGTTTCTTTTTTGTAACAGTGCAAAGCTGTATCCTTTTGATTGGGTAACTCACTATGTTCATTGTTTCCCTTAAATGCTTTTAGTGTGTATTAATCAAATGGTGTAAATTAGGATGCTCTTTTTTTGTTTCCTTTCTCCCCTCTATGATACTGCTGGGTATCTGGCCTCTGGTCATGCTGACACACGATGAAGCACACCGTGGCCGCTGCTTCCAAGGGCAGGAAGCGAACGGACGCAGGAGGTGCCTGTGTCAGGGCTGCGGGTGGGCGGGCAGTGGTGAAGGGAGCGAGTGTGACTGCCTGTGCGTCCTCTTCACCTGAGCGCTGCCCCCACCTGTCCCCAGGCCCTCTGTCTGAGCATCTCAGCAGCAGCAGTGGGGTCCCTGGGTGCTCAAGCCGCCTGTTTGTGGGCTGGTCAAGGGCAAGCAGGGTCACAGAGCTCAGGGTGGAAACACTCGGAGCCTCCTCCGCGAGTGTGGACGCACCAAGGATGAACCATACCTGAGGGACTTTTTCGGTGATGGAATCAGCGCCTTGTGTTGATTGACACAGGAAAGACAGAACTTCTGTACATATAAGTCATGCTTGCTAAGCAGTTATGCTTTAGGATGTTTTAGATCAGAGGGATCATGTAGCGGCCAGCTTTGTGCAGGCTTTTCAAGCCCTCGCAGGTCCTTCTCCCTGCCCACGTGGGAGGGAAGAAGGATGCGTTTTCCTCACGGAGGCCCTTTGGGTGAAGAAGAGAGGCTTCCTTAAGAGCAAAGCAACTGTTTTTAATGAGTGAGATTTCTGTTTCCTTTTATGAATTACCCTGTGTCCCTTCCCCATTTTACTCCTGCTCTTCTCACCTTTAATGTTCAAAAAATACCACTTCAGTTCAAAACCGAAAACTAAGCACCTTGCTCGTGCTGGTGTTCCGGGGCATGCCCTGGGGAGTCCTCGCAGCCCCAGCTGTCCACGGTTCACCCAGAGTGGTGTGGCTGCTCGGAGAGCCTTGTGCATGCGCTCCTTCGACCCAAGTCTGCCCAGTTCAGAACCGAGTGTAGATTTATGTTAGAGGAGAAATTCTCCAGAAAGGGTTTTCTGTGCTAATTACTGAGTGCAGTACATAGAAATAATTTGCCTTCTTCTGAAGGTGACTAGTAACCTGATTTTACCCCTCACCAGCCCTGCAGGAGTGGCCTGGGCGCAGGCCTGCCTCTTTCTGGTTCTCCGAGACTTGTGCTCCCCTCACTCTCAGCTCCTCCGAGGAAGCAGCGCAGGCCTCTGTGTGACCCGGGCCGGGAAAGGGTCACCTAGTGAGGAAGCAGTGTTGGGGGATGATGGGCCCCCTAACCAACCCCCACCTCCACCACCACAGTAAGGACGAAACCACAGGCCGCTAAGAAGAGGGACTTGCCCATGCGCTTGTTGGGTGTTTACAAAGAGGTGACGTGACCTCCACACACGAGTTAGGTTCACTTCCTTATAGGTTCCCAGAGCACAGACGTGTGTCCCCAGAAATCCGCGCTCGGGGCAGAAAGGCTCCTCTGGCACCAGCACGAAGTGTTTGTGTCCAAGTGGCCTGAGGTCTCGGGTTGGTTATTAGACAGGACACCTCTTCTGGCTTATCTTTTCCCCACCTCCATTTCTCTCAGGGAAGGGACAGAGTAATATAATAGTGGTTTATGAAAACTACCTATTTGGCAACATATAAATAATCTATGAAACAGGCAGACTTGGGCTCATTTTTTTCAGAGAAAGGAACAGTGCCCATGGTCTCTCCATCTTCACTGAGTCCTGTGAGGTAGACATTAGATCCTCATTGTACAAGGAAAGCAGCCAGGGCGTAGGACGTGTGTGCCGGTGGCCAGCAGTGGGCTCTGTGGCAGTGTTTCCTGCCTCAGCACGGTGCCCAGCACGGAGGGGCACCCTGGACTTGGTGAGTCCCACGGGTAGGAGAACCCAGGACAGGGTCAGCAAGCCAGGAACTCTTCAGGGTTTGTGTTTTAAAACTGTTTTGGACAGAAATGGAGGAGAGAATCTAACCAGATGACTTTTATAAAAAGGCTTTCACTTTTTCCTCCCCATTTGAAAACTCTGAGTGTGTCTGGAACACGGCTGTCCAGCCATTTTCCCGGCACTCCACGTTTCCAGATGTGTGGCCAGAAGAGGGACTCTGCCCAGTTCCAGTTGTGGGTCCCCTTGGAGTTTACATCACTTGTTTTTCAGTTCTCAGTT
Source organism: Molossus molossus (assembly GCF_014108415.1). Taxonomy (NCBI): domain Eukaryota; kingdom Metazoa; phylum Chordata; class Mammalia; order Chiroptera; family Molossidae; genus Molossus; species Molossus molossus. Next base: position 8,290,258 of record NW_023425402.1, read on the forward strand.
TTTCATTCCTTTCTTCCAAAATCCAGCCTAGGCTCCAGTGTAGGGACAGTAACTTGGACAGAATCTCAAGTTCCTGAGCTGCAGGTGAAGGCCTTCGTCATACTACTAAGTCTCGATGAGTTTGCTCATTAACCGGTGGCTTCCAGAGTGAGCCCTGGACACCCACAGCAGATGCCCTTCTCATCTGACCCTTGCCCTGCAAGAGAAGCCACATTTTAGGGAGAAAGGGGAGAGTTGCATGTCTGGTTGCGTGGACAGAGGCGATCTTGCCTACCTTTGTGACCTCGTTAGTAAACGGGTCTTTTAGGCTTTGAGTTCTAGTGATGGAGGAGAAATTCTTCTGCCTTCACAACTTCCACATTCACTAACTTCAGTGGCGACCCATTACCCACTAACCCACTGACAGGGGGAATGCCAGAGATGTGCTTTGAAAGGGTGAGTTAGGTTGAGGTCCCTCCACGTTTGGACCTGCACATACAGTGTCCAGAGCCGACGCGTGTCAGGGTCAGGAGACCGGGCAGGCAAGGTCGTACGATGAATGCCCCACGGCAATGGAAAGTGGGCGGCTCTGGGGGTGTGCTGTGTCACCTTGGCATGCGTGTCCCTGGCCGCCTCACCCCCCACCTCAGAGACAGACAGGGGCCTCCTTCCGTGCACCATGTCCGAGCCTGCCCTCCCAGACACCGTGTGATTAAGTGCTGGCCGTGGCGGGAAACCCTCCAGCCACTGTCTGTCGTCCAGGTCCCTTAGTATCCAGTTTCGCTATCCTGCATAATTTAAGCATTAGAGCTAAATGCATCTGTCATTTCCCTTTCTCTGGAGACATGGAAAGTCCAGACCTTTCCCGAGGCGGAGAGAAGAAATGTTATGTAACTGCCGGCCGAGGCTGGAACTGTCCAGACACGGGGCTGACCTGGAGGCTGTTCCTCCCGCACTTGTCACCAGTCCCGGGTCACCGGTCCAGGACTGAGCCCTGGCTGCACGCCCTGGCGGAGGAGACGGGAAACCGGTTTAGTTTTCAGTGTCAGACAGAAATTGGGCAGTGGGGACAGGTTTCATGAACCTCCTTTCTCCTCACACCTCAGCAGGTAGATGAGGTCATCCCGGGAGGCCCTGGAACTCAGCCCAGCAGTGTCCCAGCCTTCACACCGGCCCCTCTGCGCTCGTGACGGTTCAGAAACAAACCATCACTGGTCTGAGGACTGAGGGCAGGATCAGACACGTGGCCTTTCCGAGGGAACCCCCAGTCTCACCACAGGCATCGTGCCCTCCAAACTTCTGTCTGCGGTCTCTTCCTCCTCCCTCCCTCCTGCAGGAGGCCAGTGCGGGCGGGAGAGGGCAGGGGAGGCGGCGGTCAGCCAGGAACTCCACTCGGCCTCTTCCCTAACCTCTCATCTCAGACAGGAGCTGGCAGCGGCCAGGGCAGTGGGCCGGGGTGGCGCCTGGCACAGGACAGACACCTGCGCCGGCCACTGTGCTCTGATAGTCTGAACTTATGTGTGTTCAGTGCAGAATGTTGACCGTAACTTAATGTACTGCGAACTTGTAAGACTTCCGCCATGTAAAGAATGTATGTAAATTAAAGTTTTATGTAACAAAAGTTTTTACTTTTTTGCAATTAAAAGTGTGTATGTTGGTTGATAACTTCCCTATCCTTGTCATTCTTTAATTTCCAGTTTTCTCTTTCCCATTACTCAGGAGACTTCTAGCCGCATCCTGTTCACGAGGCAGGCCTTTGGGGCTTCTGTGGGCCTCGCGGTCCCCTGTCCCACCTGCACTGTCCTCTCTAACGTCCTCGCCAGCTTTGCACTCACTCGCATTCGCAGACTCTTCTTCTATCCCAGGCCTCGCCCACCATGGCTTCCGATCTGCTGTTGCCATGGGTTCTCGAAGCTCAGTCCTCCTGTGAGTACCTTCCCATGACCCGCACTTTGCCCAGAATTCACAGGAGCCCCGGTGCCCTTCTCCTTCTCGCCTGCTGGCTGTACACAGCCAGACGCCCTCCCGGTGTCGCCCCGCCTGTGGATGTCCTGGCTTCTCGCAGGACAGCCAGGCCCCTTGCTGGTTCTCTCCGGCTGCCACCAGATTAGGGCCACTCGGCACTCAACGCAGATTCGATTTAAGTCATCTTGGTGTGTGCGTGTTTTTTGGTAACTTTCTACATAGTTTTATATAAATGCATGAATATGACCATTTCTTATATAGTGCTTAGTGTGCTGTTTTATTTTCCTTCGATGCTTGCTGTGCCTTCGGCCCTGGGCCCCAGTGCCCTCGCCTGGTCCGTCAGTGCCGTGTGTGCACAGCCTTGCTCTGCCTGTGTGTTCCGTTTCCTCGTGCCCCTGTCATCACACATCAGAAGGTTTCATCATCACTTTCCCAGACGGATCCCGTACTCAGTACCGCAGAGTCGCCTTCAAGTCAGCTGCGTAGCTCTGATCCATTCGTGTTAATGGCTAACGTTCCAGGGGGTGACTGCGCCTTCATTTATTCAACTGTTCTCTGATTGAGGATAAATCACATCCTGGTAAATGATTATTTAGATTTTAAGTCAAGAATTCTGGACTTAATTTAAAAAATACTTGTCCATGTAAAGGTGGCAAAGTCACCAGTTTCAGTCCCCGCCTTCCTCAGCCCCTCAGTAGCCCTTGACTCTGACTTGTGGAAACATCTCCCCTCTTGACTTCTGGGACACTCACTACGCCCGGAGCCTCCCTTTTCCGTGTCTGCCTCCTCTGTAGGACCTTCTGCCCGGCTCTGAAACACTGGTCTCCCCCACGGCCCGCCCTCGCGCCCTCCTCCTCTCTCTGGGGGATCTTACCTCAGCCCTGCCTTGTGCCACAGGCAGGCCACCGCCCGCCGCGTGCCCCCCCAGACTTCCCCCTGACCTCGTCCTGTGGGTGCATGCTCTCCCGAAGCACCTTAACCCGCCGTGTCCACAACCGCTGTGGCAGCCTCGGAGGGCTCCTCCTTCTCTCTCGGCCTCTACTTCTGATCTGGACCGAGCTCTGGAGGATTCCAGGTACAAGTCCAGTCCCACCGCTGCTGTCTCGGGGTAGAACCTCGCAGTCTCAGCCCTAGCCTGCCAGTGGTTGCGCACGTGTTTCTCGTGACATCCCACCGTCCCAGTTCACCGCCCCCAGAGCTGCCCCAGGGACCTCCTTCTAAAGCAGTCACCCCTTGTGTGCTCAGTGCATCTCCAGGCCCTGATGCCCACAGGAGGAGGAGTCCTGGCAGCCGCTCCTTACCTCGCTTCTTCCCCTCTGCTATGCCGGCCTCCACTGTAATTCCTGGAAACAGCCAGGCTGCCTTTTCTTTTCTTTTTTTTAAATTTTAAAATAACTTTATTTTTAAAAGCAGTATCAGGTTCACAGCAAAATTAAGCAGAAAGCAGAGTCTCCATGTCCCCCAAACACACAACACCCCCACTATTGATGTCCCACACCACAGTGGCACCTTCGCTACAATCGAACCTACATTGACGCACTGTTCTCAAAGTCCACAGTTTACAGCAGGGTTCCCTCTTGGTGTACAGTCTGTGGGTTTGGACAAATGTGTAATGACATGTATCTGCCACTATCATATACAGAGTAATTTCACTGCCCCCCAAGTCCTCTGGGCTCTGCCTCTTGGTCCTTCCCCCGCCTCCCTGCTAACTCCTGGCAACCACAGATCTTTTATTGTTTCTATAGTTTTGCCTATTCAGATTGGCTTCTTTCTTTTTAAAAATTTTTTTTACCTTTATTGATTTTAGAGAGGAAGTGAGAGGGAGAGAGAGGAACATCAATGAGAGAGAACATCGATTGGCCACCTCCTGCATGCCCCCCACTAGGGATCGGGCTCACAACCTGGGCATGTGTCCTGACCAGGAATTGAACCGGTGACCTCTTGGTGCATGGGTCAATGCTCAACCACTGAGCCACACTGGCCAGACTGGATTGGCTTCTTTCACTTAGTGACATGCATTTAAGCCTCCTCCATATCTTGTCATGTCTTGATAGCTCATTTCTTTTTAACACTGAAAGATATTCCATTGTCTGGCTATATCACAGTTTGTTTATCCATCTACTGAAGATATTTTGGGTGCTTCTAAGTTTTGGCAATTATGGGTAAAGCTTCTGTAAACATCCATGTGAAGTTTTTTTTGTATGGATGTAGTTTCCCACTCCTTTGAGTAAATACCCAAAGAAGCATGGTTGCTGAATTGAATGGCAAGAAAATGTTTAATTTTGTAAGAAGTCACCAAATGTTTTCAAGTGGCTGCACCATTTTGCATTCCCACCAGTAATGAGTTCTCCACATCCTTACCAGCTGGTGTCAGTGTTCTGGATTGGGCCATTCTAATAGGGGAGTATCTCATTATTTTAATTTGCAGTTAGTTCCCTAAGACATATGACGTCGAACATCCTTTCATATGCTTACTTGCTATCTGTGTATCTTCAGTGAGGTGTCTGGTCAGATCTTTGGCCCGTTTTATAATTAGGTTGTTTGTTTTCTCATTGTTGAGTTTGAAGAATTCTTTGTATATTTTAGGTAACAGTCCTTTATCAGATGTGTTTTTTTGTTGTTGTTGTTCTTTAGGATATTTAATGGAGCTATTAAAATATTCTTTCCTCAAAGCAAAATATTATTCTAGTCTGTACATTTATTTTCTGAGATGCTATTAAATTGTTCATGGAAATGGCATTTTTCTGCATACACTTATTTTAAAAATTTTAACATACCCCAAATATCAAAATTTTTTTTTTTTTTGTTATCCTCACCCGAGGATATATTTTTCCAATTTTTGTACAGATAGAGTGGGAGGGAGAGAGAGGGAGAGAGAGAGAGAGAAACATCGACGTGAAAGGGACACATCGAGTGGCTGCCACCCGCACGACCAACCAGGGCCGGGGACAAACTGCAACTGAAGTACGTGCCCTTAGCGGGAACCGAACCTGGGTCTCTCCGGACCGCAGGCTGACGCTCTTAACCGCTGAGCCAAACCGGCCAGGGCTCAAAATTTTTTTTAATCCTTACTCGAGGATATTTTTCCATTTATCTTCAGATAGAGTGGGAGGGAGGGGGAAAGAGAGGGGAGGAGAGAGAGAGAAACATTGATGTGACTGATTGACCCCTGCACAACCCCAACCAGGGCCGCGGATGAACCGCAACTGAAGTACATGCCCTTGACTGGAATCGAACCTACGACTCTTTGGTCCTCAGGTTGACGCTCTAACCACTGACCCAAACCGGCCAGGGCTCAGATATATTTTTTATAAATCTTTTCTTCCAGTTGATGGCTTGTCTTTGTAATACATACAGAAGTTTTAAATTTTAATAAAGTCTAACTTAGCGATTGTTTGTTCTCTGCCAACAGTGTTATAGTTTTGCATCTTACATTTATGTCTATGACCCATTGTGAGTTCATTTTTATGAAGGGTGCAAAGTCTGTGTCTAGATTCATTTTTTTTGCATGTGGGTGTCCGGTGGTTTCATCACCATTTGTTGAAAAAGACTACCTTTGCTCCATAGTATTGTCTTTGCTTCTTTGTCAAAGATCAGTTGACTATATTTATGTGGGTCTGCTTCTGGGCTCTGTTCTGTTCTGTTGATCTTTAAGTCCTGAAGTTGGGTAGTGTCAGTCGTCCGACTCCATTCCTCACTCAGGAACGTGCTGGTTATTCTGGTCCATTGCCTGTCCATATAAACTTCAGAATGTTTGTCAGTATTCACAAAATAACTGGGAGTTTTGATTGGGATTTCATTGAATCTATAGATCAAGTTGCATCCGGATTGTTTTTAATGAGAAGTTATAATTCCTATCCCATGATAATATTTTTGGACTTCAATATGTCCTTTTTGCTGAGTTTAAATTCCAATTTATTAGTGCACATTCTTCCAACATTACACATGTTCTTTACTCTCTTAATAAATCAAACTGACAAGCCCTGAGATACTGCTATTTTACCAATCTTTTTGTTTGTTTGTTTTTTTCAGAATAATGACTTATTTTTGTAAAAATGATATGTTCTTCTTACCAGAATTGAAGACAGTTTGGGTGATCTTATGAAAATGTCCACTTAGCGATAACTACTGACATTAGGTGAACAGCATTCTAGGTATCTCTAGGATATTTCCAGCTGGAAGGCTAGATTGAAATGCTTTTATTAAAATGGGGCCAGTCGTGCTATTTAAAGAATAAAAGTACTAAATCAATTTCATGTGAATCTAACAGAAGAAAAAGAAATAACATGAGTTCCTAAAAGATCTCTCTGAAGATCATGAGAAACATGAAGAAACTAGAATCTAGTAAGATTTCCTTTTTAGATGACATGGTTCACGGCTCTGAAGATGAGGTGATTGTTTGCTCTTTCTCCTGACTCATCTCTTCCTCTACTTCCCAATTTGTATCGATTATACCTATATTGATTCTGTCAACATTTATGCATTTTATTCTCTGAAATGATAATTCTCATGGCTATTTAGCCATCACTGTGGCTCACCACCAGTACTTTTACCTCACTTCTTCATTCCTGAGTTGTTTTTAAACTCTTGGTTGGCTGAATCTCATCATTAGGTTTTTCAAGGATGGTTCATGCATGCTGTGTCTTCTGTGTCTGAGGATGTTTCTGTGGTCTTTACACTTGAATGCAACTTGGCTGAGTAAAATATTCTTGCATCACACTTTCACTTGCTCAGAACTTGAGAGACTTTTCTCTTTGTCATTTGGCAGCAGAGAATATTGGTAGGGACAGGACTGGCCAGCCCGACACTCCCGTTTATACTGAAGGTGATTCTCTCTCTTTATTTTCCCCTTATGCTTTAAAAATAAATAAATAAATCTATATGCCTAAAGAATTTTCTTTCTTGTCCTTTTTATCAGTGTTTCCTGGAACAAGGCATGCTCTTTTGAATTGCAATTCCATTTTTCATTCTCACAAAGATGTCTTTTATTTCTTTATAAATGCTTTTCTTTTTTCTCTAGTTGTTGAGTTCGTTTCAGATTCTATTTTATTTCTGTTTCATTGTCTTGATCTTTTATGACTATTGTTTTCTCTTTTTTTAATACTTGTCTTTTTTTTTTCACTTACCATGATTATCTTAAAGCTTCCCTCTCTATTAATTTATTTTTAGCCATATTTATTCAGTTTATTATTTCTGATGTATTCGGTTTATTTATTTATTTATTTATTTATTTATTCGTTTATTCGTTTGTTTATTTATTTATTTATTTTTTATCCTTACCCAAGGACATTTTTCCTTTTTTTGTTCAGATAGAGTGGGAGAGAGAGAGAGAAAGAGAGAGAGAGAGAAACATCGATGTGAAGGGACACATTGAGTGGCTGTCACCGCACAACCCAAGCAGGGCCGGGGACAAACTGCAACCGAGGTACAAGCCCTTAGTGGGAACCAAACCTGGGTCTCTCCGGACTGCAGGCCAACGCTCTAACCGCTGAGCCAAACCGGCCAGGGCTGATGTGTTAGTTTTATAAAGATCCCTCAGTTTTTTCCCTTTTTATCTCATTCTGTCGTTTCATCTTTGCTTACTTTTTTGAATTCTGTGTTATTAAATTTTCCTATAGTTCAAACTGCTACAGGGAATTTTTTTCTGTCCCTTGGATTAGATTTTCTTCTAGACTTGGTTTCCATCAATCACACGCATGTTGCTTTTATTTTTTTCCACATATTTGTGTAGTTCTCACCTTACTTCTTTTCAAGGTCTCAGGCCTAATGTGGCAGCTCTGACCATACCTTTGGTTTGCTTCTGTATAACCTGGGTATATTCTCAATTCTAAGGGTATCTGTACCCACCGCTAAGATTTAACAAATGTCAGCATTTTGCCACATTGACAAAGTGTTGATTTATGAAATCCATTTAGACCTCGGAGATATTGTGGGTCCAGTTCCAGACCCCCGCAATAAAGTGAGTGTCACAATAAAGTGAGTCGTAATCTCTTTTGCTGGTGGAGGGTCTTGCTTTCCATTTGTAGAACAAACAAGCAAACAAACAAGTGACACCTGTAAGCGCACAATAAAAAATGCCTGCCTGTACTTGCCACCAAAGGCCCGTCTTTGCTCTTTCCTACCTGAGCCCCTCCTCACCAGGTAGACAGCTAAGACCCTCTCTCCTTCCCTTCTCGACCTCCAGCTGGCTTTTCCTTCTTCACTCTGCCATAATCAGGAACTCATATTTTCTTAACTGCCTACCATATTCCATCTTTCCTTGTTTAAAAAAAAAAAAAAAAAAGCCTCATGTTCCAACCCCAGCTGGAGAAAGTACTGAAAACAAAGTTAAAGGAAACCTAGTAAGCATAGCCCTGGCTGGGTAGCTCGGCTGGTTAGAGTGTTGTCCCAAATGCTGAGGTTGTAGATTTGATCCCCGGTGAGGGCACGCAGGAGGATCAACCAGTGAATGAATAAATAAATGGAACAACAGATTGATTCCCCCTCCTCCTTTCTTCTCTCTTTCATATCAATAAAAAATAAAAATAAAAACCTAGTAGGTATAAGAAAATATAGTCTTAATCTAAACACCAACTCAATAAGCTCCTCCTTTCTTACCACTGAGGCAGGTGCCCACACACAGAGCCCCTTTGCCCTCAGGAGCCTGTCCCCCAAAGTGGAAGGGCTGGGCACTTAGGAAGAACCCCAGTCCTGGCTCACTAGGAGAGTGACTTTGGGGAGTCCCACTGACTGCTCTGGTTTGGGTTTTCTTTTTTTATTTAATCCTCACCTGAGATACTTTTCCATTTGTCTTCAAACAGAGTGGGAGGGAGAGAGAGAAACGGCGACATGAGAAAGACACATTGATTGGTTGCCTCCCGCACGACCTCGACCAGGGCTGGGGACCAACTGCAACCGAGGGACGTGGCCTTGACTGGAATCGAACCTGCAACTCTCTGGTTTGCAGGCCGAGGCTCTAACCACTGAACCACGCTGGCCAGGGCTGGTTTGGATTTTCTTATCCCTAGATCAGTGCAGTTAATCCCATCTCAGAGGGTCAGATCAGGATACCTGCGACCCAGTGTGTGAAGCGCTTGCTCTGTCCCTGCGCAGAGCAGGTCCTCGTGCGTGTCCTCTCCTTTCCTCTTGTCCTCAGCCTGTCCTTCCTGACTCAGCTCTGCCCCTCTGTGGACAGGCTCCCCTAGCCTCCAGAGCACCCTCGGAACCACCAAGGGCAGACCTTAGAGATTCTCTGAGGCATAAGGTAGTTGGTGGTTGAATCACGAGAGGAGCCCACCCAGTGCTCTGACCACCAGTCCTTCTAAATGTATGAGGGTCCTGTCTCTTTCTGCTCCTCGCCCCTCCATAGTTCTCTGGGCTCCCGTTAGCCCAGCTCCGTCCTGAACTCTGTAAAACTCAAAGGATATCACCTGACAGCCCGCATCTAGCTCAACTTTTGTCCTGTTTCCCAGCGTTTCATACTTTCTGTCATTCTGTCTGGCCGGGATTTGAGGGACAAGGGCAAAGCTCGTTCTTCTCGGTGGAACCCAGCCCAGCTCTTCCCATATTCTGTTGGAGGCCCTCTGCTCTCTCCTGCCCCTGGGTCCCTCAGGAAGCGCACAGGGACAGAGGCGGCCACATTCGCCTCCCACCCACGCACATCCCATCCTGGCTGATGCGCACAGGTGTGCAGCCCAACTGCACACTCGAGGCCTCAGGAAGAACGAACTGTGTTGGTCCAGGAACACGTCTTGGTCCCGGGCACTCCCACCTCTGCCCGACCCAGTGCCCAGCAGCTCTGCCCCTGCCGACCTCCAGGCATCCAAGGTCCGGAGTGGGGCAGAGCACCGGGGTCTTCTGTCCAGATGTCCAGCTTCAGGCCCTCACGCTTACAAAAGGAACGTGGCCCTAGCCCCTTGGGGTTTAATACTCTTGTCGAGGAGACGCGGGGAGCAATAGTAAGGTGCATTTTAAGAACTGAACATCACCCGGCCGGTTTGGCTCAGCGGTTAGAGCGTCGGCCTGCGGTCCAGAGAGACCCGGGTTTGGTTCCCGCTAAGGGCACGTAGCTCGGTTACAGTTTGTCCCCGGCCCTGGTTGGGTTGTGTGGGTGGCAGCCACTCGATGTGTCCCTTTCACGTTGATGTTTCTTCCTCTCTCTCCCTTCCACTCTATCTGAACAAAAAACGAAAGAATGTCTTCGGGTGAGAATAAAAAAAAGAGTAAAGAACTGAACACGAGCTCTGGCCGGTTGCTCAGTGGTTAGAGCATTGGCCCACAGACGAGGGAGTCGCAGGTTTGATTCCGGCCAAGGGCATGTACCTCGGTTGTAGTTCGGTCCCAGCCCTGATCAGGGTCATTCGGGAGGCAACCAATTGATGTTTCTCTCACATCGATGTTTCTCTTCCTCCCTCCCACTCTCTCTGTAGATTAATGGAAAAATATCCTCAGGTGAGGATTAAAAAAAGAACTGAACATTGATCAGAACAGATGTGCAAAGTCACCTGAAGAAACGTTTCCCAGATTTGACTGAAATCAGAATGGAGACATAACACAGAGAAGCATTAAAGATTGTACCCATCAGAAGGTGGGGAGAGTGGCCCCCAGTGGAAGCCCAGAGAAGGGGAGCCTTGGAGGCAGAGGCTGGGGGTGCCCATCTGATTGTGCAGACAGTGCCCCTCAGGAGGGTGGCAGCGCTGACCTTACCCACACCTTTCTGGATTCCACAGCCGCACCCATGCTGAGCTGCAAGGGGATGCCGAGCCGGCACGGGGCGCACTGGGGTCACCAGCAGCGGCCAGGCCGTGAGCTCCGCGAGGGCAGGCTCCTCGTGAGCGGTTCCTGAACGGATGCTGTGGAATGAAAACTGCCCCAGGGAAGAGAGGCCTGAATTGGGCCTCAAAGATATTATTGGACTAAGTGGAGGCGGGGTAGTCATGCCAGGAGGGGGTGGCTGATTTACATGGAAAATGCAGGCACAGAGGTAGGAACAGCGTGATGTGTGCAGAGGACCAGAAGGAGGTTGGCAAACTCAGGGTCATGGGAAAGGGCCAGGTTTAGGGGTCTGGGGTCCAAGCAGAGGAGTTGAGAGCAGATGTGACAGGAGTGGGAGCCATTGGTCCCTGAGCAGGAAAAACGCTGGGTGACAGTGGTGTTTGAGTCACCAGCCTGGCTGGAGGGCTGACGGACTTCAGGAGAGGAACAGTGTGTGGAGGGACAGAGACCGGGGCCAGGCAGGCAGGTAGGAGGTCACAAATAACCGGGCTCAGGGCCACTGGAAACGAAGTTAGGAAAGACAGGCGGAGATGTGCACAGAAAGGACTGTGGCGGCATCATCTGCATAGCAGATGTCCCTGTGCAGGAAGAGCAGTCAATAGATGGCTGTATATTTGTGCAGTAGAGTATTGTTCAGCAATATTGTTCAAAACTGAGCAGATGCCTCCACGTCAAGAAATCTTTTTTTTTTTATCCTCACCCGAGTACATTTTTGCATGTATCTTCAGGTAAAGCAGGAGGGAGAGAGGGAGGAAGAGAGAGAGAGAAACATCGATATGAGAGAGATACATCAAGTGGTTGCCACCCACACAACCCCAACCGGGGATGGGGACAAACTGCAACTAAGGTAAGTGCCCTTAGCGGGAACCGAACCCAGGACTCTCTGGTCCATGGGCCAACGTTCTAACCACTAAGCAAACTGGCCATGTCAAGAAATCTTAAAAGAAAGGGAGAGAGAGAGGGAGGAAGGGAGAAAAGGAAAACCAGTTTTAGAGCGACCAAGCCCATGCTGTCTAATGCAGTAACCACTAGCCACATATGGCTATTTAAACTTAAATTAATTGAAATAAATACTTCAATCCCCTAGTCACACTAGCCGCACTTCAAGGCTTGGTAACCGCACGCAGTCAGTGGCCACCGTGTGCACAGAAAGCACAAAGAGCATCTCCCCGTCACCAGAGTTCCTTTGGACAGTGCCAATGGCTTTGTTTGTTTGTTTTTTAATCGATTTTGGAGAAAAAAGAAGGGAGAGGGAGAGAGAGAGAGAAACATTGATGAGAGAGAACATCGATTGGCCGCCTCCTGCATGCCCCCCTGGGGTTCAGGCCCACACCTGGGCATGTGCCCTGACCTGGAATCGAACCGGAGACCTCCTGGTGCATGGGTCGACGCTCAACCACTGAGCCAACCGGCAGGGCATTGTGTGTGGATACAGAGAGTATAGCGAAAGTAAGATGGAAGTCCTACAAATGTCAAACAAGTTCAGACAGCGGTACGTGGGGAAGCAAGAGCCTTCGGAGTCAGAGAAGGGCCCTCGGCTTCCTCGTTCTCTCTGAAGCCATGTGGTGGCGATACGAGCCCTTGTTGTAATATCAGCTCCACTTTGAGACACGGCAGCAGTTCATAGTGAGCGCAGTTTTGAGATGGGCTAGACGTGAGGGACGCCGGGATGGAAACCGGAGACCAAAGGCTGGGCTTCCCTGTCTGGAGACATCAACCTCCCCCACGCTGGTACCCACAGTCCACGTGCACCGTTCAGCTGCCCCTTGTCGCCATCCCATCCTTCATCCTCAGAAACGCTCTTCTAGGGTCCTCGTTGCCATGGTTACCTGGCCTTCAGCCAGCCATGAAGGGGTCAGGCACACACCACACAGGCTGGTCTGCTGGTCACACACACCTTTGGAGTGTCCCTCTTGTTTGCCCAGCCACCACCCCACATTCTGTCCCATGTTCCTCCCCGTTGGCTCCCCAGCACCAGCTCCAAAACCACGCCTGGCCCCACACTCCTAAAGAGGGCCACTTATGTCCCGTGAGCATCCTGGCGAGGGCTGGGACAGCTGTGCTGTCAGGAATTCGCGCCAGGAAGCCAGCGGCCCGGGGAGGTCTGGGCCAGGCGCCCGGCGCTGCTGCGGCCACGGGGCTCCTGGCCCGACTCTGCGCACGGGCTGCGTTTGGCATTCAGGGGGCAGAGGGAGCCTTCGATTATGATTCCGGGCTGGCAGGGTGGCCAGGCCCTTCTTTTGGGGGCCATACGTTGTGGTCCCCCCCCCACGGGGTGGTGCCCTCTCCACAGAGCCCCTCAGTCCCTATTCTGGGAGCCATGAGCCCCAGACCAGGAGAGTAGGGACCCCAGTCAGCCCTGCTGGGGGGGGGGCGCCTCTTCCCGCCTGCGCACAGCAGCACCGACCTCATCCAGGGCTGTGCTCCACACTCATCAGGACTCACCCCTGCAATTCTCTGAGGCAGATGTGTTGTCCCATTTTACATATGAACAAAGTGAGGTTTGAGGGCGATGAGTTGGTCAGCCAGTGAGGGACCTGCCCTTCTGCTCTTCCTCCCAGGCTCTCTGCGCCTCCATCTGTACCCCCACCTCTGCTTCTCTCCCTGGCCCACCTGCCACCACCCCACCTCCTCTACTTCCCCCGCCCCGAAACACTGCGGCCTCTCGCTGAGTGCGCTCCGGGCCCGCGCCCTTCCATGGCGGCCCCTCCCCAGGACGCCCCTCACACTCCACCTGGGGGGAAGACTGTGCAGAGGGGCCCTTGAAACTTCTCGGGGGGGGGGCACTTGGAAGGGCTTCCAGGGTTTCCGTGACCAGCCATCACCTTTAGTTCTTTTTTTTTATCCTCACCCGAGGACATTTTTCTATTTTTTGTTCAGATAGACTGGGAGAGAGAGAGAGGAAGAGAGAGAGAGAAACATTGACATGAAAGGGACACATCGAGTGGCTGCCTCCTGCACGGCCCAACCAGGGTCAGGGACAAACTGCAACCCGGATGCAATAAAAAGCAAATGTACAAACTACAAGCCCTGGGTTTTAAATCACAGATTCAGCAGACGCCATATTGCTATAGGGGTTTCTCCGTGTTCACTCTTTTTTAAAAATTTTTCTATTGATTTTTAGAGAGAGAGCGAGAGACAGAAACATCGACTGGCCTCCTCCTGCATGCCCCCCACTGGGGATCGGGCCCACAACCTGGGCATGTGCCCTGACTGGGAATCGAACCGGGGACCTCTTGGTGCGTGGGCTGATGCTCAACCACTGAGCCACAGCAGCCGGGCTCCGGGCTCACTCTTGCTTCCAGCACCTGCCGTGCTGCAGAGCAGTGATGCACCGCTGGCGGAATGCACGGCCGGGGCCGCACTTACAGAAGCACCTGCTCGAAGACTCGCAGCAAATAGTAGAGCTGGATTTCCCCCTCTTGGTCTTCATTTGTTGTGGTGGAGATCCACTGCTATTCAAAATGGAATTTGATCTACAATATATAGATAATATTCAGAAGAAAATACATATTTCCTTTGAGTCCTGGTTTCTAGGGAAATACAGTTGTCAACCACGGCCAGTCCGTCCTGTGCCCAGTTCTGTCACCTCCCCCTCCCCCTTACTGCCTGTCTTTCATTCCTCTCTCCTGGCGCTTCCTTCAACCACCCTCTCCGCAGTGGCAGGTCCCAGGCTCCGGTCCACCCCCTGTCACTGCTCTCCCCTTGCCTACAAAGCTATTTTCCCTGCTGTGGAGAAGCCAGGTAGAGGCTATGGAGGTGACCACACCAGGGCATCCTGCAGTGCCAGTGTCCGCCCTGCCCAGGGGCTTCAGGGAACGGTGTCCTTCCCCCTGTGAGTCCAGCACCTCCCAGGCCAGGGCTTCAGCACTAACTCCCTGGGGAGTCCATGCCTTCTAAGTCTTCTTATTTCAACCTCAATACCAAGCGATCAGGGACTCGCCAAGTCCTGTCCGCAGCGGAAAGATATCCATCTCACAGATGCAGCAGCTAAACAGCCTGGGAGCTGCCCAGTGGGCTGGGCTGGAGATCTAACCTGCCCTCTCTTAGTCTTCTCTCCTCCACTCTGATCTTCCCCAGCATATCTTCTCCTTCTCCCCACAGACCAACCCTTTTCTGAAACCCTTCTAATTCTGTCCCACACTATGTTGCACTCTGCTCTCTCATTTATTTCCTTCATCCTTTTAAATTAGTTATTTGAAAGTCTTCAGATTGTTCTATTAATTCAGGTTTTGGAGCCAGAAATCCTCCTCTGGGAGCTCAGTTTCTCATGTGTTTTATCATTTCTGATTGTGAGCTAAAATGGGGGATTGTTTTTCCCTCATGGATGGTCCAAGGGGCCTGGGCTGTGAAAGCTCCCTCCAGATATGGTTTTGCCTTTGTCTCTGCTGAAACTAGCCCCTACCACTACTCAATTCACCCCACTCTGGGATTGCTAAAACTGGGTTGCAGGTTTGATCCAGTCCCTGGTCTCGAGTAGTGCAGGAGGCAACCAATCAATGTCTCTCTCACATGGATGTTTCTCTCTTTCCCTCTCTCCCTTCCACTCTATCTAAAAAAATCAATGAAAAAATATCCTCAGCTGAGGATTAATAAAAATAGTTTCTTATTCCATGGGTTGCCATTTCACTCTGTTGATTGCATCCTTGGAGACACAAAAGTTTTAAATTTTAATTAAGTCCAATTTATCTATTTTTACTTTTGTTGTCATATCCAAGAAATGTTTGCCAAATCCAATGTTATGAAGTATTCCCCTATGTTTTCTTCTGAGAGTTTTATAGATTTAACTCTCATGTGTAGGTCTTTGATCCACTTTGAGTTAATTTTTGTAGATGGTGTAAAGAAAGAGTCCAACTGAAGTTCTTTTGCACATGGATATCCAGCTTTCACAACACAATTTGTTAAAGAGATTGTCCTTAAATGGTGTAGGCCAATGCCACACTGTTTTGATTACTGTAGCTTTGTAGTAAAATTTGAAATCAGGAAGTATGAGACATCCAATTTTGCTTTGCTTTTTCAAGACTGTTTTGACTATTTGGGGTTTCTTGAGATTCCATGTGATTTTTGAGGTGGATTTTTTTATTTCTGCAAAAAAATCATCATTGGGATTTTAATAGGGATTAATTGAATTTATAGATTGCTTTAGGCAGTATTAAGACTTCCAATCCATAAATGTAAGATAGATGTCTTTCCACTTATTTGTGACTTCCTTAATTTCTTTCAGTAATGTTTAGTAGTTTTTGTTTGTTTATTTGTTTGTTTGTTTTTTATCCTCACCCGAGGACATTTTTCCATATTTTGTTCAGATAAAGTGGGAGGGAGGGAAGGAGATAGAGAGAGAAAGAGAGAGAGAGAGAGAGAGAGAGAAACATCGACACGAAAGGGACTCATCAAGTGGATGCCACCTGCACAACCAACCAGGGCCAGGGATAAACTGCAACGAAGGTACCGGCCCTTAGTGGGAACCAAATCTGGGTCTCTCGGGACCGCAGACCGGTACTCTAACCGCTGAGCCAAACCGGCCAGGGCTGTTTTGTAGTTTTTAATGTATGTCTTTTGCATCCTTGGTTAAGTTTATGCAAAATTATTTTATTCTTTTTATTGCTATGTAAATGGAATTCTTTTCTTTCTTTCTTTTTTCAAAAATCCTCACCCAAGGATATTTTTTCATTTATCTTCAGATAGAGTGGGAGGGAGGGAGGGAGAGAGAGAGAAACATTAATGTAAGAGGGACACATTGACTGGTTGCCTCCGGCACGACCCCAACCAGGGCCGGAGATGAACCATAACCGAGGTACGTGCCCTTGCGGTCAATTGAACCTGTGACTCATCGGTCCATGGGCCAGTGCTCTAACCACTAAGCCAAACCGGCCAGAGAAACACTGATTTGTTGTTCCATTTATTTATGCAATCATTGGTTGATTCTTTTCTTTTCCAAACTTTTATTTATTGATTGAGAGAGAAAGAGAATAAGAAACATTGATTTACTGTTCCACTTATTTATGTATTCATTAGATTTTTGTATGTGCCCTGACTGGGGATCGAACCCGAAATCTTGGGATATGGGGACGATGCTCTAATCAACTGAGCTATCTGGCCAAGGCTGGAATTATTTTCTTTTTGGATTGTTCATTGTTATGTATAGAAACACAGCTTGTTTTGTGTGTTGATTTTGTATCCTTGAACTTTGCTGAATTTTTTATTTATTTTTTTTATTTTTATTGATTTTTTTTTTCTTTTTAGAAAGAGAAGAAGGGAGAAATAGAAACATCAATGTGAGAAACATTGATCAGCTGCCCCCCACACGCCCCCTACTGGGGATCGAACCCACAACTCAGGCACATGCCCTGATGGGGACTCAAACCCGGACCTCTCAGCCCATGGGACAATGCTCAATCCACTGAGCCACATCGGCCGGGCTTGCTGAATTTTTAAATTAGTTCTAATAGTTTTGCTTGTTTTTGCAAAAATGCTATTTTGTTTTTACTCAGACTCCTGAGTAGTGACAGGTTTTCTCGCTACCTTCCAAAGCTAATAGCAGACTTTTTCTAGGTCCCCACTCCCCGAGAGTGCAGGGTTCAAGGATCCCAGCTGAACCTGACAGTCCTGGTTCCAGCTTCCAGCCTCACGAAGGCCGAGCCTCAGTCCCCGCCCCGGCATGGTCATCACAGTGCAAGTGCTTGGCCACGGGCTCTCTCCCTCCAGTGCCCTCCCCTCAGCGCGCTGCTGCGGCAGCTCCCTCTCCCCTCTGCTCTTCTGCTCTCTTGGTTTCCGAAACAGATACATCCTGTTTTCTGCATATTCAGAGCAGGAGGGATCCCCGCATCCCACTTCCAAATGCACACCTCAAGCACGTGCATTCCCAGAGGACACATGGAAGCCACAATTTTATCCACAGTGAAAAGCCCCACGACAGGATGCAGCTAGACCGGGAAAAAGCAAGAGTCCTGCCTCCCCGTGGGCTGGGAGCTGGCCAAGGTCATGCCACGTGGCTGGTTGTTGTCTACTGTCACTGAGGGCTAACTGTGTGCCAGATTCTGTACGGGGTGCTTTACATACATTCCATGTCATTTAATCCTGCTTCCAGCCCTATGAGGTAGGTATTATTATTGTCACTGGTTCAGTTCAGGAACCTGCCAAAAACACAGCTCGCAAAGGGGCAGAACTAAGACTCAGACTTAGTTTGGCTCAACCTTTACCAAATACACCTCGTCTTCCTCCATTCGTCTACAAGCTACCTGTACCTTCCTCTTGTCCAGTCCGCTGGGGATGGGGTCCCCGTGATTTCCTTCCTCTGTCCTCAGCACCCAGTGGGTGTGACCTCTGCAGAGGTTACTGTGCTTTTGCCCCTTGAGGACCTGTCCACAGCTCGGGAGGGACTGTGACACTCACAGGGCTGTTGGCCTGAGCCCCGTTGCTGAGAGAAAGGAGGCCGTTGCCAAGGACTCTGAGGGGAGTTCATTGCTGGGAGTGAACTCAGCTCTGGTCGGGACCCAAGCACCCAGCCCTCCCCGAGATATGTGTGAGCTGGGCTTCGCCTCCAGACAGCCCCTCCCGCCGCCCCAGCCAGGGTGGTGCTTGTGTGGGAGAGACTTTAAATCCTGCTGCCAGACCCCTGGATGGGAGAAGCAGAGGGGGGTGGTCACCATGCACAGCTCCCGCGGTCTCCTGGCGCTCCTGCCGCCGCTGCTCTTCCTGGTGGCCACCACCGGCCCCGCCAGAGCCCTCAGTGACGACGAGAGACGTGTGATGGTGGAGCTGCACAACTTCTACCGTGCCCAGGTGTCCCCATCGGCCGCCAACATGCTGCAAATGGTGAGTACGGCCAGAGGCACTCACCTGCCGGGATGGAAGGGCTACTGGGTAGGGCCCCTCACCAATCTCCCCCACCCCCAAGCTGAAGCTGTCTCAGAGACTGCCCCTCGGGTCAGTGACAGAGTCTCTGAAGTCATGATTCACAGGTCCCCGTAAGCAGCCCCATTATGCAGATGAGGCAGCAGGCTCAGAGAGGCAGGCTGGCCCTTCAGGGGCAGCAGACCACTAGCTGATACAGCCGGGCCGGGTGCCCAGCTTCCCACTTCGGTGCCCACTTCCCAGCACTCCTAAAGTGCATGTGCCCCTGGGGGGGACACCTTGGGGACACGTCTTTCAGGTGCCTTCCAAGGAGACGAGAAGAGGAAACGGGGCAGCAGGATGGGTCCAGGCACCTGGGGAGGAGGTACTGAGGGGGGCTGAGCAGAGGCAGAGAGGACTCTAGGTCACACCGCTCACATCTGTCCTGGCCACCTGCTAGACGCGTGACTTTGGGTGAGACCCTTAACCAATAAGGACCCTCAGTTTCTATCTGTAAAATGAGGTCATAACTGGAGTTACAGATCTATCAACATGAACTGAATCTCATAGATATAAAAGAGTGGGAGTAAAAATGAAATCTCAAATGTATATATATATATTAGGATATATTTACATGAAGTTTAAAAATGTAAAAAATACTATTGTATACAGGCGGTGAAACATGCCGATGTAGTAAACACACATGGACACGCCTACAGATGACTGAAGCCAGGTTGGGGGGGGGTCCCCTGTCAGGGAGAGTTATCTGATGGCACTGTTAGGGGCAGGACATGTATGGTCAGGATTAAAAGAGAGAAAGTGAGTTCACCCCCTTCCTGTCCTCCCTGGAGCTAGGCTGGCCCATCCCTTCCAGCACCCTCAAGTGGCCTGGAGGGTGGTGGGCAGTGTCCTGGGAGCATGACTGGGGCCCGAAAACAGCGTCGCATCTGGGGACACAGGAGCGAGCCTGAGGTCCAAGACCGAAGTCGGGACAGCATGTCTAATCTGGCGCAGTGACTCTGGTGGCCCCTTGACAGTCAAAGGCCCCTGTTTCCAGATCTATCATGCGCTGGCCACCCTGCCCTGAGGGTCAGACAGGATGACGCCCGAGAAAGGTCTGGAGTGGTCTCCAGACACACATCACGGCGGCTCAAGCCCCGCTGGCCAGGGCAACCAGGGACTGCAGACTCAGATCAGGGCGGCAGGACCAGCTCTGCCAGCAGCTCCCTGGTCGAGGCCTGGAACTCATCTCTGGGCCTCAGTTTCCCCATCTGTAGATCCTTAATGCCCTACAGCCATGCTGGCTGAGGGTGGGGGCTACCCAGGCTGCGAGCTGCTTTGCCTCTGTAGAGATGGGCCTCAGGGGGTCAACCTTCTGGGAAGCAGTTCGGGCATTGAGGGGATACGCAGCGGGTGCCCCTGGGAACAAGGCTCAGGTGCAGCCTCAGCAACGGTGTCTGCAGAGACTCTGCGACCTGATGGCCCGGGTTCAAATCTTATCTTTGCCATTTATTAGCTGTGTGACCTCAGCCAAGTTACTTAACTCTCTGTGCCTCAACTTCCTCGTCTGTAAATTGGGGATAACAATGTAACAACTCCCTTGTAGGGTGGTTGTAAGGATTAAATGAGTGAATGTGTGTAAAGCACTTAGAACAGTGCCTGACACTTAGTAAGTGCTCACTACGTGTTTGATTAACAAAAGGGAAGGGGTCCTGGGTGGGGCAGGTGAGGGTGACCGTGGACTCCTCTCTCGCTCAGCCTCCATGTCTAATCATCACCACTTTTACCTCCCAGAAGGTTCTGTTTTCCTTGAATCCTAACCCCCACCGCCACATCTCTTTGGCACAAGCCTGGTTCAGTCTTTCATTTCTTCTCCCAAGGACTCCTAGAACAGCCTCAACCTGCTTCCTCCGCCTCTGGCCTCTATACCAGAATGAATGAGCCAGCAGAGGCCTGACCCTGCTCGAAACCCTTCACTGGCTCCCACCGGCTCCCTAGTGCCTCAGGCTAAAGCTCCCCCTCCGGAGAAGGTTCTCTGTGTGTCTCTAGCGTCCTCTCCTGCCCACTTTCTCCTCAGTGACCTGAACTGCTCGTCTCTCCCCAGCCAAACACTGCTTCTCACCTCCACGCCCTTGCTCATGCGCCACCTTCTGCTCGGGACCGGCTTCCCTCTGCACCTGGCCACGGCCTCAGCTTTGAACACTGAGCTCACCGTCTCCTTCTCCAGCTCCAGGTTGGGCTACATGGCCCTCTTTGGTGCCTCTATACTACCCATTGTATATCTATCATTTACCCCATGGCGGCCCAATTAATGGCTTATGACAATGTGAACTGGGGCTTCCTGATCCCTGTTGTTGCCACAGGGCTGGCATGGTGCCCAAGACTGTTGAATGAATGAATGAGTTAGTGAGTGAGTGAATGAACGGACTTGTTTTCACACGGTGACCATGTGGCCAATGTAGGTGCCGTGACTCCTGCAACTCCCCAGGGTCCCTGGACCACTGAGAAGCCTCAGGACCCAAAGCAGACTCGCATGATGGGACTCCAGGTTCCAGTCAGAACGGAAACGACAGCGGGGCCCTGCAGGGGGGATTGCTTTAAGGAGGGCCCTGTCTCGGGCATCAACAGTCGGCACACATCTGTCGAGCACCTGCGGTGTGCCAACCCTGTGCCAGACCGTGGGGATGCACCACCGCCTCACCCTGAGGAGCCAGGTCTAGTCTAGAGTCCAGCAGGTCATCCCAGCACCTTGCCCTTTACCACTTCCCACTGCCCACTACCGCCAGAGTTTGAGGGAACCTCAGGGACCAGTAATTTGGGACAAAAAAACACCCAGAGAGGGAAAGAGATTCACCCGAAGTCACAGCAGCGGGGCCGCCCAGCCCAGTGCTCCCATCCACTCCAGGCAGCTGCTACTGAGAACCGTGTGTGCATGGGCAGTGGGTGTGGACACAGCCCCCTCCCCCCAGGCTCCCCCCAGCTCTTGGTGCTTTATGGGCTGCCTGGCTCCCACAGCTGGATGGGTCCCCAGAGGGTGGGGCACGAGTTTCAGCCAGGCAATCTGTTTCCAGGAGAGGCCAGGACAAAGTTTAATGGGTTCCAGGCCTCCCTCCTCAACCCTTTGGTCAGATGCCTTGTTAATCCCCCTTCCCACCCACAGGGAGCCTGTCCCCCAGCCAGGCACACAGAACCTCAGAGGCTCCGTAACCTCAAATGCTGTCCTCCTGTTGTCACACCTGAGGTGCCCACTGAAGGACGCTGCCTTAAGGGTGGACAGCTCTTTGGGCCACCAGGGCCCTGAAAAGAAGCCTCTCAGTAAGAGTCATGCGGAGACATTAATTTTCTTGGAGAAGGGTGGTCAGTTGACAAGAGTTGAGGGCGCGGGAACAGCCCTCAGGAGGGAAGCTTGCAGCTGGCGGAGCCTCGGAGGGAGGCCGGGCTGTCCCGAGGGAGGGTGGGCGCTGGGAGGACAGTGCTGGCCCCACTCAGTGTATGTTCAGGCGGGAGGGGGAGGGCAGTGGCTGAACAAACAACCCAGCAGCTCACTGGACATCTCTGGTCTTCGGAGCAGTTCAGACAGCCCTCGGAGGTCGGTGGGGGCACCGCTGCCCACCTTGCACTTGGGATATTGATATTAATGAATACGAACATTGTCACATACACCATCTCATTTCCTTCTCCCAACACATCCTATGAGAATTCAGAAAGGTTAGGCAATCTCTCCAAAATCACACAGCTGGTGCATGGTCCCAACCGGCTACTCGGGCCTGGGGGGCACCCTCCCACCTCTTCACAGAAGGCCCCTGGCAGCAGAGACCTTCCCAGATCATAGCCAGGCGTCACCCAGCCAACCAGGGAGGGTGTCTGGTCTCCAGGGGTCCCAGGACATCCTCAACCTTCCGTGTCAGTGTCTGTGGTGTCCTCCCCCTTCCGCCTTCACTGAGCCAGAGGTGTCCTCGCCTTCCTCCCCGCAGCGGTGGGACGAGGAGCTGGCGGCCTTCGCCAAGGCCTACGCTCAGCAGTGCGTGTGGGGCCACAACAAGGAGCGCGGGCGGCGCGGGGAGAACCTGTTCGCCATCACGGACGAGGGCGTGGACGTGCCGCTGGCGGTGGAGGAGTGGCACCTGGAGCGCGAGCACTACAACCTCAGCGCCGCCACCTGCGACCCGGGCCAGATGTGCGGCCACTACACGCAGGTGCGGTGGGCGGGGCAGCACGGGCAGTGGGCGGGGCGGGGCCACCTGTCCCATTTTGTTTTCTTTATTGATTTTAAAGAGGGAGAGGAAGAGGGAGGGATAGAAACATCAGTGAGAGAGAACTTGGACTGGCCGCCTCCTGCATGCCCCCCACTGGGGATTGGGCCCACAACCTGGCATGTGCCCTGACCGGGAATCCGGGACCTCCTGGTGCATCGGTCGACACTCAGCCACTGAGCCACACCGTCCGGGTGTCTTTCCCCAGCTATTAATGGTTGTCTAGGCCTCTGATGAAGTCTGCTTCTCAAACTGACAACATTTTCAGTTCACTCTTTTAAAAAATCCACTATTTGAAAACCTAGGCAGCCCCTCTCTGCCTCCTGGTACTGAAGAGACCTAAGTGAGGTTTCCTGCAGGATGACTACTGTAGGAGCCGACCCTGACCGAGCTCTGGCTTAAATTACGCTCAGAGCTTTTGCCCCAGCAGTCAGTGCCCCCCTCCCGTCCGCCTCTGACTTCTCTCTCACTGTCCCTCTTTTGTTATTTCTCATGGTGTCTAAGTTGCTGCTTCTATACTGCCAAGGACAAATAAAGCAAATAGACCATTTTGTTTGTTTAATGTTTCTTTTGCTTTGAAAAACTATGCATAAATAAGAGCAAATTGTCACAAGGGAAGGTTTCAGGGAGCCTTCTGAGTGCATGTCCTGCCTCCCACAGTCACTTTGTGCTTATATGGGGATGCTCACTGCACTTTGAAAGTTTGGGTTTGCAGATAAGAGGTGTAAGGGTATCCGTGGTGAGTGTGTGTGGCGGGTGTGTGTGTGTGTGTGTGTGTGTGTGTGTGTTAACATTAGTGTTTCTGAATTATTTTTTTCCTCCTCCCAATGCTTATTTGTTGTTCAACAGTGACACAAAGACAAGTTTTTTGAACAGACAAAAATAGCCCGTTGGGTGTGGCCCAGTGGATTGAGCATCCTCCCATGGACTGAGAGGTCCTGGTTTTGTTTTTGTTTTTAATCCTCATACAAGGACATTTTTTCATCTTTGTTCAGATAAAGTGGGAGGAAGAGAGAGAGAGAGGAGAGAAAGAGAGAGAGAAACATCGATGTGAGAGGGACACATCGACTGGTTGCCTCCCACACCACCCCGACCAGGGCCGGGACAAACCGCAACCGAGATACATGTCCTTAGCCAGAATCGAACCCATGACTCATCAGTCTGCGGGCTGACGCTCTACCGCTGAGCCAAATTGGTCAGGGTGAGAGGTCCGGGTTTGATTCCTAGTCAGAGCACATGCCCAGGTTTCGAGCTTGATCCCCAGTAGGGGGCATACAGGAGGCAGCCAATCCATGTTTCTCTCTCACATGGATGTTTCTCTCTCTCTCTCTTCCCCGTCTGTAAAAATCAATAAAAACATATTTAAACCTTGGCCAGTTTGGCTCAGCTGTTGGAGTGTCAGCCTGCAGACCAAAGAGTCATGGGTTCGATTCCGGTCAAGAGCACATGCCTTGGTTCCAGTTTGGTCCCTGGCCCTGGTCCGGGTCATGCAGGAGGCAACCAATCAATGTGTCTCTCTCATGTCGATGTTTCTCTTTCTTACTTGCTCTCTTTCTCCCCCCGACTCTATCTGAAGATAAATGGAAAAATATCCTCCTATGAGGATTAAAAAATAAAAATAAAAAGACAAAAATAGACCAACCATCTTCCCACCCATATCCACCAATTTTATGTTCCAGTGCCTCATGTGAGTGGTATTTTTAGTGCTAATCTTTAGGGCAGGAAATCCCAACATCACCCACCTAGATCAGGAAGTTGTGAGGGTGCAGACGCCCTCCTTCTGCACCCTGCCACCCCTCACACTCCTCGCCCCACCCCCATCCTCTGTAGGGATTGCTTTCAGTGCCAGGCAGGAGCGAGTCTGCCCCACCTCCACCCCAAACTTCTCTAGGGCTGAGCACACATTTCTGCCTGGGAGATGCTCAGCAGTAGGAACTGGGGGACCTTCAGCTGATTTAAGCAGAAACATCCCGATCCTGGGAGGGTGTACAGAATTAACAGCCAGAGCAGATCTCACGGCAAAATCTGGCCTGTTTGCATGACTCCTGGGCAGAGTGGGCCTAGAAACAGCACGGGGGGTTGCTGGTCTCAGCCCGTGGGTGCACAAATATTGGTTTAACTTTTTATTGTTGTTAATCCTCACCTGAGGATATTTTTCCATTAATTTTTTAATTTTAATTTTTTTTACTTTTATTTAAATTTTATTTTTGTTACAGATGTTTCTCCTTTTTTACCCCATTGACACCCTCCTCCCCATCCCCCCCACCCTGTCCCCGGCTTTGTCGTCCATGTCCATTGGTTTAATTTTTATTTTTTTAGAAGATCTAATTGGCTTTATTCACTGATTCATCCCATCTAGCACATAGAACGGAGCTCAGCCCAGCTGCAGAGAAGGAAAGGTTTTTAAAGGCAGGAAAGGGTAGGAAAAGGGAACTATTAACTAAGAACACACTGTTTGAGGCAAGGTCACCCTCCCAAGAGGCACGGAAGGGGTCTGTCAGGTTGGTTACCTCACTAGTACTTCAGGTGACTCCAGGCCGACTGGTTAAAGGTTGCACTCTGGCGGGGGTGGGGGAGGCTATAGGGTGGTGTGGACAAGGCCCATCCCGCACAGCAGGTGCCCCCTAATCTCACTTCGCCCTCTTAGCACCTGCGGCTCGGGGCGGGCGGGCAGGCCGCTCCATTTAACATGAGGTGGCTCACTAGTCGCCCCTCCTGAAGCACTGTGCTCTCTGGAGCCCACCCCACCCCCAGGAGGCCAGGCCACCCCCTCCATTGACTTTTTTAGATAAAGGGAAGGGAGGGGGAGAGAAAGAGAAGCATTGATGTGAAAAAGATACATCGATTGGTTGCCTCCCACACAACCCCGACCAGGGCCACAGATCAACCTGCAACCCAGGTATGTGTCCTTGACCAGGAATCAAACCCGAGACCCTTCGATCCTCGGGCCAACACTCTAACCACTGAACCAAACTGACCAGGGCTGTTTTGACTTTTTAAATTTTATACTTAAGACAGGACTCCTTCTAGCAGCTAGGCAACCCACACTTAGAGAAGGCAGAGCAGGTCCCTGCTTACTTGTGATTTGGGGAAAGTCCCACGTCCAAAATGGCTTCTCCTGCTCCCTTCCTCGGATTTTGCTTGTTGCTGAGTTTAAGATTCTGGCATTTGAGACTAATGCCTTTGAATGTACCATTATTTAAAATGCAAGGGTACATTCACTGCTGGTTTGGTTCAGTGGTTAGACGTCTACCTGAGGACCAAACTGTCATTGGTTGGATTTACAGTCAAGGGCACGTACCTGGGTTGCAGGTTTCCCTGGCCCCAGTCGGGGTCATGTAGGTGGCAACCAATCGATGTGTCTCTCTCACATCAATGCTTCTCTCTCTCTCTCTCTCTCTCTCTCTCTCTCTCTCTCCCCCACCCCTTTCTCCCTCCTTCCCTTCCAATCTATCTAAAATAAAAAAATAAATAAAAAATAAACTTAAGCCCTGGCCAGTTTGGCTCAGCGATAGAGCATCAACCTACGGACCAGTAAGTCACGGCTTTAATTCTAATCAAGGGCACGTACCTCGGTTGAGGTTCATCCCCGGCCCTGGTCAAGGTCATGTGGGAGGCAACCAGTCAATGTGTCCCTCTCACGTCGATGTTTCTCTCTCTCTCTCTCCCTTTCTCTCCCTCTCTCTCCTTCCCACTCTATCTGAAGATAAATAGAAAAATATCCTTGGGTGAGGATTAAAAAAATAATAATAATAATAAATAAACTTTAAAAAAATGCCAGAGCCTCTACGAACAGCCCACAGGAAGAATTCATGAGGGTCTATCAAAAGGAAAGGTTTCAGAGGAAGAGAGGCCTGGTGAAATAGTGGTTGGTAGGGGAGAGTAGTTCAGGACAGACTACTTCCCAACCCCAAGCACCTGTTCAGTTTTGTCCTTAAATGGCATGTCTTCAGGGGCTTGGATCTTACAGACTATAGCGATTGCTCTTCTCCCCAACTGCACAAGGCTGGTACAGAGACACTAGCTAGGGGCCATCCCACCCACGCTAAACTGTTGGCTTTGCCCTCCTTCAGGTGGTCTGGGCCAAGACAGAGAAGATTGGCTGTGGCTCCCACTTCTGTGAGAAGCTCCAGGGCGTTGAGGAGACCAATATCCATTTACTGGTTTGCAACTATGAGCCCCCGTGAGTCCGAGGGAGCCTGAAGGGTGGGCAGAGCCAAGGGGAAGGCTGGGGTGGACACAGTCTAAGGATGTCGGTGGGGGATCATCTGGATTGTATGCCCATACCGTCGGGGCAGCTGTGAGGGCACCGATAGGATTCTGCACTCTGGCCCAGCAAGTTCGTTGGGGGCAAGTAAGAGCCAGGGACACGTTTGGTCAGGAGTTGCCAGAGAACCCCAACTCCCAGCATCCTCCTCGCCTCCTGCAGGGGGAACGTGAAGGGGCAGAGGCCCTACCAGGAGGGGACTCCGTGTTCTCAGTGTCCCTCCGGCTACCAATGCGAGAACTCTCTCTGCGGTGAGTAGTGGTGGGCTGGGGAGGGAGAGGCAGCAGAGGAAGGGACTCCCGATCGGTTGGTTGGAGCCTCCTGCAGCTCCTGAGTGGCCCGTGGACAGGGCAAGGGCCCAGCGGGAGGTGACTTCCAGAGGCCCCGGCTGTCCCATGCCATCTGGGTTCCAAGCCCATTTTGTCCTTGCTCAGCCACTTTGGCGCCCTGTCTGTCATGCCAAGTGCCCGGATTTCAACCCTCCAAACAGAGGGTAACGGAGGCCCGCGGCTCCCGAGCACCGGGCGAGGTGGGCGTGGTCAGAGGGACACGAAAGGGCGTGTTCAGAACTGGAATCCAGCTGAAGTCCCCAGAAAAGCTGGAAGTGCGAGTGCAGAGAGAGGAAGACTTGGACATGGAGGTGGATTTAGGAGCCACCGTGTCAATCACAAGAAGTAACATTTACTATCATTGAGGGACATATTCACTGGAGAGGGTGTGTGTGTGTGTGTGTGTGTGTGTCTTTGTAGGGCATTTGGACACCTCACCTTGATTGCGATGGGGTGAGGGGTATGAGGTCCTGCTTGAAGCACTAATGCCAGGCCTTGTCTCTCTTAGCAGAACCCATCAAAGGCCCAGAGGAGGCTCCGGAGTTGCCACACCTGGTAACCGAGACCCCGTCTTCCCTGGCGACTGAAGCCTCAGGCTCTAGGAAAGAGGGTGTCTCTTCTTCCCTAACAACAGAAATTCTATCCTTCATGATGGTCACAGAGGTCTCAGACTTCCTGGCAACCAAGGCTCTACCCGATGTAGAGTCCAAGGCCCCATCTGCCTTAGCAACGGAAGGCCCCCCCTCCGTGGCAACCGAGACTCCACTTTCATTAACAACTGAGGTACCTTTGTATTTGCAAACTTACAGTCTGTTCTTGGATGAGGAGCCAACTACCTCCCCCAAATCCACCCATGATCCCATCCTAAAATCGGGAGACAGAGAGGCCAGCAAGACAAGCATGCCCTCCAGGAGCCCAGAGATTTCTCCGCACCTCAAGGTGTCCCTAACAGGGAATCAAGAGCCGCTGCCCCACTCCCAGGAGGAGGGTGAGGCTGAGGCCAAGTTGCCTTCTTCCAGTAAGGTCTTGGCCTCAGTTTTTCCAGCCCAGGATGAGCCAGGTGAGCTGCAGCCCACACTGGACCGTATGGGGCACACCTTCCCCGCGTCCCTGCCCAATCTTCCCAGTACACCCGCCACCGCTAAAGCCATGGGTGGACGAACACTGGCCCGGCAGTTGTCCTTGCAAGGTAAGGCCTGTAGTGTCCGTCCTACCTTCCCTTCTGACTCCAGATTGTCAGCATTCTGTCCCCAGTATAGGTGGTATAGGCATGAGGGGCATTACCTCTGACTAGGAGAAGCTTCCTCCCTGGCTGCTGCGCCCCCACTTGCATGCTGGAGCGTGGGTGGGAGGTCTGGCAGAGCTGTCTCCAGGCTAAGGCAAACCCTCTCCCTTCCTATAGGTGCAGAGGCCCTTGAAAAGCCTGAAATCCATTCAGGGCTGAGCTCGGGCCCTGGTCACATTGGGGGCCCTCTCCTGTGTCTGCTGCTACTGCCTTCCCTGGTGTTGGCTGGAATCTTCTGAAGGGGTCACCGTTCAAAGGCAAGGCCTGGTGGGGGGACCCTGGCCTCATGCCCACTCTGGATTGTCTTTTTCCAAGTGAGAGGTCACAGCTTCCTGGGCAGGTCCTGTTCTGTGGCCCAGCAGCCCCCTTCCCCCCAGCTTCTGGCCAGACTCCAGGCCTGTGCCAATCGCTGGCACTGTCCCAGAAGTACCTCTGCTTCTGGGCTGGTCCACCCCTCAGCGACTGCAGACTGAGTAGTGATCCTGTGGCCGTGCTCCTGTTCTTTTAGGGACAGAATATCTCAGGGCTTCCCAGGAGCCCCTCGGCATCTCCCAGTCTCCTGGCATCTTGAGGCATCTGAGTCCCAGGCTGTTCCCGGGTGTGCCTCCTGCCTTCCCAGGGTGAGGGTTAGCTGTCCTTCTGCCATCTCCCCAACCCTGTCTCTGGCCTCCCAGATTAGACGCTTCTTGGGCTGAAGGCCCTGGAAGGAAAAGGCTGCAGGGCATATGTCTTTCCCAGACATCTTGGTCTGGGTGGCCAGCTCAGGTTGCCACCGGTTGACTGCATATTTGGCCCGGACCTCTCCTGCCCCTCCTATGGCAGTTCGGGGTGGGGGATTCTGGGGAGATCCCTGCTGCCTGGCCTGGGGCCAGCTGCCTATGCAAGGTAGAGGGTTCTCCCTGAGTGACCTTCCTCTCCCTACTCACTGTGTAACTGGCAGGGCTGGGGTGGGTGTGAGGGGCAGACGGACAAGCCCCACCTGGTGGGGTTCTAGGGGTGGGGCAGGCAGAGACCAGGGGAGGGAAGCAGCTCCCTGACTCCTGAATAAGCGCCTGTGTAAGAGTACCCAGTCTCCATGATTGCGAGGGGTGGGCAGCCCTGATGAAGCTCGACACTTCCCCCACCAACCTGTGGCACCTGTTCCTTCTCTCACACCCCTCCGTCCTCAAATACTTCATTTAGTTCTTTGGGGGCCCTTCCTTCCATTCATATAACACCCCCCCCAAAATCTTCAGGTTGCTGACAGGGAGGGTAAAGGGCCAAGGAAGGGCCAAGGGTGCTGGGCTGACTCTCTCAGCTCAGGAGTCACCAGTGGGGCCTAGTTGGGTTTGGTGCCCAGGCTCAAGGAGTGGCATGCAACCTCTTCACTGGGGTGCTGCTACCCAGGCCCACCTGGGACACAGTGTCAGATATGTAGCTCATGCCAACCCTTAGAGATTGGAGGAGTCCTGAGAAAGGTTCTGGAGTCCCAGACAGCACAACGGAATTGTCCAGAAGCGGTGTGTGTGTGCGTGTGTGTGGTCAGCAGTAGTAAACAACTGAGGGCAACTTGGGACCAAGCTGAGGTTGGTGAGGGGCGGAGCAACTGTCTCCAGGCCAAAGTCAGGCCAGGGATGTGTGCCTTCCATATATGTATAATATGATATAATGTATCTCTATTAAGATATGTCACATAATATAAAATTACACATTTAAATTGTACCACTCAATGGTTTTAAGTGTGCAGCCATCACCATGGCAAATTATAAAACATTTTCGTCACCCTGACAAGAAACCCAATATCCATTATGAGTCACTTCCCTTTTCCCTCCAACTACCCCCAACCCTAAACCACCACTGAACTATTGTCTCTTCTGGGCATTTTGTATAAATAAAGTCACAATATGTGGCTTTTTGTGTCTGACTTTTTTCACTTAGCATACTGTTTTCAAGGTTCATCCATGTTGTAGAATAGAGCAGTAGTTTGTTCTTTTTTATTACCAAGTAATAGTTCATTGTATGAAATATATTTTATTTATCCATTCCTCAGGTGGTGGACATTTCAGTTGTATCCACTTTTTGGCTGTTGTAATACTACTACTATAAACATTCATGTAAAAGTTTGTGTGTGGACATGTTTTCATTTCTCTTGGCTATATACCTAAAAGTGGTATCATGTGGTAACTCTGGATCATATGGTAATGCTTGTGTTTAACTTGCCCCCCGTTTTTTTTTTTATCATCCTCACCCGAGGACCTTTCTCCATTTTTTGTTCAGGTAGAGTGGGAGGGAGAGAGAGGAACAGAGAAAGAGAGAAACATCGATGTGAAAGGGACACTTCGAGTGGTCGCCACCCGCACAACCAACCAGGGCCGGGGACAGACTGCAACCAAGGTACATGCCCTTAGCGGGAACTGAACCCGGGTCTCTCCAGACCGCAGGCCGGTGCTCTAACCGCTGAGCCAAACCGGCCAGGGCTGCCCCCCGTTTTATTGAGAAATACTGAAATACATCTCTGTATAAATTTAAGGCATACAGCATGATGGTTTGATTTACATATATTGTGAAGTGATCGATCACCACAATACTTTTAGCTAACAGCCCTCTTCTCATATAAATAGGAAAGAAAAAAATTTCTCCTTGTGATAAGAATTCTTAGAGTTCATTCTGTTAATAACTTTCCCATATACCTACCTACAGCTGTGTTAGCTATGGTAAACATGTTGTGCATTGCACCCGTTACCTGTCTTAGAAGTTTGTAACTTTTGACCACCTTCCTCTGATTTCCTCTCCCCTCACCCTCTGCTTGGTAACCAGAAGCTTTATCTTCTTCTATTTGTTTTTTGGTTTTAATTCCACATTTAAGTAAGATCACACAGCATTTGTCTTTCCCTGACTTATTTCACTTAGCATACTGCCTTCAGGTCCACCCACGTTGTTGCAAATGGTAGGATTACCTCATGTTTATGGCTGAATAGTATTCCATTGTATATATATACCACAACTCCTTTATCCACTCATCTATGGGTGCACACTCAGAGTGTTTCCATTTCTTGGCTCTTGTAAAATAATGCAAATATCTCTTCAAGTTAGTGTTTTCATTTCATTTTGATACATTCCCAGCAGTGTAATTGCTGGATCACATAGTTCTATTTTTAATTTTTTGAGGATATGTTTAACCTTTTGAGGAACTGCCAGACTATTTTCCAAAGTAGTTGCACAATTTTACATTTGTACCAGCAATGTATTAGAGTTTTAATTTCTCCACATCTTAACCAACACTTGTCATTATCTATCTTTTTTATTATAGCCATCCTAACGAGTGTGAAATATCTCGTTGTGGTTTTGATTTTCATTTCCCTGATGACTAATGATGTTGAGTATCTTCCCATGTGCTCACTGGAAAGTGTATTCATCTTTTGACCCTTTTTAAAAATTGGGGGTATGTATTTGTCTTTTTTTTTTTTATCCTCACCCGAGGACATTTTTCCACTTTTTGTTCAGGTAGAGTGGGAGGGGGAGAGAGGAACAGAGAGAGAGAGAGAAACATCGATGTGAAAGGAATGGAGTGGCTGCCACCCGCACAACCGACCAGGGCCGGGGACAAACTGCAACCGAGGTACGCGCCCTTAGCGGGAACTGAACCCGGGTCTCTCAGGACCACAGGCCGATGCTCTAACCGCTGAGCCAAACCAGCCAGGGCGGTATTTGTCTTTTTATTATTGAGTGGTAGGAGTTCTTCCTATGTTCTAGATACAAGCCCCTGAGATATATTTTCTCTCCTTATCAAATATTTTCTCTCCTTCTGTGGGTTTTTTCTTTCTTTATTATTTAAATTTTTAAAATTTTTTATAATTTTTTGTTGATCTTCATCAGAGGATATTTTTTCATTGATTTTTAGATAGAATGTAAGAGAGGGAAAGAGGGAGAAACATTGATGTGAGAGACACATGAATTGGTTGCCTCCTGCGTGACCCCATTGAACCTACAACCCACATACATACCATGGGCTGACACTAACTGATGAGCCAAACCGGCCAGGGCTGTGGGTTGTCTTTTCAATTTTTGTTGATGATATCCTTTGAACACAAAAGTTTTAAATTTTGACAATATCCAATTTATTAGTTTTTGGTTGTTTGTGCTTTTTGATTTTTTTTTTTTAAATCTTTATTGTTGAATGTAGAATGTTTTACAGATGTTCCACATTTTTCCCCCATTGACCCGCTCCTCCCCACTCCCACCCCCATCCCGCCTTTTCCCACACTATTGTCTGTGTCCATTGGTTATGCATATAAGTTCTTTGGTTTATTTCTTCCCATCCCCCCAACCCCTTTCCCTTTGAGGTTTGTCAGTCTAGCAATGAATTTGTACTTCTTAATCTCTTCACCTTTTTCACCCATTCCCCCAAACCCCCTCCCAACTGGCAACCAACAAAATGTTCTCTGTATCTATGAGAATGTTTCTGTTCTACCTGATCATTTTATTTGTAGATTCCATTGTTGATAGCTATGTATTCATTGCCATTTTGTTTGTTCATATATTTTATCTTTTTCTTCAAAAAGACCCTCCATCATTTCATATAATAATGGTTTGGTGGTGATGAACTCTTTTAACTTTTTCTTGTCTGGGAAAGTCTTTATATGGCCATCGATTCTAAATGACAGCTTTGCAGGATAGAGTAATCTTGGTTGTAGGTTCTTGCTTTTCATCACTCTGAATATTTCTTGCCACTCTCTTCTGGCCTGCAAAGTTTCTTTTGAGAAATCAGCTGACAGCCTTATGGGAACTCCCTTGTAGGTAACTAGCTGCCTTTCTCTTGCTGCTTTTAAGATTCTCTCTTTGTCTTGAACCTTTTGCATTTTGATGATGATGTGTCTTGGTGTGGGCCTCTTGGGGTTCATCTTGTTTGGGACTCTCTGTGCTTCCTGGACTTGTATGTCTGTTTCCTTCACCAAGTTAGGAAAGTTTTCTGCCATTATTGTTTCAAACAGGTTTTCGATTTCTTGTTCTCTCTCTTCTCCTTCTGGCACCCCCAAGATGCGAATGTTGGCACGCTTGAAGTTGCCCCAGAGGCTCCTTACACTAGCCTCATTTTTTTGGATTCTTTTTTCTTTTTGCTGTTCTGATTGGGTGTTTATTGCTTCCTTATATTCCAAATCGATGGTTTGCTCCTTGGATTTACGTACTCTATTATTGAGGCTATGTAAATTATTCTTTATTTCAGTTAAAGCCTCCTTTGTTTCTAACTGTGCATCCATGATTTCTGACTGGTCCTTTTTTATGCTCTTGAGGCCCTCAGTAGTTCGCTGAGGTTCTCACTAAGTTCATTGAGCATCCTTATAAGCAGTATTTTGAACTCAGCATCTGTTAGGTTGCTTATCTCCATTTCGCTTAGTTCTTTTCCTGGGGTTTTGTTCTGTTCTTTCATTTAGGACCTGTTTCTTTGTCTCCTCATTTTGGCTGCCTCCCTGTGTTTGTTTCTGTGTATTACTTAACGAGAGGTATGGGGTTAGCTGAGACCAGATGCTGCTCGTTTGAAAGAATTTAGAAAAAACCTGAAGCAGGATCCAAGACAGGCCAAACCTATGGTTAAGCAAGTGGCAACAGCTTGGGTGGGCCTGAAAGTTGGGTGGGGCGGGGCCTCAGGGAATCACCAGGGCGGGGCTACCAGTGTGAGCCAGGTTGCTGGAGTCCCAGATGTGGCGGCTGTCTGCCACCCCAGGGAAGGGCTCACCAAAGGAACAAAGGCCTCTGACAGCACATCTGTGCCAGAGAAAGCCCCCTCTCCAGCCCTCGCTCCAGTGCCAAACAGCTCAGTTCTTCCCTGTATGTCTCTGGCGCCCCTCGAGCTGCCTCCCCTCCAAGCTCAGAGGGAGAGAGTCCGATAAGTCCGTGCGCGGGCCCTTTAAGGAGCTGCCTGGGGCTCCAGCCGCTTCAGCCTCCCTGAGCCTCAGTTCCCGCTGGTTTTTCCAGCCAGAAGTGATGGGGATTCTCTTCCTGGCACTGGAACCCTGAGCGGGGTGCCTGGTGTGGGACGGGGACCCCTCAGTCCTCAGGGAGGACCTTCCCAGCCGAGGTGTCCTCCTGATTTTTATCTGCCACACGTGGGTGTGGAACCAGCCTGTCCCCTCCGCCCCTCCTACCAGTCTCGGTGTGGCTGCTGCTTTAATTCCGTAGGTGTAGGACTGCCATTCAGCTTGATTTCAGGCGGTTTTGAATGATGGTTGTTCTGTAGTTTAGTTGTAACTTTGATGTGGTTGTGGGAGGACGCGATACCGCGGTTACCTACCCGCCATCTTGGCCAGAAGTCCTGTGCTTTTTGATGTTATAGCTAAGAAACCAGTGCCTAACCCAAGGTCACAAAGACTTATACCTATGTTTTCTTCTAAGAGTTTTATACATTTAAATCTTTGATACATTTTCATTAATTTTTGTATGTGGTATAAAATGGGACTCCGACTTCATTCTTATGTATGTACATATCCAGTTGTCGCAGAACCTTTTGTTGAAGATTATTCTCCCCCCATCTAATTGTTGTTACTCTTGTCAAAAATCAGTTGGCCATAAAGTGAATGTTTATTACTGGACTCTCAGTCCTATTCCATTGGTCTGTGTCTGGCTATGCCAGTACCATGCCATCTTGGTTCCTGTAGCTTTGTAGTGAGTTTTGAACTCAGGAAGGGCAAGTCCTACAACTTTGTTCAAGTTTAGGCTATTCTGGGCCCCTTGAATTTCCATATTAATTTTAGAATCTTGTCAAATTTCTGCAAAGAAGTCAGCTTAGGTTTTTTATTTTTATTTTTATTGTGAGAGTACTACAGATGTTTACCATTTCCTCCCGTCAGCTGAGATTTTAACAGGGTGTGTGAAAACTGCCATCTTAACTAAATTAAATCTTCCAATCCATGAGCGTGGGATGTTTTCCATTCATTTAGGTCTTTAATTTCTTTCAACAATGTTTTATAGTTTTCAAAGTCTCTCTCTCTCTCTCTCTCTCTCTCTTTCTCTCTCTCTCTTCCTATCTGAAGATAAATGCAAAAATGAACTCGGGTGAAGATATAAAAAAAAATTTGTTCAGAAGTACTTTGTTATTTTTGATGCTATTTTATAAAAATTAATTTCATTTTCACGTTGTTCAATTGCTAGTGTATGGAAATACAACTGACTTTTGTATATTGATTTTGAATCCTATAACTTTGCTGAATTCACTTACTATAGAGACATTTTTAGTGGATTCCTTAGGCTTTTTAAAATACAAGATCATGTCATCTACAGAGAATCGCAGTTCTTCCTTTTGGATCCAAATTTTTTCCTTGCCTAACTGCCCTGGCTAGTCCCTCCTGGGCACTGAGCAGTGGCAAGAGCAGACATCTCCTTCTTGTTCTTGATCTTAGGGGGAAATTGGGTCTTTCCCATTCAGTGTTTTGGGTTTTTCATCCTTATCAGGTTATCTGATTAGGTTGAGGAAGTTCTCCTCTACTCTTAGGTTTTTGAATGTTTTTATCTTGAAATACTTTTTCTGTGTGTATTGAGATGAGTCTATGGCTTTTGTTCTTTACCTGTGGATAAGAGTGTTATTAGGTCGATTTCCAGATGCTGATTCAACTTGTGTTCCTGAGAGGGAATCCCTCCCCTCTTGGGCCTGTTTTCTTATGATGCCTCCGGGGTGGGTCCCATGAGCTGGTCAACTGTGGAAGCCTCTGAGCAGAGGGAAACTGTGGTGGCCCAAACCCATCTCTCCTGGTTTTTGAGTGGACTCTGCCTGCCTTCTGCAAAGAACACCCGTGGCTAGCCCTCAGGAAAACTGTCCCACGAGAGAATCTACCCGAGACCTGGAGCAGGGACCTCTTTGGAAGCTTGTGAGGACAAAAGGGCCTGTTCAGAGGGCAGGGGGCTGGCACTCAGGCGTGAGTACCAGGGTGGGGAGTCAGCTCCAGCAGTGATGTGCGTGGCTCCCAGGCGGCGGGGACTGGCACAATGACAGGAACCACAGTAGGGGCCCAGCACAGGCTTCCACTGCCACCTCAGGCTTTATCACAGGGAGTCCCAAAAGGAATTAAGTGTCCCTGGAGGGGAGGAAGGTGACTGGCTTCCCACAGCCTTCTCAATCCCGTCACCCTCCTTTTGCGGACAGCTCAGCTTCCCGCCTGCCCCAGTCCAACCCAGTCTCCTCAGATCCGGATCTTGTCATTCTAGTTCCTGAACTGCGGGAATCGTGCCAGGAGCTGGGGGCAGGTGAGGCCGGAGGGGACCAGGGAACAAAGGGCACATTTAATATGCACAATACATGCCTCTGAATATTGAACTAAAAACTTGGTTTAGAAGTTAGAGGTAAAACCTGGACTCTGCTTAACTGAAAATACAGAGTAAGTATCAAAGGATATGCTCTAGCCGTTTCTGGGCGTGGAAGATAGCTGGAAATGTAGTCAAGAACCCGAAATTCAGAAACCCCGGGTGTCCCTTGGGAACAGCAGTGGTTCTCCTCAAGGCAGCGCCACGCCTGTGGCCTGCTCCTTACTCGAGGTGGCCTCTCCAAATGTCGGGGAGGAGGTGGCTGTCAGAGGAGGGCCTCTTCAGGGCCAGCTAAGCACAGGAGTCCAGAGATGCAAGTGGCTCTAAATCTGGGGGACCATAAAAAGTAATCAGTGTAAAAATAAGATCTCAACGTGGAGGAACAGGCAGGCAGTCCAGTGGTCAGCGCCGTGGGAAACCATGCTGCACTGGAGATCGGTAACGCGCCCGAGGCAGACTCACCCCTGGAAGGCCTTCCGTCTCTAAGCAATGACGCTGGCAAGGCCTGGCCCGCTCACCCAGCCGTGCTTTCCCTCCCTGCTGCGTCAGCTATCTGAAAGCGAGTGCGAGACCTTATGGTCTCAGCCACTGCACACTTAGAGGACGTCCACTGAAGCACCCTCGTGTGTTCTTGGGGAACAAGGATCCATAATAAACTGTTCTTGAGCAACTGTTACTAGGCCACTGGGGAAAACCAGTCCTGATAAAGCGTCCCGGGGCCTTCCCTGGGAGTGACCTGGCCCACACCCGTGAGGAGCACGACCCAAGGCACCAGACCAAACGCTAGCACAAGGGCAAAGACAGACCCGGAGGAAGGCAGGACCCGCACTGGCATTCAAACCCCACCAGATGGGAAACCAGGGTCTCCAGGATGTGCCACTTGTCAGTTTTGCGTTTTCAGACCCTGGTGTTCGACAGAAGCGAATGGAGGGCGCTCTGCTTCCTAGAGAAGGCAGGCTTTGTGCTTCAGCTGGGCCCACAGTGGCCCCTTCTGCTGTGACCATGTGACCACTACACCAAATGACTCAGTAAAAACTGCAAATGCCACCCACAGTGCAGAGATGACAGAAGTGGGGGTGGAACATGAGGCTGGGACGCCTTGAAAGGGACTGCCGCCCTCGTGCTAGCCCTACACACCGCTTGTTGGTCTGTGGATGGCATCTAGCCTGGTCTGATTCAGAAAACCGCCCACTATCTCCCCAGCCACCACCCCCTACCAAGGACGATCTACACGGAGCCTGAAATTTCTCATCCCAGGCCAAGCTGCCCCAGCCCTGTGGCTCTACAGTCCCTCCTCACTCAAACACCAAGGACCGAGCAAGACAGAAAAGAGAGACTCCCCACAGAGCTCCAAATCACCACCAGTACATTTATTTGAGGAAGGAAGGGTCAAATCTCATCAGGAGCTTTTAAACCGGGTAGGACTAGAGACACTGATCTAAATTCTGGGTGTTCACACTGCACAGGTAACAAGATCCTGTACATGAGGTGTCCCCATTACACAGATAGGCAATGGATGAGGGGACACATTCTGAGCGGTCACATGATTTCCATTCAGAAGGTTCTGCCTTCATATCAGAAAAGTAGTGTTGAGGAAAACGGAGGCAGAACCTAGCAATAGACCTGGACATGACGGCGGCCTCGGGAAAGGGGATCACGCCCTATGTACAAGCAGGAGAGCGTGCCCCCAGCGGGGCTGCCGGGCGGGAGCTGGGCTGACTGGGCTGTGAGTGGGGGCAGGTCTGACACCATGAGCCTTTCCCCATCCAACCTGGGCTTCCACAAACCATTCTCTGACCTGCACAAGGCAGACTCGGCACATCTGTGAAGAAAGGGGGTTCTGCCCTGGTTCCCTGCCCCCCTTTCCCCTGGTCTGACAGGTGACCAATCACTGGGCACAGCCTCCCCCCACTCAAGCCCGCTTCTGAACAGACACATGGCAAACATGGACGCCGAAGCCCAGCTGGGCCCCAGCACATCTAGGTGTTGCTGGGTTGGAGTCGTCTTAAAAGTGCCCAAGATGCTCAGGCCTCATCCACGGTGGCCAGGCTGAGCCGGCGTGATTCAGTGATTCAGGTTACTCCAGGGCAAAGCACGATCCTGATGACACCCGGCGGAAAAGCAGGCTGGAGCCGCGGAAGAGCTGACCCTGGTTGGAAGGAAGTCAGGTCAGTGAAAAGGGAGGACGTCTTCCACATTCTGCCCCAGAGCAAGGCCAGTGGAAGGCAAAGAAGGGGCCAGCAGCTCAGAGAGCCCAGGGCCGGTCGGGTGGAGGGCCTAGGCTTGCATTCCTGAAGGGCAAGGCCACAATCTGCCCTGTGCTGAGGCAGTTCGCGGTTCACTTCACCCCAGTGTCCAATGTTGATGGACTGCTCGGTAGGCAGCCCCCAAACTGGAGGGATCTGGGGAGCACTGCCCTCTGGCTTAGAGGCTAAGTGGTCCAGGACTCCTCCCAAGCCCACGGGATGTGATGCCCGTAGAACGGACTGGAGTCACTGGGAAGAACTGCACCTGTCTCTTGCCTCGCTGCTTCTCTCCTGTCTGTCTTCTCCTTAACCTGAGGCTGGTCAGTGCACTGGCCGCTCCCAGGCCACTGCCCCAACTCACAAGGCAAACTACGGCTAGGAAGGCAAGGATCTGCCTGGACACCAGGATCCTTGACCTCTGGGCCCAAGAGCTCCAGCCAACAGGGAGATGCTTGGGCATAAAACACAAAACCCCAAGACTGGCCCTATCGCCAGGCTCACCATGTGGCCCAGATCAACCCTCAGGCTCCCCTGGGCACTGGGATGTCCCCAGGAAGGCTCAGCCTCTAGCGCCCCAGCTCCCTGGAAGGAGTTGGTCTCAGCCCACAGCTCCATTTCCAGCCATGTTATTCAAGGAGTAAGACTCCCCATACGTGTTCTAAGAGTCTTTAAGAGTTTAAGAAAAGGAAACGTTTTCTGATGTAAATGTTTAAGTAAACTCAGATCTAACTATATCAAATCCTTCCTAAAATAAAGTGAAAAGTCAATTTAAATGTCTGAAACCAAGTCTACATTCTCTCTGTCCTCCCCACTCACAACAAGGGACTCCACGACAACCCATCTCTCCGTGCAGGGAAGCGCCCACAGAACCACACCTCCGGCTCGATGTGCAGGAATGGAAAGCTTCCTCCTTCGGGAGCGTGCTTACCTGCACACTCAGGTACTTCCAGCAGTGAATCCAGGACTTGAACACTGGGGAGTAGGGGGGAAGCCCGGCCTGCAGCCTGCCGGGGAAGGAAAGCATGTTGGACCCAGAGAACATGGGAGGTCACAGGCACAGAAAAGGAGACCCACAACGCATATCCTGAACCAGAGTCATCCCAAAGGGGCACGGTGAACCCCAGAGGAAGCCAGGGTGCCAGGCAAGGGAGGGGGCAGAGCGCTGGATAGGCTCAGCGGGGTTCCCCCGGCAGCCCTGGCAGAGTGCCTGGCGGAGGGGCCCACACCTACCCACAGTTGTTCACAGCCATGAGATCGCCAACCAGCAGGAAGGGGTAGGTCAGCATGCTCACTGCAATCTGAAACCCAGGGAGACCTGAATGTCAGTGACCCCTGAACCAGCCCCCACCTGAGTTCAGGGAGCAGGGACGCACGGTGCCAATACTATTGCTGGCCTCCTAAGTCCCACCCAGGCCCACAGGGCAGTGGGAAGGGTGGACAACTTGACTTACCCCCATCACAAATTTGGTGTAGCTCCGGATGGCCAGGGCCTGGCTGAACTGAAGAGACAGGAAGGAGACCGGTTTGCCACGGGCCCACCAGGCTGCAGACATCACACGTGCAGACCCTTCCCGTGCGGCTGGGCCCGCGCCTTTCACCCCGTCCTCCACCCTGGCTCTCACGGCCTGTGCAGCCTGTGTTCCCTTCAGGGCCTGCTAGCAGCTTCCATAGCCTTGTCCCAGAGCCCACTAAAGACCTGGGAGGCACAGTGGGGTGGCCAGGCGGAAGGGATTTCTGCGGCCCGGCTGCGGTGCTGAGGAGCAGACGGGAAGAGCAGGCAGGTGGGACCCCTGGCTGCCACCCTGCGTAACTCCACCGAGCTGTGAGCGCCAAGGGCTCGGCCGGTGTCTGCCTCGACCGACATCCAAGGCCTGGCAGTGCTCAGAGTGCTCACTGGATAGAGGCCAGCCACCCGGACTACCCAGGCACGAGTCCTAGTCCGGTAGCCAAACGGGAAGGGCACATCTGGGCTTCCTGCCATCCCACCAGCAAACTCTCATCCCCTTCAGACCCCAACTCCTGAAGCCTACTTTGCCCAGGAGAGGGGACTGCCTATCCCTCAGCTTCCGTGGTGTGGCCATCCCGCCAGGTGGATGCCCCGCACCCCTGGGCAGGCGTGCTCAGCCCTGCCTGAGTGGCAGCATTGCCTTAGCCCCTAAGCCACACACAGAAAAGCACTTGAAACATACTTTCCGTGAAGCTGCTGACTGCTGTTGTTGGGGACATAAGTGCAGCATCCCCTGGTGTCAAACACCTGCCCACCCAGACTGGAGGCAACCAATCGGTTAGGGGCTACCCCTCCGCAAGACACCCCAGTTGTCCCAGCCTGGCTCTCTGTGACGGCAGCAGCTCCCCCACCCACGAGGCCCCTGGGAAAGGGCAGGGCCATGGCTCCTGGAACTGCAGACGGGAGCTGGTCTCTACAGAGCCGCCGGAATGTGCTCACTTTGATAGGCCAATAAGACTCGCCGACCCAAGTCAAATAGGCCAACGGCTTCCCTCTGAGCAGAGGCTCTCAGTGGGGGCGAGACACTCCTCGCCACAGACACGTACACACACACACGTGCCCAGATATAGACACATGCAGACTATGACACCCAGACCGGTCCCTAACCCCTCACCTTCCTTCCTGGGGTTGGCAATCCCTGCTGTTACAATGGCTGTCTACCAGGGACTCCCCAGCCTTCACTGTTCCCCAACTCTCATCTTGATTCAGGCAGAACCAGTCAAACCCTCAGGCCCCAGACGCCTTTCTTCAGCAGCGCCTCTTAGAAGGACCGAGGCCTCGCCATGCCTGGCCCCACCTGCTGAGGTCTGTGCATGGCAGGCTGTGTAGGCTAATAAACTACTGGGGTGCTCCTGGATAGTACACCTTCTAGCTTATTTAAAAAACCTCAAGGGGGGAGCACCCCCTGCCTGACACAGGAATAGACTGTCCCAGCCCCGTCAACTCCCAGCTAAGTGCCTCTGGAGAGCCCCTCAATCTCTGGGTCTCAATTTCTCTATCTGTGAAACAGGTTGATACACCTGCCCTGTTCCCTTCAGGACTGTGGTACTGTCCAGATCAAAAGGGTTCTGAAAGCATTAAACGCTAAGCAGAAGTCAAAGGGTTGTCGTCAGCTGGTCTGTCTTCTGTTTCCTGATCCCTAGCTGGGTCATGGCTCAAACCAGCCTTGGATAAGCTGGAATCGGTCTGATTTCTAAAGCTGCCCAGAGACGGGCATTCCATAAACTCCTCCTGGTTTCGTGTGGAGGCAAAGCTGACCTGGGGACAACCAGAGGTCCTCTTCTCAGACTACTCCCCCAGAGGCCC
Source organism: Molossus molossus (assembly GCF_014108415.1). NCBI lineage: Eukaryota > Metazoa > Chordata > Mammalia > Chiroptera > Molossidae > Molossus > Molossus molossus. The sequence continues at coordinate 8,332,753 of NW_023425402.1, forward strand.
TCTCTAGCCCTCAGGGCCTGGTGCTCAGAATCCCAGAGTCCTCGAGTCTGCCCCAGACCCCAGGCATCAGCAGAACATGGAAAGATGGACAAGTGCTTGTTCCAACCAACCTGGGAACCTGGATTCTGGTCGTTTCCCAGCCCCCCTGGGGTGTCACTCACGCTGTCATCCACCAGGTAGGCATTGATGAAGTGGGCCAGCAGGTTACAGCCCCACAAGAAAACCACATCTCCCAGGAGGTGAGGGATTAAACCGCTAAAAAACAAGGTGAGCAAAGATAAGCCGGGAGGGAGGAGAGCATTTCCTGGGGGCTCCACACCCAGGAGGCAGCCAGGAATGTTCCATGCTCCGAACTTCAGCACATCCAGTATCTCAGGCAGGGCCAAGGGGCCAGGGCCCTCCACACCAGCAGGCAGTGTTCCTTCCTCCAGGGGTGTTACATGCTGTGACTGACACCACAGAGTAGTTCATGGTTTCACAAGCAGTTTTCAAACCACAGAAGCTAGGCCTCAAAGTGTGAATGTTGCTAAGTCTGGGATTTCTATACAGATTATGAAAGAGTGCCTATGTGTGTAGTTTTCTCCTGGCCTCAATACCTAATCGACTCTCACAAAACACTTTGCTCAATGCATCCATTGTCTTCACTCCTGGAATGTTCCATGCAAGACATTCCATGCAAGCTTTCACAAGGACTGACCCGAAAGTGATGGCCCTTGTCATGAACAGCTCTGCAAACAGATACAGGAGGCCCCTAGGATACAGTGCTGAGGGTCCGTGGGGCTGTGTGCTGCCTGTGGGTTTTTTAACGTGCTTATTTACTTGTTTAGCTATGCAGTGACTTAATGTGATTTCCAGAAGAATAGCTATCTCTTGGGAAGGGAAGCAGAATTATGATTTCTGAATTTTTTAAAATCTTACTTCAAAATATTTTAAAAGTTCACTAGAGTTATATGCAGCACGTCTGTTATGATATTAACAAAACAAACCTTTGTAAATGCAATTTCTAATCATGTTGCTTCCACCTGTGCTCAAACCCTCCACACATACTCTTTGGTGCTTTCTGAGTGGTGTGGCATCTATGTGTGTCGCCTATTCCACAACCACGGGAAGGAAAAGAGAACCCAAAGGCTAAGTAGTCCAGTGGGAATGCTATTTACACACCAGAATAAAACTACACGATGAGTGGAAAACGCCAGAGGTGGTGAGGAGTAAGTAGTGTTTCAAAGTCTGATTCACCAGTCACACAGGCAAACATTTATTCACACATATACACATGTGTACATGCATATGCATGTGTGTGTGGACATATATAAATATGCGTATGCATAGAAGTCAAGGTTTCTCAACTCTGGCACTAGCGACACCTCATTGTGGGGGCTGACCTCTGCTTACTAGATATCAGTTATGACAACCAAAAGATGTCTCCAGACAGTACCAATGTCTCTGGGGGCAAAAATCACTTCCAGAAGAGAAACACACACACACAGAGTTGTTTCTTGGTTAAATGAGAGATCATAAATAAAAACACCTGGCCAACTACAAAATCACAGTGTGAGTCAGTCGAGAGCCCTATATTTAGTATACACCCATGTCACTGCCTAGACCTTAAAAAGGCAAAACAAATGACCCTTGTCAGGCCCCGCTTTGGGGGTTCCGTTTGTGGATTATTCTACCAGGACAGTCTTTTCGGAATGAATTTTCTTTACAGGTAAAGAGAGTGTGTGAGACACAAGGGAGGCAGAGTCTGTGGCCCTTGGGAGACGTGTGCCCTGCTGACAGGCGCTCTGCACAAACGCAGGCCGCAGGGCCAGGTGTTCTGACTTTTAAAGAGAAGCCAGAAACACGGATTGTTATGTGAAACATCCTGAAGGTGAAGCACTCATCTGTCAGAAATGCTGTCAAACAAGCCATCACTGGAGTCAGCCTGTGGGCTGCCAGTGTTCGACCCTCAGTCCATGTCACAGATTTTCAGTCACTTTTCAGCAGTGAAACCAAGGACGATGGAGTGTCATGTCCAGCCCCATGCCCACCCCAAGCCCTGGGCAAACGGACGGGGTCGGGGGTCAGTCCAGGAGACCCGGGCCCGCACATGCCGTGGAAGTGCAGCTCCGCGGCGGGGGCAGGGCCTGGGGTTAGTCTGGGGCCGCGGCTTGAGAGGGAGCCTGTTAATAGAGCCATGCCCATGGCCAACTTTAGGGGTATAAACTCACGTACACAAAAAATCCCAGCAGCCCCTCCTCTTTGAAAATCTTCCCAATGGAGCTCAGCACACCGCTGTGAAGAAAGCAAGACAGGGAGAGAGGTTACCTGATCACCTGGAGAAGCCCATCCCGCCACCCCGACCCGCTCAGAGCCATCAAGTCCTGGCTGGGATGGGCGGGAAGATTACCGGGCAGAACCCAGTGGAGATTACAGAGCTCTTATTTGGAGGTGAAGGGGCACATACCCAGTTCACAGATACTGGAGAGACACTACCAGCACTGGGGCAGAACCCTAGCATTTAGCAAGCAGTTTTCTGTGGGTCTGGAATTTAGGAATAAGCCTTCCAGCCTGAGTGCTGCACTATGATGAGCACGTGTCTTGCCTGGCCCTAGAGTTTATCTCTGGCTGAGCACCCGTTGGCAGAGAAGCCTGTATGGTGACAGCAGCGGAGACTCGCCTCCCAGAGGGCAGGGGAGGAACACAGGGCCCTGCAGCGGAGGTCCTGGAACCAGACCTCCCAGATGCAGCCTGGGAAAAGGCATCTGGCCCTCCCCAGCAAGGAGCTTGGGGGCAAGCGCCCCGGTCACCATAGCCTATAGGATGGGCTTCTAGGTGTGAAATGCAAAGGAGGCTCAAGAGCAACCTCTGGGACCTGCGGCTAACACTGCCAAGGGGCCTGTCCTACTCCGTGCAGCGGTGGCCCAGGAGAGGAAAACACGGTGGGAGCCAAAGCCCTGGCCAGTGCTGGTCCCAGGGCACCGAGCCCCACCAGGCCCCACTACCTTCCTTCTCAGAACCGTGGCTTGGTCACTTCTGGTCCTGTCTGCCAACCTCACATTTCAGTCTGGGGAATGGGCTGATTACCCATTAGTGAACCCAAAATGAGGCCCCATAGCAGCCAAGCTTCCTGGGGCAGTGGCCCCACAGGACAGCTACAGAAAACAACGGAACCCAGGAAAGAGAATCAGAGAGGAAGGGTAACAGAGGCGCGTCCTCCCGTCACATCCTCTGGGATTTTCCTATCCTGGAAGAGGGGCAGGGAGGGCATAACTGCCACATGGAAGGGCTGTTATCTATGCCCCCTCACCCCACACACGGGGCGGGGCACGCAGATGCTAGGTATTTGGTAATCAACTGAAGCGGCCAGAGGAGGAAAGAGCTGTAAGCCAGGTGCTATGACAACTGGAGAAGTCATTAGGGCATAATCTAGGTATCCAGGAGGGAACCCTGGCTCAGTCCTAAGCGGCAGACTCACCTCTGGTGCCAGGACTCCTACTCCAAGCCACCTCCACTCCCACCCACTCCCTCTGCCGGGCACTCAAGCTCATCCTGGGCTGCCAGACTAAGAGATACAGAGAAAATGCCCTGGACACGGACTGTGGGAGCCAGTACCACGTTCCTCTGAAGCCGGCACATTAGAACTAAGGCAGAAAAGGGGCAGACTGACCCAGCATGGCCTGTCCTTGCAGACTGTGAATGGTGATGACACCACACCCATCACCAAGAATTACCCACCTGTACTTGGCCTCCCGTCCCACAAACTGAACCATGCAGCGCATTGAGATGACTGAGGAAAAAGAAAACACACACAGGTGAAATGACACAAATACACACAAAGTCCATGGCAGCCAGCTGTGGGGCACCTGCTGTAGTGGCCGCTGCACAGCATGGCCTGTGTCGGAGCAGGAGGGGAGGAGGGCCTCTGGGCTTCCCCGTCACACCCCATGACCACAGCATCCCATTTCTTCTTCCTGGGAAAAGCCCCACACCCTCTGGACAGGACTCCTGGCCAATCTCTCCTCAGTGGGGTTGCAATAAAATACCCCCACCCCACTGCCACTTCCCAGTAATTCTACAGCTTCCCAGCTACAGTCCACGAGGGGGCATCCCACGGCTGAGCTGCAGTCTCCAGTGGGGCAGCTCACCATGCAGGGGGTGGGCCAGCATGCGGGACACGCACTGCATCATCATCTCGTAGGAGGTCTGCAAGAGAGCAGGGGCGGGGCACTCGCTACGGCCTGTCTCCGGAACTGGCTCTCGTGGGGAGCTACCCTGAGATCCTGCAGCCCCCACGTGGGGTCAGTCTACCTCAGATGGCCCCACTTGTTGCCCAATCCCAACTCCCTCAGCCCAGGAGGGCTGCTGGGTCCCAGGCCAGGCCCCACATTGGCTAAAAGCTTTCTGGGATTCCCTGCAGTGCCCACACTGGGGCTTCCATGTCCTCCCTCCCACGAAAGCATGAAGACCCAAGTCTGAGACCCTTCAATGACCTGCCCAACTCGGCAGTGAGAAATAACCCGACTCCCCTGAGGGCCTCTCCCTCTCCAATTCCAGTACGCACCTCCTTCACCACTTTCCGCAGAGAAGTCTTCATGTCATCCTTGTTGGAAACCTGCTCGATCTCGTCCGGAGGGAAAACCTGAGATACACAAAGCAAAGGAGGGCCGATGGCAAAGCACAGCCATGCCTCTGAAATGTAACTCACGGGGCAGAGATGCAGGAAGCAGCTCCTACAACGTTCTCTGGTAACCATAGCTGGGCCAGACTCAGGTAACCGCCAGGGCTGGGGCAGGGGACAAAGGCCCCGCCTGGTGTCACAGCTGTGGAAAAGCGGGAGGACTGCGGAGCAGGAAGCCTCCCAATCAACGAGCCTCAGCGCTGGCCCACCGGGGTCTGGGAACAGAGCAGCGGGACCAGCGCAGATGGCCGCCTCTGGGGTGGCAGGGAGCTCCGGGAACCAGGACCGCTGCTACCTGCGTCGGGAGCTCACCTTCTTCATGCTGCCCCGGGTCACGGTGGAGAGGGCGTTGGACATCAGCCGGGGGCTCAGGCCTCGAAACAGCCCTATCTTCCCATCCACTTGCACAATGTACTTGGCTATAAGGAAGCAGGGGTGGCAGTGTCACACCCAACCTAGACACCCACTCCAGTCACAACCCCACCCTGTCCCTCAGCACACGCTGCCTTGTCACGGAGGAGAGGTCCGTCCAGGACTCGGAAGCGATCAGGCCCCACCCCCGAATTCTTCTCGAGCCCGTTCCTTTGTGTAAAAGCCTTTGAAAACTATTCTTGACAAGTTCATATACTGCCCTTTTTTCACTTTGAAAAATCTACTTGGCAAACTCAGTTGTAGTTTTTCAACTCAGCAACTTTAGTGCTGCTACCCTGAAACCAGTGTCGTTTATAACAAATGTTTTCTCGGGGGAAGAAGGAAAGAAAGAAGGTCGAGTTCCCACAGGCAACGACAGAGTTTGCAACCTGAGGGAGGGAAAAAGGACAGGGAAGGGATCCCGGAAGAGGCTCGAGTGCGGACTGAAAGGGCCACGTGTTAACCTGGCAGGCTCAGGGAGGCCTGCGGGACAGCCTTGCAAACTCAGAGGCCTACAGTAACCACGAAGGATGGTCTGAAACTTTTCAACCAAAAGCAGTTTATGGCAGGTAGTCATGTCCTAGGCCAGCATCTTCCCTGACAAAGGTCAATTTTCACCTTAATGGAGCCTGCTGCCTTTTCCTTTTCTGCATCTAAGATAACATACCTTTGGAATGTGGGGTAACTTCCTTTTTTCCAGACCCCTCAGGGCACAACCTGTGCACCAGGGGGAAACTGCAAATCTCGGTTATTATTATCATGCTAATTGTTGACAATTAACTCTCCTGTACCCATACATGTAAAAGAAGGATATGTCTATCATTTTACTTTTTATCCAATCCCAGGGATTTACCCACTTTGCTTTCTCTCACCTCCCTAATCTGTCACCAACAGATTTCTTTTTTTTTTTTTTATCCTCACCAGAGGACATTTTTCCATTTTTTGTTCAGACAGAGCGGGAGGGAGAGAGAGGAAGAGAGAGAGAGAGAAACATCGATGTGAAAGGGACACATCGAGTGGCTGCCACCTGCACAACCAACCAGGGCCGGGGACAAACTGCAACCGAGGTACACACCCTTAGCGGGAACCGAACCCGGGTCTCTCTGGACCGCAGGCCGACGCTCCAACCGCTGAGCCAAACCGGCCAGGGCTGTCACCAATAGATTTCATGTAATGAAGTGAATAAATTGAGGTGCAAAACTGCCATTCTCAGGGAGCATTATCTCAATTCTATTGAGGTTTTGTTCCCGGCATTTGTCGACAGTTTGGCTCAAATAAACTCACAAAATTCATCATAGGTTTGAATGTTTCTTATGTTGACGAGAGAGTCCCCTAGCATGCCACAGAGCAGGCATCCCCACCTGTCACTGGGCTTCACCCAGGACTCCACCTGGCACCTGTTGGCATTTACTAATGAAGATGTGGGGAGGAATGGCAAGAGACGTCCAAAACAGAGTGGCACGCCCAGACTAGACACCCAGTCCACCTCTGCTCTCACCTATGAACTAGTTCATAGAAAAAACATAAGCATCCAGTGCTTTTTTCATTAGGGTCTCTGAAAGGATCACTTTTTAAACGTTTTGCTGTTTTACTTAATATCAACTTTTAGACTATGTTCAAAAGGGCGATGTATTTTTATAAGGCTGCATACTTGGAAGCTGGCAGAACATTCTCCCCGACAATGAGCTCGCCCTCAGACCGTGACTCTAGCTCTCTGGCACCGCACAGAGGCAGGAACCTGCATGTCAGGCTTTTCTCTCGGCAACATATCTGCCAACCCAGCAATCCAATGCCACTGCTATCGTGGGCTTCCACTGGGCCCAGAGCATGTTACCTGCATACGTGGATTCCTGAGATGGGGAGAGAGGAGCGGGAGGGAGAGGACACAGGGGCCTGCCTCAGAGTGAGCAGGCAGAGGAAGCTTTGCTTTGCCGGAGCTCCAGTCAGTACATGGGAGAGGGACGGGGTAATGCCAGTGTCCTCCAGCGAGACACTTAACCTCTTTCTACTCGGCTTGCCCGCCAGTGCCAAGAGTTAAGGAACCCTTCTTCTCCCCACCTCACAGATGAAGTATGAACAAGTGAGAGCAAAGAAAGGCATGCAGAAACACTGACAGAGGCCATTCTGGGCCCAAAGGGGCTCCCTTGTTCCAGGGTTTCTCTGAAGTCCTGAGAAACTGTCCAGGAAGTTCTTTGGGTTACATCTTCACCGGGACGTGGGGAGGGATGCTGTCCACACAGGCTCTAGACATCCAGAGAGCAGAGCCCTCTCCCCTGGGAGAGCAGTTCAGTGTCTGGAAACACCCAACAGGCATCTGCTACAACAACTGGACTGAAACATTTACGTAAACCGGGGTGGGGAGCACCTCAGAACTCTGCTCATCTTTGCAAGAAGCGGTAAAGTGGGTGAAGACCCCGCTACCTGAGTCCTTTCGTGAATGACTGTGTAACGTGAACAGAGCGGGCTCTACCCCGAGTCCCTTGCATGGCTGGAGCACACTCAGCCTTAAACAGAGGACCCTCGGAGGGGCCGGCAGCCCACACGCTGGCTTCCCACAGACCGTGTTGACTGTATCCACCAGCCTCACTGTACTTTGGTGGGGAGTGCCTTCCTAATTTTGATCCCCCCTCCTCTACACTGACAATCTTTCAGTAAAAAAAACAAACACGAACACATTTCCCTACAAGATGACATGTTCTGTCTGGCCCCAGACTGCGCTCAACAACTCAGCGGCAAGACTGAAGACAAACATGACATCAGATTCTGCCAACAGTGTATGAAGTGAAAGAAGGGACAGAGGGAAGCTCCAAGTTACTCAGTAGAAAGAGATCTTCAGAGAACATTCTAGAGTGGCCAAACAGGTAAGAGCAGAGGTGGAGGAAGCATGAGAGGATCAGGCTGACTGTGAGCACAGACAACAAGGGCACATTTAAAGAAAGTCCCCATCATGGTCACCCTGTGAGGGTGGGGACTGGGAGAGGGACAGTGATGGGGGACTTGGAAAGATCTGGTGCAGCTGGAGCCCAGGGGCCAGGGGATTAGCAGCAGAGGCAGCCAGGTGGGCTTCGCCGGCATTGGGCAAGCTCCACTATGCTGGGCTTCTTGGTGGAGACCTCGGGACAGGCAGAGCTGCTTGGACGGGGAGGGTGTATGAAGGGCCAGCACAAGATGCTGAGGCTCCTCTGCAGAGGAATTCAGGGCCAGGGCAGTTAAGCTGCCTGCCCAAGTTCACATGGCTGGTCAGGGCACACCACAGGTGAAGCACGACTCACCACGCACCGGTTTATATTCAGTAAGTGGAGATGCCAGAATGAGTTGGCACCATTCCTGGGGAACACAAGGGAAAGAGGAAGAAGAACAAAGGAAAAGAACCCAGGAGACCCCAACAGGTCTCCTATCTGAGTAGCAAAAAAGAAGAAAACCTAGTAACAGGGCTGGACTGCTCAGAAGGCAAAAGAATACCCTCCTCCCTCCCCAGCCCCATTCCAGGCACAGCCTGGGGGGAGGGATAACAGGGACCAGGGTCCCGACTAGCTCTTCCCTGGAGTGTCTGCCCCTCCCCCTGCCTGGCTTGCCTGCTGGCAGCTTGCACGTAGAGGAGCTGGACCAAACCTGTATGTATTGTTCACCTGCTCCCACCCCAACACCCTGCTGCCTCCGGCCACACTTGTGGATGCCCTTCTCCATGCCAGCTCTGACTCAGTGCCATGCTGCCCATGTGTTCCCCAGAGCTAACTGGGCCTGCTCTCCATCTGATGCTTCTCTCTTGCTGGTGTGGGCTTTCCTGTCTCGGAAGCACACTCACCGTAGGTGAAGAAGCTCGGCAGATACAGGACCTTCCTCCCCAGCACATTGGTCCCAATGGTGGGGGGCATCGGCTCATGACCCACCTTCAGAATCAACAAATACAAAAGGAAGGTCAGATTGCACTGCTGATTTAGTGTCACTGCTTCTCATCTCCCAGGCCTCTGATTTTTTATCCACAATTCCAACACTGCTCCTGTTGATGTTTTCTTCATCAAAACATGCAAAAATATCATCAGTTCTATGACCATCAGTATCAGGGAATCTCCCAATGACAGAAATGTTAGTCCCAGATACCAACCCCACCACAATCCAAGTCACCGCCATTCCCCAACACTGCTACCTTCGAATTCCAGATATTCCCAGAACAAAAGCCCCTACTTTTATCCACTTCGAACCCATGTACACCGCAGAATTAACCTGTTTATCCTCATCTCCAGGTTAAAAACTTCAGTCTCCATCTTAAATGTGGTAACACCAAAACACAGCACACCCAGATCTCAGTCCCAAACCTCAGACAGCTCAGCTCCAAGTAACCCCAAAGTTTACCCACAACTCAAATTTTTTACCACACCCACAGAAGATGCCAACAAATCCATCCCTCACTCCCAGGCAGAGCAAACTGTTACCTCAAATCCCAGTTGCTCCTCCAATAATTCCTCAGCCGTATTCTAACCTCAATCACTCACATCCTTGTGACAGAATGTCCCAGCATTTCTGTGGGGCTATGGCCACTTTGGCTGTGTAGATGCTGCTTACATGTTAAACTCATGGGTAGGTGAAGGACCAAGCCACCCATATCCTGTGTGTGGGGAGGTAGGGTCTTTCTGAGGGGTAAGGCCAATTATGAGACTCGCTCTGCCGCCAGGCAGGAAGCCAGGTGTCTGGGAGACAAGCCCCTAAGCAGGGTGTGCGCTGTCTCCTTCCTTGACAGGGGCTGGGACAGCAGCCCTGTCCCTCAAAGCAGGCCGGCGGAGTCCAAGAAGTACAGCAGCAGCTCTGGAGTGTGGAAGGCAGGAGCGGAGGGACTGGGAAGCTCTGCCCCAAAGACTGGACTGGGAATGCTCCCATGCTCTCCAGGTGCAACCCCTTTCCTCTTTGCTGTTTTTGAAAGTTCACACTGTCCCTCGTGGATGTGACTCTGAGCTACATGACAGATTACTGATAGTAAAATAAAAAAACCCTCTGGCCCTGGCCAGTGAAGCTCAGTGGTCGGAGCCTCCGTCCACAGACCAGAGGGTCACAGGTTCTGTGTGGGAGGCAACCAACTGATGTGTCTCTCTCACACAGATGTTTCTCTCTCTTTCACCCTCCCTCCCACTCTACCTAAAAATCAATGGGAAAATATTCTCGGGTAAGGATTAACAAACAAATAAAAAAACACCTCTGGATGAGGACCTTTAAAAAAGTCTACCGCAGGGGAGTTGGAGAAAAGGGATAAACCAGCTGACCTAAACAGTTAGCCCTCCTCCCCTTCCAGACCTTTCCTCTTCGTGGTTAAAAGCTCGAAGGTTCTGAGTTTTTATTGTGTTCTCTTACACAGGCAACATTCCCTTCATCCACTCTACTCTAAGTCTGACTACTGCTCGTTTGCTATCTTAGCCAGTCTTCACAATTTGGGAGTCCCACTGATTCCAATTTCAACCTTGTATCTGCTGTGACCCTTCACCTCATGTCCCCAAAGCTCCCAAATCCATCGAGTCTATCTTTTAATTTCCACCTGGGTGATCAAAGGCACACTGGCCATATTTCACCCCTATTCTCCTTGCCTTCAAGTTTACATTATTTGTGCCCAAGTCATACCTACCCAATGTCATCCTCAAATCTATTAACCCAGTCCAAAGCCATGGCTCCGTACCACATTCTGACAGAGCCAGTCCATCCCCCTTAAATCTCCAAATCCTGAAACCTGACACCCACGAGCCCTGATCTGAGGCACTGCGTCCTTATTTACCCCAAATCTGCCACTCCAATCCTGCTACCCCCTAAAACTGATATCTGCCTTTTTGCAAAATGTTACTGATTCCCAAGCTATCCCCACTAAAATTGTACCCTAAAATATGTTACACTCAACACCAGCTGAGTTCAAATCGGACAGGTCACCTGTCACCCCAACTGGGCTTACTCATCCTTCCCGCCCCACCATCCGGGTCTTCTCACCCTTTAGTTTCCCTTTATTCCCCAATTCCCCATTCTGCCTCATTCCAATTTCTCTCTTCAAATCACTCTTATTTCAATTTTCTTCTCAAACCTGTAAACCAAATCTACGATGGTCCAAATGATGAAGCTACTTCCCACTTCCTTCGCATGGAGCCCCTGGACTCCATGGATTCCTATACTCTAGCGTCCTCCACTCCACAGACCCTCCTATCTGCCAGCCTATCCCCGCCCTCACCCAACCTCACTTCGCCAGCCGAAAAACTCAGCTCCCAGTATCCTTACATCGCATCTCAGGTACCAATTTCCCAAACCCGTAATCTCTGTTGCTGTAAAAACAATCCTAATTCTGTACGTAAAGCAGCCCTCACTCCCAAATCACAACCAAACATCTTTCTCTGTTGGCCATTTCCAAGTCTCAATCACAGAGTCTAGTCAGGCACCCTGATATCCCTGACTGAATCTCCTCATTCTTTGTCATATTCCTGGTCGTATCGCCAAATCTATTGCCCCATTCCCTTTATCTCCTCTATTCCATGTCTGATTTCAATTGCTCCCATTGAATTCCCTCTTATTCCAATTGTATCTTCCATGGTCAGGACAATTATTAAGACAGTAAATCTGACACCCATTTGCTACAATTCAAATCAAACGTGAAACTTTGGTTGGGTCTCCATCTCAGTACCCCCTAATGCCCACTCTTCTTAACTGGAGAATCCAGGCTAAATCTTCAGGCCTGAACCACCCCCCTTCTAAACAGCGCTCATCTGTTACCCCCACCTAATTCTGCCAAATGCATCCCTCCACCCTGCCTCCTTCCAACGCAGTCTCTCCTTTCTCAAGCAGCCTGCTTCATCTGTAAGGCATTGCTGGTCACCGCCAATATACCCAGTGCGCTGCATGGCACTGTTCCAGACATCCTACCTTGGCCTCAGTTTCTGCCAGTTCCTCTCCATCTTGTCATCCTATGTCCCAACTACCCCTTCTGCTCAATTCTAGTATTTCCAAACCCCTTCAGCCCATCCCCCCAAATACAAGGGCTGTGATCCCCATCTCCCGACCCCAACCGTGACTTCCATTTTCTCCTCCAAGTGCGTCATCCCTTTCCCTCAAAAGCCTCCCCCTCGCGCCCCTCTCCAGACAAAACGCCACTACTCCCCTCCCCCACTGCGTCGCCCTATGTTCCCCTCCTTTCAAACGCGTCACCCCGTTCCCTCCTCCCATCAAATCTGTCGTCGCCATCAGCTCCACAGTCCCCCATCTCCACGAAAGCTCTCCCCTGCTAAATCCTCCGCCTTCGCCCTCTTCCCCCAAATTCCGTCACCACCAGTTCTCGAGCTCCCATTCCCTTCTTCCTGCAGTCTGATGCACTTTTTCTCCTAAATTTTTGGCCCTGGCCCCCTGTCCTTTGTCTTACCAAACCGCTTTAAATCCATCCCTATCAAACCCAGAGCTCTTGCTCCCTTCTACCCTGAATATGCGCTCATCTTCTAAATACTTTCCCTTGGCCCCCAACCCTCCTTCCCACCCATTCACCAAAACACCCTGCCCCTCCCCCAATTCTGTTGCCTTTTTCCTCACCCCAAAACGATGCCCCTTCCTTCCTATTCCAAGTTCATCGCCTCTATCCCCGAAATCTGTCTCTATCCCTTCGCCCTCTCTTTGCACCCCTACCCCTTGTTCCTTCCACCCTTTCCCAAATCTGTCGCTCCACCCCTTCGCCTACTCTATTGCACCCCCAAACCCGTGCCCCCTGCATCCCCCAAACTCTTCTCGTTTTCCTTCTCTCCGGTTCTTTCGACCCACCAAACCCTCGGTCCCCGAAGCTCTCCCCAAATCTGTCGCCATCGACTCCCCCACCCCAATCTGACGAGATCGAGGCCTGTCACCTTCACAGGGGCCCCCACCTCCCTACGGCGCCCCCATTCCCCACCTGGATGAGCAGCTTCACGTAGAGCAGCGGATGGCTGAGCGCCGTCACGCCCGCGCCCAGTGCCACGAAAAGAGCCTCGGTGGTCGGGGCGTTGTCCCCCGAGCCCAAGCCCCCGGACGCGCCGTCCATCCTGCGGGCTGAGGGCTGCGCCGCAGGCCTAGGGTGGCGCGGGTGGGCGCGATGCGCGGGAGGCGGGTCGCGAGCCCGGGCTTCGACCCCCGCCGCCGCTCCGCCGCGAGCTCCGGCTCCAGCTCCGGCTCCCGCCATCCCCGCGGCACCGCCGCGAGCCCAGGGCACCACTTCCGGGTCTGAGGCCCCCATGGCGCCCGGCGGCGAGGTCACTCCCCGTCACGTGACGGACGGCGCCCCGCCCCTCGCTGGCGTCAGGGGGCGGAGCCGGGCCGCACCACTCGCGGCGGCGGGGGAGCGCGGGAGGGTGGCGCGGTGAGTGGCACGCGCTGGATATCGTCCCGGGCCGGGTTGGGACCCGGCGCCAAGCTGGGCGGAGGCTGAGGGTCAGCGGTCGCGGGCGGCGCGGGGCGCGGGCCTGGGGCCTGTGTAGGCCTCCGCAGGCCTGGGCGCTCCCCTGAGAGCCCCAGTGAGCGGCGGGGGCGGGGCTTGCGGCTCTGGCAGCCAGACACCCCCAATATGGTCTGCGGCGATTCCCAGCCCCGTCCCGGGCTCCGGCCGTGTTCTCTGCAGGTCTGCGTCCGCCCCTTTGCGGCCCAGATCCCGGGGAGCGGCCTGCGAGGCCTGCTGCGGCAGGGCCACCCCTCTGCGATCTCCTCTTTGCCTTCCCGCCAGACCAGATGCAGCGCTCAGGCTGGCCAGCCTCCTGCGCACCTGAGTCTTCGCGAACCTCCTTCAGAGCCCACGGTTAGAAAATGTTTTGCTCCAGAGTACTTGGCCAGTCTCCACTAGATTCGGGGTTCATTGTGAGCACACGCAGGCTTGTGCCTGCTAGGTGTCCATAATCTAACCTTTAGTTAATTAAAATGAAATAATAACTGGCCCTAAAGTTACACTTACTTTGTGCCAAAAACATTTATCTATCTATCTATCTATCCATCTATATCTACCCATCTATCCACCCATCTATCTTATCTATTTATTTAGAGAGGGAGAGCTAGAAACATGATGTGAGAGAGAAGTGTGGGAGATGTGAGAAACATCATGGGGCGCCTCCTGCACGCCCCTTACTGAGGATGGAGCCCAAAGCCTGGGCATGTGCCCTGACCGGGACCCTGCTCAGTCCACTGAGCCACACCACTCGAGCATGCCAGACACAGTTCAAGGTGCTTTGCGCCATGTTAACTCCAGTATAATCCTCACAACAACCCCTAGAGGAAGGTACAGCTGGTCCTCTAATAACATTTTGTTCAATTTCCTTTCTTTTTGCTATAACGTTGATGAGATACATAGGAACTTACCTCCTGTTTATATCAACTAGTCTTTGGTAAAACCGGTTTTGTTATGGGGTTAAGTGAGGATTTACTGTATTAAAGCAGGTGCCCTGTTCCTGTTTACAAATGTGTCCACCCCTGCAATGACACCTAGAAGGGCGCCCTGCTATTTGTGAAGGTGCTCAGGAAGTTTCTGTTTAAACAGAAGAAATTGAGTAAGCCAGAGTCTGCAGGAACACGGCCATGAGGGACCTAGCCCTTTGCCCGTGTGCATCCTGTGTTCATTGTGAGAAAGTTTGTTAGAATAGACGTCTGCCTCCTGACCACTTAGTCCAGGTTTCCTTCCGTCTGCCCTTCCCAAATCCTTCCTGCCTTAACTCTTAAAAAGCCACCTCCCCCTTGCCACTCCTGACAAATACTTAACACCTTCCACGTCCCAGTCTTGCTAGTCTACCCTCCTTCCCTTTCTCCCCAATGCTGGCTTCCCTAACTCAGATTTGTTCTGGTCTATATCACTGCAAAGCCTCCTAGTCCGCCCCCTGGCCCATGTGGCTCAGTTGGTTGAAGTGTCCTCCCAGTGCATGGAAGGGTCTCAGGCTGGTCAGGACACATGCCCAGGTTTCAAGATTTGATGGAGGACTGGGTGGGGAGTGGGGTATGGGAGACAACCAATCAATGTTTATCTCTCCCTCTCCCTTCCTCTCTCTCTCAATTCAATAATATGTATACAGCCGTCCCTCGCCACTTCACACTTCAACTTTTGCGGCTTCACTCTATCGCGGTTTTTTCAAATATATTCATTAAAAAGTTGATCGAGACAGTGAAAATGATACAGCGCGCGCTCAGTTGTCTGAGTCAATTATACACCCCTGTATTACAATTACAATTAAAATTACTGTACATATGGACTGCAGGCCTATGTATTCGAGCACCCCAGGAATCCTTCAATGCCAGGTGCAACCGCTAGAGTCTGGAATGGATTAACCGCGATAAACAAGGGACAACTATATATATATATACATATATATATATATATATATACACATATATACATATATATATATACATATATATATATATATTGTCCTGGCCATCTTGCTCAGTGGTTTGGTTAGAGCCTCTGCCCTTGGACCAAAGCTTTTCGGGTTCGATTTCAGGTCAAAGGCACATACCTGGATTGCAGGTTCAAGCCCCAGCCTCAGATGGGTTGTGTGGGAGGCAACCAATTAATGTCTCTTTCTCTCTTACATCAATGTATCTCTCTCCCTCTCTCCCTCCCTTCCACTCTGTGTAAAAAAAAAATCAATGGAAAAATCAATGAGGATTAACAACAACAACAATAATAATAATAATATATTTTTAAAGCCTCCTAGCCCTTTCAGGTTACTCTGTTTTCTTCTTCAAACACAACTTTAATTAAACCTACCTCCTGCCCCAGGAGCACTTTAAATGACTTCCTTTTGCCTGGATTCTGATTTTGTTTTCGCAGCAGGGCCCTTATAGTACAGTTCATCCACAGCCTCGTCTGGGATTACAGCGGCACGCTAACTCTCCACCCAGAAGTCAGATTCCCGAAACTTCCTCACACAAACCTTTTCCTCCTCTGGGCTTTTCCTCCCCATTTTTCCCTAGCTGTCTGTTTTTCCTGCTGCCCTCAACTGTGGGTCCACTGTTTGCCCTTTCACTTACTCTGCCTTGCGTGGTCACCTAACGTTTTGTGTGTATTTGGTCCTTTCAGACAGTCAGACAGTGGTTCCATGTCTGTAAGGCAGCCATATGTTATTGTCTTGCATTATTTTGTATCTTCCCCAGCACCAAATATGGGAATATCATATAGTAAATGTTCAGTAAATTGTTTTTGGTTTTTCAGTCCTCAACCAAGGATATTTTTCTATTTATCTTCAGATAGAGTGGAAGGGAGGGAGAGAGAGCGAAACACTAATGTGGAAGAGACACATCGACTGGTTGCCTCCTGCATGACCCGGACCGGGGCCCAGGATGAACCGCAACTGAGGTACGTGCCCTTGACTGGAATCGAACCCTCGACTCACTGGTCCGCGGGCTGACGCTCTAACTGCTGAGCCAAACCAGCCAGGGCTTCAGTGAATTGTTTTTAAGTGATTGAATAATTTCCCTAAGCAAAGACATTATGGTAAAAATAGGTCAGTTAAAGCAGTTAGACCCCTAGGACACTGAACAGAAGCAAATGTAAAACTACACTCTGGCTATAGTTCCACAGCTCAGGGCTCATAGGAACACCAAGAAAAAGAAAAAATGTTCACAGTAAAAACACAGACCACTCACAAACACGTCCCACAATGACAGTGAATGGGCAGAACAGGAAGCTTACTACTCTTGGGAACTTCACGTCCTAGAGCAATCTGAAAGAAACTCGAAGGGAGAAAGTAGTTTTCAAATGAAGGAAAAGATAAAGCATAGAAAGTACTAGAAAAAAGACATTGTGAAAAAAGAACAGGTGTATTTGAAAAGGAATCAAACATCTGGAAATGAAAGCCTACTCACTGACATGACTGAATGAAAGAAAATCTTGCTCATAGTTGACGCTGCTGAGCAACTGGCTGTGGTGTGTCTGTACCTGGAGCAGCTATCTCTGGGCTGGTCGGCCCCCCACCCCCACCCCGGTCCCGTTCCATAGAGTGCTTGCCACACCCTGCTGTGGCTGTCTGCTTTGTCAGTCTCCCATTAGAGCACAGGGACTGTCCTATTCATGTTGGCACAGTGCCTAGCACATGGCAGGAACTCACTAATGTTTCCTAGAAAATATGTGAAAAAGCAAATATATATATATTTTTTAAATCCTCACTGGAGGATATTTTTCCATTGATTTTCAGATAAAGTGGGAGGGAGGGAGGGAGAGACACACACCAAAGGGTTGCCTCCCGCATGACCCCAGCCAGGGCCACGGTTCGAACTGCAACCAAGGTACATGCCCTTGACTGGAATCGAACCCTCAACCCTTTGGTCCACAGGCTGACGCTCTAACCGCTGAGCCAAACCTGCCACTGCACAAAAGGACTTTTAACAAAGTTATTTGTGTTAACACCACTTACAGAATGAGAACTTTAGCAAGACCCATAGGCCCCAAAGTAGGATCTAACAAACAGAAAATTAACAAGAACTAAGATTCCTGTAGACTTTGAGAATTGCCAAGTGTGTAAACCACCAGTCTCGAATCCTGTGGGAAACTAATGAAAAGAGAATGCAAAATAATAAGTGCCCACTATTGCAACTAAATTGACATCACACTAATCAGGCCAGGAGTGAACTTGAGGCGATGTCCAGGTCCGCGCGAGAGTTCAGGACTCATCTGGGGACAGCGAGGCACAGCAGGTGTCAGGAGAACTTACCGGGTGTAAAGCCTGGGTGCAGGTTCCCTGTTTACTAGTTCTAGGCGAGAACATTCTCGCTGCTGCCAGGTGGGCCAGTCACTTCAAGGTCATTGATGCCATGAGGCCTTCGGGATGCACGGTCTATGAAGGAAGCACGATTTTAGCAGCTGCGACATACACCCTATTGGCCCACATCTACTGCTGCGAGCTCAGTGTGGACACCACGCTCTTGTGAGCCAGAGGGCAGTCTGATGCCAGCCTCCCTGTGGTCTTCCTCCTCCATTTCGTCATACCTCCTGTGGAGACAGCACCTCCTTAAAAGCCCATGACTTCCCCCCTGAGATTACACCCTCTGCAGGCCTTCTCTAGAAACAGCCCACCTGGGGAAGGAAGCATGCCGTCTGGGGTCAGAAGTGTCTGGCTGTGAATCCTGGCATTGCTGTGGCCGTGAAGGCGTCTCTGAGCCTCGGTCTCCCCAGGTGTGCAAGGAGAACTGGGGATAAGGACTATGACAGAGTGACAGAACCACCCACCGAATACATTCCCAACCTCCCATCATTCCTTCTTTTGTGGGTAAGTTCATTGGTATAGTCCAGCCCTTCTGCACAAAGCAGGTTGGTTACCTTGCCGGTGTGGGACCGCCTCCACCCAGGAAGTAATAGGACTCTCACTAGCTGCTGACAGACAGCTTCCGCAGTTCCTGCCATGGCAACTCTCTGAGTTAAGGGAGCAGAGAATTATGCTAAGGTAGAGCCACTCGATTCAGGAAACACCTCTTGTCCTAATTATGCGAGAAGAAGGTACATGGTAACTGTGATCAGCTCGCGTTCCGGTACATCACACAGGTCATCGGAAATCTGGCACAAGGGCCCTGGCGGTTGGAGCATTGGCCCAAGGACCAAAGAGTCTTGGGTTCGAGTCCGGTCAAGGGTACTTCAGTTGTGGTTTGGTCCCTGGCCCTGGTCGGGGTCCTATGAGAGGCAACCAGTGGATATGTCTCTCTCACATCGATGTCTCTCTCTCTGTCTCTAAGAAGGGACATGGGGCCTCAATGCTCTGGGGGAATGGGGCCTGTCACAGTGAGCGCAGCACTCACCCACCTGCTGTCAGAAAGGGTCAAATGCCCGGCTTGTGTTCAGCTCTGTCATTTTCCCTCTCGATGGACAAAGGTGAGTCCATCTAGACTCTTGTGTTCAATGTCTGTCTGTCCTAAGAGGTGGGGAGTTTTCTTCTCCTGCAGTAATCAGTAAAATCAAACATTAATGTGCCCTCGTCCAGAGTGTGGGTGAGTTTGGGGATCAAGAGGCGCTCAGTGGGAGACTATTCAGCGCCCGAAAGGGATGAACTGCTGATCTGGGCAGCGACGCGAATGAGTCTCAAAAACATTATTCTGAGTGAAGTAACCCAGGCACAAAAGAGCACCAGCTGTGTGGTTCCATTCACATGAAGCTCTGAGACAGGCAACATTAATCTGTGGGGAGAAAACAGCACCGCAGTTTCCTGGGGGTGGAGGAATGACAGGCACAAGGAACTTTCTGGGGGACGGAAGCGTTGTTCATCGTGACCGGGGTGGTGGTTACGTGAGTGTATGCACCAGTAAACTCACTAAGCTGTTCTCTTAAAATCTGGGCATTTTGTTGTGTGATCATCATTCCTTATTATACAGAAAATATTTCAGGACTAATATTCCTGTTGCTTTCTCTTAGTGGGTAGCTAGGGGTTTTAAAGGGAAGGTTTGTCAAAGTGTCTGCTGCACACATCCACGCGAATTCTCACACAACCAGAAAGACGCACCTACTCCCTCCTCCACCGCCTCCCTGCCAGCCCTGGCAGAGTCCCGAGCCTGCCCTGCAGTGGCGTGCTGGAGTTAAACACTCGCGGCCGTGTTTATAACAGGCTCTCTAGGAAAAACAAGTTCTGATTTGTAGCGCTTGCTGATTCATGTGGTGTAAATATTCTCGCCGGGGCTGACTTCAGGCTGCTGATGT
This sequence comes from Molossus molossus, assembly GCF_014108415.1. Lineage (NCBI taxonomy): Eukaryota > Metazoa > Chordata > Mammalia > Chiroptera > Molossidae > Molossus > Molossus molossus. The sequence continues at coordinate 8,352,459 of NW_023425402.1, forward strand.
GATGTCATGGATGACGCGCGCACGCCAGTAGGAGAGGCTGCGGCCTACTCTGCCACAAGCCTTGTTTCAAAGCTTCGGGCCTCTTGGCAGAGCTGAGGGGGCCTTTCCGGTCGGCTTGAAGGGTGGCGGGAAGGGACGGACCCTGCCCTAAAGTGGTCGTGGGAGAAACTGACCCCACTGTAAGAGGGCCAGCCTTGCAGGACAGGGCAGTCTGGCAGCTATGTAACGGGTTAGCAACCCCTTGGCAGTGTCAGGATTGTTTTAAATTCCTGAATTTCGATTTCTTCTGGAGAGAAGAAAGAAGAAAACCTGGCACCACAGGGCCTGCATTCCCTCCTGACAGGAACAGGTCAGAGCGGAGTGCAAGCTGCCCGCGGGGCAGGGCGCGGATTCTGCACCCGTCTCAACGGCACCCCTGCGGCTGCGACCAGCCCCGTACCTGCATGGTTCCAGTCGGCACTGAGTTTGTAAACCCTGGTCTTTCTGTGCCATCTCTCAGAATTCGTTTGCTCTCTGGTAGAACTGTGCGTGTGTGCGTGTATGCGTGTGTGTGTGAACCTGCTGGGTGAGCTGAGGAATACCCATGCACACCCACAATCCTCCCAGTTGGAGGAACCAAATTTGGCATCCTAGGGTCCCCATGCTCACTCTGGGTGCTCCGGGGACACCAGGGACAACAGGACATTGCCCAGACCCTCATGCCCAATCCTGGTTGAATGTTAGAAGACTAAAGGATTAAAAAAAAAAAAGAGAGAGAGAGCCCAGTTGACTAAGAATCTCTGATAGTGATAGAGTTTGAAAATAAAATGTTCTAGAGAAACTCTATGATGATAATTCTATTGTGCACCCTTTTAAATTTTATTTTATTTTCAGGAAGGCACCACTTAAGGTGTTTTTTCCTTCGACTAAGGGAGAAGTCACAGGAGTATCAGTGTAAATTCCCATCCCACCCCAGGTTGGAGTTCCCATTCCTGCCTCTAACAAGGTGGCAGGACAGTAATGGAGGTGTGGCTGGCTCCCTCCTGCCCTAGTGGGGACCAAGCGGAAGCCTAACCCTCTCTAGGAGACCAGCTGGGCTCGCAGGGAAGCTGGGCACCTGGAGCTTCTGCCCTGTAAGAGCTCAGGAGGGGCAGAGTAAAGACTTCCCTGGTTCCTTCAAACAACATTTATTGAACACATACTATGTGTCAGACACTTGTAGATGCTGGGGATATAGAAGTAAGCAAAACAGACGGAAACGGCTGCCTACATGGAGCTGACATTCTAACGGGGGACACACAATAAGCATAATAAAGACATCAGTGTATCAGAAACTGAGAAGTGCAAGTGAAAAGAAAAAAAGAAGTAAGAAGTGTGAAAAATAAAGCAGGGAGGAGCACTGGAAATGTGTGGTGGTGTTCAATTTGGGGAGTATATGGGGCTGAGGAAAGGCCTTGGTGAGAAAGGTGACATTTAAGTCAAGGCGAGAGGGTGAGCCATGCAGATATCTGGCAGAAGAGAGTTCTAGATAGGAATGGCAAGTGCAAAGGCCCTGAGGTGGGAATTTGTCTGGCAGATTGGAGGGCAGAGAGGAGGCCAAGTGTTCAGAGCAGAGTGAGCGAGGGGCAGCTGGGCTTTGAAGCCATTGGCTATGGACTTGGCTATGACACCCAGCAAGACACAAACGAGCTATATCCCCAATGCAGACCACAGGAACGTGGCCTTCAAAAAGTGGGGAGACACGGAGGCTAGAGTAGTGGCCATTCAGCCAGCAAGTCTCTGATTTGCCCATGGGGGACGAGGAGGGGGAGGATGGAGGCTCCCTCACTCTGAGTCCCGGGGTGGGAAACTGAGGTGCGTGCCCAGCCCAATGGGCTTAGCCCTGGGGGAGGAGAGAGGGACAGGGTTGGGCCTTGATGAAACCTGGTCAGGGTGGACAGCGAGGTTGAGGATCATTAAAGCCAAACTCAGAGAAGGCAGAAGATGGAGGAGAGAAAACGCCACATCCCTCCACCTCTCCCTGCGTGCTCAGAGCGCCCTGCTCCCACTCCCGAAGACTTGTGGAGGTCCTGCTTGGGGGCAGGCCCTGCGCCAACACCTGGGGACACGGAGACCAATGAGGCAAGGCCCGCCCCGTCAGGGCCTGGAAGGGCGCAGGCCCCAGGCAGGGTTTATGAGTATCGCTTGTCATATTTCCCAGGTTCCGAGCACGGGGCTACTTGTTGGGAGAAAGGAGGAAGGGAGAAACCCGGCAGGCAGGCGGGAAGTGTGCAGCTGTCTGATGGGAGGCTGCGTCCGAGTGGGCTTCCCACCGGTGGGCTCCATAGCAGCCCTCCTGGGAACGTGTGAAAGGGGCGTAGAGAGATGCTTACGGTGGAATCGCAGGCGGAGAGTCGCTGGCTCCTGCCATTGTGTGGGAACCTGGGAAGGGGTGACTCAGACTGGGAAGTGGGTCACCGGAGGAAGGTCGCCTGTGGGCAGGGCAGCAGGACCATCAGTTCTCTTTCTCCACTTGGAAGCCTGTCACGGAGCTGCTCATGTTTCTCCGTGAGCTGCTGTGGAGGAGCAGCAGTCCTGCAGGAAGGCCGCGGCTGTTTGGACGCGAAAGGAGCCCGACCTGGGGTGAGGCCCTGCAGGCTGGCTGTGGGCCACGCCCGGGACGCCCTCTCTGGCACGGCCCGCCACCACGCCTGGCCTGGGGCCTTGCTTCGCTGGCTCCCTTCTGGCGCCTTCCTGCCCCATCCTGGCCCTGGCTCAGCAGGGCCCTCTCTCCTCCCAGAAACACATCCAGTTGCTCTGTCCCCTCCCAGCCTCCTGGGGCATAGCTCCTGCCTCCTGCACATTGGCCGCTTGTTAGTCCAGCCCCAGCCCACTGCTGTTTCACACACGCCGCCCCTGTGCTTCAGTCCTGGTTTCCCAGGCCAGCTCCCTCGGCCCCACCTGCTGTCTGCCTCTGGTGACCTTGAGTCCTTCCTGAATAGTGGGGCGGGTGCCAGGGCCTTGCCCAATCCCTGAGAATGTCAACTTGGAAACTAGATAGTTCACACACCGCCAAAGAAGCTGTTTACGGTCTTCACTGACGTCCTCTGGCTACCCACGTCAGGACTGACACATTTGCTGTCTCGTCTTTCCGCTGTCTTTGCACCCCCTCGGGGACCCTGTGCCTGGGCAGCCAGCTCTCTCCTGGCTTGGGCCTTGGGGGATTGATTTGTGCCTCCCTGTGTTCCTCATGGAGCAGAATGCTTCTGAGTAATTGCAGCCCCCAGGCTGACCGTACGACTTAGGGACGCCCAGACCACCACGGGCAGGGCGTGCATGTGGGCAGCGGCCTGGAGAAGGCCAAGGGCAGGAAGGCTGGACCCAGACTCTCTGAAGGGACAGGCAGCAGCCCAAGCCTTCCCGAGAGCAGCCTCAGCCAATGGAGTGCGCAGGACCCAGTGGGGGCTTCTGGTTTTCTGGGGGAGGGCCAGGCCTGTCCAGTCTGTGAGCAACTAGCTTTTTCCAGCTTCCTCCCTCTAAGTCAGGGGCTGGTGACAAAGGCCCACAGCTCCCATTGGCACTGGTGGTGTGACCTCTGCTCACCATGTGACACCCGGACAGCTGCTGCCAGGGCGTCCTGGAGCCAGGGGGAGTAGGACCGGGGGGGGGGGGCTCTGAGGGTGGCATGTGGGGGAAGGGTTGGCAAAGGCTTCACCATCGCAGGAGCAGGTTTCAGCCGGCTGCTCGCATTGTCCCTGGAGCCTGTCAGTCCTGGCTCCCAGGCCTGTCCGTCACAGGCCATCGCTCTTGGCAGGCGCTGTGCTTGGCTGAGCCTGGGGCCAGGCAGGCAGTGGGGTTGGGGACAAGGGGGAGCCTAGGGAAGATGCTAGGCCAGCCTGTCCCCTCAGGCCTTGGCTTACTAGGCAAAAAAGCTCCTCTGGGGAGTCCTCACTCTCCCCTGAAAAAGTTACACTCTCACGAACCCCTGGAGATTCCTTGCACACACACACACATGCACCCCACATCCACACACATACCACACACATATGCCACATATACCAAACATATCACATACACACATATCACACACACCACACATATACATGCATGCCTTATACACTCTCCACACACAAACATACCACATATCTACTCCACACACACATAACACATAAATACTATGCACAAACATACCTTACAGATGCATACATACATACATACCATACATATCAAAACACACACATACCACACACATGCATATAGGGGTTGGCAAAAATAGGTTTACAGTTGTAAGTATGAAGAACACAGAGTTTATTCTTTAATATTATTATATTATTTATTGGTATTACAACTGTAAGCCTACTTTTGTCACATGCAAACCACGTACATACCTGTATACAACACATACACAACATAGACCATATATACAACACACCACATATCACATACACATAGCCCACAGGTGTACATACTACACACATGCACACACCACACATACCACATTCGCACCACCACAAACACTACATATACACATCGTGTACACACAGCACACATGTTCACACACTATACACACAGAGAGACGTTGCATACGACACACACATACCACATACCCACACATGCATGCACACCACACACATGCCCTGCATATTCACACACTACATACACACTTCACATATATACACACATACTGTGGAGGGTGGCTGAGCCAAGGTCTCTTGTTCCTGTGGTGTGTGCACGGATTCACCCAGGAGCCTTTAGTCCCGAGGCCACTTGTTGACCCTGCGTGCTGGCAAGACTCACGCAGGACGTCCTGAGCTGCGAACAAGAATGTATCGACAGTCAGGACCTTGAGCTCAGAGGCCGATGGTCACATTCGGTGTTTGAGAACAATGAAGCTTTGGAACGTCCCCCCCTTTAATTGCTATATAATAAACTTGCTGGGCTAGCTCGGGGTCACTGTTTCTCCATCAGAGAGCAGTGTCCCACCTGGCCCCAGCTTTTCTAAGTTGATTGTCCTCTCATCAGGAAACCAAGGCCAAGTTTCATTTACATATTCTAAAAACTTGAGGAGTTGACATTTTTTTACTGAGCATCCTCGAGCCTTAATCGCAGCTCTTAATATAGACACGGGGAGATCTCCTTCTTGAGACGTTTTACACCCGGCAATCAATCAGTTCCGCTCCCCTACCTTTCGCTTCTTAACGTGCGCACTTCATGGAGCGGTGTCTCCTCGTTTCGGGCTTCAAGTTCCCCTGTACTCAGGTCCCTGTTCATGCGCCCTTTGCCGAGACCTGCACGGCTAGTCGAACCCGACCTGAGGAGGGGCGACGGGAGCCTGAGAAAAACAGAGACTAGGAAAGACACAGAGACATTCTAGAGAGAACAGCGGGGGCCAGGTGGGACACTGCTCTCTGATGGAGAAAGTGACCCCGAGCTAGCCCAGCCAGTTTATTACATAGCCAACCGAGGGGCGGGCGAGTTCCAAAGCGTCATTGTTCTCAAACACCAAATGTGTCCATCGGCCTCTGAGCTCAAGGTCCAGACTGTCGATACATTCTTGCTTGCAGCTCAGGACGCTCCTGCGTGGGCTTTGCCGGCACACAGGAACAGCAAGAGATCTTGGGCAGAATGTTCCTGCGTGGGCCGTCCAGCAGCAGGAACAAGTGGCCTTGGGACTAAAGGCTCCTGGGTGAGTCTGTGCAAACACTACAGGAACAAGAGACCTTGGCTCAGCCGCCCTCCACAACGTACCATGCATATGACATGCACACACATACGGCACACATCACACATATACACATGCCACACACATACACAGCACACACCATACACACACATCATGTACATACCACACATGTACACACAACACATAACACACACCTATCACACACATACACCACACACTCGCACTTTCTCCCTGGTAGCCCCCAAATGCCCACTGCTGCCCAAGGCTGTTGGTGAGAGGCCTTTTGGGTGCCCCCAGTCCACACACAAAGCCCTCTTCACATCCCAGGGCACAGCCTTCTCCCCAGCCAGCCAGCCACGTGACTGCCCAGCTAGCTGCTTAGTGCTTGTGCCTCCCTCCCTCCCCCACCCCTTCCTCCTTCTACCCCGGTCCCCCACTCTGTATTCGTTTTTCCCACTTCTGGTAAACTGAGCTGCAGGGAAGTGAACTCTTCGATTCTCCTTAGGGCTTGAAAGCAGAGAAGAGGAGAGAAAGCACTGAGACTTATTCACCCCAAGGGCCCGCATGGCCCTGGAATGGAGACGTTGCCCTACCCAGAGGGAGATGTGTGCGCACACATTGAATCAGGGGCTCCTCGGCTTAAATTTCTGTCCCCACTTCCCTCAGCTGGCAAACACCTCAATTCAGCGGACAAAGCCTGCCAGGCTCCTGGGGTCCCGTCAGCCCATGCCCTGCCATTCCCCAGCCCCTTGACACTCCAATGTACTGGACTCCCTGCTCTTCTTCCTGGTCTTGCCCTGGTCTCAAGCCCACACTCGTGTGCACATGCCATTCCTACTGCTTTGCATGCCTTCTCTTACCTTGTCCACCTGCAGCGTTAACTCAGCCTTCAGGTTATTTTGCTAGAAAGCCCTCCTTAATAAATAGCACCCTCCATTCTCTGGAGACGTTGATGCCCCTTCTCTGGGTGTTCATAACTCCCTGTTCAAAGCATTCCCCGTGTCATATTTTAGTGGTTAACAGGCTCCTCTTCCTCATTACATTGTGACCTAAGGGGCGGGGGACTGTGATTAATCCATAACCTCTATAATAGTGCTGACACATAGTAGGTGTTCAAGAATACTTATCAACTGAATTTATGACTTAATGAATGACAAGATGAAAGTAAGCAAAGAAGAACACCAGGTCTCTGAGAAAGAAAGGAATTTCCAGTGGTGGATATCAAGGAAGGCTTCCTGGAGGAAGTGAACAGGCTGTTGGCAGGTTTAAACTGATTGATCAAAGCAGGGTGTGGCGGCACAGGAAAGGCCTTCTGTCAGGAATAGGGATGTCTGTCACCAACATTCACTGAGTACTCTGTACCAGGCCTTACTCTAAGCCCTTACACATGTCATTACCGCATTTTACCATTACAACACCACAGGAGGTTGGCACTATAAATTATCCCCATTTAACAGATGAGGCAAATTCAGTTCAGTTACTGGTCCAAGGCATAGAAGTCAGATTTCATGAGAACAGAACGACCAGAGGGAGACAGATGTGGGATTTGACTATTCAGTGAGGAGGCTACTTAAAGAATTGCTGCTTCTGCGTCTACAATCGTCAGGGCAGGTAACGGGGTGGGAAAGATGGATGTGAATTCAGGGGAGCAGGAATGAATTGAACCAGTGAGGAAGAGCTGGGGCTCTGGAGGATGAACAGGAAGCCACCTCCAAGCCACCAGCTTCAATGACACAGGTGACCTGCAGAAGAAGGTGCACCCCTTGCCCTGGAGCTAAACACACACCTAGCCCAGGAGCTAGAGAAGCTAAAGAGGAGGTCGGGGGAAAGCCCAGAGGCCTGCGTCCACCTGTGTGAGGGGCAGCAGTACGCCCCCCCGCCCCAGGAGCCACTGCACAGCTGCGCCCCCTCCTGGGACCACAGCCAACTTTCTGGGAGTCTGGAATTGTGGTTCAGCTTAGCTCAGCTGACATAGCACAGAGCCACCCTTAAGATCACAACCCAGACCGGGGTGAGGGGTGAGGGAGCAGGGGCTGGGAGGGCTGACCGGAGCCGGACTGGGAACTTGGGAATACTTCCACGGGATCACAAGCTGGTTTGAGACTGCGCGTTGAGTTGGAAGCGAAGGTGGGACATGTCCCTGGCGATGTCCTGAAGGTATCGGGCAGGACAGGGACCCTGGGACAGAGTCTGAACTGGGTGGAGCAGGGGTGCGTGGAGGAGGAGACCAGAGGCGGGGCTGAGCCTGAGTGATGCCCGCAGGCGAGACACAGATCAGGGGAAAAGGCCGGCAGAGTTGTGAGGGGCAGATCCCGCGGCGCCGGCGCAGACTCTCCTGCGGAAGCGCGGGCACTGGGTGCTAGGTATGCCATGAGCTTCCGGGCTCAAGGTGTGACACTGTCCATTCCAAATGCCTTCTGAGCCCTGGCCGGTTTGGCTCAGCGGTTAGAGCGTTGGCCTGCGGTCCGGAGAGACCCAGGTTCGGTTCCCGCTAAGGGCACGTACCTTGGTTGCAGTTTGTCCCCGGCCCTGGTTGGGTCATGTGGGTGGCAACCACTCGATGTGTCGCTTTCACGTCGATGTTTCTCTCTCTCTCTCTCCCTCTCACTCTATCTGAACAAAATATCGAAAAATGTCCTCGGGTGAGGATAAAAAAAAAACCAAAAAACAAAAACCAAATGCCTTCTGAGGCCCCGCTGTATGCGGGACACTGGGCTGGGCTGAGGACCAGCGAGGAGTCGCAGGTGCTCTGGTCCTGCCTGCAGGGAGCCAGTGAGCAGTCTGGTGGAGGCGGAAGAGGGGACCGGGCACTGTGGTCCAGGGAAGAGGAGCATGGAGGAAGGAGGCCTCCCCAAGACCTGGGAGGGCGTCCAGGGAGAGATGGCGTTTACGTGTGAATCTGGTCAAGGCCCTGGCTCTAACCATCACAAACAGGAAATCCAGGGACCGGCACTGTCATCATCCTGACGAGGACCCTGGAGGGCCAGCATGTCCTCTCAGCTGCACTGTCAGGAAAGGGGAACAGGTGAGGAGAGCCTGTGATTGACAGAAGAGCTAACAGATGGGACGGTCATTGCAACATGTGGGCCTGAGTTACTCTGCTGAGGTTGCCATGAAACAGTACCGCAGGCAGGGAAGCTTAAGGCAACAGAACTTACCTGACACAGTTCTGGAGCATGATGTCCCAGATCCAGGCTGTCAGGGTCCTGCTCCTAGGGAAGGGTCTCTTCCTGCTGGTCCAGGGCCTTTCCTCGGAGCCATGTGGGGGTGGGGGGTGGAGAGACAGAGATCACGCCCTCTTCTTACAAGGCCACCAGTCCTATCAGATGTGAACCCTACTCTTATGACCTCATTTAACTTGAATTACCTCCCAAAGGCTCTATTTCCAAATACAGTCACATTGGGAGCTAGGACTTAAATATGTGCATTTGGGGGACACCATTCAGTCCATAGCAGATGACACTTACAAGGAACTGGCTCCTTGAATGCTGACTGGCATTTGGTTACACTGAGGAACGATTGCAAACACCTCCCAGGTGTGATATGGTGCTGTTGTTCCCTGTCTACACATACAACTGTACAGTTGACCCTTGGGTAATGCGGGGTGGGAGTGCCGACCTCCCACACCGTCAAGGACCCGAATGTAACTTAAGCTGGCCCTCTGCACCCACAGTGGAAATACAGCTGATCCTTGAACAAAGCAGGTTTGATCTGTGTATAAGTGGACCAGTGCCGTTCAAAGCCACATTGTTCCAGGGCCAACTGTTTATACACAGATGTATAAACATATGTGTGTGCGCATGTATAGAATACATCAGCATTGTGTGTGTGTGTGTGTGTGTCCTTCTCTCTCAGGTACACAGGAAACATTTATGGGTGAAATCATCTGTTGTCTGGGATTTGCTCCAGATGCTGTGGAAGGGGGAGGGACTGTGTCTGCCTATGGAGCAGGACAGGCCGGGAGTTGATGGGTGCTGGGTCTGGGTTATAGGTTCATGGGGTACATTTTATTATGTACAACCAAAAAGCTAGGAGAGTTAGTGAAATTTAGGGTTGGGGGAGGAGCCAGGCACCTGCTGGCAGACTTGCTCTGAGAGTGAGGCTGCTGGCGTGGGAGGCCCGGGGGTCACAGGCACCAGGGCCTGAAGCTGCACCAGGCACTCCGGGCACCACGTCCCTAGATTGCAGGACAAAGGCCAGTCTCAACGGAGGGCCTGGCTCAAGACAAGAGAGACCAGACCCAGTGGGAGGGCCCTGAGGGCCTGGGAGGTTTGCATAAGGGAGCAGAGGCAGTGGCTATTTGTTCTGGAAGGGCTGGGAGACCAGGGGCGGGAGGAGACGTCAGGCAGAGACTGGGCGTGCTCGGAGCAGGGAAGCCTGAGAGAGAACGTGCTCATCCAGGCTCCCGGCCTAATCTTCGAGAGAACTGTAGGACATCCACCTTTGCTTTGGAAACGACTTCTACTGGGTGACATTGGGCAAGTTACTTAACCTCTCTGATCCTCACTTTTTTATTCTGTAAAATAGGACCCACTTCATAAGCTGTTAAGGGATTAAATGAGAAAATACTTGTAAAACACTAAAAAGAGTGTGTGTAAGCTATTATTATCATCAGAGTTTCAGGGAGGAAGCCACCCTCCCCTGGGTCAACGAGGTGGAGACATCAGCTGTTAAAATAAGAAAGCCCCAGGGGGGAGGTGAGAACACCACGTACCCCTCCCTGCCAACCCTCAACAGGCTTGTGATTTATTTTTAATTTTTTTTAAAAGCTATTTTTTTATAGCAGTGAACAAAATCAGATGCAGAAAAGAAGTTGTTGAGAGAGGATCAAGTAAATCCATTGAACCTGGGAGAGAGAAAGTGTGAGAGAGAACCTGGGAGAGTCCAGTCCAGGGCCCAGCTCTAGATACTACCTGTGGGCCACTGTCCCGGTCGGTGGTCGGTCGGGTGGCTTCTGGAGGTGATGGGGTCTGCAGGAGTGAGGCCAGCCCCGGGAGGGGTGGGGCCAGCACGCTCCTCCCCCTGCAGGGAGCACCGGCCTTTCTCTGTCGGGGCTGTGGCTCTGGGACCACTTCCTCCTTCTTCACTCCGATGCCAGGAGCAGGCCCGCTGCGCCCTCGGAAAGAACGCAGCAGGTTCCTGATGTCTGAGCCCGCCTGAGAGCCCGGCGGGGGTGGCTGAGTGTGCTGACTGGAGGCCTCTCTCCCTGCCTCGGGGGACCCTGGGCGCCTGTATGATGGAGGGGGCGAGTGAGGAGAAGCTGGCATCTGTGTCCAATCTGGTGACTGTATTTGAGAACAGCAGGTATGAGGTGGTGAGGTGGGAAGGGTCACCATGCCAACTGACAAGCTCCCTCCAGCTCTTCTGCCCACCCCTGGGCCCCCGGGTAGCACCGGCCCTCCGGGCTGGGAGCAGGACCGGACCACCTGGGCCCTCAGTGAGCAAGCACTTGTCTCTGGGTCCTGTCCTGGCCACCCCTCCTGATCGGGCGGTGCCCGCGCTGCTTGCTCCTCAGAGCATAGGAGAATGTTGTTGGGGCACCAAGGAGCTGGGCAGGAGTGAGGGTGTGTGTTGGTATGTTGGGGAGAGTCCAGACGTGTGTACTTATGAGTGAGAGTGGGCTCCTTATACATGTGTGTACTAATGAGTAAGGAGAACTCCACCCATTGCCCCTCCGGTAGAAATTACAGCTGATGCTTATCAAGCACTTACTCCTTCTGGCTAGGACAACTGTAATCTATCACTCAGACCAGGACACACATGACACTGAAGATGAATGCCATTACATTTTTGAGGGGGGTGGTGGAGACAATAGGAAAAGCTGGGACTTCAGGCAAACGGGATGTAGATCAGCTTACCTATGGGGCACTGTTCAAAGCGCATCTTGTTCCTCAATGTAATCATCCAACAGCCTAATGGGGCGGTTCTATTTCTATTCTCATCTTATAGATGAGCAAATAGAGGCACAGAGAGGTGGGGAGGCTCTCAGTTTTTTGAGTTCACGGGCAAGGGCAATGCAGGGGCTTCCGTCTGAAGGGGAAAGACTGGTCAGATGTGTAGAGGTCGTCGGTGGCCCCGGCAAGGGTGGTGTGTGCATATGTGTGTGTGTGACATGAATCCACTCTGCAGGCACGCTGGGGACGGTGTTAAGAACTGTCATAGGTGGGTGCTCTGGAAATAGCCTGTGAGGTAGAGACTTACTTCAGGAGGTTTCTGGAAGGATGCAGGAGTGGGCAGAGGGAGACGTTGGCTGCCCTGTATTTGCCACAGAGGCCCCGGCCTGTCCCGGGGGGTCTGAACTAGGGTGCCTCTCAGGTCGTTCCGACTGAGGCAAAGAGTTGGGTTGTTTACCCCACACAGACTAATCCCTGGATGTGGACTTGACCTTGGGTGAGGCAGCTGGCTTGAGGGGGGCAGTTCCCAGAAAGGAACTCAGACAACAACCCCTCAGCCGCCTTACTACCAGCAGCTGCGGGAAGGGTGCCTCCATCCTGGGGGGCTGTGGGTGGCACAGCACAGCATCGCACAGGGGCTCGCAGACACAGAAGCCTAAAGGGTGATTGCTGCCCAGAGACTTCTATCGTCGGATGCCAAGCTCGTGGAATTAGCATGAGGCCAGCTCATGGACAATCGATACCCTGGGAGGGACCCAGATGCTATGCTGAGGGCACCCAGCGGACAGAGCCTCCTATGGGCTTCCCGGCAGAAGTGGCACAGATGTAGACCTTGAGGGCAGTTCCTCCTGAGCCTGGTGACCTCGCCCTGCCTCTCCCAGGGTCTTTGACCAAGCACATTCTTTTCAGCACCGAGGACAGCTCTAGAAGCTACCTTCCTGGCCCCCCACCCCTTGGGTGTGGGGAGATGGCTCCAGAGATGGCATCGCCCCATCCAGCGCTCCAGGCGCGCCCAGTGGAGACCTTCAGCATGTGTGTTCTGCCCGGCAACACCCCTAGCAGGAGGAGGCAGCCCTCAGACCAGCATTTGGTCAGAGGAGGCCCGGTCAGGAGGGTACAAGTTACCCCTTATTGTGTGAGGTGGCCCCATGCCAGCTGCTTGGGCCTTGGCTTTCTTGTGCAGTCTTCCAGTGCTTTAGCTGATCTGAAACTGAGGGTGAAGAGGAAACAGAAGCTAGCCTGGGGCACTTGGAGAGAAATGCAGAAGCTGAAACTACATGTAGAACAGAAAGCCTGAGGCCTGGCTACTTCCAGGAGCTGCAGGCCTGTGGGCTGAGGAACTGGGCACTGGGGCACCAGAGGGCTGGAAGAGCTGTGAGGGGCCACCAGGGACTGGGTCCCAGTCCCCTCTCTGCCACGAATCAGCTGTGTGACTTGGGGCAGATCGAACTGACTCTCTGGACCTATTTCTCCTTGACTCAAATACGGAGGGGTAGTTTGGGATGAAGACTCAGAAGCCAACCTCTGCCACCCCCGAGCTGAAAGTGACTTATCCTCTCTGTACCCCAGTTTGCTTAGCTGAAAAGCTCGCACAGAGTGCTGGAGATTTTGTACATGCCTGGTTGTCCACTTCCCAGCCTGTCTCTCTCATAATGATGCCTATCTGGGCTGTCATTGCAGGTCTTCCACAGCAGGGAATGGGCTACAGCCCCACTCACTGGATATACTCAGTGAGGGTGGCCTGTTATCTAAAGAATTTAACTGGGCTGCAGACCCAGTAGGCAGGGGACAAAGCTGCCCTACAATGGCCCACCTCTGGGGGCACAGGGAAACTGCTCCCAGACTGGCTTTCTCCCCTGCCCCCTGCTGGAGGCATAGCTCCCACTGAAGAGCCCCAGCTTTAGCAGCTCCACCCTTCCTTTACAGTGTTCTATGGCTCCCACCTTCCCTCGATGTATCAGTTACTAGGATTCTAAGGCTCTTCCTACTGCAGAAACTAAAAATAGGGGTGTGGTATGTGGAGAGGGTGATTGGCAGCAGGGGGTTTGGGCACTCAAAAACCTCTGTGTGCAGGAGGGGTTCCTGGTTGCATTCTTGGGGAGAGCCTTGTCCCTCAGGTGCAGATCTTAAAAGTTGGGGGAGCCAGATGTGGGGTTCAAATCTTTGCTCCTCAAGGAGTTGCTCTGAGTCAGTTTCCTCCGGACTGTCGGCCGCCCTGGGAGTGGGTTTGTGGTGAGACTGTCTCAGTCTCTCCTGCCTGCTTAATGTGGGCCTTCTCTCGTTTGCCTAATTCGAAGGCGTCTAGGTGTCAGCAGCTAATTTTTAGGTTTTTCCGGAGGAAGTTGTTCCATGTGCACCTGTGGGAATGTTGTCTAGATGTGTGTAGGTTTGGTCTGAAGGGGAGAGCTCACGGTCCTACATCACCTCTTGAGCAGACCCCCTCAGCGTACTGACTGCTGACTCTTGGGCCAGCTTGCACGTGGTTGCAGGAGCGCTGTGTCAGCTCCCGACATCACTTCTGCACACGCTGGGGGAGATGCCTCCTCACTGCATTTTCAACAGGGAAGCATGCAGTCCGCTCTGACTCATTTTGAAGACTCGCGCTTCCCTAAGGAAGTGTGGGAGGGAAGTGGATGTTTTACTTAGTAAACTCCTGAGGGCCAAGTACTCGAGGGCCACTGCACCCCTGTGATTTGTATTAATCACCCCCAAATCCCCACCAAGGAGGTGCAATTCTCCCCACTCCACAGACAGGAGACGCTCAGGTGTGCTCTCTTCTCAGGACGCCAGGAGCAGCGCCCGGGGCCCACAGGCTGGCCGCGGCACACCAGCTCCCTGGGTGCAGGTCGCCCCCCGCTGCAGAACCGTGGGAGAAACCCAGCGTGGACGAGGCACTGGGGTCCGGTCCCAGGACGGTCAGCAGGAGGTACCTGAGCTCCCTGAAGAACAAGCTGTCCAGTGGGACCTGGAGGAAATCTTGCCAGCCCACGACCTGCCCTGAGCCAGGAACACAGGTGCCTGAGGGCTGGGGTAGAATGGGGAGTGGGGCCCTTCCACTGACCTCCTCCCCACACACTCTCTCCCAGCCCGCGCCGGCATGTCCCCAGCTGGAAGCTAAATCCTCCCCGTTAAAGGCTTTCGATGAAGATTCTAGTGTGCACCCCACTGCCGGTATTCTTTTTTTTTCTTTTTTTATTCTCACCCAAGGGCATTTTTTGATATTTTGTTCAGATAGAGTGGGAGGGAGAAAGAGAGAGAGAAACATCGACAAGAAAGGGACACATCGAGTGGTTGCCACCCACACGACCCAATCAGGGCCGGGGACACACTGCAACCGAGGTACATGCCCGTGGCGTGGCGGGAACCGAACCCGGTCTCTCCAGACCGCAGGCCGACGCTCTAACCGCTGAGCCAAACCGGCCAGGGCAGTGCCGCTGTTCTTTCACGTCACCCAGTCGAGGAGTCTTGGGACGAGCTTGTCCAAGGCCACACAGCTTGAACAGTCTCCATCCTGTAAACTAGATACCCTCCCCAGGTGTGGCCTCAGTTTACCCACTGAGGGAGGCAACAATCCCTACTAGAAATAGAGGCCAGTGCTAATTCCTGCCTTAGATTGATCCTGGGAAGGTCACCTCCTTTCTCTGGGTTTCAGTGTCCCCGTCCGTGCAGTTGAAAGGCTAGGCCGCAGGAGACTCGGACCTGGAGCCAGACTCTCGAGAGTCACGTCCCAGCTCTCCTGCTTACTAACTGTGCGACCTTGGGCAAGTCCCTTGAAACGCTTTGGACCTCATTTTCCTCACTTGCAAAATGGAGATGATGATCATAATAGTATATTCTAATTATTAATTGCTACCTAACAAACCACCCCAAAATGCTGTTGCCAAATACAATTTATTATTTCTTACAGTTGTGTGGGTTGACTAGAATACCATTGGATGGTCCTTCACTGGTCTCACTGGGGTTTGACCTGGTCAGCTAGGGCTGCCGTAACAAACGCCACTGCCTGGGTGACTGAACAACAGACATTTATTATCTCTCAGCTCAGGAGCCTGGGAGGCCAAGGTCAAGGTGCTGGTAGGGTTGGTTTCTGGTGAAGCCTTATTCCTTGGCTTGCAAATGGCTGTCTTCTCGCCATGTCCCCACATGGCCCTTCCTCTGGGCACTGCTTTCCCGGTGGCTCTTCCTCTTCCTATCAAAACACTAATGGGTTAGGGCCCCACCCTTATGACTTCAATTACCCTTAACTACTTCCTTAAGGACCTTACCTCTAAACACAGTCGCATTAGAGATCAGGGCATCAATATATAAATCTGGGGGGACACAATCACAGTCTCTCGTGTGGCTGAAGTCAGATGGTGGCTGAGCTAGCATGCCCAAAGAGCTCAACTCTGCAGCCTAGTGCCTGGCCGGGGACAGCGGAGGCTGGGCTCGGCTGGGACGCATCCCGGCCCGGCCCCTGGCTCTCCCTCCGTGGGAGCCACCCGCGGCAGGAGTCTCAGGGCTTCTCCTCTCCACGAAGGTCTCTCCACCAGGCCTCCAGATATGGTGGTTCAAGGCTCCCAGGCAGCACAGGCAGGCGCTTCAGGGCACTTGTGGCTTTGGTCCACACCTGGTGCAGCCTCACTGCTGCCCCATTCGCTCAGTTACAGTGACCCCAGCACCAGCCCAGATGCACTGTGGGAGGGCATGGATGCTGGGAGGTGCGTTTCACTGGGGCATCTTTGAAGACAATGCCCCAGGTCCCCATCAGAGAAGACCAAATCCATCCCTCTCCTCCTCCCCCAAACCTCCTGCAGGAGCCCGAGGAGAAGAGGATCGTCCGGGAGCTGCTGCAGACGGAGCAGGCCTACGTGGCACGCCTCCACCTGCTAGACCAGGCCAGTGGCTGGGACACCCACACCTGCGCCCCAGCACCCGGCTCTCCTCACCCACCCTTGCTCTCCCTCCCGACTCACCTCACCAGAGCTGAGAGTAGGACCCCTTGATTTGATTCTAGGGAACCTGAGTCCTCTGGCCCTGCCGGCTAGAGGTGGGGCAGACATCGGGAATAGCCCATCCGTGCCACGCCCCACTCCAACCTTGGTGCCTGGCGCCTCCCCTGAGCCGAATACACACCAGCTGATCCTTCCGGGTCCCAAATAGCATCCTCATCTGTTGTCCCAATGCAAACATCCTCGCCTTTATCACCCCTTCACGCTTTCTTAAAGGGCCCCAAGGCTAGAGGGTTCAATCATTGTACATCGGCAGAGGGACCTGGCGAAGTCTGACCCTGACAGACGGGGACTGGCCTGTTTGACATTCGTCAGAGGCCAGCCTTTGGGCAAGTCCCTGAATTTCTAGGTCAGGATCTGCCCATCTGTAAAGTGGCCAGAGTACAGTCTTCCCCGCCTACGTCTTCTGGGCTTGTTATGAGGATGCGGGGAGAGTAGGGAGGTGAGAGCATTCAGTAAGCTGGGAGCTGGGCCTGGGGCTGTGCTTTCCTCCCCCTGTGCTGCCGCGGGTGGCTCCCTCTCTGCCGCAGGCCCAGTGACCCTGTGGCGGCTGCAGGTGTTCTTCCAGGAGCTGCTGGAGGAGGCCCGCAGCAGCAAAGCCTTCCCCGAGGATGTGGTCAGGCTCATCTTCTCCAACATCTCCTCCATCTACCAGTTCCACGCACAGTTCTTCCTCCCAGAGCTGCAGCGGCGGCTGG
Organism: Molossus molossus; assembly: GCF_014108415.1. Lineage (NCBI taxonomy): Eukaryota > Metazoa > Chordata > Mammalia > Chiroptera > Molossidae > Molossus > Molossus molossus. The sequence continues at coordinate 8,369,683 of NW_023425402.1, forward strand.
ACGACTGGTGAGGTCCACCAGGAGCCCAAGTCCCCTGACCGCAGCCCTGGGTCTGGGTGCAGCCTCCAGGCACTTGCTGTGTGGCCATGACAGTCTCCTGCTCTGGGCTCACTGTCTGCACAGCAAGGGGCTTGGCTGAATGAGCCCTGGGAGGCTGTGTGTGAGTGTGTGTGTGAGTCCCGGGAAGGGGATGGATCAGGTCCTCACTAGGCTGGCTCACTTAGGAGGCAGTACCAATGAGGCTCCTACATGCCCGGCCTTGGGCTTTATACCTATTACCTCATTTAATCTTCAGATCAGCCCCCTGTGTGATGGTCGCATTGTGGTGCTGCAAGAAACCCTCTTTGTTTCCAGAATTGACCACTAAAGTATTTAGTGGTAAAATTACTTGCTTTATGTATTTTGCTAAAGAAATGCCATGATGTCTGGGATGTCCTTCAAAATTCTTCAGCTGCCTGGCCAGTGTAGCTCAGTGGACTGAGTGTCATTCCATGGACTGAGAGGTCTGGGTTCGATTCCCAGTCAGGGCACATGCCTGGGTTGCAGGCTTGATCCCCAGTAGGGGGCGTGCAGGAGGCAGCCGATAGATGTTTCTCTCTCACATCAATATTTCTATCTATCTCTCCCTTCCTCTCTCTTGAAAAAAAATCAATAAAAACACTTTAAAAAAGAAAATAAATAAACTTCTTCAGCAAAGAAGAATGTTAGTAACTGTTAAATCCAGTTTTAAAATACATATAAAGTAAAAAGAATATAATAATGAATATACTTTGTATGTATTTTAAAAGTCAACCCTATGAGGTCACCTCCCATCATTTTCACTTTTCCAGAAGGGAAATGGGACCACAGTGAGGCTAGCTGACTTGCCCGTGAGCACTCAGCTGGAGGGAGAGTCAGCTAGGAGCCAAACGCAGATGCGCCAGCTCCTCACGGCTCTGTCTCACAGTCCGTGGGCTGAACGGCCTCTGGCCCTTCCACGGGGCGATCCTGGACGAGTCCTTCCCCCTTGAGTCTCAGTTTCCTCATCTCTAAGATGGGCCAAGGACTGTTCCACTGCAGGGCTGTGAGAACTGAATGAGATGAGATGAGATGGGCAGAGCTTGGCATGTGGCCCTCGTTATTGTTACACGAACAGGTATCCAGTGGTTACTGATCACCCGACCTGGGCCAGCAAGGTGCTGGGCCTTTGGGGGAGTCCGGTCCGTGGGAGAGACCAGCATCCACTCTCCCACATGTATGGAGGATGACATGCCCCTTGACCGCACCCAGAAGTGCAGCGGAAAGACTGTTTTGTGGGGTTCAGGAAGTCTGGCCTAACCCTACCCTGCCTGGAATCAAGAGAGGAGGTCCTCAGACCAAGGGCAATATCTGTGTGCCCCCTGCAGGACAGCCACCCCCCGCATCGGTGATGTGATCCAGAAACTGGCCCCCTTCCTGAAGATGTACAGTGAGTATGTCAAGAACTTCGAGCGAGCTGCTGAGCTGCTGGCCACCTGGACTGAGAAGTCTCCCCCCTTCCAGGAGGTTCTCACTCGAATTCAGGTGAGACTGGGGTGGGGGCGGGGCAGAGCCTGCACTGCCACCCCCATGTGCAGTGGCTCCGTTTCCCCAGCAATTTGGGGCATCGCTCACGCTCAGTGCTTCCATGAATTCCCCCACCCCTCCCCGCTCTCACCCCACACTATTCCTCCCCTATTGCTCCCCAAGAGCAGCGAGGCCTCGGGCAGCCTGACCCTGCAGCACCACATGCTGGAGCCCGTGCAGAGAATCCCACGCTATGAGCTGCTGCTCAAGGAATACGTCCAGAAGCTGCCAGCCCAGGCCCCAGACCGGGCTGATGCCCAGAGTGAGGACACCCTCTGGGGACCCAGGGGGCTGGGGAGGCCTGAGCTGTTCCCAGATATCTACTGAGCACTTGCTGAAATGCTTATAATGAGTATCTGCCATCGACTTCAATCACTGGTACCTGGTAGACATTACCTATACCATTAGCCATTTTTTACAGACAAGGACACTAAGTCCCAGAGAGGTTAAGTGACTCGCTCAATGTCACACAGCCAGAAGGGAGCAGAGTTAGGATTTAAAGCCATGCCTGTGGGAGACCAAATGCCTTTCCACTGCACCCTCTGGCTTGGTTTGGGGACCAGTGAGAGACACGGAGCCGACCACCTAAGCGCTGTCTTTCCGTGGCTTCGTCTCCATCTGCGTGGGAAGTGGCCCCATCACCTCGACACCTCATATGCTGGGCTGCACAGGCAGGGCAGGCTGCTCCAGGGGACCCTTGTCAAGCCTCAAGGACCTCCTGCCTCAGCCACCAGCCCCAGGGTTTGGGGGATAACGTTGGCTCTGCCCTCCCCCCGCAGAAGCCCTTGACTTGATCTTCTCAGCCGCACAACACTCCAACGCAGCCATCACGGAGATGGTGAGCGGCGCACCCCAGGGGAGGAAGCAGGGGTCCCTGGGGGCCCTGTCACCTCCTCCCTGCCCACCCAGGTGTCTGCATCGCTCATCCCCAATCCCTACCACCGGCCCCACTGAGGCCCCCACCCCCTCACACCTGTCCCTGTCCACACAAGGCAAACCTTCCAGAAGGAGGTGGGCCCTGCCGGCCTGGGCTGAGGTCACACCTCTGTCCCCAGGAGCGGCTGCAGGAACTGTGGGAAGTGTACCAGCGCCTGGGCCTTGAAGACGACATAGTGGACCCCTCCAACACCCTGCTCCGCGAGGGCCCGGTCCTCAAGATCTCCTTCCGCCGCAAAGACCCGGTGGAGCGCTACCTGTTCTTGGTAGGGGTGTGGGCTCCCCGCCCGGGGGAAGTCAGGGGCCGCACGGCCCGGGTCCTGGCTGCGGGGTCTACCCAGTGCTGCTGCAGGAACAGGGAGAGCCTGCCTCTGTCCTCCTCTACATTGGCACCGGCTGACTTTGGACGAGGGCTGGCTCCAGGCCTCAGGGATTTCCCAGTGAGGGGGTTCCCAGACGCGCCCTAGGAAGCAGAGTCAGCACTTGAACCCAGTCCGTTGGGCTCCAAAGCCTGTGGTAGTATCTGTGCTCTAGGAGTGCACAGCAGGGGGGACTTAGGTTAACTACTAGGAAGAACTGCCTGGGTTTGCACCGAAGACGCCAAGGATCTCCTGGAGATCTGGAAACTGGTCGTGCCCGGTGGTCGGGGGCGGGGGGAGCGACAGGTAGGGCAACCCTGCAGTGGCATCCTAGTTGGGTTAGGGGCCTCACAACTGTGACATCCGGGAGCTGGCCCAGAGTGTGGCGAGAGGGGAAGGAGACCCCGGCGCCGGGCGCTCAGGGAAGCCTGCCTGGCGCCCCCGCCCCGGCTCTGCACACACGCCCTGTTGTGTCTCCTGCAGTTCAACAACATGCTGCTCTACTGTGTGCCCAGGGTCATCCAGGTGGGCGCCCACTTCCAGGTGAGGACCCGCATCGACGTGGCGGGGATGAAGGTGAGAGGCGCCCCTGCCACTGCCAGGCTTCACCCCGAGGGTGGGCCCAAGGAAAGGGGGTAGCAGGAGGGGCGACCCAGAACCCAGGCCTGGCAGGATCCAAGCCAATGTGGACACGGAAGAGCTGGGGATTAGAGCTGCCCATCTGGGCGCCCAGCCTTCCTGTCCCGGTCCCCTCCCAGCCCCCACAGGCCTCTGGGGCGCCCACTCCAGCCTGGCTTCACTTGGGTTTCCCTACCTCTATATCAGTGCTTCCAAAACTCGAACACGTGCCCGAGTCCCCTGAGGGTCTTGTTAAAATGAGGGCTTTGCCCTGGCCGGTTTGGCTCAGCGGTTAGAGCGTCCTTCGCGGCCCAGAGAGACCCGGTTTTGGTTCCCGCTAAAGGCACGTACCTGGGTTGCAGTTTGTCCTCGGTCTGGTTGGGGTTATGTGGGTGGCAACCATTCGATGTATGTCTCTCTCTCACTTCGATGTTTCCCTCTCTCTCTCTTTCTCTCTCCCTCCCACTCTATCTCAGGATAAATGCAAAAATGTCCTTGGGTGAGGATTAAAAAAAAAGAGAGAGAGGGCTCAGATTTAGTAGGAGCAAGGCCTGAGATTGATTTCTAGCCAACCTGGGCAGTGCTGATGCCGCAGGCCCACAGGCCACACTTTGAGTAGGAAGGGTCTGCACTGTCAGCTCAGCTGGGTCTAGACTGCCATGTCCCCATCCAGAGATGGCCACAGCGGTCACCGCGGATTGGGCCCTGCAGCATCCCATCAGATCCTCATAACAGCCCTGTGATGAAGGGACTTTATTATCCCCTGCATTTTCAGGTTTTTTTAAATCTTTTTAAAATGAATAATTTTATTACTTTAAAAATATAGATAATACACATTCCAAAATCCCAACTAAACAATCTTTAAAAAAGAAGAAAGCAAAAAGCTAAGCTGAGAAGCCAGGGCTTCTTGGGAGGCCTCCCAGAGGTGATCTCCGGGTCCACAAACCAATGCTGCGTTTACTGCCGCTTCCTTCTGCTTCGCGTGAACAGCGACACGTGTTCACACACGCTGTTCTGCACTTTGCTGTGTTCTAACTCCTGGTTCGGAGACTTCTGCGTGTCGCCTGTCACACGAAGGGTGTCTCCCTTTTGCTCAGCTGCGTAGTGTCCCAGGGTGTGGGTGGGTGGCAGTTCACTCAGCCAGGCCCAGGGACATTTACATTGTTTGCTGTTGTCAGTCTCTGAATAACTGTGTGCAGTTGCCCTGTGTGTGAGGATATCTGTAGTTAATTCTATTTTTTAAAATAAGGCAATAGCCCTGGCCGGTGTGGCTCAGTTGGTTGGAGCATCGTCCCATACACCAAAAGGTGGCAGGTTCGATTCTGATCGATGTTTCTCTCTCACATCAATATCTCTCCCCACCCCATCCCTTCCTCTCTCTAAATTTTTTTTTTAAGTGAAAAATAGTTGTTTGTTTCTTTTTTTAAATTTTTTTTTTTTTTTATTCTCTTCTGAGGACATTTTTCCACTTTTTGTACAGACAGAGTGGGAGGGAGAGAGAGGAAGAGAGAGAGAGGGAAACATCGATGTGAAAGGGACACATCGAGTGGCTGCCACCCACACGACCAACCAGGGCTGGGGACAAACTGCAACCGAGGTACATGCCCTTAGCGGGAACCGAACCCGGGTCTCTCCAGACCACAGGCGGACGCTCTAACCGCTGAGCCAAACCGGCCAGGGCTAAAAATTTTTTTCTTTATTAATTTTTTTTTTTTTATCCTCACCCGAAGATATTTTTCCATTTTTTGTACAGATAGAGTGGGAGGGAGAGAGAGGAAGGGAGAGAGAGTGAGAAACATCGACGTGAAGGGACACATCGAGTGGCTGCCACCCGCAGGGCCAACCAGGGCCGGGGACAGACTGCAACCGAAGTACATGCCCTTAGCGGGAACCGAACCCAGGTCTCTCCGGACCGCAGGCCGACGCTCTAACCGCTGAGCCAAACTGGCCAGGGCTCTTTATTAATTTTTTAAGAGAGAATGGAAAGGAGAGGGAGAGAGAGATAGAAACATCGATGAGAGGAAACATTGGTTGGCTGCCTCCTTCATGCCCCCCACTGGAGACTGGGCCCACACCCTGGGCATGTACCCTGACCAGGAATAGAGCTGGTGACCTCTTGGTGCATGGGTCGATGCTCAACCACTGAGCCACACCGGCTGGGCATTTAAAAAAGAAAAAACAAAAGGTAATAAACTGTGATACATCCAGACAATAGAATATTATTCAGTGATAAAAAGAAATGAGCTATCAATCCTGAAAAGACATGGAGAAACATTAAATGCATATGACTAAGTGGAAGAAGCCAGTATGAAAAAGCTACTTACTGCATGACTCCAACTACATGACGTTCTGGAAAAGACAAAACTATGGAGACAGTTAGAAGATCAGTGGTTGCCAGGTGTTGGGGGGGAAGGGATGAACAGGCAGAGCACAGAGGGTTTTTAGGGCACTGAAAGTAGTTTGTATGATATTATAATGGCAGAAACATGTCATTATGCATTTTTCCAAACACACAGAATATACAACACTGAGCATGAACCCTGATGTAAACTCTGAACCTTGGGTGATAATGTGTCCATATAGGTTCATCGATTGTACTGAATGCTCTGCTCTGGTGGGGTGTTGGCAGTGGGGGTGGCTGTGCACATGTGGGGTCCAGGGGTGATATGGGAATTCTCTGTACCTTCCTCTCAATTTTGCTGTGAACTTAAAACTGCTCTAAAAAATTGACTTTAAAAAAATAAGGAAATTTGCCTGGCTAGTGTGGCTCAGTGGTTGAGCATTGACCCATGCACCAAGAGGTCGCCGGTTCGATTCCCAGTCAGGGCACATGCCCAGGTTGTGGACCCAATCCCCAGTGGGGGGCATGCAGGAGGTGGCCAATCGGTGTTCCCTCTCATCGATGTTTCTATCTCTCTCTCTCAAATCATTAAGAAAAATTATTTAAAAAATAATAATAATAAGGAAACCAAGGCCCAGAAAAGCTAAGTAATTTGCTTGAGGTCAAACCAGGATTGAAGATCCAGGTATAACAGAATCCAGAGCCCCTGTACCTAATCACCAGACTACACTGTCTCCTGTGACAGCTTCAGCCCAGAGGGATAAAGCTCATGGCCGAATTGCAGGCACAGGGGAGGAAACGGTGGGGACCTTCTTGATCACTCCTCTCTGACCCGTTCTGAGTCCAGGTGTGTCCTGAGGGCTGGGGCTGGAAGGAGCATGTGCAGGCTTGTTTTCATTTATTTATTTTTAATTTTTCAACTACAGTTTATATTCAGTATTATTTTAGCATTTGTACTAGTTTCAGGTGTACAGCATAGTGGTTAGACAATCATATACTTTACAGTGTTCCCCCCAATATTTTCAGTACCCACCTGGCACCATACATAGTTATACTGTATTACTGACTGCATTCCCTATGTTGTACTTCACATCCCCACGGCTGTTTTGCAGCTACCAATTTGTACTTCTTAGTCCCTTCGCCCATTTCACCCAGTCCCTCAGCCCCTCCCCTCTGGCAACCATTAGTCTGTTCTCTGTATCTATGAGTCTGTTTCAATTTTGTTTGCTCATTGATTTTGTTCTTTAGATTCTACACGTAATGAAATCATATGGTGTTTGTCTTTCTTTGACTGATTTATTTTACTTAGTGTAAAACCCTCTGGAATCTTACGTCTAGATCCATCCATGCTGTGGCAAATGGTAAGACTCATTCTTTTTGATGGCTGAGTAATATTTAATTGTATATCTGTACCACAGCTTTTCTATCCACTAATTTACTGATGGGCACTTGGGCTGCTTCTAGATCTTGGCTATTGTGAATAGCACTGCCATGAAATAGGGGTGCGTATGTTCTTTCGGGTTAGTGTTTTGAGTTTTTTGAATATATACCCAGAAGCGGAATCACTAAGTCATAAAGTGGTTCCATTTTTTATTTTTTGAGGACCCTCTATACTGTTTTCTACAGTGCTTGCACCAATCTGCATTCCCACCAACAGTGTACAAGGGTTTCTTTTTCCCACGTCCTTGCTAGCATTTGTTGTTTATTGATTTATTGATGATAGTCATTCTGACAAGTGTGAGGTGATACCTCATTGTAGTTTTAATCTGCATCTCTCTGACAATTTGTGACGTTGTGCATTTTTTCATATGGCTATTGGCCGTCTGTATGTCCTCTTTGGAGAAGTGTCTGTTCAGGCCCTTTGCTCATTTTTTCATTGGATTGTTTTGTTTGTTTTGTTTTTGGTGTTGAGTTGTCTGAGTTCTTTATAAATTTTGGATATTAACCCCTTATCAAATGTATCATTGGCAAATATCTTCTCCCATTCAGGGTTTTTTGTTTGTTTGTTTTGTTGATGGTTTCCTTTGCTGTGCAAAAACTTTTTAGTTTCATTTGTTTATTTTTTTTTTCTTTTGTTTCTCTTGCCTGAGGAGATATAGCAGAAAAATATTGCTAAGAGATATGTCAGAAATTTTGCTGCCTATGTTTTTTTCTAAAACTTTTATGGTTTCAAGTGTTATATTTGTCTTTAATCTATTTTTAGTTTATTCTTGTATATGGTGTAAGAAGGTGGCCTAATTTCATTTTTCATATGTATATGTCCAAGTTTCCCAACACCATTTATTGAATAGACTTTCGTTGCCCTATTGTATGTTCTTGCCTCCTTCGTCAACTATCAATTGACCATAAAGGCATCAGTTGATTTCTGGGCTCTCTCTTCTGTTCCACGGAGCTACTTGTCTGTTTTTATGCCAGTACCAGGCCAGCACATGGCCTTGTAGAATAGTTTGATATCAAGTAGCATGATTTCTCCAACTTTGTTCTTCTTTCTCAAGATTGCTGTGATTATTCGGGGTCTTTTGTAGTTTATATAAATTTTTGAATTATTTCTTCTAGTTCTGTGAAATATGCCATTAGTATTTTTTCTTTTTAAACTTATCTTTACTGTTGAATGTATTACAGATGTCTCCGTTTCTCCTTCATTGACCCCCTTCTCCCTCCTCCCGCCCAGCTCCTGCCTTTCCTACACTATTATCTGTGTCCAGTGATTATGCATACATGCAAAGAAGTTTTTTGGTTTATCTCTTCCCACTCTCCTCCCCTCCCCCCTTCCCTCTGAGGTTTGTTAGTTTAACAACCAATTTGTACTTCTTAATCCCTTCACCTTTTTCACCCATCTCCCCAGCCCCCTCCCATATGGCAACCGACAAAAAGTTCTCTGTATCTGTGAGTCTGTTTCTGTTCTGCTTGCTCATTTTGTTTGTAGATTCAATTGTTGATAGATATGTATCTATTGCCATTTTATTGTTCATATTTTTGTTCTTCTTCAAGAAGACTTGTCAACATTTCATATAATACTGGTTTGGTGGTGATGAACTCCTTTAGCTTTTTCTTGTCTGGGAAACTCTTCATATGTCCATCAATTCTAAATGATAGCTTTGCAAGATAGAGTAATCTTGGTTGTAGGTTGTTGCTTTTTATCACTTTGAATATCTCTTGCTACTCCTTTCTGGCCTGCAAAGTTTCTTTTGAGAAATCAGCTGACAGTCTTATGGGACTCTCTGGTCCACAGGCCAACACTCCAACCACTGAACCAAACCGTCCAGGACCTGTAAATTATTCTTCATTTCAGTTAGTGCATCCTTCATTTCTGACTGGTCATTTTTTATGCTTTTGAAGTTCTCACTATATTCCTTGATATTCTCACTGAATTCCTTGAAATTCTCATTAAGTTCACTGAGCATCCTTATAACCAGTGTTTTGAACTCTGCATCTGTTAGATTGCTTATCTTCATTTAGTTTAGTTCTTTTCCTGGGGTTTTGTTCTGCTCTTTCATTTGGGACCTGTTTCTTTGTCTCCTCAGTTAGGCTGCCTCCTTGTGTTTGCTTCTATATATTAGGTAGAGTTGCTATGTCTCCTAGGCTTGGTAGGGTAGTCTATTGTAGTAGGTGTCCTATTGGGTCCGGTGATACAGCCCTCCTGGTCACTCCAGCTGGGCCCTTGAGGTACACACCTCATATGGATGGTCCACCCTTCTGTTGTAATTGAGTTCTAATCACTGTTGGCACGTCAGTGGGAGGGATTTACTCAGACTGATCAGCTGCAAAAACTGGCTGTGCCCACTGACCACTGGCCTCTGACTCCCTTGGAGGGTCAGCTGTGCATGGGCCCACCACACAGACAAGACTTACTTCAGCAGGGCTCTGGTACCAGCTGAGCCCACTCCTTGAGTGTGTTACTTGTGGAGGTGGTTGGGTGGTGGTGCTTTGCTGTGGTCTGAAGCTGTCCACTGGGTGTGCTGGCTCTGGGGCAAGGTCAGCCACTGCCTGTGTTCTACCCAGGGCCACCAGGCATAAGCTACAAAGTGATCTGCAGATGGCTGCTTCTTGTGCTGGTCTTAGAGGTGCCCAGGAAAAGCCAAGATGTGAACCAAGGCTGGCTGCTTCTAATGCCAGGCCTGGGACCAGTTAGTGAAAGGTATTGGGCTAGCTGAGACCAGATGCTGCTTGTTTGAGAGAATTTAGGAAAATGAAGGAGCCAAGATAGGCCAATCCTATGGTAAAGCCACTGGAAACAGCTTGGGTGGCCTGAAAGTTGGGTGGGCGGGGCCTCAGGGAATCACCAGGGTGGGGCAACCAGTGTGAGCCAGGTTGCTGGAGTCCCAGATGTGGTGCCCGTCTGCCTGCCCCATGCGCACGGGCTCACCCAGGAACAACGACCTTTGCCAGTACTTCTGTCTGAGATAAAGCCGCCCAAAGCTCTCACCCCAATGCCAAACAACTCAATTCTTCCCTATATGACTTTGGTGCCTTTCAAGCTGCCTCCCCTTCATGGTGGAGCTCAGAAGGAGTGGGTCCGAGTAAGTCTGTGTGCGGGCTCTTTAAGAGGAACTGCCTGGGATTCCAGCAGCCTCAGCCTCCCTCAGCCTCAGTTCCCACTGGATTTTACAGCCAGACGTTATGGGGACTTCTCTTCCTGGCACTGGAACCCCGAACTGGGGGGCCTGGTGTGGGGTGGGAACCCCTCACTCCTCAGGGAGGACCTTCACAGCGGAGGTATCTTTTCGGATCCACCACACGTGCGTGTGGGACCAGCCCGACCACGCCTCCGCCTCTCTTACCAGTCTCCATGTGGCTGCTTCTTTCATTTCATGGTTGTAGGACTTCCAGTCAGCTTGGTGTCAGGCGGTTCTGAATGATGGTTTTTCTGTAGTTTAGTTGTAATTTTAATGTGGTTGTGGGAGGAGGTGATAACGTGTTTCCCTATGCTACCATCTTGACCAGAAGTCATCATTAGTATTTTGATAGGAATTACATTGAATCTATAGATTCATTGGGTAGTATGGACATTGTAATGATGTTAATTCTTCCCATCCGTGAGCACAGTGTATGCTTCTGTTTATTTGTATTCTTCAATATCTTATCATTTTTTGAGTACAGGTCTTTTACCTCCTTGGTTAAATTTATTCTTAGGTATTTTTTTGATGCAATAATAAATGAGATTGTTTTCTCAGTTTCCCTTTCTGATAGTTCATTATTGGTGTATTAAAATGCAACCAATGTCTGAGTATTTATTTTGTATCCTGTTCCTTTACCAAATTCATTTATCCATTCTGGTAGTTTGTTTGTTTGTTTGTTTGTTTATTTATTTTTCTTTATTGATTTGAGAGAGAGAGGAAGGGAGAGGGAGAGAGAGATAGAAACATCGATGAGAGAGAACATCGATTGGCCGCTTTCTGCATGTCCCCCACTGGGGGTGAGCCCACAACCTGGGCATGTGTCCTGACCGGGAATCAAACTGGTGACCTCTTCATGCATGGGTCGATGCCCAACCACTGAGCCACACCAGCCGGGCAGTCTGATAGTTTTTTTTGGTTGAATCTTTAGCATTCTTTATATACAATATCATGTCATCTGCAAATAATGACAATTTTACTTCTTTTTTTCCAACTTGGATGCCTTTTTCTTTTCCCTCTTGTCTGATTGCTGTGGCTAGGACTTCCAGTACTATGTTGAATAAGAGTAGTGAGGGTGGACATTCCTGTCTGGTTCCTGAGCCTAAGGGAAACACTTGTAGTTTTTGACCATTGAGTGTGATGTTGACTGTGTGTTTTTTATATATGGCCTTTATTACATTAAGGTATGTTCCCTCTATTCCCACTTTGCAGAGAGTTTTTATCATAAGTGGGTGCTGGATTTTATCAAATGCTTTTCCTGCATCTGTTGATATGATCATGTGATTTTTATCCTTCATTTTTTTATGTGGTGTATCATGTTGATTTGCAGATATTGTACCAACTTTGCATCCCCGAAATAAATCTCACGTGATCATGGTGCATGATATTTTTAATGTATTGCTGGATCTGATTTGCTAATATTTTGTTGAGAATTTTTGCATCTATGTTCATCAGGGATGTTGGCCTATAATTTTCTTTCCTGGTAGTGTCTTTATCTGGTTTTGGAATTAGGATAATGCTGGCACCTGTGCAGGCTTGTATTTCTGGGAGTGAGGCTGAGAAAGACAGGTTTATGAGGAGTTATTCAGGAGTTATATGGAGACAGGCAGCCCCGTCTTAGTACTGGCACAAACCCAGACATAGAAGAGGCAGAGATCAACAGAAAAGCCAGGAAATATATAGAGATTAAAACAGAGTCATTAGAAAAAATACATAAAGATGGGGCTGAGAATGTCAGACACTTAAGGATCATAGGCCCAGGGAGTTCTGGGTTTTCCTGGCATCTGCTGGTCCCAGTGAGCATGTTCCCCGCAGGGCATGTTCTGAGCACCAGTGGCCACACAGCACCCTCTCTTGGAGGGCACAGGCCTGGCAGGTACAGAGCAGCCCTCCCACCCTCGTCTGCATGGGAACCATTTTCTGAGTCTGAGGTTTGGAGGCAGGTCTGACCTTCCACCACCATGATGTTTCCCACTGGCCTATGACCCCCTGGCCTCCTCCCCTGGGTGTCAGGGAGGCCTAGTTCTCCCCGAAGTCTGCCTGACTTGGTCCTAGTGCTGTGCCATCGGCACAGGGCCAGCCTGGGAAGGAGGGAATGTGAGGCACACACGCAGGCCCTCATGTACAGCTGCGCAGGCTCACGGGGGAGCCCACCTCATCTAAGATGAGCACACCTCAGCCACAGCAGCCGGCACAGGAGGTGCATTTGCATTTCTCCTTGTCCAGCAGAGGGCAGTCAAGTGTCTCATTCCAACAAAACCTGGCTATTATGCCAGTTTGCCAACAGATGTCAGTAAGGTGTTTGGAGGAAGTGGTGTCTTCTGCTAATTGGCACAAGGGCACTGTATGGATTTGGAGGGGCCCCAACCAGCCCGACTTGGGGGTGGTTGAGACTGGGCACTCAGGAAAGTGTCCTCTAGAAACCTGCATCCTGTCTCTGCAGAGGTAGGTGGTCCTGAACCCCCAGGTCAGGAGCTGCCCCACTTCTGTTAAAAGCATCATATTTCTTTCTACCTCTGGACTCCAAACCTTAGATTTCTCCCTTCTTTTCCCTATCCCCTCTCCCTCACCCAATTAGTCGTGGAGTCTTGCCAGATTTCCTGATATTGTCCCCCAGGTAGAAACCCTCTCCAGGTGCAGGCAGGCCCTGGCAGGCCTCCACCATTTACAGTATCACTTCCCAACTGGCCCTTCATCCCTTGCACACAACTGCAGGAGTGACTTCCCAAACACCTCTTTCCACACCAGCTTCTCCATTTATAAACCCTCCGAACCTCCCCGTTGCCAAGAGTGTTGAGTCCCAATCACGTCAGGCCATTACAGAGGGGGCAGGAGGGTTCTGTGGGCCCGAAGGGTAGACTAGGCCTAGCGTGTGGAAGGGTGTTCCGAGTCCGTGCCCTCTGGGGTGCGGTGGGCGGGGGGACAGCAGAGGGGCTCAGGTGTCAGATGGATGCAGTGACGACCACGTTCCCCCACGGCGGGGGCTTAGCTAAGTCTATGGCTTAGCTCCCCTTTGTGACTCCCCACACTACTAGGGCAGGTCTGCGCTTACAGGACCCTGGGGTCGGGTGGAAACAGATGTTCTTCCATTTCACCCTTGGGGACCAAGACCCCGAGTTTGAGTCCTCGTTCTGCCATTTACGTGCTCTGTGAGCTCTGGCAGGTGTCTTGCCCTCCCGGAGTCTCCATTCTTCATCTTCTAAATGAGGGTGATAATATCTGCCTCCCAAGATTGCTCTGAAGATTTTCTTTAACTTTTTATTATGAACATTTTAAACCGAGACTATAGAACCCCTGTATAGAACACCTGGCTTCAGCAACTGCAACTCAAGGCGTCTTGTTTCCTCAGCATTTCTCCTCTTTTTTTTCTCTGAGATTCTTTTTTTTTCTTAATTTTTTGTTTCTTTGTTGATTTTAGACAGAGAGGAAGGGAGAGAGAGATAGAAACATCGATGAGAGAGAACATCGATTGGCCGCCTCCTGTACCCCACTGGGGATCAGGCCCACAACCTGGGCGTGTGTCCTGACTGGGAATCGAACCGGCGACCTCTTAGGTCAACGCTCAACCACTAAGCCACACCAGCTGGGCGCGCATTTCTCCTCTTAATACCCCTTTTTCACTAGATTATTTAAAAGCAAATCATATATGGTTTCACCTGTAAATAATTCAGTGTCTCTGTTAGAGCGAATAACTTTTTTTTTTTTGCCCTAAAAGATAACAACAGTATCATTATCACATCGACAAATTGAAAACGATAATTTAGCCTGGCCAGTGTGGCTCACTAGTTGAGCATCGACCCATGCACCAAGAGGTTGCTGGTTCGATTTCCGGCCAGGGCACAGGAAAAAAAAAAAGAAGGAAAATTATTTAGTAACATTAAGATCCTTCGGTTTTCCTTGACTGTCTCATAAATGTCTTCTCGCAGCTGATCTGTGTGAATCCCTTGTGATAGGCTTCTTACATTCCTTTTAATCATTGCACTTCCTTCCCTCCCACTTTTTTTTCCCATTTATTTATTGAAAAAAATCAGTTCGTTTCTCTGGTAGAATCTCTCATAGTCCGGACTTTGCTGCTGCACCCTATGGTGCAGTCTCGCACATTTCCTGGAAACAGAGAGATAACCCAGAGACCTGGCCAAATCCAGCTACGCAGGGAGCCTGCTGCTGGAAGAGACACTGCCCTCGGGGGGCACATAATGGCTGTTAAGTGTTAGGATTGATCAGTGGGTTCAGCAGCGGTGCGAGTGAATGAGAACATGTATGGAGGGCCCTGAACTCAGCGGCCGCCACGTGGTACGCTCTCTCCGACTGGCAGCTTTCCGAGTGGCCCTGGGACCCTGTGGCATTCTGGGCAAGAGGATGGTGAGAGACGAGAAGGAATTGATCGCCCAATTGATGGATCTGTTTGGGGGTGGATCTTTATGATCCATGAACAGAGTAACCAGTTCCTTCATTCACAGGGTAGAGGGTCCTTTTCTAGGCCCCAGATCTGTTCTTGCAAAGGCTGTGTCCCCAGGCCCATGTTGTGACCCAGTTTTCATTTCTGGTGAATCATTTGTCAGGAACTGTCACCCCTACCTCACATTGTGCCAACTTAGCTGCTGCTAAAATTCCGGGGGCCATAAGCACCACTTGGGTAGGGTGAGGTCAGCGCAGGTGCGTTTGCCTGGCTCCCTGGGATTAAGGAAGTGATGGGCAAAGCCTCCATGCCTGTCCCTGGTCCCTGGAGTTTGAATTGTCCCTTGGGCACACTCCATCTCCCTCCACCCCACAGTGCCTGGGAGGGGGGGGGGACAAGTCTGAACGGCCTCCCTCCTGTTCCTGAGCAGGTGCGGGAGCTGACTGACGCCGAGTTCCCACACGCCTTCCTGGTGTCCGGGAAGCAGCGCACCCTGGAGCTGCAAGCCCGGTAGGTGGCAGGCTGGGGGTGGGGAGGCAGAAAAACTGGGAGGGGCCAATCTCCACAACACCAGTGTTCACTTTCCGAGCAGGTCCCAGGAGGAAATGATTTCCTGGATGCAGGTATCAGACCAATCCAGGGCTCCTATGATTCCGACCCACCGCCCAGGTTGAGGGGGCGGGAGGGGTGCATGCATGAATGGTGGGGGGGTGGGGGGAGGAGGTACACCTGCCCAGCTGCTCCCTGCTCTTCCTCAGGAATTGATCTTTGGCAGTTTGGAGTCAGAACTGAGTTCACACTTACTGCCACTCACCGTCTAGCTGGTGGCCTGGGACAAATCACTTATTCCTGAGCCTCAGTTTTCACATCTGTTATCTGGGGGTGCTGGTTTCTCTCCCTTAGGTTAGCCAAAGGGTGCTTAGAATCCAGCACCTGGCCCCCAGCGGCTCTCAGCAGTGTCTGTTGAATGTGTGGAGGGATGGGCAGATGAACAAGCTCCCTGCCACCCCTTTAACCACCTCCCTGTGCCCCTCCCCAGGCCTGCCAAGCCGCCATCGACCTCATTGAGAAGCGGAATGAAACCTTCAAGGCTGCAGTCCAGGGCTCTGAGGGAGCCGCCCAGGAGCAGGAGGTAAATGAAGACTTTGTGGTCCCCCCTGGAGCCACCAGCCTCACACAGGGCTCATCCCTCTCTGCTCCACCCGGCCAGCTCACGGGGCAGATCACCCCCAGGAGTGATTTGAAGGGACCAGGGAAGCCCACCCACCCCAACATCACCCTACTTGGAGACTCAGTGCCAAGTTTCCCCATGAGCACACAATTCCTGGGGGAGCCTGTGCTGGGAGGCCTCCAGCGACAGCCCTGGCCAGGGGGTGTTGCAGGATCGGGCTGGAAAGTGCCCGAGGGATGTCAGACCTGGGGAAGGTGGAGGCAGGAGGGCTGGGGTCAGGGAGAGCGGCCAGGACTGGATTTCACATCTGAGCTGTGAACTCTGGCCGGTGTCTCGGTGTCTCGGCTGAGTCACTAGACCTCTCCGGGCCCCAGTGGCACCCCGTGAAATGGGACCGACAGCAGCTGACCCATCATTCAGATACATGGGAGGCCCTGGGAAGCGCCCCACAGTCCCCGCCGCAGGCAGCTGGGCAGGGGCCCCAGGGCTCAGGGAGTGGGCAAAGAGGGTCATGAAGTGCCCACCCTGCTGCCCCTCAGCTGCAGTCGGAGGAGCTGGGCCTGCGGGCGCCACAGTGGGTCCGGGACAAGATGGTGACCATGTGCATGCGCTGCCGGGAGCCCTTCAACGCCCTGACGCGGCGCCGCCACCACTGCAGGGCCTGCGGCTACGTGAGTACCGCCTGCACCCCGCCAGCACCCTGCCAGCACTCCGCCAGCTCTCCCGCTTCCACCAGTGCAGCCCGGGAGCAGGCCCTGCACATCCCCACTCTGCAGACGCGGAGCTGAGGCTGGGAGGCTAAACAGTGCTCAGGACTCTCACCTGCTTTCTTACCACCGTTTCCCCG